>NC_060238.1:13532374-14219041 GCF_021155775.2 Neodiprion pinetum | reverse complement strand
GAAACATCTATGCCTGGAATGCGTGAAAGCATTCCCCCCCCTTAAGAAAAAAAAACACACACGCACGCACGCACGCACAAACGCACGCACGCACACACACACGCACAAACGCACGCACGCACACACACACACACGTTTAAATTACACAAGAAATAAAGTAAATAAATGAACGAATTAAAAAAAAAAAAATATACATATATATATAATGAATGTTGACTCTCCGATTGGGGTTGATTAACCATATTGTGTTTCTGTAAGAATATCAGAAACGACAGTAAAAGCTATTACGTCCCAATCTTACAATATTCATTTTGTTTTCAATTCGGTGTCTCTCCTTGAACTGACCACGCCCGTCGCTCCTCGCTTATACCCTCAACTCGCGCGACGTAGGCGCAATACCAAATCCGCGAAGTAATATTATGATAAATATTATGATATCACTTTACATATATATATATTAGGGTGTCCCTTAACAGGGGTGTTTTCGATTTTGTATGCTCCCAGGTGCTCAAACGCTTCGAAATCGATGAAAAAAAATCTTCTGAAAATTTCAGCTCTTGTTATCAACTCTAAGATAGTCCGCTTACCCGCCAAAGTTTCTTATGGAAATAACATGTGAAAAATATGTGTTCTTGTTTTAAATTGTGTACGTTGGTGACAAATTGACCTACAAGAATGAGAAGTACATATTTTTGTAGGAAATTTGACGCTCTATAAAAAAGGTCTCTTACGATTTTTTGCTAAGTCTACTGGTTCAGAAGTTATTCGAGCTCAAACTTCAATTTATATAAAATTATCAATATTATCGACTATATTTAAAGGATTAGCAGTTGTATGATGAAATATATTGCATTGCAAAAAACAAATAAAAAAATAGCCATGTGACATTTAGCTACATCAGAAAAACTATGTTATCTGCCAGCATAATTTGATAAGCATCTGTCTTACTTTATTTCAGATCAGTTCAAGTGATTACATTATGTTAAAACCTCAACAGATGTGAACTGAAAATCATATTTTACTGTTATCAATCGATACTGAGATTGATGCAACTCTAAAAGAATTTAAATTATCTTGTTTTATGTTGATATTGTAATAATTGATGTTTTCAGTAAAATAAGTAATTTCACACTTAGGCGTCATTTTCGTGTTGATAATTTATGCCATCTATTTATACGACTGCTAATCCTTTGAAGATACTCGATAATATTGATAATTTTATATAAATTAAATTTTCAGCTCGAATAACTTTTGAACCAGTCGACTTAGCAAAAAATCGTAAGAGACTTTTTTTATAGAGCGTCGAATTTCCTACAAAAATATGTACATGACTAGTATAACAAGGCGGGTTCTGGATAGAAACACCTTCTTTACCGATCAAGCCGCCTATCCACCGACCAATCCGCCTATCCGTGCATCCCAGACGCAAACTCTTGGAGGTGACCCCCACTCTCGTGAAATAAAATGTGCTCTGCCAACCGCTCGTCGATAAGAATATCTCCCACATGACCATGATCGTTGGGAGAAAATCCTCCAAATGACCATGATTGTCGGTAAAAAATCTTCCAAATGACCATGATCGTCGGTAAAAAATGCCTGAAATTGCCGTGGTATTCCCCTCGTGGGATAAATTGTGCTCTTTGTCGGTACGGAAAATCATGCTTATCGAGCGGGATCGATAACTGCATTACCGAGCGCACTCCGTGAATCCTCAGGCGTTCGAGCGGACCCCGTGGATCCTCGACCGTTCGACCGAGAATCCTGGCATGTGTCAGATTTTTAAGAGCTACCAGAAGGTTCGAGAAGATTCTCACGGCCTTGAACGAATCTAGACTGTCAAAAAATTCGTCTGACGTGTTTCGACTCGACGGTGAGCGGCATGCGGTCAAAGGATTTCGGTGCGACGTTGAATTCTGAAAGACCCGCTCTGGCCTTGAACGAATTTCAGACAAACAATTCTCGGAATCGTCCGACGAAAACAATACTCGGAATCGTCCGACGAGTTTCGACTTGACGGCGAGCGGCCCGCCGACAACGAATCGCGGTGCGACGTCGAATTCTGGAAGGTTCTGAAATTTGTATACGGCTGCTTCGACCCTCAACGAATGTAGGCTGACAAACAATGCGTTCGACAAGTTCCGACTTGACGGCGAGCAGTCCGGGACCGTGAGAAAGAGCTTTTTGGACCCTGAAAGATTCTCGAAATCGTCGGACGAAAACAATACTCGGAATCGTCCGACGGGTTTCGACTTGACGGTGAGCGGCCTGCCGATAACGAATTGCGGTGCGACGTCGAATTCTGGAAGGTTCTGAAATTTGTATACGGCTGCTTCGACCCTCAACGAATGTAGGCTGACAAACAATGCGTTCGACAAGTTCCGACTTGACGGCGAGCGGTCCGGGACCGTGAGAAAGAGCTTCTTGGACCCTGAAAGATTCTCGAAATCGTCGGACGAAAACAATACTCGGAATCTTTCGACGGGTTTCGACTTGACGGTGAGCGGCCTGCCGATAACGAATTGCGGTGCGACGTCGAATTCTGGAAGGTTCTGAAATTTGTATACGGCTGCTTCGACCCTCAACGAATGTAGGCTGACAAACAATGCGTTCGACAAGTTTCGACTTGACGGCGAGCGGTCCGGGACCGTGAGAAAGAGCTTCTTTGACCCTAAAAGATTCTCGGAATTGTCCGACGAGTTTTGACTTGACGGTGAGCGGCCTGCGGACAACGGATTGCGGTGCAACGTTGAATTCTGGAAGGTTCTAACGCATAATCGAAGACACATCATTTCGGTATCTTTAAAAAAAAAAAAATGGATTTTACAAAACTGAACAAAGTTGCAAGCATGAACGAATTTCCAACGACAAAGAAATTAACGGAGCTACAAATTTTCAAAATCTACAAAGTCACCAACATTCGACGTGTCCAAACGAGGTTTGGACAGCGTGTCGTCACAGATCTGAATGACGAATTCAGTATATTCTCACCGGCACGGATTGTGCGACTGCTGAACGAAGACGACACCCAATACCAGAAATTGGTGCAGACGATGGGGGAGGGGCGGTTGCTCTTGCAGTATCTGGGCGGCCAGTATAGTCAAATTAAATTCAAAGATGCGTCGACTCTCGCTTAATTTGTACACCGTACCTGGACAACGTGTGCAGCGTCTCCTTCTTACCAGCATGGACCGTGCGACTACTGAACGTGATCAAGAACCAATTTCAAAAACTTGACAAAAAAAACTTTCGAAGAAGTTTTTAAGTATTCTACGTGTCATAACGTTCAAGAAAATTGTATAAACACTTTCACAAAGCTTTAATTTTTTTTTGCTGTACATTAACTAGATACACTACTACTACTACTACTGCTACTACTACGTTGCATGCCGTTGTTTACAGCTCTGTGAAACATATAATAATTTTCGAAAATTAAGATATAATGTATCACTCACGCACACAAAAGTATTTATTGAATTTGTTCTGAAAGTTGTGAAATGATATTTTAGAAACGTAGGACATGTATATAGCACAAAAAATTCAAGGTTTTCGTTGTTGAAAAGAAAAAAAAAAAGGAAGATAAATTTGTTCTAAAAGTTGTGGAATTAAACAAAAATTTTTCTTACATTTTTTGTAACAGAAAATCCCCGTCTTCATAACGTACCAAGCGGGCCGCCACACCCACCTGGTAAACAATAACATCATTTCGAGGGTTGTTATCGTCATTACGGTCACCGTTCGCCATATGCACGCTCATTGCCAACCTTACTGATTGTACCAGAAAATCGTAAGGTGTTTCGAGGATCCACCCTATAGGCACCCGCACATGTTGTAAAATCTTTACGTACTCCATTTTTGTTCTTGAAAATAATCTGAAAAAAACCGCACACCCGTTAAATTATTTCCATTCACTCAAGTAAAATCGAAAATTGTTGTACACTCAAGGTGAAGAAACTGTATAAGTGCACTGATTTCAATCACCCACCTTGACAGTTTGCAAGTTCAACTGTTAATGAATTCATCAGACGGACGGAGCACCCCACTCTTCGTACAGCTTCTTCATATGTTTGAGGTTCACGATTAAGCTATACCAAATCATGAAGTGGTTGACACTTGTCGGTTACGTTCGAAGGATATATCCTTCTCACTCTGTCCTACTGCACTAGTGCGTAGACCTCGGAATCGTGAAACTGACACCGTGAGGCCAAGTAAAACATCCCCGTGACGCTCTCGGTGAACGATATCTACTAAGCCTATCACAGTTCCACGTTTAACTCTAGTGATTAGTTCACTCTCACAGCTCTCTCTCGTACATGAGGCCTGCGAAACTTTTTCGTCAAGTTCCAAGAACTGCCTTCCTATCTTCCACGCGCTGCAGGTTCGTTCGAGAAATATCTTGAAATTTTTTCCGTTGAAGAATATTGCATACGGTTGTTCACGAATTTTCAGCAATGTGTGAGTCACGTCGTTGTTCACCCATGAAAGGGACCGTGCCTGCGTAGAGCAGTCATTCTGAAGCAAGCTTTGCAACTCTATCTTTGTCAAGTGCGTGATCGAAAGAAGAAGAAACATGGATTCCGAAAAGTGTTTGAAATTGATACAAATCATGGAAACGGCGTTCAAGATTTCATCTGAAAAATCGTCACCGGCAGAGATTGCAAAATGGATTCGATTCGGAATCCAAAATACCACGCTCTTGAATAAAATCTCACGCAATAACGTCTCAACGATCGGGGAGAAGACAAGAATTTTGACTACAATTGGAATTCTGAAATCATTGAAAGTCAAATTTCAACAATTTCAAAAAGTGGGTGACGGATTACGGAGCCGACGAAGAAGCGATCGAGTACGGGGGGAAGATTTAGAGACAGCTTTCGAGAGCCGAATTCGAACGGGAGCCATTATCAATCTGCGGCATGAAGATTTAAACAGGTTTTTGGAAGATGCGAAACACCTCGGCGTTGCAAGACTGAAGAAAATGCTACGAAAAGTAGGAAGTTTAAAAGCAAACTGTGTCTTGTGTTGTAAACTCGAAATAACGAAAAAGGCTGAAATTGTTGAAGAAATGAAATATTTTAACACCAGAAATCAGATCATCCTCCAGCCAGCTGACATACACGGGTGGTTCGAAGAGAACGTAGAGCAAAAAGTGTTGATCAAGATGGAAGATTTTCAAGAGAAAGACTGTGGTTGGTCGCTGACTGAAATAATCAATTTTACTGTGGATATCAACAAGTACGTGCCAATGCGAGGCGGTGTGTTGACATACACACCGCTGCCCAAAGATATTCAAGATAAGAAGGCTGTTGTCAACATCCGTAACAGCGACTCATATTGCTTTCTATGGTTGGTCACCGCAGCCCTTTTTCCAGCCAACAACAATCCCAGCGGAATCACTTCATATCTACATTTCAGCTCAGTGCTACAAAACGACAGTTTGCATTCTCCAATGTCTTTAGACCAGATTCAAAATTTGAGAAACTTAACAAACTTTCAATTAACGTTTATGGTATAGATAGTACGAAAAAACAAAAGCGCAGTGAAATTGTACCCATTTATTTAAGCCAAAATAAATCTGATAAACCTACAATCCATTTTTTAGTAATAAAGACTGAAAACGACGATGACGATGATGATGATGGTATGGAAAATATTGAAAAGAATGTAACACATCATTTTGCATGGATTCGGAATTTATCGCAGTTGACAAGTTCTCAAATTTCTAAACATAAACGTCGTACTTCGTTGTGCAATAGGTGTCTATCACACTTTCAATCTGAAAGGTGTGTGTTCAAGCACAATATAGATTGCATGAATTAGAACAAAACCAAAGTTATCTTACCAGCAGAAGAGGACAAGATTCTTGAAGTTAAAAATTTTCAACACAAAGAAACCGTTCCGTTCTGCGTTTACGCAAATCTAGAATGTTTCCTACAGTCCACACATGAAGGTTTTGGGGAAAATAGAAGAATTTATCAGAAGCATTTTCCGTATAGTATACCTTACTATCTGCATTGTGCGTTTGACGATTCGCTTTCAAAATTCAGAATTAATCGCGGAGAAACTTGCATCCAATGGTTTGTGAATGAGTTAAAGGAATTGGCACATTCATTAGAGGAATACTACAAGACTGTTGTACCGATGAAACCACTAAATTTCAATCGGATCAACGAATTTGATTTATCGGCGGTCTGTCATATTTGTGAAAAACCGTTTACACCCACAGACGTGAAACATCGGGATCACTGTCATTTCACGAGAAAGTACCGTGGTGCTGCTCACCGCAGCTGTAATCTGAATTACCAAAATTCGCACACTATCCCAGTGATATTCCACACTCTGTCGGGTTACGATTCGCATTTTCTGATCAAATCCTTGACAACGTCATTCGAAGGTACTGTTAAACTATTACCTGTTAATAAAGAAGAGTACATTTCCTTCACTAAATTCGTTAAGGGAACGGATGTAACCTTCCGTTTCATAAATTCGTACCGTTTCCTGCCTAGCAGCCTCGATAAATTATTATCGTATCCGGACGATTGTCAAAAAACAATAACACGTAAATTAAGATTATTGACTAGGAAAGGTGTCTTCTCGTATGAATACATAGACAGTTGGGAAAAGCTTTGGCAGAAACATTTACCAGCCATAGAACAGTTTTATTCAAAATTGAATGACCGGAATATATTAGACGACGATTACGCACACGCGTGCGACGTATGGAAAACTTTTAACGTTCAAACTTTGGGAGAGTATTCGGAATTGTATTTACAGACGGACGTGTTTTTACTGGCTGACGTTTTTCAAAATTTTCAACAGAATTGTTGGACGACGTACAAACTGGACCCATTACATTACTACACAGCGCCCGGTCTGTCGTTTGATGCAATGTTAAAATGTTCAGGCATCGAACTCGAGCCTCTCACCGACATAGACATGGTTATGTTTATCGAAAAAGGTATTCGAGGTGGTATGTCACAGTGTTCGAACAGATACGCAAAGGCCAACAATAGATATATGGGAAAGGAATTCGATCTTGAGGTCGAAGAATCTCATCTCATGTACTTTGACGTTAATAATTTGTACGGTGCTGCTATGAGCTTTGCTCTGCCGTACAGTTCCTTCGAATTGGTATTAGACTTTAGACAACAAGACGGTCTCACCATCTCGGACGATGCGGAGTTTGGTTACATGCTGATGGTAGATTTGGAATATCCTGCGGAACTGCATGAACCTCATAAAGATTTACCATTGTGTCCGGAGCACTATGTACCTCCGATTTCGAACAATGAACAGCCAGAATTGACGCCCACACTATTTTCCAAGAAAAACTACGTTGTTCATTATAGCGTTTTGAAACAATGCTCACAATTGGGCTTCAAATTACTCAAAATTCACGGAGTTCCCAAATTCAGGCAAACCCCGTGGCTTGAAAAATATATAGATTTGAATACCAATTTGCGGAAAAAATTTCACAAAGAATTCGAGAAAAATTTTTACAAACTGATAAACAACGCAGTTCTTGGACGGTGCAAAACAATGGAAAACGTGCCAAAGTGCAGAGATGTCCGATTGATCACCGAACGGGATGGACGGTACGGTGCTAGGGCTACCATAGTCAAGCCTAATGTTTACAGCTGCACCGTTTTCGACATGAAGATGATTATCGTAGAAATGAGTGAGACGGAAGGCAAGTTGAATCAACCATTGTATGCGGGTTTTCGCGTCTTGAGGATTCTGTGCTTACGACGAATCGCATTACTCGCTTAAGCGATCCGATGCAAAACTTCTTTTGCCTCACGAATTTCCTGCATGTTGACACAACTAGTTCTGGAAAGCTGCTGTTTCGTAGCCCCCGAAGATCGTGTATTTTATTTATTCTGTCATGTTGATGAAATTGTCAAATCCCCTCCTATACCGACTATTATTGAGCTCTCTATTCTTGTCGATCACTACGAACCCATGTTTGTCACCGTTCCAGCATGCCGCACACAAGTCTTGAAACTCTACGTACGACATATCGGTGTTTACATGATCGTTGTACACATGTCTTAGATTCATCTCGTCTTGTTTGAATAAGACCGGCAAGTTGGTGTTGTCGCGCACGAGATGCTTAGGAATTCGAGCGTACGTCTGACAAAGATAGAAACAGTCTACGTCGTGATGTCTACCCATACAAAAGTACGCGCGTATGTCATCCTGCTTCTCGCACGTTACGTCATCGAATATCATAATCGAGTTAGGTTGCGTCTCCTTTCAGTGCAATGACTTGCTTATCCTCGTTAAAGGGGCAATACTCAACACCGTCGACATTTTCAAGCACTTGACTCAGAAACTTGTATTTTGGTTGATTCAGAGATTTTCAGTCAACGTCCAAGTTTTTGAACCTCAAACCGTTCGGATGCGTTATAAGCGCAAATAATGCGTTGGTTTTGCCACAGTTGGATGGTCAGCAGAATACCGCACGTACACTGCTCTGCAACAATTCGCCATGACGTTTTTTCCGTTTTGTACTCTGCCGCGTGAATTTGTCAAAATTCATCACGGGCAGCTTGGTCGATTGTGTTTCGAACCTCATGTCGAACGTGACTGACTGGATTTTCTATAAATGCATCGTGTATAACAACTTTCTTTCAGTTGCAGAGCGGACATGATTGTGCACACACGTGATCGTAAGTGATCCTCAAAAAAGCGATCGAGTGGGAAAGGTTTGGTGAATAGCATTATCAACAAACTCCCGATCGAGTTGCATGTTCCCGGTTACCAATACTGCGGTCCTGGTATGAAGTTGACGAAAAGACTCGCGAGAGGCGATTCCGGTATCAATCCTCTCGATGCAGCGTGTAAGGAACACGATATAGCGTAGTCGAAAAATCGTGACAACGTTAAAGCTAGAAGCATTGCGGATAAAATATTAGCCGAAAAAGCCTAGCAACGGGTTCTCGCAAAGGACGCAAATGTGGATGAGAAGGCAGCCGCTTGGGCTGTAGCTAACACGATGAAGGTGAAAACAAACTTACGTATGTGGTGTCGAAAACCTAAGAACGTTTCCTTGAACAAAATCATACGAGCGGCAAAACAGTCTATGATTCGCAGCTACGACGCGAAAACAAGCATTAAGACTGTACTCGAAGGTGCTTGAGAAGCTGTGAAAAAGAAGGTGGTGAACATAATTTCCGATCACCGCGCGTTCTACCGGTACCCTCAAGACTTGGCGGATTTCTACCTTCTCTCATACCTATGTTTGCCGGTCTTAGCGCTACGGGTGCATTAGGGGGAGGTGCTGCGGGTGTAGCAAAGGCTGTAAACGATGCTAACGCGGCTAAACGAGAATTGGAGGAAAGCAAACGGCAAAAAAAAACCATAGAAGCAATCGTCTTGGATAAAGGTCTCCATCTCAAACCCTATAAATAAGGTTCCGGTCTTCATGTTTCAAAAAACTGAATGTGAAGCTACCACGTCGAGCGATGACCAACTGGGATTTGCTGAAGTATGCAAAAATCATGAAAATCCCATACTTCCGAGGTGTCTGTATGCGCAACGAAATGCCCAAAACCGGACCGCGTAAAAACGAAACAGCTGTAGTCAATCTTGAGGATAAAGATGGCCCCGGTAGACACTGGGTTGCATATGAGAAACGCGGCAGCGATGTAGTGCACTTCGACAGTTTCGGTCATCTTCAACCTTCGTTAGACCTCGTGAAATATCTCGGTGTTGGTAGCGTCAAGTACAACGATGAAAGGTATCAGGATTACGGTACATTCGACTGCGGACACTTGTGTCCGAAATTTCTGAGCGATGAGCTATATAAACGTGACACGTAATTTAATAACGTCAGTCGAGCACTTGCAGCCATGGATGATTTGTTTACATCAACGATATAGGGAACGTCTTCGAGTCTCGAAGCGCAATATTTTCCTCCGATCAAACTTGCTCTGAACAAAAATTATGTTCTCGATCTCGTTGAACTGTTAACCTTCAATTCCATTCACAACGTTGATGTCGGTCACAATAAAATATACGTAGCCGATAAGTTAGTCACTATATCCACTGGCAGCTACGAAATTGAGGATATTGAAAAGTATGTCCAAGACGCGTTAAAAAATACCATTATTGAAATCAGCAGAAAGCCTAAGAATAATAAGTTATGTAGCGAAATCAAATGTAACCACATCGTAAATTTGGAACCTGACGATTCTAATGGTCAGCTTCTCGGACGACACCGCGCGTATTGGCAGGTAACCAAACTCACCATTCGGATATGCCTATAACTATTCTCAAGGTCAACGCGTTGCGGGTCGGATGCAGCATTACAACGGGCGCCTACGTCAATGGACATAAAGTGCATACTATTCACAAATTTTTTTCTATCGTTCCACTGGGATATAAGATCGTGGAAGTGCTGTCGCACGTCATTTACCTTCCGATCACCGTCAAGACCATAGATCACGTACAGCAGCGGTTAGTCGATCAAGACGGAGATCTGGTTCATTTGCGCGGAGAAGTTATAACTGTGATACTGCACATCAAATTGCAATAAAAGATGGGTATTGTATACAATAAAAGATTGTTCAAAAAAAGTTATATTAGTCAATCAGCATGTCTCGATCAAGTTAGTCATCGATCGATTCCCGAACCGCTAACACGTCGAAACGTGGAGTTCCTGATAGCCTGGGGTCTAAAGCTGACACCTTTTGGAAAAAGAATTTCCCACAAATAATACTGCGATTTTGCTGTTTCGTTGTATGCTACGTACCATGGAGAAGGAAATTTTGAGCATTCAAACACCTGTCGTCTTTGACGAATCAATCGCACACCAAGAAATAAACGCACATAAACCGTACGCATCGTCAACTTTCAACAACAGCGATGAGATTCGAATCACCGTTCAGCATCAGGATTTATGCGTATTACCGAGCAGGAGTCAGCTGCATATCTCTGGAAAATTGCTCAAATCGGACGGCACTGCAGCAGCGATTACAACTTCAGTCAATTACGCTATCTGCCATTTGTTCCAAGATGTACGGTACGAACTCGACGATGTAGAGATTGATAAATGTAAAAACGTTGGTCTGACCAGCCTGCTGAAAGGTTTCGCTTCGCTTTACCCTGGTCAAAGTTGGCTTACGGAAAATGCTGGATGGCTCGATGTTCAGGAAACGAAAAAATTGACTGATGCTGATGGCAACTTTGACGTCGTTATTCCCTTGAGCATGATATTGGGCTTCGCTAAAGACTATCGCAAGATCATCGTTAACGCAAAACACGAGCTGATTCTCACAAGATCAAAAAGTGATTCGAATGCCATCGTTCAAAATCAAGACGAAGACTGTAGAATCGTGATCCATCAGGTGCAATGGTTAGTACCCTATGTAAAGTTCTTAGATCAACGAAAAATCGCACTGTTGAATTTCATTGAGAAAGATACACCAGTCTCCATGAGCTTCCGCAGTTGGAAGTTGTACGAATATCCTCTGCTACCGGCAACCACGAAACACGTTTGGACTGTGAAAACGTCCACCCATTTGGAAAAGCCGCGATTTGTCATGCTTGGTTTTTAAACGAATCGAAAAAATAAAGCTGGCAAAAATGCTAGTCATCTTGATCACTGTAACATTACTGACGTCAAGCTCTTCTTGAATTCCGAGTATTATCCGTACGGTAACCTGAACTTGGACATGAGTCACAATCGCTTTGCATTACTGTACGAGATGTACGCAAACTTTCAAGCCACCTATAACGGCAAAGAACCTGAGCCTTTGTTGACGACGAGCGGATTTCTACAGTACGAACCTTTGATTTTCATCGACTGTTCGAAACGAAACGAGGCTCTGAAATCTCGACCGGTAGATATTCGTATCGAATCTGAGGCTGAATTTCTCACTCAAACACAAAAGAAATTCGGTATCTACTCAAACAGTTATTTATTCTCATCGTGTAAAGCATGGGTACGATACCGTTGAGTAATCACACCCATATATCAGCATTGTGAATTTCATGTAAAACTGTAATCTTGAGTTGTTTTTTGCAATAAAATATTCTGCATCGTCAATATCAACCGGTGATTCAGAACCTCCGTCTTGCTAGTTAAGAGTTTATTTCAGAACCTTCCAGAATTCGACGTCGCACCGCGATTCGTTGTCGGCAGGCCGCTCGCCGTCAAGTCGGAACTCGTCGGACGATTCCGAGTATTGTTTTCGTCGGACGATTCCGAGAATTGTTTATCCAAAATTCGTTCAAGGCCAGAGGGGGTCTTTCTGAATTCAACGTCGCACTGAAATCCTTTGACCGCAAGCCGCTCACCGTCGAGTCGAAACACGTCGGACGAATTGTTTGTCAGTCTAGATTCGTTCAAGGCCGTGAGAATCTTCTCGAACCTTCTGGAAGCTCTCAAAACCTGACACATGCCAGGATTCTCGGTCGAACGGTCGAGGATCCACGGGGTCCGCTCGAACGCCTGAGGATTCACGGAGTGCGCTCGGTAATGCAGTTATCGATCCCGCTCGATGAGCATGATTTTCTTTACCGACAAAGAGCACAATTTATCCCACAAGGGGTAATACTTCGGCAATTTCAGGCATTTTTTACCGAAGATCATGGTCATTTGGAATATTTTTCACCGACAAACATGGTCATTTGGAGGATTTTCTACTAACCATCATGGTCATTTGGGAGATTTTCTTACCGACGAGCGGTCGGCAGAGCACATTTCATCTTACGAGAGTTGGGACATCCTTCAAGGGTTTGCGTCTAGGATGCACGGATAGGCGGATTGATCGGCGGATCGACGGCTTGGTCGGTAAAGATGGTGTTTTTATCCAGAACCCGCCTGGTTATACCACTTACATGTCATTCTTGTAGGCCAATTTGTCACCAACGTACACAATTTCAAAGAAAAACACATATTTTTTTACATGTTATTTCCATAAGAAACTTTGGCGGGAAAACGGACTATCTTAGAGTAGATATTAGGAGCTGAAATTTTCAAAGGATTTTTTTCATTGATTTGTAAGCGTTTGAGACCCTGGGAGTATACAAATTCGAAAACACCCCTGGTAAGGGACACCCTAATTTATATATATACGTTAGGAAGTTTACTTTCTTAAGCCGGAGTTGAATAGATTCGCGCTCACGCGCGGGTCGGTAAGGTAGCGGACCATCCATACGAGTGAGGAAAAGGCAGAGGACATAGAGATTGCAAAATGCCACTTGTAAGTAATCATTAAGTTAATTATTGTGAAAGAGTAATTGAAAGAGGTGAAGCATAAACATTGAACGTACTTTATTAGTTTATTTCAGGTTTGTATGTAGTAGTGTGTAGGAACTATGTAAGTTTGAGTAATTAAATAAAGTACCGCCGCGTTGTTTACTCCAGAGAAACGTTTCTTGGTTATTATGCACCCACCCTTCGGCAACACAATAAAGTAACCTTCTAATACATACCAACAGAATATCTTGAAAGTTAACACTCGGTCACCGCCGAGTCGGCACCACTCACGTTCTTCGTCTGTTTTTCGCAGGCTGGCCATCCCATATTCAATTTCAAACTGCGAAAGGCTGAAAATCGAAAAAAGTTCTCAAAGCTTATCACATCAGGTGTAATCGCCCATAAAAATATCGATGGAATCAAAAACTCAAATTCGTGGACGATTTGACAGGGAATGCCCCATACATGAAACGAAAACATAATCGTCGTCATCGTCGATGCAATCATTTCTAGGCCTTTCGCTGTTTAAAATAAAATATGGGATGGCCAGCCTGCGAAAAACAGACGATGAACGTGAGTGGTGCCGAGTCGGCGGTGACCGAGTGTTAACTTTCAAGATATTCTCTTAGTATAATGATTCCTGGCAATCAGTTTGAACAATTATGCATGCAATAAGTTTTTTAAATACCTTTTGTCGTGGAACAACTGACGACTTCGAACATCATTATGTTCTTCGCAAACAAAGTTATGTTTATAAAATGTTATTCATTGTTTACATAATGTTGTTGAGGCGACCGAGCTCGAATAATTGCCGTAACTTGGTAAGGAGGAGGAAATCTGGTGATTGAAATAAAGAGTTTGAACACAGGTTTCGCAATATAATAACTCGTGATTTTCTTTATCAACTCAAGCATGTATCACCCAGTGCGCTAGCGTTTTTTTTTTTTTACGACTTCACTTCGGAGCTCTCTAGAGCAGAGAAGCTGCTCTCGTTACCTTTCGGAAATACTCGGCTCGCGCGTGCCCGTTACTCAAATGCGACAGCCTGCCTTGATAAATGTTAACCGAGTATAGTTAACGGAAGAAGTATTTAGTAAATCAGGTGTGTTTGCCAACAGATACTTCAAAAAATAATTGTTCTTGTAAAACGCATCGATTATTGGATGTGCTAGATGTCGTGCTGTTTTCTGCTCTTCATGTATCTATGATAACTATCACTGTAGTTCGTGTGACATTACAGCTACTTCTTTTCAAAAAAAGTTGTGAGCATCGAGATTCGATCCGGTGACCACCGGAGGACGAACCAGAGAGCGTACAGCTGCGCCGCGCGATGGTTGAATTTCAGCAATCGTAGAAAGAATTAGAATGTAACAGAATATTTCAATGTCGATTTTTTCGACAACGGCGAAGAAGCGCATGTGAGTTCTTTGCCATATTACACCTCTAGCCATGAGCTTTTATTACGCGCAGTATAAATCGAATCTGAATTTTACAATTGGCGGACTCCCCGTGTAAGTAAAAATGAAACACAATATAAATCCCAATACAATATTTGGTTCCGTTTAATTCTGAATTCTAACTGTTCTTCAAAAATTTTGGTCCGAGATATTCTGCGTCCTCTTTTGAAGTGATAATTTTCTAAATTTCAGTTCAATCTATTTTTGATTGTTGCACAGTGAGATTTTGAAGTTTAACAGACTCCAACGATTGCTTTATTACGAAGTCTAAAATTATTTAAGTTTTGAAACTGGGTGTATACAAATAAATTTCTCGGTTTTTGATTTATGTTATACAAAATATCTCAAATTTTCTAAGTTTCAAAGCAGGGTGAATATTTCTGTCTTGATTTGATGACTCAGTTGATAAAGATACAATATAGGCCTAGGGACCAGAGTAAAACAAGTGAGCTCTTAATGTAATATTTGACAAAATTGATCTTCTTATTCGAAAATGTTCAGGGGTGTCTCTTGATTGTAAATTGAGGTTTTAGAAAATTTCACTTGGATATATAGGACTTCTTATTGAAAACATCAAATTATACGTCAACGTTTCGACCCTAAGATGTGGGTCATCTTCAGGACTGTTCATTACATCGAGTACAAGAGAAAAAAAAGAAAATAACAAAAAAAAAGTATAATATAAATTTGCATACTCTTACATACATCCAATCATGGCATATCGATTTAAAGTGTCTTACTGACCTGGTACCAAATTCCAATCACCAGAAAAACCGAAAAATACCAGAAGGAAAGTAACTTTTCGTGGAAGACTTTTTTTCATTCTTTACTTCAATTTGTTTAACATTTAACATTGAATTTAAACCGACGAAGAGGGCCCTTGGACAGAACTCATACACGAAATTTTATTATAATAATACCTTAAACAAGCGAGAAAAAAACCAAACTATAATATCGCATAACGGTATTTGACACTGTTAAGCCGATAACTTAAGCGTGATCAACAACTGTTTTTGTGATATGACCTAATTCTGTTCATACTGACGTATTTACATTGAAAAAAAAGAGACGATTCACCGTAGACGAGATGGGCTAATCATATTTTAAGGAACCGGGAATTCTTCCCCTCTCGTTTTATTCTCACTTCCACCTCTAGATGGGTCACAATAAGAATATTTAGATCTGCAAAATTTAGATTAAACTTTTGCTTGCGTACGTGGTGACCACCGAAGCAGGAAGGAGGAAGTAAGGAGAAACCGAAACAAGGAACCAGAACAGAAACTGTCATTTCAAATTAGAGTAATCGTGAACACAGTCGGTAACTTATCCTAGAGACTAGCGCGGGTAATTAATTTTACATAGGTGTCTGTTCGCTATTTGTTGTTAGCTTTTCGACCGAGCCGCGTGGAAGGAGTTGATCGCTGTGGTGTCAAAGATGAGAATTTGATGTTTTAGTATATACACCTTATTTATTCATTGTTTACTTACATCTATACATATATATACAAAGGTGGTCAGTTATTTGGTTGCCACGCGAGGGAAGGGATTGTCGTGATCTTATTGCACCGCGGTGGAGGCTGCAGCGATGATGTGCGGCGACGAATCGGTGTGGTCCTCGGTGGCGGCGTGTAACGGCTCTCTGGAGAGCTAGGCGGCGTTGGAGGACGGCGATTCTCCGGTCCGGTCATTGGTAGTGACGATTCCCACTCGCTGTCAGATGTTCTTGTTTGCGTCGTCGTTGACACGTAGGTGGGTGGTGATTCCACGAATGGAGAGACCGCTGCCGGGATGCTGCTGTAGTAGTTCGGAGAAGTGACCCTGGCTCGTCGGACGTCCCACAGCGACAGCTGGATGCTGGGTGGCCTTGTCAGAGGCCTTGATGACAGATCCACCGGTCGTAGCACCCAAGGAGCTGGGGGATTGAGGGAGCTTGCCTTTCTGGTTGGACTGGCTGGTGCCAGGTGAAAAGCCTCAGTCATGCAGTTGTCCAAAAAAGCCTGCGTGCTGTTCTGTAACTGTGGCGTACTGGTGACGTAGCGTAACAGTGGTGGTCGTATTGTCTGGTCAATTCCGGCGAGACCGAAGTTGTCCTGCCGATCGGTGAGATCGGTGGTCTCTTATCTCAGCCTCGGTTCCACTTCAGCAGCGGGAGACCACGTTAGCTGATTGCGGGACGCGCTCGGCTGCATGGGTGGCGTGAGCGGCGCGTGTGACGTAGTGCTTTCTTCTGTGGCGCGCGACTGGAAAGCGTGAAACGCTTGTTGCGATGCGTGAATTGTACGGCGCGCGACCGACAAGTTGGTTTCACAAGGTTGTTGTGAACAGTGTCACTTAAATTCTCCACATCTTGTCTTAGATTGACAGAAGCAGTGTGACTCACAATATTGCACATTTCTAAAATTATTCTGTCATAATAACGAGGTTTTTCATGGAGAATTCTTACATCATTATAATCAAATTGGTGATTGAATTGTAACATATGTTTTGTTAGAGCCGTATGGTGGTCGTCAGATTCTTTGATGTTGTTCTTATGTTCATTTAATCTGACGGAAAGTAACCGACTAGTCTGACTGATGTATGTCTAGTTACAATTTTTGATTGGAATTTTGTACACTAAATTTGAATGTTTATCCCAAAGAAACGCATCTTTACCTGAATTAAAAACTGATCACAAATCATTTAAGTTTTTTCCGACGAATTTGGTGTTGTATTTCTTGAAAGTTCTATTCAACGACTCAATTAATCCTGAATCATGAACTTCCGTTTCCAGTTGGATGTGAGTAAAAGGTGTGCGAGAGAGTGGGAATAATAGAGGGAAAGTAAGTGGGACAGCAAGATCGGGTAGGGAGCGCGATAGAGTGGGAAAGGTGAGCGAGCGAGGAGGAGGGCAAGGCCGTAAGGAGGAATAGGAGGGCGGGAGAAAAAAGGGAAGGGCAGGTAGAGGTAGGACGGGAAGATTTGAGGTGAGGTAAAGAGAATGAGGTGATGACAAGGGGCAACAGTAGTAGAGAAGAAAAAGGGACGACATCTAGGGAGGACGAAAGGGGTTAGAGTGGAGATAGGTGAGTGACAGGCAGGAAAGATGGGGAGCGGCAGAGCGAAGTAGCATAGGTGAGGCGGGCGGTCAGAAAGAAGGGGCGAAGAGCGTAGAAGAGGAGAAACGAAAGGTAGAATGGGTAAGGTAGCATTTCTTGGCAGGGAGAGGAGTCTCAGCTTAGGCTCAGTGATGACGGTGACATAATTATGGAAGAGAATACGGGAGGATGTAGGGGAGGAAGAAGTAGATGAGATAGAAAAAATGGAGAGGGTTTGTGTGCAAAGTAGAAGAGTGCAAAGGTCGCCCAAGGGCAAGGTTGGGGAGGAAGAGAAAGAAGAAGAAGGGAGCATACAGGACCTGTTAAGGGTGATTAGGGAAGAGTTGGAGATAGGGTTAGAAGAAGTTAAAGGGCAGGAAAGGGGATCAAGGGAAGAAATGGAAAAGATTAATGCGGAAATGAATAGAAGAGAAGAGCAAAGTGAAGTAGAGAGGAGGGAGATGAAGGAAGCAGTAAAGGGGCATGGGTAAAAGACTAGAGGCAGTAGAAAAGCAGGGAGGGGGGAAAATAGAAAACGTAGAAAAATGATTGGCAGAAATAGAGAGGGGGCGCATGAAATGCGCGGTGAAGCGACAAGAGGGGAGGGTGGGGGAAGGGGGGGCAGGCGTGGTAAAGATAGCAATGGATAGGATAAGAGAGGGAGAGTGAGTTTTAGAGAGGAAAGAAAGGGCGGAGCCGCGGAGGAGTATGGTAGTGAGAAAAGCCAAAACAGAGAAAGCAAAGGAAAAAGAAGGGTCACAAAATATTATGCAGGTAATAGGGGTAAAGGTCGAGATAAAAGAGATGTGGCAGGTGGGCGCGAATGTGGGGGGGGGGGGGGGAGGAAAAAGGGGATATGGATAGCAAGGCTAGGGAGCAGGGAGCAAGGAGCAAAGGAAGCAGGTAATAGAAAAGAAACGTCTATCAAGAGTAAGGGAAGAGAGAATAGAGGAGGACCTCACCTGGGCGGAAAGAAAAATTTAATAGAAATTGAGGGACATAGCAGCGCTCGAGGAGGGACGGGGAAACAGAGTTAGAGTAGGGTACGGGGGAATATCAATAGAAGGGAAAATGTGGAAATGGGATGAGATAGGAGAGGTGCTTAGGGATAGGGTGGGTACGGAGGGGGGCGGAGGGGAAACGAAAAGTGATAATAACAGGATTTCAAGCGCAGAAAGGCAAGAGGGTAATAAAGCGTTGCAGGCGAAAAAGGACAAGGATTTCTGGAGGGGTCTAAGAGAGTGGGACGTGATGTTTTTAATGGAAACGTGAATAGAGAAGAAGTGATGAGAAAGGATCAGGAATAAGCTACCAGTAGGATATGAATGGGAAGTGCAGTGTGCGGTGAGAAGAAACAGGAAAGGAAGAGCAATGGGGGGAATGCTGTCAGGAGTACGAAAGGAATTAGCGAAAGGGCGGGAGGGCAGGCTGAACTGAAGGAGGAGATTGCGAGGAGAAAAATTAGTGTGAGGGGGGGGAGGGAGTGGAAAGTACTAGGGGTCAACGTAAACGGGTATTTGAAAACTAAATTAGGGGAATTGAGGGAACGGGTAGAAGAGGCAGGAGTAGGACTACGACAAAGGTGCTAGTGGGGGGTGACTCCACTGCCAGGACGGGGCAAGAGGGGGGAGGATGTTCGGGCGAAATGAGGAGAAAAGTAAAAATAGCAAGTCAAAGGACAGATAAATAAACCCGGAAGGTAGGGAGCTGTTGCAATTTTTAGAAGAGATGGGCTGATCAGTAATGAATCAGGATATAGAGGGAGATGAGCAGGGGGAATTACGTATGTGGGAGGGGCAGGAGAGACGGTGATAGATTATGCTATGTGAGGAAATGAGTTTACGGAAACAGTAAAAAGGCTGGAGATTGGGGATAGAGTGGATTCAGATCACCACCCAGTGATGGTGTTGATGGGGGAGGGGGGCCGAGTCTAGGGAAAGAAAGGAAAAAAGGAAAAGAGGAGTTTGTGAAAGGGTCTGGACAGAGGAGGGCAGGCAGAGGTTTAAAAGAGAGAGAAAATGGGAGAGGATAGGAAAAGCGGCAGTAGATAAAGAGATAGAGGAAAGGCTAAGGGAGTTTAGGGGAGCAGTCGAAGGAGGAGGTAGGAAGGGTAAAGCGAAAGGGGGTTAGTAGGATGAGGAATGGAGGCGAAAGAAAGCAGACGTTAGGCGAAGTTTAAGAAATTGGAGAAAGAGGGAGGTAGAGGGAAAAAAATATAGAAAGGAGAGAAGGGTACATAATAGATTACGTGACAAAAAGAAAAGGAAAGAAAATTTGGATTTCATAAAAGAAGTAGCTGGACTTCGGTTTCCGGTAACGTAGTTTACAGTTGAAAGGTAAACCAGTGCAATTTTGTTCTTAAGTTTTAGAAGTTTGGGTGTAAGAATTAGGGTAGTGTTTGGGAATAGGTGAAAGAGAACTGGTGAAAGTTCAAGTGGAATGAATAAAAGAGGAGGGAGGAATAGAATTAAAGTGAGTGTTGAGGTATAAAGTAGAGGTGGTAGTTAGGAGGTTAGATTACGGCGCGGCGGTGAGTGGCGGAGAGGTAAAGGGGGCAGGTGAGAAAATGACGGTAGTGCCAGGGGGCGGTGAGTAGATGGGTAAAGTGGTAACGGCGGTGGGTAAAGTAGGTAGTAAGTGTAGATATTAGAGTATGTCGTATGGTAAGGAGGTGGATCAGGTGGGAAATTGCAAAGGCTAGTGATAGTTAGAGCGGCTAGCACAGGTGATGTAAGTGAAGCGGCAGGAAGAAGTAAGAGGAAGGAGAGAGAGGTAAAGGGGGAAGTGAAAGTAGCGGGAGACCTAGAAGAGAAAGACGATTTTGAAAGGAGTGAGATTGTGGTGAGGTCGCCAGAGTGAAAGGAGAAAATAATAAGAATTTTCATAAAGCTAGGGGAGATAGATGGTAGGATAAAAGAGAAATGTGAAAAGGTAGGAAATAGGGTGAATATACTAAGAGAAAAGGGAAAGAGAAAGAGAGAGGAGTTGAAAAAGATCTGGGAGGAGGAGAAAAAAGCGTTGCGGGATAGATTAGAAAAGATGGTGAAAAGGCTGGAAAAGTTAGAATTTGACGCCGCAGAAAAAAGTAGGGAAAAGGTAGATGGTGTTACGATAGGGATGGAGGGGATGGATTAAAAGAATGAAAGAAGAATTAGGAAATTAGAAATAGGAATGGAAAAGAAGGAGAGGGAGGAGAGAAGAAAGAATGTTATAGTTGAAGGAGTGGAAATGAAAACCGGGGTAAGGTGGGAAAATGAAATTTGAAGGCTTTGGGAAAAAATAGGAGTTGTAGGGGGTGGTAAAAGTATGAAAAAAATAGGAACGGTGAATAGAGAAGGGAGGGTGATGGTTTTTATTGAGTTGGAGGGACTAGAGAAGAATAGAGAGGTGATGTTGGCGAAAAATAGGGTAAGAGGGGAGAAGGTAAGAATTGAGGACGACCTGGCGAGAGAGGAAAGGAGAATTAAGAAAGCGATTGTGGAGGCGGCAATAAAAGAGAGAGGAAAGAGGAAAAGGGGAAAGGTAGGTTATATGAAGATGTGGGTGAATGAGAAAGCGAGGTTGTGGAATGAAGCAGGAGATTGGAGAGTACAGCAGGGAAACAAATAAGGGGGGGAAAAGAAGAAAAAGAGGTCAGGGAAGGATAGGAAAGAGAGAGATAAAGGAGAGTATGAGAGTGAGAGAAAATATAGGATAGGTTTTTGGAATATGGCGGAGTTGAGGAACAAGGGAAAAGACTTCTGGGAAGGGTAAAAAGATTGGAATGTTGCAATATTAGTGGAGACATGGGTGGATAAGAAGAAATGGGCGGAGATAAGGGAGAGTTGAAAAAGAAGTTTCAAATGGGATATACAGGAAGCGATCATACCAAAAGGGCGGGGAAGGGCACAGGGGGGTATAGCACTCGGGATGAAGAAGGATATTAAAGTAGGTAAAATAGGAAAGTGGGATACTGACGGATGGGTAAAAAGAGAAGTTAGACTAGGAAGAGAATGGTGGTGGATACTAGGGGTATATGTGAAGGCGAAAGATAAAGTACTAAATAAGGGAGGGAAAGAGTTATGTAAGATCATCAATGAAAGAGGGTAGGCAATAGCAAATGGGTGTGTGAGCGGGGTCGAAGAAGGGGAATGGACATTTGTAGGGGGAAGGGGATGTTTAGTAAATAGATCTCGAATTGATTGATGAAAGAATTAAAAGAAGTATAGTGGATTTGAGAGTAGAGGAAAGGACTGAATCAGATCATATGCCAGTTGTAGTTAGCGTAGAAGTCAGCGGGTCTAAAGGTTGGAGGAGCAAGGCACGAAGATGGGGGGGGGGGGGGTATAGGAAGAGAAGTGTGGACGGAGGAGGGGGCACAGAAGTGCGGCGGAGATATGGGGGTGCAGGGAATGGACAATGATCGAGGCGGTGCAGGACAGGTATGTGAGATGGACGTTAGGTGTGAAATGGCGAACACCGGGGTATTTAGCCAGGGAGGGGTTAGAGAGGGAGAATCTGGGAAATAAAGCAGGCAGAAGGGCATGGAGTTTTGAAAGGAAGCTGGAGAAGGGAGAGGAAAGCGAGTTAGCTAGGAAATGCTGGGAAGAAGTATGGGGCAGGGCAGGGGAGGGGAAGCAGAGATCGAGATGAGAAAGGGAAAGGGAAAGTTTCTTCGTGGAAAAGGGAGCAGATCACAGGGGGGTATTAGAGAGGAGTGATAGAGGGGAGCTGGAATTTAGGGAGATAGAGGAAAGAGAAAGAGGGAAGAGCAGAGGAAAGAAAGATGGGATTAGAAAGGGAATCTAGGTACAGTAGATGGTACAGGTGGGTAAAAGGAGAGGGGATACCAAGGTATTTATAAAAGGGGTAAGGAGAAGCAGGTGGACAAAGATCGCTAGATTCAGGTGGGGGAGCGAGATTAGGGAGGCAATGTACTGGGAGAGGTGTGTAGGTTGGGATAGGATAGTTTCAGTTTTGTTTAACCATAGACACCGATTGGTATTAAAAACTGGCATGGCCATAAAGATATTCAAATTACAATTTACATCATTCGAAATCCTACAAGAAAGGCACCATTATCAATCTGGTAGATAAGGGTATAAAACTTTCAAATGATTGCTATCATGACAAAAATCTTAAAAGGATGAGAGAATTTCTTTTCGAAAATAATTATCCATGCATATTATTACATAGAACTATAACATCCAGACGCCGTTCCATACTTGAAGGAGACAACAACAACCAAGATAATCAAACTGATAACAACGATTTGTTTAGTTTCCTGTCAATTCCCTATGTTTCAGGATTATTTGAGTCGTTAAATATAACTTTTGAGTAGTACAATATCAAATTTGCGGGAAAAAAATTGAATGATTTGCGGTCAGTTTTCGATTCGGGCAAAGATGCGTTACTTAGAGATAAACATTTAAATTTGGTGTACAAAATTCCAATCAAGAATTGTAACAAGCCATACATCGGGGTCAGACTAGTCGGTTACTTTCCGTCGGATTAAATGAACATAAGAACAATATCAAAGAATCTGATGACCACCATACGGCTCTAACGAAACATGTTACAATTCAATCACCAATTTGATTATGATAATGTAAGAATTCTTCATGAAGCACCTCGTTATTATAACCAAATAATTTTAGAAATGTGCAATATTGTAAGTCACACTGCTTCTGTCAATCTAAGACAAGATGTGGAGAATTTAAGTGACACCTATGTAAAATTAATTACGGGCGCTAGTCTCTAGGATAAGTTACCGACTGTGTTCATGATTACTCTAACTTGAAATGACTGTTTTTGTTCTGATTCCCTGTTTCGGTTTCTCCGTACTTCCTCCTTTTTGCTTCAGTGGTCGCCGCGTACGCACGCAAAAGTGAATCTCAATTTTGCAGATCTAAATATTCTTATTGTGACCGATCAAGAGGTGGAAAGTGAGAACAAAACGAGAGGGGAAGAATTCCCGGTTCCTTAAAATATGATCAGCACATCTCGTCCACGGTGAATCGTCTCTTTTTTCAATGTGAATACGTCAGTATGAACAGAATTAGGTCATATCACAAAAAAGTTGTTTGATCCCGCTTGACTTATCGGCTTAACAGTGTCAAATACCGTTATACGATACTATATTTTGGTTTTTTTCTCGCTTGCTAAAGGTATTATTATAATGAAATTTCGTATGTGAGTTCTGTCCAAGGGCCCTCGTCGTTGGTTCAAATTCAATGTTGAATGTTAAACAAATTGGAGTGAAGAATGAAAAGAAGTCTTCAACGAGAAGTTACTTTTATTTTGGTTTTTTTTCGGTTTTCCTGATGGTTAGAATTTTGTACCAGGTCAGTGTGACACTTTGAATCAATATGCCATGATTGGATGTATGTAGGAGTAAGCAAATTCATATTACATATTTTTTTTTTTTGTTATTTTCTCTTTTTTCTCTTATACTAGATGTAATAAACAGTCCTGAAGACGACCCACATCTTGAGGTCGAAACGTTGACGTGTAATTTGATGTTTTCAATAGTTAGACCTATCTATCCAAGTAAAATTTTCTACATCATAAGAGAGATCAAAAACTGATTTACGTGAATTAAGGTTAGTGCGACGGCTTAGGGAGGGGGGGTTGAGCTACAGCGGCTATCTTGGAACACATCTTTTATCAAATATCTCGTGAACTGTGCATTGTGCGACAGAAACTGCAGGAATCGTTCAGCTGGATAATCAAATTTTCTACATTTTTCATACTCAACTTCTCTCTGTATAATGCATATATTTTTATTCATAGTGCGCCAAAATTTTTTCCGATATGAGTAGCAATACAAGGAGAGTTATACTCACAGATTTTTGTTACCGACACTTACCGACATCCTCCCTACACTCATACCCTTCTACGCGATGACGTCACAGTCTGCCGTACCGACGTGAGGTCAAGAACGTGCTGCCTCACAGACAATTCTTATTGGTCGAAGGTCAAAATCGTGCTGCTTTACCAACAATCTTACTGACCGAAGGTCAAAGTCTCGATGTCGTGCTCGCCTGCGGACTGTAGACGGTGCAGCGGGACTTGAACTTCTTCACTGACTTGGATGTCGGTTACCGTCTTACATTCTTCTCCCACGATATAACTGCTAATGTGTAACATTCACTACCTTACATTCTCTTTCTACGGTACCAACCACGTGACATTCCAAACTCAATGGTTCCAAGAATTGTTTTGTTCGCTTTCATGATATTTACCACGTGACATTCCTTTTATTTACCAAATTTCAAATGCGAGTGGGGAGCGGATTATAACATTTAGAACCGAGAACTTGAGCGTCAGTCTGGAGCTGTTCTTCTTGCGAATGAAAAGTGCTCAGGAACAACAACGTAAATTAAAGGAGCTACTAGAACTTTTCATCAAGAAGCGATGATGAAGGGTTTAAAGCTACGTTTGCGCCTTGTAATTGTAACGTTAACTCGACGATGAGGTATACGCTGACGTTTAAAGCCTCAGATCCTCCGGCGTCGGATTACTACCGCTCTTGGAATGCAAAACATGGTTTCAGAGTACGATTTGGTTGAGGATAAGATGAAAAGTCGAGCTGAGTATTGTGATTTTGTTGTAACAAGTTACGAATAAGGTAAGTTTCATTGATGTTTGTTGAAAATGTATTTATTCAAAGAATTCACAGTAGTATAGCAATGGGGGTTGTACTTACAGATTCCCGTTACCTACACTTACCGACATTCTCCCCAGACTCAAACCGTTCACCGCGATGACGTAAAAGTCTGCCGTACTGACTTAAGGTCAAAACCATGCAACCTTACCGACAGTTGTATCGGTCAACGGTAAGAATCACACTGCTTTACCAACAATTCTCATCGGTCAAAGATCAAAATCGTGCTTTTTTACCGACAATCTTACCGACTAAAGGTCAAAGTCTTCATGCAGTGCTCGTCTGCCAACGGTAGAGGGTGCAGAGGGAGCGAGAACTTTTTTACCGTCCCGCATTCTTTTTCCACGATGGGACTGCTAATGTGTAACATTAACCACTCCAAATTCCTTTACAACGGTAGGACTGCTGATGTGTAACATCAACCACCCCCACATTCCTTTTTCACGTTATCAACCACGCGACATTCCAAAATTAATGGTTCTGAGAATTGTTTTTCACTTACTGGGATGCCAGTTTGATATCAACCACGTGACATTCTTTTTGGCTTGTAACTGTCATGTGAACTCAACGATGAATTTTGAACGGGTTCAGTCAAGGTCAGAGTGCAAGGTCGACCAATAGCCGCGGTACGTTCAGAGGCATGGATCTGCGGTGTTGAGTTACTATCGCACTGGGAATGCGAAAAGGTGCGCGCGCATACACAAACATACGTGAAGCTGCCCTATAAAAAGGAAGCTCATCACTGCAAACGATCATTCAGTCACAACTTGTCAAGTATACGTGAGGAAAAAGCTCAAGATGGAATCCGCGAAGTGTTTGAGATTGATCGATATTATGGAATCGGCGTACAAAAGCTTGGACAAATCATCATCAACAGCAGAGATTCAGAAATGGATCAAATTTGGAAGTCAAAATATTAGGCTTCTGAACAAAATTTTGCAAATGGCTTCATCGATTAGTGAAAAGATGAAAATTATCACAACGATCGGACTCTTGAAAGCGCTCGGGGAAAAATTCAAACGTCTCCAGAAAACGGGTGAAGGTACGCGGAAAGTGAGAAGAAGCGATCGAGTTCACTGGGAAGATTTGGAATCAGCTTTCGAAGGGATAATTCGAACTAGATCCATGGTCAATTTGAAGCATGAAGATATGGAGAGATTTCTAGAAGACGCAAAGGTAGTAGCTGTGACGAGACTAAAAAACGCTTTAAAGAAAGACGAGCTTGAAAGCCAACGTTATCCTGGCTTGTAAATTTGAGGTAAGAAAAGATGATCACACGGTGAAAGAGATCAAATTTTTCAATACGAGAAATGAAATCATCCTCCAGACAACAGATATCAACGAATGGTTTATCGAAAATGCGACGAAGCGTTTATTGAAAAAGGTGGAAGATTTCCAGGAAAAGGATTCAGGCTCGTCGCTGACTGAAATAATCAACTTGACCATCAACATTAACAAGTACGTGCCACAACGAGGCGGTGTGTTCACATACACCTCGTTATCTAAGCATATCAGTGATAAGAAGGCTGTGGTGAACATCAGAAACAACGACTCTTACTGCTTTCTTTGGTCGGTCACCGCAGCTCTGTTCCCAGCCGACAACAACAATCCCAACGCGACCAGCTCGTATCCGCATTTCAGCTCAGTGCTACGGTATGATGGTATAAAGTTTCCTATGTCTCTAGACAAAAACACCATTTCAAAATTTGTGTCTCTAAGATGCGACTTTCATACAATACCCAACGCACTCTGTGCAGCACAAAACGTTTCGATACTTTGAAATTGGCTACAAAATCATCATACTGTTCGGATGGCGAGGGTGTACGATTTGTGTTACTGCGCAGAAGCGTCTACAAGAACGGTCCCGCATTCCTGGCGAATATATCATCCTGGTTATGATACTGTTAAATAGAATTATTGTACTATCGTTGTGAAGTAATTGTCAACTGTAACCTAAAAATTGTACTCAATAAAACTGTTTTTTAAAGAATATTCTTGAAATAATTTAACACCTTCACCTTCACCTTAGCTCTTAAGAGAGAATTTTTTTCAATACAAAGCTTATGTAAGATTCAACCTTGCTTTCCATCCTTGACCGAGCTGTACTCAAACCGAGTTATGTTTTGCATTCCTTGAGCGATAGTAACCCAACACCGCAGATCCTTGGCTTTGAATGTATACTACTGCAGCTATCGGTCGACCTTGCACTCTGGTCTTGACTGAACCCGTCCAAATTCATTGTCGAGTTCACATGACAGTTACAAGTCAAAAAAATGTCACGTGGTTGATATTAAACCGGCATCTGAGTAAGTGAAAAACAATTCTCAGAACCAATAATTTTGAAATGTCGCGTGGTTGATAACGTGGGAAAGGAATGTGTGGTGGTTGATGTTACACATCAGCGATATCTGAGTGGATAGAAAACAATTCTCGGAACTAACAATTTTGCAATGTCACGTGGTTGATAACGTGGGAAACGAATGTGGGGGTGGTTGATGTTACACATCAGCAGTCCTATCGTGGGAAAAGAATGCGGGACGATAAAAAAGTTCTCGCCCCCGCTGCACCCTCTACCGTTGGCAGACGAGCACTACATAAAGATTCTGACCTTCAGTCGGTAAGATTGTCGGTAAAACAGCACGATTTTTACCTCTGACCGATAAGAATTGTTGGTAAAGCAGTGCGATTCTTACCGTCGACCAATACAACTGTCGGTAAGGTTGCATGGTTTCGACCTCAAGTCGGTACGGCAGACTGTGACGTCATCGCGGCGAAGGGTTTGAGTCTGGGGAGAATGTCGGTAAGTGTCGGTAACAGGAATCTCTAAGTAGAACCCCCATTTCTATACTACTATTCACAAAGTGGTTTCGTGCAGCCAGGTATCACCGGACTCATTATAAGTTGAGTGTATCAAAGTGTCAATAGAGGCAAAAAAGGTTTGTACACCATGAAACACGGTATCAAGATGCGAAACAAGGCGTATAAGATCCATTAGTTGTTCATCGTTGAGCTGCCTCTCAATGTTGTGATGTGTATGCGGCGCATATTTGGTGAATCAGATTCCGGAAACATCACATGGTTTGACCTGGCTCTGGTCTTGGCGGTAAGTCAAAAATTTTGGGTACCATGGTCTGGGAAAAAAAAATATTCGAGTTAATTCAAAAGATGAGTACGTTGAAACATGACATTCATCATAAAAAAGGTATATTGGAAAAATTTTAAGATGTTTCAGTAAATGAAAAATGTTAAGGTTTGAAACGAATTCCAAAGCTATCGAGCTGAGTTTGGAGATTTGTGAGTAGTTGTAAATGTTTTTTTAAATCACCTGAAGTTTCCTTAATCATTTGAAAGATATCTAATTCTTCTCAACAAAAGAAGTGAAAGAGTGTGAAAAATTGAAAAATTCACATCGGGTAGCAATTGGTACACGAACTGCCGTTTTCTCCTCTCGAAAAGTGTAACCGAAGGTACAATACTACCGTGAATATCCGATTCTCGATGTTTTCCAGTCTCGTTTTCCGAAAGATGGATGTGACGGTGATGGTTAAAGTCTGAAACGAATCCAAAAGTTATTAAGCTGAGTTTTTAGATTTGAAGATTTGTGAGTAGTCGAAAATTTTGTTCAAATCACTTGACGTTTCCTAAGTAGTTGGAAATGAATGTAATTTTTTTCAACAAAATGATGTAAAGAAGTGTGATTAATTGGAAAAATGATGGAAAATTTACATCAGGTAACAATTGGTGTAAAGACTTACCGTTTCCTTTCTGGTAAAGTATATCCGAAAGCACAAGACACTTCACATCACTTGAGTTTGGCTGCCAATGAGCTGGTCCAGGACTGCAGTCTCATATGTATAATGAAACCCTATGTTGATGTTTTGTAAACGTAAAAATGCGATATCGTAGGGTGGTCCCCGTGTTCGCCGAATGTCATTATCACAATTCATGTAATTCTTCTAGTGAGTACCGTTCTACGCACACGGACGGCTTCGTGTGCACACACAAACATACGTACAGCTGCCCTATAAAAAGGACGCTCATCACTGCAAATGATCATTCGGTATCAACTTGTCAAGTATACGTGAGGAAAAAGCTGAAGATGGAATTGTTGGCTGTATTCAGGCCGTTTACCGATAAAAACAGAGTCCTCTGTTTTATGCATTTGTTCTACGATATCTTTCAGGTTTCTTTGTGAATATAAAGTGTTCTTCCTCTTCGAGCACAACTGTAAGAATGTCTGTAAGTGTGTTTACATTTTGGAATCTTGGAATCACAAATTTGAACTTACTGGTGATAGGAGGAATTAACGACATCAGAGTCAGGGCGGCTAGGTGGTCTAGTGGAGTAAGGCTCCGGTAAAGCATCGCTAGATACCAGGTTCGATTCCTGGCTCCGTCGTTAATTTTTCGAATTTACCAGTTTTTCAAATTTATATCTTTATGTTTCTTTGTATGTTATTATTCTCAGAGTCTCCATCTTGTACACGTCTGTTTTTTCTGGATAAATTCATCCTTTCCTTACTAATAATCCAATAATAGGGAATAAAATTGACGCGTCAAAAACATGACACATCTATTGAATGATCAGACATCACTCCGAATCACTTACTAATAATCTTATAGAACTAAAGACATCAAATAAAAATTATTAACAAACAGGAGAATTGTATAAAGTTAGTATACCACAGTACGGATTTTGGTTAGTACATCATGCTTTTACATTTAGTAGGTCTTGATGTTTATTCATAAAGAGTTTGTATCCCCCTCTACACCTATACATATGACTATCAACATAGAATGAACATTGTTAGCAAAAATAGGAATTGCACAAAGTCAGCAGTATATCACAAGCAGTATATCACAGTACGGATTTTTATTACTAAATTCGTCTCATATAGTAAGCAAAACTTCGAAGTATTATCAAGCGCTTATTTACGAAGCGTTTGTATCTTCTCTTCGATCAATGTTGCTTCTTTTGCAGCATCTTCAAACACCTTTTGTTTCTTTGCAGATAACTCTTTTACCCTAATCGCAGCTCTTCTTCTCTCCTGTAATGCAATATTTTCGGCATCTGCCTCTGTGCAGCGTTTCTCCAATTCATCAATGTACCTGCGGTGAGCGTTTCTATCACTAAAAATGAGTGGTTTTTTGTAATGGGAACCGATTCCAATCCTTTATTGGTGATAATAGCATCGTATATTTGCCTATGTGCGATCAGTGATTCTTCGGCAAGATTTTCCACGAGACAGTCCTTGTTTACTGAAAATCTTCTCTCTAGTGTTGCATTCACACGCGAAAGAATAAGAATCATTTTTAGAAAGGATGATAGTTCTTCCGGAACCTCAGATTCGCCGAACACTGTACAGAACCAAAAATTGTCTACTCTTTCATCTCCGGAAAATGTCTTCAAAGCTTCGACAAAGTGACTGGCAGCGCATAAGTCTTTGAACTGTCACTGTACTCTGTCTGCGACAATACCAGACAGCCATTTATGTTCTACAATCATTTCTAATGTGGTTACCAGATATTTATCTCGAATAGTAGACTACCCAGAATTTTGAGGATCAAGAAAAGAAATAACTTTCGTAAGTTTACACTTGAGGGGTAAACGTTGCATCAATTTCTGACATAGCGTTACCATTGTGTTGCGGCAATCCCGGCGAAAATCGCCAAGGTCATGATCCTTTAGCCATCAGTACTGCGGAAAGTGTCTCGTGTTGCGAAACCCAAATCAATTTCTTCATATCCAATAAGGCTTTCTTTGTCAGAAAGGTCCACTTTCGATAAGTCTTTCTCAGTGTCAATAATTTCTGCTTTCACAAATCTCGTCATTACAGTCTGCATCGTTGCGATTAGAGACCCATAGAGTAACGGTACCAGCGGTGTATCAGATTGCAATTTTCGCAAAAATGGTTCAACGTCCGATGCCGATGACTGAAAAAGGCTTAGTTTTGGACCCAGCATCTTATCTTCTACAGCTGTCGCGATGATTTTGAAACTGTTGCAGGTGGACGTCCGTTTGTTCTTTGTAACGGTATCGACGTATTTTATAATATTTGGAAGAATTGATATATGTAGCTCTTTCAGCTACCTTGGCGTTTTCGAGCCATCTTATCGCGCAAAATTTTAAAGGGAAGGTTTTAGACCCCGAGTGATGAGTGTAATCCGCGCGTCGAGCTGGCACACGATTAAATAAATTATATAGCGCTCTAAGACAATCAACTACCTTCCGATCAGTCGCATTCATCCCTTGTTTGAATGCGTTGTGTAATGCATGGAGCCCACAACTTCCAATCTGCACTAACGTAGGGTCATCAGGGTCACCTTGCAAATAAGTCTGCAGATCCTTGTGGAACTTCAGGTTCACGTTGGGGCCATCCATGGACACCTGCAACGGTTTCTTTATGTTGATTCCACTCAAAGTCTCAGTGAATGCTTGCAGCAAATATGCAGCCATTGCATGTCCGAGGAACGATGAGTCAAAATATCGCACACATACTTCACTAGACTTGGAGTTCCAAAATCGTACAGAGATGGTCATTTGTCCTTTATGTGCCGTTTTGTTGTACAATTCATCACACCCGACGACTATATGAGAGCAATTGGTGATCATGTCGAATAGTTGTTTTTGGAAGAATGGCGCATTTCCATACAAGAGCGTATATCCAATTTTAGTTCGTCCGAGTTGTACTTTATTCGCGATTTCTGAGTCAGGAAACATAGATTTGAACACAGGTACCATAGATGCTCTACTGCGATCAGAGTGATGGTACATGATCACGTGTAAACACCAAATAATTTCAGCTATCGTGACTTATTCATTCATAACAAATGGCTGAAGTCCTCGCGGTTGTGGTTGTCCATAATTTGTTTATGACGCCGGTCAATGTCCACTGTCTTCGATTGTTGTAATGACTGAAGCAAGTTCTGAAGAATTTGGTGATGACGGTCCAGTCGCATCAAGTGGATATTTCGAATTCTTCGATCCACTATTATGTCTTGTTGCGTCATTTTTTCGAAAGAACACTTTTAAACTCGCAGATTTTGTTATGATCGAAACAGCAGACGTATGTTTCCGCCCACGCATGTGACTCGTTACTGACTGTTTTTCCATATTTCTAAGAGAAAATGATGTGCGGCATCTTGAACAATCGGCGGAATAAGGGTCTTTTTCGACTCGTCGTAACCAGAAAGAAAATGCAGGATCCAGAAGCCACATTTCATTGGAAGTAGTTTTTCTCGCTTTGGAATACATTGTATCTAAAAATAAGTCTATGCATTGTATGGTATACACGCTGTGAAACGTACTACAACATTGTACTCAGTAGAGAATTTTGATCCAGAAAATCAATTCATATTTCGATGTTGAATATGCAGTTATTCTACATTTCTTTCGTAATACAATAAACAAATGAATTATTCTGAGATAAAAACATGTTAAAATCAATACAAATTATAAGTGAATTTTCTGGAACAAAAAATGTATCAATATGTAACAATACGGTATACGTAGAATGATTGTGAGCTGCTCTCTTTACACTTTGATTAGTTCGAAGAAATTACGGTGAAAAGCATTTCAAAATAAATAATGAAAGAATGGAAAATCATAAAAAATCGCCCCGTGTCCCAGGACCAAATTTACACAGCACTGAGAGAATACAAATACCTATATGTCTGTGAATTATTTCAGATTGAAAAAAAACCTTTTCCAAAACCTCGAATTGTTTTCGAAAGTTGAGAAGCTTTTGTATTTAAGCCAAAAGGATCGAGTAGACTATTTTTTTCTTACGATTTCCTTCTTCGCAAAGAAAATGAGACCAAGCCAGTTCCCGTACGAAAAAAGTAGCCGGAGTTATGAATTTTTGAAAAAACGAATGTGCCATTATGCGGAAATATTGAAAATTTTATTAACTTTGTTATCCAAACCTCAAATTTCATTTTTTGTTGTGTACGCATTTTTCGTGTTTCATTTGGAACATAGTATGTTTGAATTACGGTGCGACGGAGGACCGCGCGCAATTACAATGTTGCCAGCAAGCGTTTGGTCAAACGTTCAAATATTACGTAACATATACATTCACATGTTTCATTATTTGTTATTTAGACATTTAATACATGAAAAAGTTTAAGCCACATATTAAATGTTTATGAATGTTATTAGATAATATGTATGTACATTATGTAATAACATTTATGAATATTACATATACTTGAATAATCGGTAAAATAGCGTCGGATTACCCACCTTACTTCGACAGTGACACCTATCGCTCACTTTTTGAATTCACGAGCTTACGGAAACTAATCAAATGCATAGCGAGAAGTAATAATGAGGGTAATTATCGTAGTCATTAATATCGGTAACGGGTATTGATTTTTAAGCTGTAAACGTTACTCAAGAAACCATTAGAACCTCGATGAGAACGCATGCATTTGTCCATGGGTTTTCGGTTTCCGTAATCCCGCCATTTGAATTAGAGCTGGACAGTAACTTCGATAACAAATGCAATAAAATGTAGACGAAAGTAGTAATTATATATGTACAAACCATGTGTTGAGTAATTTTCCGTTGAATCGAGCGTCGAGAATGCCGGTATTTTGATCACTGAACTTTAAAACAACTGAGAGTATCACTACGGTCGTGGCGTTTTAGCCGAGAGAGAGATAGCTCAAAGGAGAATGCTGTCTGTTTCTACCAGTCACGGCGTATGCGTGGGACAGTCAAAGTCAAACAAAACGCGTGCGAAGGAAAAGACTGTACCGATCTGATAGACAGCACTTCACCTCCGAGCCAGCCGTATACCGAGCAATGCAGTTCTGTAGAACATATTATATAGAACATTTATAGTCTAGTCAACAAGTGTGATTCCTGCGAAAAATCGTTCCAAGTCTCCTAAAAATATGAGTGATAGCTCATTCGATTCGAAATGCGATTCTGAGAAAGACTTTCTTTTATTTTCCCCACCGACAAAAATTGCAATTGTTGATAATAAACAACAAACAAAAAAAAAACGAAGCTTTAGTTTTTGGCATTAATTAAAATAGTATAAGCGCCTTCGGAAATTTGAAAAAATATTCTCAAAGGGTAGAAAATTTCCAATAAAAAAGTACTGACTGCTGGTACTCTATCTTCAGTGGTAATAATTTTAATTTAACGTTAAAAATAGGGCACCGCGCGACCGTTACGGCATGGGCGCGCCGCGTCTGAAGACAGTATACCACTCAAAATAATTTCTTTACTGTAGTAAATATCAATTCAAAAATTCGAATGAATTAAGGTGTGTTCTTAACACTTGAAAGGAAGATTTCTCGTTAGAAAAACATTTTTGAATTTATTTTCCAAAAAGTTACATATCTATTAATTAGTCATAATTTTTCGAAACTTGATTTTCATTCCAAACGGCATGAATGTTTAAATAATAGCTCTTCAAATATTTCGCTTCTTGGAGCCCCTTCTTGAATGTATACTCAACAAGACCACGTTATAAAAGTTTTTTAGAGTTGTTTATTTGGTTCATTATGATTTTTGAAAGTTGACAAAAAATGAGAATTTCCAAATTTCCATTTCCGTGGTCTTGTTAAGTATGTGTCTAAGAAGGGGCTCCAAGAAGCGAAATATTTTTAGAGCTATTATTTGAACATTCATGCAGTTTGTAATGAAAATCGAGGTTCGAAGAATTATGACGAATTACCGAATGTGTAACTTTTTGAAAAATGAACTTAGAAATTTTTTCCCAACAGGAAATTTTTCTTTTGAGAAAAGCCCTGTACGGGTTCTAGTAACTATTGCAAAAATTGATACTTTGGCTGAATGCGAGATTTCGAAAAGACGTAGACATTTTCGAATCGCAAACCATTGCCGTGGGTGATGGGTGAGAGAAGAACGTTAGTTTTATCACAATTGGATGGCCTGCAAAAAATTGCTCTAACGGTATTTGGTAGCAATTTTCCATGTCATTTTTCTATCTACCTCCTTCCACGCCAAACCATTTTATCGAAATTCGCGACAGTTAGTTTATCGGGCTGATCTTCAAATCTCATGATGCTTGGTGAACATGACAACGAGAACTAAGATTACAGTATATAAATTCATCCTTTTATAGAACTCTCGTTAGTTGTTGCTCGACTATGAGGACGTGCACACGAAAGAGGTGCGGTGGAGGTTTGCTAAATAAAATCAACGATCATCTTCCGGTTGAATTGCACGTGCCAGGATATCAGTAGTGCGGAACCGGAACGAAATTGGCCAAGAGGTTGGCACGTAGTGATCTGGGAATCAATCCACTGGACGCTGCATGTAAAGACCACGACGCTGCATATGCAAAGAATCAAGATATCGCAGCGAGAAATCTTGCTGACAGAGTGCTCACTGAGAAGGCGTAGAATCGCATCTTGGCCAAGAACGCTAGTGTGGCTGAAAAAGCGGTAGTCTGAGGACTCACCAACACCATGAAAGCTAAATCTAAACTCGAAATGGGCTGAGCTGTGAAGCGGTCGAAACTTGGAGTGGCTGCAAAGAAAAAATCTACAACAGGTGCGAAGAGTAAACAGCGAAAGAGAACAGTGAATCTTAAATCCAACATCACAGCAGCAAAGGTCGCCATGCAACCAGGTCATAAGGCCGTTGCGTAGGCGTTAGCGGGTGCTTGTGCGGCCGCGCGTGCGACTGGGAAGAATGTTCGTGTGCCTAACGTTATACCTGTGCCTGATGAAATTGGCGGCGTGTTGCGGTTCCTCATTCCAATTCTGGCCGGTCCACAGTGCGGCCAAAGGCCCCTTTATGCGGCCAAAAGTCGAAAAAAAAGTTTTTAGTTGGGGATATTTTATCATTGGCTTGGCTAAAGGAGTCCCCTAGGAGTCAGAAAACGTTCATAGTAAGGTCCCTTGCCTCAAATCCCCCCCATAATCTCAGTCTGAATATGGCCTTCGCCCGAACGCTACACGACGGTTAGGAAAGTGCGACTGGCGACGCGTCGGATAAACAGGCGTCAAATTTTTGTTTTTTAAGCGATTTGAACAAAACAAAATGGATTCTACAGCTGAAGGTGAGTAAAATAAGTGAAAAAAATTCTGAATATAAATTCCTGAATAGTACATTCTTAGAAGGAGATATGTAAGGACTATTTTTTGGTTATTTTCCTCGAATTGAATGGATTTGATTGAGTGAATACTTTTTTATCTTACTACATCTTGCTCTCTAAGTCATTTGAGGTTTTCGGTAAAAGTATTATGTACTAATTAAAATCAATTTCAGCTGCCCGTTGCTGCCCGTTCACTTTTTGTGCACTGTATTACAAAAAAAAAGTAAGATATTCGTTCTAACGATCACAGTAATACATGAAAAACAAAATGAAATAAAGCATAGAATTCAAAAACCGAAGTGAAAAACAAAGATAAAAGTGAGCCCTCGAAGGAAAACACATCCATACAGTAAATCAAAAGAATATGAGAAAGAGAGAGGGGGTTATACGCAGCTGCGATGTTGACACGCCAAAAGCTGGTAGTGGTACCTCAAATGACGGAAACACCGTTCGAGGTTTTTTTGAAAACTAAAAAAAAGCTGCACAAATAACAGGAGTTGACGAATATATTATATATCGTTTTTATATTATATTGCAAACTATTGCATGTGGTCATGCTATTGATGATAACAATTTTTGGCAGTATGCAGTAAAATTAGCTAAAGACATTGTACAACAATATCCCTGGTATTATATGCCCACATTGGTTCACAAACTTTTGATTCATGGCCCCGAAATAATAATACATTTGGTGTTACCGATCGGTCAAATGTCCGAAGATGCGCAGGAAGCCTGTAATAAATTTTTCAAGATCTACCGCATGAATTTCGCAAGAAAACATTATCGTCAAAAAACGTTGGAGGATGTTTTCAAACGATTTTTGATTGCGTCTGATCCACAAATCTCCAGCTGTCGGAGATTACCCATGAAACCACTAAAATCTTTATCTGAAGACTGTATTAATTTGTTAGCTCCTCCAACTGTGAATAATCAAACGGAACTACAATATTATGACAGTTCTTCGGCTTTAGAAACCGATACAGATATAGAAGATTGCAACTGTGACGAGATTAGCAATGCAAATCTTTTCATGTAATATTATTTTCTACACCTAACTTTTGAATATTTTATCCATTACGCTTCTGAATTCTTCATGTGTAATGTGAGTTACTATGGTAAATGTCGATAAAAATATAATAATTTTTTCAAAATTTTTTCCTGTATAACATCGCCATATTGCACCCCGCCATTTTTAATTTGTTTATTCTTAATTACATACCCTAATAATCTCAAAACAAAGACTTTTAATCAATCGCCGAATTCATTTAATTTTTTATAATTTTTTTTGTACGATATGACGCCATACTAGGTCGGCCATCTTGAATTTGCTAATTCTGATGATGAATTCATAATCGGTGACCCCAAAAACCCTGATATACCAATTTGTGGATCATTCTCTACATTTTTCGACTTTTGGCCGCATAAAGGGGCCTTTGGCCGCACTGTGCGGTCTAAGCGCTACTGGGGCTCTAGCGGGTGGTGTTGCGGGTATAGCTAAAGCGGTTGACGAAGCTAGCGTCAACAAACATCGCTCGAATGAAAGCAAATGGCACAATGCAACAATGGAGGCAATTGCGCGAGGCAAGGGATTATACCTAAATCCCTACCGCAGCGGCATGGGTCTGTATTTACGACCAGCAGAAAACTGGCAAAGCTACCACTCCGAGCTCTCACCAGCATTGATTTTCGCAAATATGTTAAAAATGTGAAAATTTGACATCTTTGTGGCGTTTTCATGCAGAATGATCTACTGAAATCAGGACCAAATATGCGAGAATCTGCGATTATTAATCTTGACGATAAAAACGGTCCAGGGACACATTGGGTTGCGTACAAGAAAAATGGTGACCACGTTGTGTATTTCGATATTTTCGGTGATTTGAAACCGCTTAAGGATTTGATGAAGTATCTCGGTGTTGGTAGCGTTAAATACATTGATAAGCGGCATCATAATATGATATAGTGATTTGCAGCCACTTGTGTCTTAAATTTCTCAGCGGACAGTTATAAAAAGACAAGTGTCACATGAGCGAGCATTAGTCATGTCGGAATCGTTGACGTTAACACTGTCAGACACATCCTTCTTGCTGGAGGCTCAATATTTCCCCCCAATCGAGTTATCACCGGAGAAAAACTGTTCTCGGACTCGTCGAGTTCCTGACACTCAATTCAATACCCAATATCCGTGAGACGTTCAATAAATTTCACCTGTAACGAGCGGACAACAACAGAGAGGTCATCACGATACCCACGGGAAGCTATGAAATTGAGGACATTGAAAATTTTCTGCGTAAGGAGCTACTCTCCGACATCACCCTCAGTCTGAGAGCTAATAACAATGAGCTGAACAGTGAAGTCACGTGCAATCAAGTAGTAGACTTCAAACCGAAAGATTCCATCGGCCGATTATTGGGATTCAAAGTGGCTGAGCTAGCACGAGATGTTACTGATAACTCAGAATTACCGGTGGCCGTACCGAAGGTTATTACTTCACGCGTTGAGCGTAACATAACCACAGGGGCATACATGAACGAGCGTCGAGCTCACACGATTTACGAATTTTTCCCAACCGTTCCATCAGAATATAAGATTGTCGAAGTGCCTGCCAACGTCATTTACCTACCAATCGCCTCACAGTCGGTAGATCATTTGCAGCTAAGAATAGTCGATCAAGACGACGAGCTGATTAATTTTCGTGGCAAAACAATAACTGTGCGTTTACACGTGAAATCACTAAAATAATGGGAATCGCAATTGAGACAAAAAAGTTGGGCAAAAGTCATGAAAGTGAGACGTCATGGTCAAAAATCATCAGTCGCCCAGCACCTATGACGACGCTTACATCCCCCACGAGGCTGACGCCTGTAAACGTTCGGTTTCTCCAGAGCCTATGTCTTCGATTTTGTGCAAATTTTGGAAAATAAGAATTCGTGTTCGCTGTATCCTGTGCGTGTTACCATGGAGGAAATAATAAGAATGCAGAAACCTGTGGTATTCGACGAATCGATTGCGCACTCTGAGATTCATGCTCATCAGCCGTTTGCATCATCCACCTTCCAGAACAACGATGAAATCCATATTGTTGTTCAACATCAAGACTTGTGCTTACTGCCCAGTAAAAGCTCTCTCCACATTCACGGAAAAATTATGAAGCATGATGGTGTGATTGCGGTCACGACTACGAAATTGATGAATAAAGCTGTTTGCCATTTGTTTGAAGAAGTTTACCACGAGTTGAACGGTGTCGAGATTGATCGGAATAAAAATGTTCGTATCACCAGCGTTATGAAGGGCCACTTATCCCTAATTCCGGGTCAACAATACAGTCTGGAGAATACTGGTTGAGTGGTGATGTCACGAGCGCCGCATATTTACTCAAAACTGTAATATATTACCGATTATATCGATTATTATTTTATATATTATTATTTCTAGAAACAAGGAAGCATAGTTTTAGTTAGTCTATACAAAATATTTTATTATAACCAGTTCGTGGAGTAGCCAAGCGCAACGGCGTAGTTGGACAGCCAGCCACGTCAGCGTCTTCGCGCCCGCCAGATCCCGGGTGTAATCAACACCGGGATGAGGCGAGCGCGAAATCACGCGCTTCGAGGATGACTGTCGCGAGGCGAGCCTTTGTCTGGAACTGTGTATTTAGCGAAAACATCGAATTGTAAATTCAGCGGAAACTCGCTCGCCGCCCGACGTTCCAAGGGGTGTCGGACGAGCGAGCGAAGGCAGTCCCGTTAGAGACAGGATCAAACCAACGTCAACGGAAACAGGCTCCTTCAAAGCTGTCGAGTATAGAGTTATAAGTCTTGGGTTTCCGACGATTAGAGAGAGCATTCCTTTAAATCTACACGCGGTGATCCAAGCGTCTCGCGTCGCGACGTTAGCCTTCGAAGTTAGACTTTAAGTGTAGGAAGCTGTGCCACGAACTTAATCAAGTTGTGTAGTCTTAATTGAATGTGAGTGTGGAAGCGTGAGCCGTTCTGCGAATTCGGAGCTGAACCACCGAAGAGTAAGTGCGAGAGAGAGAGAACGTGAGTAGTATAAGAACATATTGTAAGCTTCCTTGTTTAGAACCTTTGCTGCTTTTAGTTTTGATTCATTAAACATTTTTTTACTTTGCTTCCTTCAAAATATTGGTGCAATATCATTGAAATCTTCCAAACCGTTTCCCAGGGAACGCCCTGTAGAGGACGTTCACCTACCAACCCACCAAAAAATTAAATATAAACCTCAGTGAGATCTAGAGGGTTGAAGCCGTCGCGTGCGAGACCGCTCCGCACGTGACAGTGATACCGAACTACCTGATGCTTCTGGAAATTTCGACGTTGTTCTACCATTGAATTATATGCTGGGCTTCGTTGAAGATTGTTGTCGAGTCATCGCCAATGCCAAACACGAGTTGATTATCACACGTTTCAACACCGATTTGAATGCCTATAGCGCCTAACATATCTCTCTCTAGGTATTGGCATTAGTGCAATTTTGTTGTTATTCTTCATCACGTCTCACGTTCGCCATATTCGGACAGCTCTCTGCTGCTTGTAAGATTTTTCGTGCATGCGGACTATAGGTTACAACTTTATAAGTTTCTGTGTTTTTCATGCCAAGTCACCTATTAGAGTGAAAGAGAATGCCTGCAGCTGTTGATCTCTCTGCCTTAACACGGAGCGCGCAGTCTATCTATGTAGATCTATGTTATTACCCAAGTGTGACGTTACGCTGGTCACGCGTCGCTGCTAAACAATTATCTCGTTAATCCTTTTCTAGTCCGGTGCTTCTACGCTACTCCATGCACCTGTCTTCTTTGTGAATTCTGGCAATGCGTCTTGCGGTTGATCAGCTGAACACTTTACACTACATGTACATGTAATTGATGACGTTGTGATAAGACGTTGCAACAAGAATAAATATATTCTCAATAAGGTGCTGGGAATATGTGATGGAAACGCTAGGAACATTTTGAGATACTTGAATACTTTGAGATGGCAGCAGGATTTAGGAATGTGAATTTTAAAAATGTCACTAATGGCGATACTGACAATGAGTTATTTCGTTACGTTCCTGTCGGTGGCGATAAGCGTTTTCTGGATTCTCGTAACTATAATTGAATTACTAACTAGAAAAAACCGAAGTAATTGTGAAATTGCATCGATGAGCATACTTTAATTTAGAAGATTATTACTCGTCACTTATGTATATCATAATTGTCGGGTTGGTAGCATCGCCGGCGCCGCTCGCCCACCTTTTCATTCCGCCGTTCCCCGGATGGCTCGACCCCGTGCTACTGCTCGCCACATCAAGCAGTGAGCTCTTGTGTATGTGACGCCAAAGTCAACGCATCGTGTGTCACGGATTTTCAGAGAAACATAAGAGAGTACAAAATAAACTGTGATATGAATAAGTTAACAAGAGTCCAATAGAGTGTAGAGAGAGAGAGAGAGAGAGTAAAAGAGAGTCAAATAAATAAGTTTATAGAGTGTGATTAGTAGAGGTAAGTCGTTTATTCAATCCCCAGTCACTGGAATCCCAATAATCCAATAATAATAAAAGCATTCATATAACACAACTCAGAATTTCACATTATTTGACGTTGAGTATATGCGTTTAAACCTTGAAAAACTCATTTTCCCAGACCTTCACCTAGATTACTGAATCATGGAATAAAGTATTCCTTCTCATCTATTTCAGTTCGCAAGTTCTCGCATTTATGGATGTCTCTGACAGAATCAGTACTGTGCAATTGTCTGGATTCAGGTTTAAGGTAAGTGTTTAAAATTTAGCCATCGCAGGATTCAGGACTAAATGAAAATATCATATACTGGCGTCAAAACTGTGGGGTCGTGAAGTAAATAGAGTAAATACCATGAATACCGGCTAATACCAGGTTGAATACTTTATTGAATAGCATGTATTGAACAATAGTACAAGGATACAAGCACGTATCAATACTACTGCTCGCGAAGCGCCGAAGCGTACACTGAAGCAATCTTACTCATATTATCGTTGGTCCTCTGTCTCACGCACACATATCCACCCTGTAAACTATTATGTGCCTTGTCAGTCGGAGCAGTCAATCAACTGAGAAAATGAATAATATTTTCATCATTTTGGCCTTTGTATTACGAAAACTTCTTTTTCCCGCGAAATTTATAACAATTAATTTTTGTGGCGCTGTCCAGAGGTTAGTAAATGGAAGACGCCAGAAATTATGGTATAAAGTAATATGGGATTAACAACTTGTTTAGAACGAAAAAAAATCGGGTTACAGAAATTAGGATGACGTAGTAGAAATGCGAAAGGTAGCGAAAGAACGAAACTAATTAATAGATACGTATGCGCGAAGAGCGTGGCGAAGACTGGGGAAAGATGTGAAAAAGTGCAGGCTCGCCCTCGAGTCGAGGCCATGGGTCGCGTCGCGCCATAAATGCCACATGTAGGGAAATTCCCGGCGCGGTCAAACCCTTGGCTCGCAGCTAGCGAGGCGAAGCCTAGACACTCGAAAATTAACTGCAAAGAACAATAATTGTAAAAAGACAGAAATAGAGAAAAGGAAATATTGTGAGAAATTCTTCGCTGGCTTTCTGGGGGCGGATGTCCGCTACAATTTTCAAATAGTAAAAATATATCATACTTAAATTTTCACACACCGCTGCAACTGACGAGCAGAATAATCGGAAAGGTAGAGTTACGGTTCGAGGTGAAGAAGGTCCGGTACCTCACTCGATTACCGGTATAATTACAATAAAGTATATTTCAAAGCTTGTACTTGATACATAACAAACACGTATGCACTGTAACGTGGCATTTCGGGTGCGCGTTCCAAACGGCTCCCCGAACCCTAGATGAGACTCGAAATTAGGGATCCCGCGGATCAGACTGCTAATCCTTTCGAAAAAGAATGCCAGGACAAAGGTCACGCATCCGATACTCTGAGGGGGGACAATTTTCGGTCTGGCGAGGATGATTTTTCAGGATTTTTTTTATTTTTTTTTTTGTTTCGAGCAGATGCGGCATCATACACGGGAACGGCGGCAAATTCGAAAGCATGATAAAACCACAGTCACGACGGGTCGCGACGAAAGGACGGCCTCACGCGAGGCTACGGAGAGAGCGTCAACGTAGAGCTCTGCCGCGAGGGAACCCAAGGCGGAAGAGACTCCCGTTGGTGGCCGGCGAGCCGTAGCCTCCCCTCACCACGCTGACGTTACGCAACCTCGCGAAGTAATCACCACGCCACTGTCGAACTACGGGATACCGGCGACTGGACCGCCAATCAGCACCCCGCAGCAGCGGGAGCCAACGATAGCGATAAGTTAGCCTATAAGAATTTCGTAACGAGAACACCAATTAGAGCGGAAGAATTTTGACGACGGATAGCGCCTATGTTCGAGGCATGGTCGAATTGCAGCTCCGATTAGTGGAGCTCGTCACTTGAGTCCTGGCGACAGTCCGAGGTAGTTAAATTTGCAGAAAATAAAGAAACGTTATTGAGTTGTGTGTGCCATGGCCGAAACGGGAGTTGACGAATTCTTGGTGTGGTTACGAATCGTTAAGTGCTATTAAGTCTTTGCGAGCTCATTTCGAGTGCAATTTAGCTCGGCGCACCGGTCAACGGTTGGCCAATTCTTTGTTGAGTTAGAGTGGCACTCGAAATTTGTTTGCCGATCTCCTTGTTTGATGGCCGTAGCCTGAGTTCTCGCGAGAACGCTGGGAGTAACATTTGGTTTGTTTATGGTATAAAGTCGAGTCACGGTTTTGAGTCGAGTCACTCTTGTTTTAAATTGAGTGTAGCCAAATTCCGCTGTACCGGGTCGAGTCGAGTCAGCTTGGGTAAAAGTGTCACCTCTAGCGTAGGTCGCGTATTCTTGTGCGTGAACGCTCGGGTTAGCGGGGCGATTTGTGAACTTTCAGGGAACGGCGAGTACGGATTGAGTTCGGATGCGTTGCGATAAAAGTTATACGATTACCGTGGAGACAGACGTAATTACGAATAAAAGCTAGAGGTGCGATTAGCGCGTCGAATAAAGTTTGGTTTTAGTTATTGCCCTTGTGAGGTAGCATTATAGTTGGGCGATTAGCGCTGTATGTAGTTGAGGACGATCGTGGTTAGCGCGTCGGGTCGGATTCCGTTTTTGGTTTTTGAGTTATTGTTTATTACTAAAGCAGCGACTAGCACACGTAGGCTTAGAGGTCTTCTAGATTTAGTTTTTTTTTGTGAGATCTAAGTATTTGATTTTGAATCGCGAAAAGCGAATTTTGAATTATTTTTTCTTTTGTTGATATCAGCGTTGTCGTGAAATATATGATTTTATTTTATTGTAATTTGGTAAATAACGTGTTGGTGTCGGAGGTCTCGCTCTCTCTCCCCAAAAATTACCGCTCCCCTCTCCGCGGTACTGAGCTACCGAGTTGATTGCTGAGGTCTAGCGAATTAACGATTTTGAGGCGTGTTAATCACGCCAGGCGCCCAACAGAATTTCGCGATATTGTTTAAGATCCAGCTTACATCGCGGGACGCCGAATTCTTGTGCACGCAGTAAGTGCTAGGTCATTTCCTTCGAGTGATCGAGGTACGGGAAAAATCCACGTCACAGTGTTTAGAAAAATAGCGTGTATTCACAGCGCTTGCCTTGGCTCATGCTGCATTCACACTAGTACTCATGCGAACGTAGCACTCGTCTTTGGCTGATGCCACCAACTTTGTATTCTTCTGAACGCAAAATCGCCTTTGCGGCTTATGCTGCAAACTTTACAGGTGTCAGAAAACTCACTTTCATCACTTGTTATAAAATATACCGGTTCGTAAATTACAGAAGTTAATCAATGAAGAAACAGGATCTAGCCCAATGTTCAGCATACATATTTTCTTTTGCATCGAGAGTGATTGAGACACTGTTTTTTTATTGATGACATGTCTAATACCAAAAGCCATATAGATTAAAGATATCAAGAAGACAAGGCAAAGGCTTCTCCAAGAAAGTTGCTGAAGTCTAGTGCTGATGTAGATATGCACTGATCTGCCGATCTTGCCTAACTTACCCGGAAAGTACCCAGGGTGTACTTGACCGATTACCTGCATTCTGTCATATGCTGTTCATCAAAAACTAATTCAATACCAATTTTCATGCTCGTGCTAATTGAGCCGTTGAATGGACGAAACTGTCCTAGAAGTTTTGCGGAAAAAGTCGTTTTACGATACAATCAATTGGACGTAACGTATTCACTCTCAGCAGATGATAATGTTCGCAGTTTTCTTACCCTTAGGGGTTGCATTCATTATTTGTTTGAGGTGAACTTTAGAGGCAGTCTTACCCATTAAAGGATCAAATCCGCACGGAAAGAAATACATGTGCAATATTTTTTAATGTACCACACCACACCGCAAATCGTAGATAATCGATGCGGTACATCTTAGGTACGCTTTCCTTATAATCGCTATATGAATTACTACAAGTGGCACCGCTCGTGACAACTTCGATACATTTAAATATGTTAATTCTGACTAGGACTATGAGCGCTGCTTGTAGAATGCCACTTCGGTCAAGGGAATGTCAGACCTTTATCAAATACAGGAAATCGTATTTTACAATTCTTTTTTTTTCTGAGTAATAAAATCTCTCTAATACTTTGGGAAATGATAAGATTTACGATTGAGCTCGTGGATTAACTGGAAGAAGTTAAGAAAATTGATGGCAAAACCCCAAAAATATTTGATTCAGTGTAGTAGCGCATTGTTACTTCAAATCCAGTGAAAAATAGCTGTAAATAATGTAGTGTTTCCGTTAATTTTCTAAACTTTTTTTAGTCAACCCACAAGCAGGATCATCAATCCTATAACATAATAAGGTTTGAAGAGATTCAAATACGTGAAAAAAACAAAAATAAATTACCAGAGCACAATACGCTTTGCTGTATTAGACGAAAGTACAATATTCACTTAAGAACGACGTACAAAGCAAATACTAGTGAAGGTAGACACAAATGTATTTCTCATTGAATTAAAGTTTTGGTTTGCATATTCTAGATCTAATGTAAAATTTTATATATTAAAGCACTTGGAAACAGAATACATAAATAATTCTGAGTTTCATATTTCCGATAAGCTATTCATGGTACATTGAGTCGACACGTGAAATCAACTTGTCGGGATTAGGTGGGGTCTTTAAATGAGTCGTAACGTTGCAAATGTATTATGTCGATGATAGGAGAAAACGGATGCGGGAGTGACATGGGTGGATCGACGGACGGTGAAAATTGATTCTACGATACAGCAGAACGACAGAAAGCTGAATTGAGTTAGTCGGATATTGAAAGAACAAGAGAAGAAAAGAGAATAGAAGAGCAGGGTAGAGAGAGAGAGAGAGAGAGAATAAATCTTACCAGAGCCCCCTATTGATGGTTGATAGTGCGTTGCATAAATTATCGCAGTGGTGTCGAGTGCGTAAATGCACTACAGAAGGATGACTTAGCTGTCCTCGGTGATACAGGTTCACACTGCCACACTGTAACGGTTGGTACAACGCACTCTAGTTGTTGGATGCCGGTCGTGGCGGTCCAGCATAGGTGGTTGTATTCGAATTGACAGAGATAGCAGGGGTTTGAACGGTGCGATTCAATCGAGCAAATGTTATGGGTTTACGGTTGTATTTTGTTTCGAGTTTCGTCAATATATAAGAAGTCATGAACGATGATCATTATTGTTTTGCAGAAAAAGCATTATACACACAAAATTAATGTACAATTCCAAACACACATACAATCGACATAATAAAAACAGTAATCGACGATCTTGATCGATAACAAGACAAGAAGTAGGCAGTGATGTATTGATAGTTAATGGACAGTAGTGATTGTGCATAAGAACGTATAAATGCGTACTATAATGACACAGTTGTAAAGAAGCAATAATTATAGACAACACGTAAGGAGAAAGATGATAGGGGACACACAATGACACGACGTATAATATACCGTGTCAAGTTGATTTGCGAACTGCGTAATTTCACAGTGAACTATAAATTTCCACGATGTAGTGTAATTTTATGAAAATTGATGAAATTGCATGATCTTTTTGACTCTTTTTCTTGTACGATTGACACGTCAGTAGAAAAACACACGCTGAACATTTATTCTATTCCTTGCAATGGCAAAAAACAGTAACACACGGTTCCAGTTCGGAGTAATAAACTAGGTGGAGTCACGCTCACGTTTCCAATTTATTACTGCTGCGCATGGAATGTGATTCAATCTCTAAAGGGTCTAGCCGAATAAGAATGGTGAATCTGCCCCCACCGAATTTTGTGGCACCGATTTTTTCCCAAGTTCCTAACCCAAAAAAAAAATGTTGTGCAAAATTACAGCTTTCTACATCGATTCCGAGGGGTTTTTCTGACGAAAAAACGTGTTTTTTCGATTTTTGCAGTCATTAAATACTAAGAGGCGACCGAAAAATCTGAAACAATTCTGAAAAATCAGAAACATGTTAACATTTATGGAAAAAATATATGCAACTTTTTTTCATGCTGAAGCCTATTATTAATCATCGAATCTTCCTTTAAAAAATGTATTTTGTAGTGCATATATTTTGCTACTATTATGACAAAAATTGACGTGATTCTACTATTAATTCCCTGAAAATTAAACAAAAAAGGCTCAAAATTCGGCCTGCAACACATTGAAAAAAAATAATACGACAAAATTTCACATTTTTTTATGAGAATCCATACATAAATCATTCTTTGGGTTAAATTATCAGGTGATCATGGCTGGAGTAGTTGTGAGACATGACAAACAGATGTATACAATATGATTTTTACGCTTATGTTGGATATGTTGGAATTTTCGATGTCGATTAACAAGGTCGAAATGGAGTTTGTCCAATTTTTGACAATAACATGGATGATAAAATCATCAGAGCTGTCGGTAAGCTGCACAGCTCAAGTGGCGCCGCTTGTGTGAATGTATTGAACGGCATTGAACCTCGAAATCGATCTAGATACTTCGGACACCGGGCCCATTTTCCTACTTATTTCTTTATTTCTCCATCGTGACAGAGTGAATCATTTGTCTCATCCTATACAACTGAGCTGACACACGTCGTAATCGAATGTGTGGTGCACGCACGGCACGCGCATCGACTTTTCGGGCTACAGCACGCAACTGAACGCACGAAAATTCTATTCCCCAAACAGCGAAAACGAGGCGCGCGAACCTTCTCGACGTAACGGGTGAGCGTGAGACGCAGAGGACTTGTGTTACGCCGTGTTGTGCGTCCCCCACCACTCAGCGAAACGCCGCATATGTTTCCGAACGTAAATAAAAACATATAAGCGGAGCGCTCATGTGCCTGCTTAGTCATTTCACTTCACGATTTCAACTCGTCAACTACGATCTGCTCAGTGAGAATATTCAGTGCAAGTCCTAGTCAGTGCTTAGCTACAAATGTATGAATTTCTATCCATTCTATACGATACTCGGGACAAAGAATGAAACAAAAATAGCCGTGCTGTCAGTAAGAATTTTATCAATGTTTCGTCCATCATTAAGCATGGTTCTCGCAGTGAAAACTAGATTTTCATACCAGAAGTTACGCACCCACACAACATCTTAATTTTAAGTTATTGGTTTCAGAATAACTTATGAGCGATTGATCAACATCAGTAATACACCATGTCAACGCCTCAGGTAAGCTCGGATTCAACAACAGATCCGACGAGATATGCATACTGTTCTCGTATGCTTAGAGCATAGAAGGGGCAGCGAAAAAGAATAAACGATTATGGCGAATGTTCAGAATACTCTGTGAGAATAGGCGGTCTTGAAACTTGGGGATATTCTCTGCAATCATTGCAGGTTGATTCCATAGAGCAAAAGTAATGGAAATAGCACCGAATCATTATCGACATCTGGCTCAAGAGAATCTGGACCACAACGTGCAACAGAGTTTGGTGGATCTCGCCAATGTTCTATGCCAGAAGTTGATGATGAAGATTCAGACCTCTATGAGTTGCTAACGCAGACATATTCACTTTCTTTACACTCATCTCAAAGGACTTCTTCACAACAATCTTCTACAGTGATACCTTTACAAAGTTCCACAGACACTCCATCACAATCGTCTACTGGCAACCCATCATTTGTAGTGCAGGAGCCAGTCAATGTCGAGTTGGTAGAAATGCCTTTTCCACGGGTAGTGTCAACTCACAAATACTGCTTTCTTTGTTACTCATCATCACCAATCGTCACTGTCACTTCTGAAGCTCGATTGCAAGCATTCCAGAAAAGAAAGATCTTCATTCCTAAAGGAAATCGTTGTTGCCCAACTCATCTGATAAAAAACAAATTCTATTCAGATGACCCAGCTACGTTGAAAATACATGCTGGTAACATTATGATTGAAGTATCAGACTTGACGTTTTTCCTGAATGACTTGTCGAATGGCCAAGAATTGAAGCATCAAATTAGGGATGGTACTCTATCTGATCAACGTCTGGAAGCATTGACTGGGCTCAGTTACGCAAATCTGAATGAGCTGTCTGGGAAAATGAAATCGATGAGGAATTCCAAGACCCGTCACATTTTGCAAGCAGTGGTAGTGTTTCTTTTCAAAATGAGGACTGGGAATTCGAATAGTATAATTGCATCTGTACTAGGGCTTGATCGTGACCAGCAAGTTTCAGGTTATTGTGCAGAAGTTGTGAACTCTTTTGAGAAAGATATTTTACCAGAGGGTTTTGGATATTTTAGCAAATCAAGGGATGATCTTGTGGAAAATCAAACTTCGGATACAGTGAAGAAACTGTATGAGCTCGAGGACCAATTAGTGCTGATATTTGATGGAACTTACATTCGGCATCAGAAGAGTACGAACAACAACTGTCAACGAAAATCGTATTCTGGACAGAGAAAGGTCCCAATATGTAAACCTTTTACTATTTTCACGACGAATGGGTACATTGTTGAGATGGAGGGGCCTTTTTACGCTACTGAAAACGATGCCAAAATAATGAGAATACTGCTAGACAATCCAAATGGTCTCCAACGAATCATGAGGCCAGGTGACATTTGCGTAGTTGATCGAGGATTCCGAGATGTGCTGCAGCAATTAGAAAGGAGAAAATATAAAGTACTCATGCCAGCATTAAAACAACGTAGTCAGCTCACAACTGAAGAGTCGAACAACTCTCGATGGGTTACAAAAGTTCGTTGGTTGGTCGAAGCAGTTCACGGTATCCGTGGCTAGAAATATAAGCTACTTCATCACTCTTTAGATAATAAACTTCTCCCAAAGGTTCAATCACTCTTCAGGATTGCTTGCTATCTGAATAACATCTTTAGAAAGAGGTTGAATTCTGATGTTGGCATTAGGGATGATATTATTGAGCAGATGAAGTCTAGGCGTAATAGCGAGAATTCATTGGTAGAAGAGGCGGAGTTGGAGCGTTTGAATTGCCGAAAAAACGCAATTTCAACAATGAGCATCAGCTGATTTGCTTGATTTCCCGGAGCTGACCGAAAAGGAATTGAATATACTCTTTACTGGTTCATACTAGCTATCTCAAGCAGTATCTTACCTTGCTGAAATAATGGACGAGGATGCAAATATTGCACTCAATTATTTGAAGACATTAGAAGATGCAAATCACGCAATCGTTCAAGTTCTTGTGAGGTCGAGACACATTAATAGAAAAACTTATAGATACTACATTGATTATACTCGTGATTCCCAAGGATCTTCTGGAATTCGCCGTTACGTTTGTGATTGTCCAAATGGCAAACGAACCGTTCGTTGCTGTTCACACATTGCTGCAATCGTTTATCATCTATCTAATGCGCGATATCTATCGAAAATTATAAGACCAGCTGAAATCCTCACAGGACTCTTTGATGTAGAAGAGGTCAATGCTGTCATCAACAGTGATAGCGATGAAGATTAAATATGTAGCAATATAAATACTAGGAGTTAATGCTTGATCAATGACATTTATGGAAACTCAAATTACACTTATTATACTAATAACATTTATTAATAAACTCAAATTAGCAATAAAATCCTACTGATTACATCTGTTTGTTATGTCTCACAACTACTCTAACCATGATAACCCAACAATCAAACCTAAAGAATGATTTATGTATGGATTCTCATAAAAAAATGTGAAATTTTGTCGTATTATTTTTTTTCAATGTGTTGCAGGCCGAATTTTGAGCCTTTTTTGTTTAATTTTCAGGGAATTAATAGTAGAATCACGTCAATTTTTGTCATAATAGTAGCAAAATATATGCACTACAAAATACATTTTTTAAAGGAAGATTCGATGATTAATAATAGGCTTCAGCATGAAAAAAAGTTGCATATATTTTTTCCATAAATGTTAACATGTTTCTGATTTTTCAGAATTGTTTCAGATTTTTCGGTCGCCTGTTAGTATTCAATAACCACAAAAATCGAAAAAACACGTTTTTTCGTCAGAAAAACCCCTCGGAATCGATGTAGAAAGCTGTAATTTTGCACAACATTTTTTTTTTGGGTTAGGAACTTGGGAAAAAATCGGTGCCACAAAATTTGGTGGGGGCAGATTCACCATTCTTATCCGGCTAGACCCTTCATAAGATGTGTTATCCAAGATTCCATCCTTACACTCGTTAACTATTCATCATTTTTAGTTACAACGTGAGTATGCTCGAAAGCGACAAGTTGGCTTTATCGAGAGTGTCAGGTCATTTACTCAAGCTACTTCCAGCGTCAAGTCTTACCTTACCTTCTTTCTTTCGCTCTGAGTTTTCATTTTGTTTTTTTTTTTTTTTTGCCTGGGTTCAGTTAGCAAATAGCATTTAACTATGTAGGCGAATTTTTCACATATTGTTAATAGAAATTGTCATCATCACACCTTCATAATAATTTCGCAGTTGAATTCTTTTGATTGCTCAACGTTTAGTAACGCGTGTTAATGGTAGATACATGCATATAGTGACATTCTTCCGACGAGATACGTATACAGAGCAACAGCACAGTGATATACAGTGTGAATTTCTTGCGATATAATTGTACGTAGTTTATTATAATTTAACGCACTCTAAGAATTTGAGTATTGTAGTCACAGTTGGACATACAGCGCTCAAGTGCAACGTGACGAATGAAGCTGCGCTAGCAGCGTGTCAATCCATTGATCAGCGTGTTTTGAATATTATAAATCATGTTAAGTAGCTAGCATAAAACTCAATCGTACTATTTGATATGTATTTTATTCATTTATCACGTTGCCTGTTCGAACCCTGTTCGGAAAATTTGATGTTATCTTTGTGACAATAAATCAAAAGGACTGGTACGATTAAAAATACTGACGACTCATACCAAATTCAAAATAATTCTGCTGCTACATACAATGCTTCTAAAAGATAAGCGTATACGATTCATTGTTAACCGTCCAAAATTTTAAATTCATATATCAATGTAATTTGTAATAATATTTCGTTGATTGACAACTGTCCATTCTTGTTACCGATTGTTTAGCCAATTTTTCAAACAAAGAGAATTCCAACAGCTGACCAATCATCCTATTGAATATTTATGCAAGTATTTATATTTTTATTACAATTAATACAGTTATAAGAAATTTGTTACAGCGCATGCACTACAATTTGAGATCACTGGTTGTCAGCGTGACCAACCACCACGAACGTTACCTCAACAATTGTGACAGTTGCCACTGGCAGTTGTGTTCCATACTGACAGATGTCAAAATTTTGGAGGTTACATACATCGTGGCGAGCTGTCATCTAAATTTATGACAGTTGGTCGCCCTAGCAAACAACTCGTTTTAGATTGTAGCGCGTGCATATGAAACTACAGCATATGACGGAGTATTCTATTGTTAGCAATTCACACTGTACGTATAAAATTAAAAAAAAGTATCCAGGGAAGTCGGTTAAGCGGATTGTTTCTATAGTTCGCAGACAATATTACTGTAGTGCTACGCGTGATCGAGTCAATGCACTCTTAATCCAATAAAAGATTTTTAGTCCAATTTCCGGTTCCGGAAACCATGGAGAGAATGGCTAGTGACTATTCCAAGATATCTTAATATGCAAACACCGACAAAAATTGTCAATATCTGATGTGAATTATTGAAATGAGTTATCAACAATTGATTGATGAACGTCCTAATACAGGACGAAGTAACAGAGAAATAGGGAAATAGTAAGTAATAAACTTGAAAAAGATACAGTAACAAATAATATTCGGTTGATTAGTCGGTCAGTCGGTCCAAAGATACACAAAGAAGGAGAGGGCGAGGGATTGATTGATTAATTGATTATTTAATATGCCCAAGCAATGCTAGAGAGCAAAATTTCAGTACATTTGTAGACAGCATCTGAAGTATGAGAATTATAAGGGAGTAGGAGTTAGAGAGGAATAAGGAGAGGGAGAGGGACAAGGAGAGGGAGAAATCAAGAAGAGAGACCGCGATAAGATGTAAGCAATACATGTGATACGTAATTGCCTCGTGACAAGTATAACAGGACATGTAGAAGATATCACGTAAACGTATGACAAGAATGTATAAAAAAATAACAGAAGTAAAAAGTCAAAGCAATTGGTGAAAATAACTATGCAACAGTCAAACGGATAATAATGAAAATATTCATCTTTTTGTAATTAATTTCATCATTCTATTGTCTATACTCACGACTGCCTCGCCTTTTCTCCGACGACAGACTCATGGTTCGACCCAGCTCTCCTTTAACAGCTTTTAAAGATCTCAATACCTCATCAGGATCTCGCATCACCCTTGCACATGAACTGCGTCGGCGGTCCCGATTGTAAACGGCGACTGGAACGTCAGCTTCGCCAGTGCTGCCACCTGAGATTGATAAGGGCATTAAAATGATTTCAAATGAACTTAAGTAAGGTGGATGTACCGGTTTTTTCATCACCTTAGTGTGGTGTATGTACGACGTGTGCGTATTGTACCGCGGAGATTAGGGATGTATATACGGGCACGCGTTATACCTATATACGTAGAGATGTATATGTACGAGAGTGAGTGGGAGAAGAGAGTACGAGAGCCGAAGAGTGTGGTAGTCAGTCAGTTGAAATAAAGTTGTCTTCTCGTAAACCTGTGTATTGATTCCTCTCTCCGATCCAAGATATCACACTTAGTATCAGTTATGTCAACACTATACAGATAATGACAGATAGAATGGGCAGGTGAATGGTACAGTCGATTCACCGAGTAAAAGAGAGAGAAAATCGAGTTACCCCCCATCTATCCTTGTCTACCAAGCATGCGGAGTGGACAATTGCCTAGAGGTAGAGCAGAAGTACCTAATCACGCATTCGCATGGTCGCGGCATGGCGCTGTAACAATCAGAGGCTGGCAAGTTGCCGCGCGGCAAGTGGTGCTGCGCCGCGCGCTAACTTCGAATAGCCTATTGTTTTGACTTTCTTGTAACGCATGCGTAAATGCGTATGCAAACAAGGATAGATGGGGGTACCTCGACTTACTCTTTCTTTTCATCCGCACGACCTTACCACTTATGTTTTCGATTTCATGGCCTTTTGTAGTTTGAATAAAACAAGGTATTCGTCGATGTGAAACCAACAGAATATATTAGTTTAATATTTTCGACGTTTCGGCTGGACTATCCGCAAACCATTTTCAGGGCTAATAAAGAAAAACCATTTTACCTAATTAATGTTTTCCCCATAAATTGTATGTTCTGATTCGATATAATATTTGAATGTTCAAATTTAAATGCATAACTAATATTTTATAGATAAACCAATCAGTTATTTGACTGAATGTCATCTCACGCCTATCAATTGAGGTTATGTATTAATAAGCGACTTTATCTTTTAGATGTTCTATCACCAAATCGCAACAACCGGGCTAATGGGAGACCCCATAGCAACCCCGAAAGATTGCTTGTAAAATTGATTATCATAAGCAAAATAACTGGATTCTGGACATAATTTGAGGGCTTCTGTAAATTCCTTTATTTAATAGTGGTGTGAGATATGATGTCCGGCCATCTTTTGTTTATTATAGAAATCGCAAGGCTTGTAGGTATATTAGTAAGCAGCGAGACGACGTCAAGTGAAACCAGATAATAGTCTGGGGGGATATTTTTCCCTCTAGTTTCATTAACAAATGACCAGGAGTCTTTGACATGTTTTTCCGTTTTTCCATTGATATGAGATAAAAACTAGCTGAAAATTTTGAAACTTTCTACGTCGGTGAGTTAATGTTAGAAACTATAGGTCTGTGTGGTATGTCTGGTTTATGAACTTTTGGTTGAAAGTAGATTTTAGTTGCGAAAGAATGATGTGTTTTTAATTGCTTTACTGAAAAGGAATTCATCTAGTTTTCACTCAACCAAAGATTTATATGATCATTGACTTTTTTTCTATAGTGTTAGGAGGATCCTTCGGTAATAACGTATATGTACTAATATCATTGAGTAAGCTTTGACATTTATGGTGATAGTCATTCCTTTCAATAAGGACCGTTGTTTACCTTTATCGGATTTAGTTAATATGATATCATCATGTTTTTGGAGGAATTCCACTTATGCTAAATCCTGCGTTTTGCTCACTTATCTTTTATTATCTCTATGGGTGAAATTCACTTTTCGCGAGCCAAGGTTATGACTGCAAATGGTACAGAGCTACTTTTATTTGTAAAAACACTAAATTTTCAATTATAAAGTGTACCAAATATCAAAAATTTCCATTCAAAACTTGCTCAAAGCCGGATTTTGTCATGATTCAAACAATTAACTAAATTAGAAGTGAAATGATTGAATATTGAATTTCATGAAGCTGGTCGTACAGTACAGTGACTTAAAATATTCTTATAGAATTACAAAAATTACATGGATTTAAGAAAACTCATAGTACGACCACAGGTGACTTCAAGTTATTTTAAACGACTTCAAGTCATTTCAAAATAATTTCAAAGACTTTGGACCAACGTTAAGTATTAATTAGCTGGATTTCGGTGTAGATACGTGTGCAGCTGAGCTGAAATAATGTTCAAACGAAGGAGCTACAAAATAAAAACTGAAAAAGTTTGACTGATTGTACAGTTAATCAAGTTGAATTTGATACAAACAATGTTCCCTAAATATGGAGGCACGAAAAACGATTAAATTTTCTCGGAAAAAAGTCAGTTTCAACAACTTTTCAGACCTGGCATACTGTTCTGTTTTAATTTGAATGAAGAAACTATACCATATATCTAATTTTAATCAATTTTAGCTAATTTTATTGACAACTGAATTATCTTCATTCGGCTGGACTTAAACGACTCGTTTTGAATCCATACAAGTTGTATACATCGAACAGATGTTCTGTTTCCAAACATACTCCAGTTAGCAAAAATTCATATCACATGACTTGTACAGAATTCACTCACTAATAAAATGAGCCTTTATTCCGGGAAATTTGGAAAACGGAATTGGTTTATAACAAGTGCTGCAATGTAATGTAAGCTCTCTTACAAAGAAAGTTACACAAGTCGATCGTTGGGGATACCTTCCGTTTCAGATTATTAATCAGTAACCTGTTTCGACGTAAATTTATGGTTTTCAGTTTTCGTCCATGCTAAGTGGATAATAATATTCCGATAAAATCAAGCATTAGTTTCTCTTTCAAGTTGATGATTTTAAATTACAGCTTCTTCACTTTTCCCGTTTCTATGGTTTTTTGACTGACCTATACACCTGACATAATCAAAATGAGACTCTATCAAGTTCTGGATACTGACAAAACTGCCAAAGGCAACAAAGACTTACGTTTGCTGTCAGTCCCTCCTTGACTCTGGAAACTGCTTCTTCGGCTACCTGGAAGCGACCTACTGTAATCTTTACTGAGTTCATAAGGCTCAACTTCGAGCTGTTCAGACTGGCTTGATCCCCTTCTTGAATTGGCTTGCCAGGCGTGGTCAGGATGAAGAAAACACGGTTCAGGGCTTCCGCTCTCACTCTGAGTGTCATCGCTAATACTCCTTTCCCGGAAATCAGTTCGTCTCAATAATCTTTGAGCAATTTCAGTAGACAAGGAACCGCGCGGTGAACAGTGCGGCGATTTACCATACCGCAAGCCACGTGGATCCTCCAAACGGTACCTGTAGAAGTGCATTTTCAGAAAATGATTTCCCATTCGTTGAATCCAATAGTGAGAAACTATGTAAACTAGTTGGTATCTGTTTTTAAAAGGTATTCTTGGATGAGAAGGACTAAATGACCCTGTTTCGAGATTTTTAAACAGTCCGTTTAGAAATGTTTTTTAGGTTATAAAAACATGTGTCCAGCGTTTCATAACTCCATAGCCCCCTCCATCCTCTCTAGGGAGGGACCAAAATTACATTTTTTGCATCCGATTTTTTATTTTAAGGTTCGATTCACGGATTCTTACAAAAAAAATTACCTACATCCATTACTAAAATACCTCTTATGTAAATCAATTTAGATGCAAGGGACCACTCCCAAGGTCCCGAAAAAAATTCATATGTTTCGAAAGCTAATCGATGTGATGAAAACTTGACTTGTCATTTCATTGCTTCAGATATATGTTACCTGCACTGACTATTTTAAATTTTCGTGAATGGTGCGCCATGTCAAGAATGACGATGTTTGCACTTGTTTGCCATTCTTATACTATTTTCAATCATGTCTTGAAAAAAGTTGTCTGAATAGCTATAAAATATCGAGATTTGCCTTTCAAACATTAATTCACCTGATATCGAGCCTTGCGACCCTGTATATGAGAGTTTTGAGTTGATGAAATGTCTTATTTCAAGGGTGAGAACAATAATGTTGATTGATTTCTCGACCTGATCTTGAATCCATGTACAGACTTTCTTGGTGTCGAAGGTCAGTTTAATCGAAAAACAAGTTTGATGTTTTGGCCCGGGGGGGGTTCAAGATAGCTAGAATATTTAAAATAATAAGTCATAACATTTTTTTACTCCATCAACAAGTCAAAGTTAAATTTTCCGAATAAAATACTGGTGATGATTATGATAATAATGCATAGGATTCGAAGAAGTTTTAATTTTTTTAAGAAAAATGTTTGTCACTGCGTCTCATCACGGAGCAGGTTAGTAATGGCACTTTGCAGTAAGTATTTTGAACAAGTATGCGAAAGAAATTGTTTTATTCTCGTATCCATAACTGTGTAAATATTCCTTACAACCAAGGATTTACAGTGGAGATGATATCTTATCCTCGTGACTGTCTTCATCAGCAATAAGATAAACATTTTCCACGTCAAATAGTTTCGTTAGCATTTTTACGGATCGAATTATTTCTTATGAGTACTGTAAGACAGGTAGTATACAAGAGCAGCTGCATGAGGGTAATATCCAATTGTTCGTATACCATTTGTACAGCTACAACAGTACTCTTTGATTGCTTCTATACTAACATTATTCTCATCGTAATGTATGTAAGATAACACAATGAAAGCGAATGATCTTCTGTAAGCATTTCTGCTAGGTGGGATAGAGTCTGAGAAAGTTAATGGGACCCAGTATCTAGGACAGGATATCATTCCCACTGTGAATACGTGGTTGCAGGAAATATGTTTCGTGGGGCGCGTCCTCTTTAACAAAAAAGAGGCCGCGTATTTTTTTTATTTGGTCACGATTTCCAACTCAAGAAAACAAGGATTTAGGTGATAGGAATAAATGAAATAAACACGTATTTTGAGCTATCAGTTCTATGTTTTATTATGGCTCAGAGAGGAAAATCTTTGAGGTATGAACCTTAGAGAAAAAACTCCTCGCGAATGTTGAATTTACAATATGTATAGGATATTTATCATGTCAAATATATTTCGCACAATGAATTATTTCGGAGGTGAAATCTACGATTACGAGACAATATATATATATTGTAACGTTTTTAGACGTTATGAAAATAAATAAGGATCCGGGAGTTTAATTAATGAGACAAAATCAAAGGCGTTAATAAAATGCTGAGAAAAATCTTCAATTGCAGGAAACGTGTTTCTAGTTCAGAGTCTGAAACAAGACTGTTTTTACAATAATGTTGGTTGACGCAGCAACCTTATTCTTTTTAAAGACATAAGAGGTTTATAAACTTCTTTTATCTATGATGACTACTAGATCATTAAAAGGGGGCAAAACGGGTGATTTCACTTTTTGTAATACTACTCCCCCCCGAGGAAAAGAGTCGCCCCGACTCCGGAAAGATAAAACGATTGTAAAAGTGATCTAGCAGTCAGTGCTCGAAGGTGAGTTGAAGCTGTGGCTCTAAAAATTCAAAGACTCCCTTTTTTACTATCTGGCATTTGCCCACAGTCTCAAGGTAAACCACAAAAAACCTTGAGCAGATAGTTGAGCATCAAATTGAATTTCAAAATTTTATGTGCCTTGTTTTATAAAGATAAGTGTTATTCAGTGTTATATATCTTCATGAATTTGAAGGAATCAAAATCATCCGGATCGACGTCGGAAAGGAAATCCATTCCTCTGACAAGTACGTCGAGGCGGAAAACCGTATCCGGGAAAACTCTGGGTCCTAGGCAAGGAAAAGGCTGATTCCCTCCGAGAATTGGAACAGGAAACAGGAAGAAGGAATGGGTGACTGAATCCAAGACTTCTTCCAGAAACAGCACACCCTAGAGTTTGGAAGGACAAATGTGAGTGGTGGCAGATCAATCCAAATTCGCTTAGGAAAAGCACGGAAAAGTTGAATCGAATATTCATTTCAGAGAGAAAAGAAACGATCTTATCTGAATCATTTCCGTGTGATTCTTCAAACAAAGGCCACCAGTCATTCTCAGAAATCGGGAAAGGTCGGAAGGAAAATGCTGTTTCACAACTAACCTGAAAAAGTGCTCACAAAAACTGACACTTGGGGTTAATAAAATATGAAAATCAAGCAATCGCTCATCGACCTTGAAAAATAATCGTGGCTCTATTTACATTATAAAAGAAACCAAAGCCTATCCGACACAAAATCCGATTCAGAAGAACAAGTTTCTAGAAAGAAACAAAATTCATGGAAAAACAAAAGATTAAGACAAAACAAACAACTCTAAATATCTAAATAATTCATTCACGTCCAACCCTTGATTCTGCCATCATGAATTCAAAAGAACATACGTCCCTAAACGCGGCAGTATTAGCCAAAGGATTCCTTCTAGAAAACCTAGAAGAACACTCCGCAATAGATATTTCAAATTTCCTCAATTCTCTTTGGAGAGGAATTTCCTGTGGGCAGCTCAACGCGGTTTGAGAAGAGGGAAAAACAGGCTACCTATGTCAGAGTTGTTTTGATACTCAGTGAGTATACCATAATGAGTAACTCAAATAAATTATAAGAAGAAAATTTCCGCTTCAAAAACACTATTTCATTCTTTTAGCTCAAAACCCGAATCTCTTCAACACTGAGTTTCTTTTCATATTACTTTTTTTTAAAGAAAAAGCAAAATGTTGTCGGTGCAAGCAGAGTCTTTACGTCATAGTAAAACAAGCGGAAGGATGCGGAGAATGCGAAATCGTCAAAGAGGAATTAAAGAAAATTACAAATGTTGCTCGCTATTATCGTTTATTTTGATGTAATTATAAAAAATGGAGTTTAATTCATAAAGTTTTGTTGAATAAATTTTTTTTTTTTTGTAACAAGAAAATTCTTTTAGTATTAAATTCAAAGGCTTAACCTTGTCCGTGTGACATTGCGAAACAGAAATTAGAATAAACTTGGTCGGCTGCGGATTCTGTATTGATAACTAAAACAGGAGCCGATAAAGAAGAAAAGATTTGTTTGATCAACCATTCCGCATGAACCTCATGAATAGTTCTGAGTTCTGAGCTCTTAAGAAATGTTCGATTCTTCTTCACGAGAACGGGAACTGACTCGGGCGAAAGAAGTTTCTGGAAAAACTCTCAAGTAAACAATTAAATCTACTCTGAGTTCAGACGAGCCAATGAGAAGAACGAAATTTTTCATCAATAAATGAGATTCGAAGTCGCGAAAATTACCCAATCTTCGACGAGCTTCTATGAAACAATTGCTACTAAATATCGATCTTTCCATCACCTTTACAGGTAATGAATTTGTCTGAAGATGCCTATCTAACATAATCATTTGAGCAAAATGCTGAAAATAATAGCAATATCGATCCTGATACATTAAATCTAAAAGATTAATTCCAGCGACGTCTCGATATTCCTCGAGAGGTTCTAAAAGTGTACAGACCTGGCGATCTGCTAAAAACCTCTTGGTGAAAGTTGATTTTCCGCAACCGATATTCCCTTCAATAATAATCGTAAGCGGTCGAGTTTTATTCAAATGAATTCCAAAAGGAAGATTCTTCTTCCAATCGATGACTGACTGTAAAGAAGGTTAAGTCGATCACAGTTGACGAGGATGTACGTCTGAAGATCTAACTTCGAAGGATGTTTCAGGTTTTGGGAAGTCTGTTTCGGGTTGATCTTCTTCAAATGGAGCAAGACGGTCCAGGTGTACCACTTTTGGCTTGGAGTAAAGGTTTTTTCAGATCCTGTAAACGACATCATTCATCCGGTTAACCACTAAGTAAGGGCCTTCCCAATTTCTTTGTAGTTTCGGACATCGTCCTTTTTGTCTTTGAGGTTGAAAGAGCCAGACAGAATCTCCGGGATTAAATTTTAAATCCCTGGCTCGAATATCGTAACGAGTTTTTAGTTTGTCTGAAGCCATAGAAATTCTACTTCTAGCAAAGCTATGAATTTCTTCTAATCGTTGTTGTAAAAGAGAGGCATAATCTGTTTGGTGCTGTCTTTGCACAAGAACAGGGCCTTTTTCTAAATCTGACGGAAGTCGAAGATTTCTTCCAGTAAACATGAGGGCTGGCGTCTGTTTTGTCGTCTCATGAATCGCAGATATGTAAGATAAGAGGAAGAAAGGGATCCAGGAGTCCCAGTCTCTTTGATTCTGCTCCACGAAAGACGACAAATATCAAAGTAAAATTCGATTCAGACGCTCTATCATGCCGTCAGATTGCGGATGCTAAGGAGTCGTACGAGTCTTTCTAACCCCTAAAATCTGGGTAACCTCTTTCATTAAGGTTGACTCGAAATTTCGGCCTTGATCAGTATGAAGTTCAAGAGAAACTCCGTATCTACAGATAAACTCTGTAACGAACGCTTGAGCTACAGTGGAGGCTTCTTGATTGGCAAGTGGGACCACTTCAGGCCATTTGGTGAAATAATCGGCAATAACCAAAGCATATTTATTTCCTGTATAGGTTGTAGAGAGAGGTCCGAGAATGTTTATTTCTATTCCCTCAGCAGGAGCTCCCTCGTTGTACATTTAAAGAGAGCTGTGTCCTTTAGCTCGAGGTCCTTTCTTTGTCGTGCAGATTCGACATCTTCGGCACCAATCTTCAACGTCCATCCGACAACGAGGCCAAAAGTAGAAGTTGCGTATTCTGCCTAGAGTTCTATTCGAGGCGTAGTGTCCACCTGTAGGAGAATCATGATAAGAGCAAGAATCTCTGGAACTCGAGTCCTAGGAACCAAAAGTTGCCACCTGATTTCCTTCAAGTCTTCAGATTCTCATTTACGGTATAAAATTCCGTCAATTAAAAGGATAGAGTCCCATTTAGCCCAATAAATTTTCAAATCCAGCTAGGTGAAAATATATCTTGCCAGTCCGGGCGGGTCTCTGTTTTCTTCCAGGACTTAATTTGAGTTAAAGTGTTCTCCTCTTGTTGAGATTTTCTCCATTCCTCCAGGTCTTTTTCGAGAAAAACTTTCCGTAATAAAGGAGGGGGATTTCGGTTTTTCTATAATCGTGCACATTGTTCACACTCTGGCATTTCTTCAGAGGGTCTTCGGGAGAGAGCATCGGCATTTCCGTGATGAATTCCTGCTCGATGATGAATATCAAAATCGTACTGCCCGAGCCTCTCTAACCATCTAGCTACCTGACCTTCGGGGGATTTAAACGAAAGTAACCATCTAAGGGACGCATGATCTGTTCGTATCAAAAATCTCCTACCGTACAGATAATGATGGAAATGAACCACGGTCATAACAACAGCTAAAAGTTCTCTACGGCTGACACAATAATTCCTCTCGGTTTCACTCAGAACTCTACTGAAATAACTAATCACTCTCCTGACCTCCCTGAATCTGTGACAGAACCCCGCCTATTCCTGAAAGAGAGGCATCTGTATCCAAAATAAAAGGAAGTTTGACCTCTGGATAGGCTAAAATCGGCGAAGAAATAAGATTTTCTTTCAATTTCTTGAAAGCTTCTGCGCATTCCGGGCTCCAGTGAAAAGGAATCTTGATTCCGGTTAAGTGATGGAGAGGTTGAGCTATGCTAGCGAATTCTTTTACAAATCTGTGATAAGTACAAAGACCTAAAAAGCTTTGTACTTGCTCTTTATTTTTAGGTGTCGGCCAAGAAGAAACCTTCTCGATTTTGGATGGGTCGGTCTTCACACTTTGAGCTGAGACGATGTGTCCGAGAAAGCCTACTTCTCTCTGGAATAAATGGCATTTTTTCGGGCTCATTTTTATGCCTGCTTGCTTCAGCTTGGTGAAAACTTGTTTGAGATTTTGAACTTCTTCTTCAAAGTTTTTACCAGAGACAATTATATCGTCCAAATAAACGAAGCATATTTTGCCAGTGAGCCCATGGAGAACAGCCTCCATCATTCGTTCAAAGGTAGCCGGGGCATCACTCAAGCCGAAAGGCATGACCTTGAAATACCATAATCCGCCTAAACCCGTGACAAAAGTTATTTTTTCTTCATCTAGAGGATTCATTCCGACTTGCCAGTATTCACTCTGAAGATCTATGGTGCTGAACCAAGTTACACAAGCTATCAGGTCGAGTGTTTTGTTGATTCTCGGTAGAGGGTAAGAATCTTTCTTTGTTATTTCATTCAGCTTCCTGTAATCGATACAAAATCGTTTGGATCTGTCTTTCTTGTTGACAAGGACGATTCGTCAGGCCTAGGGGCTAGACGATGGTTCGATCACGTCAATCGCTAGCATGTCTTCCACGAGCTTCTTCGCCTCTTCTCGGGCGTTGAGAGCGAGTCTCCGAGAAGCCTATTCTATTGATGAATTCTCTTCAACGTCTATCTTGTGCTTGACGGAAGTACATCGGCCCTTATCACCACTGTATTTGGCGACATAATCTATAAACTGTAGCAAAACAGATCTAAACAATTCTATCTAAGCTAGTTACAACAAAATCGAAGATTTCTCAACAAGGTTCTGTAAATGTGAAAGAACGTGATGTTGAAAATCGTCTTCAGAAAGTTCTATTTCTCGAATTCTAGGAGGAGTCCAATAAATTCCATTCCTATCTGTACAAAGAGCTATTTCGCGATTGTTTGAAGCTAGTGAATTTTTCTGGGTCGAGATAACACAGTTATGAGCTGTAACAAAGTCTATTCCCAAAACACTTTCATCCTCCATATCTGCTATGAAACCTTATGTGGAGAGTCAACGCATCCAAAAAGGTTAATTTGGACAGTAACCTGTCTTAAAACCGGGGTCGTCTCTCCACTGGCTGTTCGTAGGGATAAAGCGGAAACAATTTGGTCATCGGATTTAAGGAGATCCGATCGAACTACGGCCACTTCCGTGCCGGTGTCTACTACCCAAAGACAATCGACGCCATTTACAGTACAGCGCGCGTGAAGACCAAACTGACGTAGACCTCTAATTAAAAACTGTTCTTTAAGAGGGCTTTTACTTTTAACAATGCGCGATGATTTTCGCCCTAACAAATCATCCGAGATTAGTTTTTTGTACGAGCTTCGGCTAAAGAGCTCGATTGAGGATTTCCTTCCCTTATTTCTAAATTTTTTTTCCGCCAATTATAGGAGTTCGGATTCGAATTTTGCATCAAATCTCCAGTAATTTTCTTAAGCAAAAAACAATTGTTGGCATCATGACCAATTTTCTTACAAAATAAGCAAGACAATACAGTTTGTTCAGACGCAACTACACTTTCAATTTCGCGTCTGGTATTCTGATTTCGAAAAGAACCACGATTTTCACGTTTAAAATTATTATTACCATTTCCATATCTAAAATTCTGAGGCTTGGTCTTTTCCGAGCGTTCAAAATCCCGTCTTTCTGAGGTGTTTTTGGACAACTCAATCAGGCGAAGTTTGTTTGACCAAAAATATTGTTTACGCATGGCCTCCACTACGAGGGCTTTGGCTGTTGCCTCTCGCAGGGAAGTGAGACCCGATGTCCCAACGGCCATTTCAATTTCCGGGTCAGTAATTGCATTAAGAAAAGCCTGTGTTGCTAATAAATTTCTAGACGGTTCATGGTCTGGTAACGCTACTCGAGATAGTCGTTCTTCGTCTTGACTAAGAGACGCGAGGTTCTCGTCACGTCCTTGTCTCCTCGTTTGGAATTGTGCTATATAAAGTTTTGTTAAATGGTCATTGTCATTTCTCGCACTCTAGTGCAGAGCTAAGTTTGTCATAGTCTGAAATTTCTACCTGTGATAATGCTGTCAAAACGTTTAACGCGGGAGTTCGCAAACAAGAGACAAGGCTGTGGGCCCTCATGGCGGAGTCCCACTGATTATGCCTTGAAATTGTATTAGATTGTCTCTCGTACTCGGCCCATGGAATTTTTCCATCAAATATATGCGGTTTCAAAGAGCAAATAGGTTTCTCGTGAATTCGAGAAGTAACCCCTGGTAATCTTGAATTATTCAATTGCCTAACAAGGGGAACGCACGACGTTCGGATCACGGATTTTCTTCAAATTTTGTACAGTTTTCGTACTCCATTAGAACAACATAATGTGCAAGTAGCAAGGCGTACAACTTCGGCGTTTTTGAGAAAATCGCAAGGGAAATCTTACGTAATTCAATATCTACCGGTGCGTAGCGACACTGACAACAAGGCGGCGGCGGCGGCCGAGCGGTGAGCCTTCAATATCCGTGGTCGCTGGAACGCTGGATCGAGTCCCTCTCGTGTTTTTTTTTTTTTTTTATTTTTTTTTTCTCCTATAACACTGGTCATATTCTTTTTCATATACATTACAATTTAAAGGTAGTGTAATGAAAAAATACGTGTATTTGCATGAACCGTTATCGAACTTCCAATGTTATATAGTCAAACATCGATAAATAAAGGTGTAAATAATTTTATTCAATAAAACAATGAGTCACAATATGTCAGTGTCAGGTTGTGCTTTCGACGTTACAATTTGCAGGATGATATTTTTCATACAGACACGGAAAACATAAATTAAAACGGCATCTGCTACATTGAATGAATGCAATGTTCCCGCATGCGCAGGGAAACTTCAGAGTTTCCATGGAAAAACAAACTTCGTTGACATTTTGAAAAATTTCTCTTTCTTCCGATAATTTGGATGCAAACCATGCGTAACGCAACATTTTTGTAAATATCGGTGCTGATAATTGGTGGTGGACGATAGAATGTATTTTGATAGCATCTTCACGAGAAGCAATTTCTCGTTCATTTTCAATCAAATATAAACAATTTTGAAGGCGCTTGATAAAGTTCTTAACTTGTCTATAGAAATAAACGTCGCACGGTTGGCAAAGCGGAGTACATTTCGGGGGTATGACTTTAATCGTGCAAGTTCCAAGACCTGTGTCATCGGTAAAGATTTCATCGTACAAGCCAGGATTCGTTTGACCTCCCCAAGAATCTATTAATAGCAAGAATTTTTCTTTTTCCACATAAGGAAGCATGACGCTGGTTAAAAATGAATTATAAAGCTGTGTAGTAAGTTTCCCAGATTTCGAACTTGTTACAACGACATTTGGAAAGTCTTTCGTTAAATCGTCAACAGTTTTTTGAACCCTTGGACCAAACTTGCCCGTGGCTTCTTGCAAACACAAAAATACTTGCGGCAATAATTCACCGGACATTGTAATCGCGTATTGTGCCGTGTATGAGTGCGTGACTTTGTTCATATCGCGCCTTTTAACAAACACAGTTTTTGAATTTTTTTCGGCGAGAATTCTGTCATAAGTTGACTGGTACTGGCAATCTGTCTGATCAGTATTAATTACAAATTTTTTTTCAAAATTTGGAATAATTGCGTTTGTCTGCAGTTGAAACTTCCTTGCGGCTTCTATTGTTTCTTCCAAAGTCACAGATTCCCTGTTACTCACATATCGCGTGAACTTCCTCTGCCGAATTCTGTGCCGTTGTTTGAATTTGTCAACCCATCGACGTGATACTTTAAAGATAAAGCCCTCCGATCGAAATTGGCCTGCAGCCACCAATGCCCACTCCTGCAAGTTCCTTGTTGTTACCTGAAACGTAAAATCAAAGTTTCATTTCATTACCACAATTTCTTTTTCAAAGACGGTTGTAGAAAATACAAAAAAAAAAATTAGATGTAATGTGATAAAAATGTACACTTACTTGCTGATAATTTTTGCGAGCCTCCACGAAGCGGTCGTTGGTCCACGAATCAATTATTGCATATTTATCGATCGTTGTTCCTCCAGTTTTTATGTTTTCTTCCCATCACTTCAAATCGTCCTTTCTTTTTAAACTTCGAGATCCTTTCATCCGGAGAGTTTGTAGACTCCATGTGGGGTGTTCTTTTGCCAGTCTCACTACTTCAATTTTTGTCTCCAATGGAATGTATTCGCCTTTTGTCTTCTTTTCGATTGGCTCATAATCCTCATCGTCGGCAAAATCTCCTTCAACTTCACGGAATAGATTCTCTTCATCTACTTCTTTGAAATGAATGAGGTCCTCGTCAGTAATAAGCACCTTTTCTCCTAACATTTCGATGACAGACTGATAGTTCTTCTCCAATCGCCATTGCATCTTCACGAATCGTTGCTGATGATTCTGTATCAATAAGGTCCACTTCTTGAAGAAGACTATCACAGTAAACGAACGCATCTTTCAACCGACGTTTTGCAACTGCATCATGCATTGAATGTTCATGAAATTCATCTACAGTACTCGAAGAACCGGGAGTCTCTTCCATTTTTGCAGTACAAATGTAAATTTCGTGATTTTCAAAAAATTCGTATGTACACTATTCGTTCCTGCTACATTAGCAATGTCTCACCGCTACGCGAGTTAACTGTCGAATGAAGCCTGTTGTATAGCATCAGCCCTATAAGAATAGAACCCAGGTCCAAACCTGATGGCCCTCCCCTATCCTTTTAAATCTGTGTCTGCAGGTCGGAGCGTGCACAACAGTTTTGGGTACGTTACCCGCTTTCAGGTATAAGGGATTTCGCAAATCTCGCCAGGCATATGCTTTGAGGAATCCTTTATTCGTTTGGTCGTTTACTTTTCGATAATTATAAATATAGCAATATAACATTGGAAATTCGATAACGGTTCATGCAAATACACGTATTTTTTCATTACACTACCTTTAAATTGTAATGTATATGAAAAAGAATATGACCAGTGTTATGGGAGAAAAAAAAAAAAAAACACGAGAGGGACTTGATCCATCGTTCCAGCGACCACGGATATTGAAGGCTCACCGCTCGGCCGCCGCCGCCGCCTTGTTGTCAGTGTCGCTACGCACCGGTAGATATTGAATTACGTAAGATTTCCCTTGCGATTTTCTCGAAAACGCCGAAGTTGTACGCCTTGCTATTTGCACATTATGTTGTTCTAATGGAGTACGAAAACTGTACAAAGTTTGAAGAAAATCCGTGATCCGAACGTCGCGCGTTCCCCTTGTAAGATGAGAATATCGAGGCTGAACATGATACAGAGGCTCGGAAAAGCCTAACTCGTTTTCTATATTTATTCTACGAATTGAGGATTCGTCTATTTCCCTAATAAAAGGAACAGACCTTGAGTCGTAAACATCCTGGAATCGTCCTGGATGTTGAACTCCTTGAACAGCAGGGGAGGGAACAGGGGAAGGCAGAGGAGTAGCAACTACTGGGACGCGAGGAGTAACAGCCGGCTCTCCAGAACCGCTCAACTGATGGACCGATCGAAGGGTCACAACAGTTGTCCGGAACAGGTCGTGTAGATTGGTCTCCGAACGTTCTTGAACCTCTCGATCCAATCTCCGCTGTTCCAATTAAAAAGCAAGTTCTCATTCTCGCTGTTCTTGTTGATTGGCGAGTTCTTGCTTTCGCTGCTCTTGTTAATTGGCGAGTTCTTGTTTTCGCTGCTCTTGTTGATCTAGAAGCAGCTGGAGAAGTTGTTGTTGGTGACGCTCAGCGGCTTCCTGTTGTTGGGTCATGATTCTCAGCAGATCAATCTGAGAGACCACCGAAGGTACTGGAAGAGGGTCCACTGAAGGCGCAGATATTGCTTCAGGGACTCGCGGATTTTTCGTGTTAGCAGAATCATCTCCACAACTCTCCCGTCGCCGAGAGCGTATCAAACGACTGTTGCTCATTGTTCATTTCACGCACTGAATTGACTCATTAAAAACTCTGTATCCCACTTCTGATACCAGTGTAACGTTCTTAGACGTTACGAAAATAAATAAGGATCCGTGAGTTTAATTAATGAGACAAAATCAAAGGCGTTAATAAAATGCTAAGAAAAAGCTTTAATTGTAGGGAACGTGTTTCTAGTTTCAAGTCTAAAACAAGACTGTTTTTACAATAATGTTGATTGACGCAGCAGCCTTATTCTTTTGAAAGACATAAGAGGTTTATAAACGTCTTTTATCTATGATATCTACTAGATCATTAAAAGGGGGCAAAACGGGTGATTTCACCCTTTGTAACAATATATATATAAAGAAAATGACATCTCTCATTTACTTCAATTTGAATCTGCCGCCATTACCACCAGTGTTATAGAGGGAGTTGCCTATCGTCATCATACATAATAACATACTCTGTGATTACGGATTCTATGGGCTCTGTGATATTGAAAATTCTAATCTAATAAGTACGTGAATTTACGACTACAATAATTGTGCATTTTATTAAGGATATTATTAAAACTTGAACAAACTACTGTACATTACCTGGAGTAAAAACTTTTAATGTTGTTTTCTGTTTTTATTTCAGGTAAGTAACATTGTATTGATATCTTAGCTAACTGTAGAAGTTGTGATTGTAATACTAAAATAAACTGTTTTTATTTCAGAATCCAACTTGAGTTTTTATTTTAAAAGTGGAGTAGAAGTACAATTATCAAGATTATTACATATATATGGTTGTATTGGTTGCTGGTCTCGTTTGAAACATCCGAATTGAATCTCTATGTATATATAGTTGCGCTGGGCGTCTTGACTGTTTCGTGCAGTATAATCGTGATAAATGAAATCGCTGGCGACTTCATATAAGCATTGCGCTTGTGCTCAGGTACCACCGCTTGATTCGGTGTACCGGAAGGATTACCTTGTGTGAATCCAAGTATGTACAAGCAATCGGTAGATTACTTGCGTCATGCATTGCGCTTGCTCATTGGTACAACCGGGCTGCGCCGGTGTGCCTGGCAGGACGTACCGCGCTTATTGTTAGTGTACTTACAAGGTTATTCCGGCTCCCCAGCATGCAACTATCAGGAAGGATTTGAAGATACAAGATAATACAAGATGCAAGTACCAATCGAATTGCAGTGAGACCCCTTAGATTTATCCATCTCTCCGGAAACGCACAGAGAAAAGAAAAACAAAAAGAATGAACGACTGACCCCGAGTCGCCCGACTACTTGACTGACGCAGCCTGGCCCGCACTATTCCCGCCACCTTCATGCTCCTCTAAACACATGCAAAGACAATACAGAGATAGTCGGCCGCACGACGCATGTGTTCGTATACACGCGCGAGCGACCGATCGTGCCTGGGCACCTCTGACTATTCGTTTGACCGAACAGAATATGAAACAATTCCGTTTACATATTTGTCCAAAATAGTGCCTGATAATTGGCATTAGTAATATAATCCATAATGATATGCAGTCACAAACGACTTACGTACAAGAATAAAACCTTCTTTCAATCCCATTTAATATCATAATTATCACCAGTATCATATTTCATTCATAACATCTAGCTTTGGTGTATGTTAGGTTTATTATGGTGGAATAAATTTCTTAGTCAGTTCTTTAATGTATGAAACAATATAAAGTATTTATTGTATATGATTAAGACTATTTGTACAACTGCCATGTTAATGCTCTAATGACTAGCATTATACTACCCTCGAGGCAACCGCCGCCGCGCCGTCTCCAGAAACTTCGAGAAGAATACATAGATCCGCCATCTCTCGATCTCTAATTCAAAATACAAATGTATGCACACATACTCAACAGTTATAAGTATAATTGAGTCTGTGTAAGTGACGAGTGTTCAGGATGAGCAAGCTCCATTGTCTACTGTTAGTCAGTCGGCGTTAGAGCCACACAGAGTCAGGACGTAATAAAGATTTAGTGTCCCTTTATTAAAAAAGTCATGACCTCGAAAAATCTTAAATTAATCGTTCATTTCGCACTTCCGTCATCGTTTTTCCGTGACGCTGATTGGCCTTCTGTCTGGCTGGATCACTGTGTGAACTATGCCGTTGATAGTTTATTTCCGGTATTCAAATTTCTCTTTTGTCAAGTTGAGAGGAAAGAAACGAATTGGCATATCAACAAGATACATCATACGTTGCTCAAGCATAATATAACAGATAAATATATAATTTATTTCTCTTTTACCGAAATTCGTAGTTTTTCAGTCACGGTACGATTCGAATTTTTGATAGTTATTACAGAGAGAATTATTTGTGATTTGCTTTCAACAAATCGTTCGACCCGAGCTGAGGTTGAACATCACGAGTCTTAGAAAGCAGCTTCTGAATCATGCTTGGTAAAAATCTTTTTAAGCGTGCAGATTCTCTTGACGGATGTATAATAGACTGGGCCAAAAAAATTGACTATTTTTTTTTTTTAAAATATATTGAGAATATCATTCAGTATGGCAAAAAAAAAATTTCATGAAATTTTAAGACCTTAATATTAACTTTAAGAGGTCTATCATCGCTATTTTTGATTTTTAGTAATAATTTGATGTTTTACGTCAGAACTGTCGAAATATTGAAGTGAAAAAATTTATGTTCACTTATCCCTTTATAAAATTAAATTCCCGAACTTCAATATTTCGACAGTTCCGACATGAAACATCAAATTATTATTAAAAATCAAAAATAGCGATGATAGACCTCTTAAAGTTAATATTAAGGGCTTAAAATTTCATGAAATTTTTTTTTTGCCATACTGAATGATATTCTCAATATATTTTTCAAAAAAAAAAAGTCAATTTTTTTGGCCCAGTCTAATGTATAACTATTCAATGTGATTAATTCGTTCGAGGCTGTGTCTAATCGAATAAAACCAGTCACTCTTGTACGCAACCGCTGGCTTCAAGGGTGTTCGAACCTTTCGTTTTTTTTTTTAATTTTATTTTGTTAAATGATTGAGTTGCATACGACTTGTAGATACAATCGTATGTAATAGTTAATGATTCTAATGTTCACATGAGTACATTCGATGTTTACGAATATCTAATGATTAAAACGAGAATGATTCTAATATTTACACGAGTACATTCGATGTTTACGAGTACTTATTGATCAAAACAAGAGGGATTCTGATATTTATCAAAACGAGTACCCTATGAAATATCTATACTGACAAATACGAGTAACTTGATAAAGATTGAATAAAAATATTACGAAAATGCCACGTGGAAAAAGTAATCGAACTGCCGAACAAGAGGAGTTCTAGCGCTTACGTAAAAACGGAAATAACTTGTCAAGAAGTTAACTTGAAAGTTTTCAAGAAATGTCGCCAAATATCGCAGGTTATAGTATCGTTTCAGATGACAAAAACGGAACTCAACGTAAATGTCAACGCCAAGGAAATGTTTGAAATACTGCAGGCCGTAGTCGTGTTTTGGTTCAAAATGTAAAAATAGCAAATCCTGACATCAGTCATGAAACGAATGGAAACTCGATTAATGTCGTGGATAGTGACATAGAACGGATAAGACATAGGAGCATAGTGAGTGTAGATATTGGAGATGAATCTAGAGTTGTTAATTTTTCTGAGCATCTTCCAAATTATAAACATACTCGCCGATTAAAATCAGGAAAAGAGGTTCATCTTCAAATATTCAAAACTTTAATATGTAACATTTACACGACATATTTGAGCATTATTGTGGGAGAATGATAATCTCATACATTTATTGTAATGCTACACACTTTTTTGCAGAAAAGGTTTGTAATAAAGGAAATTCGTTCAACGACTGCTGCAGTCACGGCAGCGTTGTTCTCGATTCATCACCTCCCTTCCCCACCGATCTTGGTGCATTTTTTGAGAGAACTCATTCAAAGTCAACCAATTTTTATGCTCGAATAAGATGCGACAACAGCTCTTTTTCGTCTGCTTCGTTTAGCGCTCATCAGTGAATTTTGGCACAAGACGTCCTGGACCATACTGTATCAAAACCCAAGGACAAATTGACTCTCAGATCAATACATCATTACATTCTTCCCCAAATGAACGTCTGAGTTATAGTCAACTCTTTATAGTGGATTCTACCGAAGCGACAGAACATCGTTTCGACAGAAACTCCGAACTCGATGATAATATTTTACTTTACTAGAGAATAACATATCTGCGCAATCGTATAGAATGACGGAAGAAGAAATAGTAATTCAACAACAATTAGCGATAAGAAATAATGTACCTGTCACTAAGCTTCAAATGATGTTTACTTTGAGGCCAGGAGTAAATCGACGTGGATATAATTTTCAAAGAACGAATGAAGTAGCTGCCATTTTTTGTACCACGGCTGATGGTGAAACTCCAGAATCATACGTCAGTGTACGTAATAAACATACTAAGAATTTGCAAACAGTCAGCACTACGGATCCAAACGTGGAGCCGTGGATTCCTCCTTTATTTTTTCCACATGGTTCACAAGGATGGCATTGCAATTTAATTCGTTTGAACAGCAATCGAAGAATATCTAAAGTCACATACGTGAAGTATTGCGTTGCCTTACGTGTCGAATTTAACCCGTTTATCATGGGTCGTCGATTGTTCCAACAATGGATAGCAGATAATTATGTCAAAATTTATGTTATGAAAAAGATAGAGTAGAGTACTGCAAGACGCATCAAAAATAATTACGGGCAGAATCTTACAAGGCACAGTGCGGCCAAAGGCCCCTTTATGCGGCCAAAAGTCGAAAAAAAAAGTTTTTAGTTGGGGATATTTTATCATTGGCTTGGCTAAAGGAGTCCCCTAGGAGTCAGAAAACGTTCATAGTAAGGTCCCTTGCCTCAAATCCCCCCCATAATCTCAGTCTGAATATGGCCTTCGCCCGAACGCTACACGACGGTTAGGAAAGTGCGACTGGCGACGCGTCGGATAAACAGGCGTCAAATTTTTGTTTTTTAAGCGATTTGAACAAAACAAAATGGATTCTACAGCTGAAGGTGAGTAAAATAAGTGAAAAAAATTCTGAATATAAATTCCTGAATAGTACATTCTTAGAAGGAGATATGTAAGGACTATTTTTTGGTTATTTTTCTCGAATTGAATGGATTTGATTGAGTGAATACTTTTTTATCTTACTACATCTTGCTCTCTAAGTCATTTGAGGTTTTCGGTAAAAGTATTATGTACTAATTAAAATCAATTTCAGCTGCCCGTTGCTGCCCGTTCACTTTTTGTGCACTGTATTACAAAAAAAAAGTAAGATATTCGTTCTAACGATCACAGTAATACATGAAAAACAAAATGAAATAAAGCATAGAATTCAAAAACCGAAGTGAAAAACAAAGATAAAAGTGAGCCCTCGAAGGAAAACACATCCATACAGTAAATCAAAAGAATATGAGAAAGAGAGAGGGGGTTATACGCAGCTGCGATGTTGACACGCCAAAAGCTGGTAGTGGTACCTCAAATGACGGAAACACCGTTCGAGGTTTTTTTGAAAACTAAAAAAAAGCTGCACAAATAACAGGAGTTGACGAATATATTATATATCGTTTTTATATTATATTGCAAACTATTGCATGTGGTCATGCTATTGATGATAACAATTTTTGGCAGTATGCAGTAAAATTAGCTAAAGACATTGTACAACAATATCCCTGGTATTATATGCCCACATTGGTTCACAAACTTTTGATTCATGGCCCCGAAATAATAAAACATTTGGTGTTACCGATCGGTCAAATGTCCGAAGATGCGCAGGAAGCCTGTAATAAATTTTTCAAGATCTACCGCATGAATTTCGCAAGAAAACATTATCGTCAAAAAACGTTGGAGGATGTTTTCAAACGATTTTTGATTGCGTCTGATCCACAAATCTCCAGCTGTCGGAGATTACCCATGAAACCACTAAAATCTTTATCTGAAGACTGTATTAATTTGTTAGCTCCTCCAACTGTGAATAATCAAACGGAACTACAATATTATGACAGTTCTTCGGCTTTAGAAACCGATACAGATATAGAAGATTGCAACTGTGACGAGATTAGCAATGCAAATCTTTTCATGTAATATTATTTTCTACACCTAACTTTTGAATATTTTATCCATTACGCTTCTGAATTCTTCATGTGTAATGTGAGTTACTATGGTAAATGTCGATAAAAATATAATAATTTTTTCAAAATTTTTTCCTGTATAACATCGCCATATTGCACCCCGCCATTTTTAATTTGTTTATTCTTAATTACATACCCTAATAATCTCAAAACAAAGACTTTTAATCAATCGCCGAATTCATTTAATTTTTTATAATTTTTTTTGTACGATATGACGCCATACTAGGTCGGCCATCTTGAATTTGCTAATTCTGATGATGAATTCATAATCGGTGACCCCAAAAACCCTGATATACCAATTTGTGGATCATTCTCTACATTTTTCGACTTTTGGCCGCATAAAGGGGCCTTTGGCCGCACTGTGCAACGGTCTTGTAGATTACCTGTAAACTACAGCAAATCTTACAAACGGTCGTGTTGGAAAAACGGTTATTCTTTTTTCGACATTTATTGGTTCTCCTCGCAATATGTTATAAAATTATCAAGATGCTATGGCTATTGTACGGAAATATGGTAAACCAGATCTTTTTGTAACAATGACGTACAATCCCAAATGTAAAGAATTTGAAGAAAATCTTCTTTATGTTCAACAAGCGGCCGGTAGACCGGATCTTTGCGCGCGCATTTTCAATATAAAGAAGAATTATCTGATTGATCTAATAGTCAAACAAAAATGTTTTGAAGCAGTAGCAGCATATGTGGATGTTATAGAATTTAAAAAATGGGGTTTTCCACACATGCATACGTTGATCACCTTATAACAAAATTACAAAATAACGATCCCTGAGGTAGTTGATCGTTACATTTCTGCTGAAATTTTCGATTCTGATGGAAATCCTGTTTTGTATCACATGGTTATGAAACACATGATATATGGACCATGTGGTAATTGGTGTTTGGTAGATGATAAGTGTTCGAAACACTATCCCAAACCAGTATATCAGGAAACAACAATGAATGAAAATGGATATCCGTCATATTATCATCGTCGTCGTGATCTTGGTGACACATTTTTCGAACGTCCTGGTGGATATAAAGTGAACAATCGTCACACTGTATCATATTGCCCAACGCTTTTGCGACTACTGAATTGTCATATTAATGTGGAAGTTGTTTCAAGCATCAAGTCTGTAAAATATCTATATAAATATATTTATAAACGTCATGACGCAGCAACTACTATAAATTATCGAAGAACCTTGAGTAGATGATGTCATTAATCATGACGAAATAAGCGATTATATCGATGCTCGATATGTTGGACCCGTGGAGGCATATTGGCGTATATCAAGTAAACTTTTACATGACACAAGTCGTACTGTTGTGCGGTTCACCTGTACACCTTCAAATCGATCAAAGTTTGATAGTAAGTAACGCAGCAAATGAAAATAAAATAACCTCTATACTGGACCAAGAAACCATGCCAACAGCCTACTTTGACTTGAAATCCCGTGATGTGCAAGCCACAAAATACTTGTACGTCGATGTATCGTCTCATTTCACATTCAAAAAACAAATATATAAAGGTGAAACGGTGAATTCTTGGCAAATACGAAAATCTTATTTCAATTGCATTGGACGGATGTACGCCGTTAGTCCGACTCAAGTGGAATTGTTCCACTTACGATTGGTATTCTTAACAGTGAATGGGGAGACAAGTTTCCAACACTTGAGAACAATAAACGGAGAAGTTCAACAAACATTTTCATCGGCATGTTTGCAACTAGTTCTCATTGAAGACGACGACGAATGGAGTCGGGCGATGCATGAAGCAGAAGTTTGGATGATGCCCCGACAATCAAGAAAATTATTTGTTCGTATCCTAACACATTATTGTCACCCCCTTTATTCCGAACAACTTTGGGACGAATTCAAAATTTCAATATCAGACGATTATATACGACAAGTAGGTACAAACAAAGGACAAAAAAAATCGTATGAACAAATCAATTCAATACTTGGTATTGAAGGCTTAGATATTATATTTTAGATTTCCCTAACATAATGAAATCTGTAGAAATGAATAGCATTGACGATGATATATCGCTACAGCAGCTAATCAACACAGGACAAACGTATTACACAAAACTGAATAAAAAGCAAAAAGAATTTGTTGACATTGTTCTTCGCACGATAGATAATAAAAACAAGTACGACGCATTAAAATATTATTATATCGATAGACTCGGAGGATCTGGAAAAACTTTCCTATATGTAACTTTGTGGTATATTTTGACAGGTAAAAATATGCATGTATCTACAATGGCATTTACCCGAATTGCCGCTGTATTACTTTCTAAAGGTCGCGCAGTTCATAAAATCTTCAGATTGCCAGTCCCGTTGTTTTCGGACTCATCAACGAACATTAAATTACAATCGAAAGAAGCAAGGAATTTGAAGGAAACTGATGTTTGATGATGACACTCGTGAAGTGATGGATAGAACTCTGCGTGACATTATGAAAAATAATTCGCCATTTGGTGGAAAAATTGTTATTCTGGGCGGTGATTTTAGATAACTCTTACCAATTAAAATGCACAGTACTCGCAGTGAAACAATAAACCTTTTAATTAAATTTAGTGTGCTATGGCGACATTTTTATAAGTATTCTCTAACACAGAACATGCGTACCGAATCGCAGAAAATTGAGTTTTTTAAATTTTTGATTGACTATGGCGACGGACGTTTAAATTAAATCAATGACAATATCGCTATTCCATATCGTTGTTTGGCAAATAATGACGCTGATATAGTACAGAACACTTTTGGCAATCTAATAAGTCAAAAACAATACAAGAAAACGGCGAAATGCGCAATATTGTCTACAAGAAATATTGATGTAGATGAAATTAAAGAGAGGGTTGTGAAACTTCTAGATATCGAGAGTGAAAAAGTGTATACAAATGTAGATAGCACCGAAAATTGTGAAGGCACTGAAAATTTTAGTCACACTCTTCTACTAGAATACTTGAATACTTTGAATCCACCCTCGCTCCCCCCACATGAATTACGATTAAGACAAAATACTGTCGTCATGATAATTAGAAATCTTAGTATTTACGAAGGACTTTGTAACTGTACCAGATTAATGGTTTTGAATTTAACAAATAATCTACTTCGTTGTGAAATTCTTACTGGTGATCATGCCGGAGAAATTGTGTTCTTGAATCGCATCACGTTATGTTGTGAAAACAATTATTTATTCATACTGAATTTGAGACAATTCCAAAAAAATTAGCTCTTGCCCTGATAATTAATAAATCGCAAGCACAAACTTTCTTCAAAGTAGCACTTGATCTACGCAAAGATGTATTTAATCATGGACAATTATATGTTGCTTGTTCCCGAGTTTGTTCATGGGATTCGTTGAAAATTTATTTAGGCAACCAACGTGACAGCACATGTGTAAAAAATTATGTATGTCAAGAACTCTATGAATAAGAATTATATTTTATACAACAAATACGAAAATAATACTAATATTGCAATAAAAATGACATCTGGTACATATCGTTTGCATATCGTTATATTTTATTCAGGTATTCATTTATCTGCAAAAAGAGAGAAGACCTATAATTAACAGTTGAGAGTTTCCACACAATAAAAAATTGCATCGAGCACGAATGTGAAAGAAAATTATATTCCAAAGAAATTGTGCATAAACTTTAATTTAAAATAAGTATTTGTTTCTTAGATATGCAGGCCAGTGAAAAAACGTCAATTTGTTCACGTTACTTCGATTAAAAATGACTGATATTGTTGCAAAAACTACAAAACACCGTGGAAAAGTGACTACGTCTTCCGAAAATCCCGGAAGCAGCAGTAAGTATACATAGTACAGTTATAACTTATTTTTTTTTACCATTTTATCATAACTCTCGGCATGCGAGAGTCAACAGCACTATACAGGACGATTCAGAATCCATAGATGAAAATTCAGGATCAAATTTCCCGTTAAATTTTAATGATAAGTTCCTTTTTAAAAAAATTCTTGAGATCTATAACTCTATATTGATGTTTTCCATCGATCAGAACCAACGCTTCTTTATTTTTGTCATTCAGGTCGTCAAATCGGTGATTCCTGACGTCCGAGACTACACTTCGTAATTATCACGGTCCAAGTCGTCAAGACGGTAAATATTGTCGTTGAGAAAGTATCTGTCGACCTGGACCAAAAAAATTACGGAGCACTGATCTTGCTCGACGGGAAATACGGTTCCGATGACTTATTGGAAAATTAAAATTATGTAACGCTGATCCTGGACGACTAACAAAACCGATAGACGACTTGCACAAGAAAGATTAGCGAGTTATATCGTTATATTCTATTTTGATATTCGTTTGATTTTTAATTTGTTAGGCTCTGTGGACTCCGATTCATGGTTGGATGACTCAGGAACCATCGAAAATCAAGAAAACACAAACATATTGGACTGCAATATTGAAGAGATAAAGTACACCCCGAACGAACACTTACATGCAATCCAAGCATACGATTGTAGCGTGTAGGTAATATATATTATATACACTTACATAGGGTAGTTCAGAAGCCTCGGGGCAAGCGTCACGAATAATTCATTGTCGAATTCTCAGACGAATAGTCTTTGCCAAAAACTTGGAGAGACCAACGGTGTCTGACTTATTGAATAGCTTAGCTGATCATTTAGAGAACTGTACCTACACTGACCAATACAGTTTCAGCAAATGTAAACAACTAAGACAGTGTCCACGATATGATGGAAAAGCTGGAATTCCACGGACACCGACCTACACGACCCGACGACTCTCAATCTCGCCGATCTTCGCATCTAAAGATAAGCTAATTCGAGTAGTCTTCTTCAAAATCATTACAAATTTTGCAGAACGTTTTATGTAACAAAAACGAGTGGCAAGCTCCATTAGCCACTGTCCACCCTTTAATATTGTTTTCTAAGAATATCAACATCAATATTCTCATAAAGTTCCATGGCAAAATTGAGCAGGATAGAATTGGTGCCTAGCTGAAGACAATAACCTTGGGTATTCAGAAAGACACTCTCCTGTCTTCAGCTTGGCCCCCAAAACATATTTTTGCGAGTTTTAGGATTAGAGCTAGATAGCGCATGTGATTCAACTGATACGTAGCGTAGAATCGTGTCCTTAATATAAGTTACCTTTAATCTCAAAAGAGTAGGAACAATAGTCGTTCAGGAAAGATGTTTCTAACTGCATAATTTCTAGTTATATGTTATCCAAATATTATTAAGATAGTACAATACTTGGTGAGAAGCGTAATCACAATCAGATACTTTATGATTATACTTTCTTTATCCGATTTTCCTTTGATATCATTCATTCATTTCACAATTGATCGTTTGAAGAATGTATGTTTTCTTTTACCAATTAAAATCATATTAAACCATTTATTTTAAACGATAACCTATCCCACTTCATTATAAATTAGCCTCTACCATTTAAACAACTCTCACAGACCTGTATAGGACTAGACAACAACGTATCCACATTACCGGCTTATCGAGAGGTGTTTCTTAGTTTTTAATTTTCATTCATTGTCGTTACGTGGGAGCATCTTTGGTTATTTATAATCATTAACTACCACTCCTCTGCACACCCCCACTCCTACGTGACGCACGTTTGTACCCGAACTTATCCTATTGAAGAATATTGGAAGAACGACAAACAATTGCATTCGTGAGTCTTATTATAGTTACACTACATAAAATTGATGTCAATTTTGATGAAAAAAGCGATCATATTTGGCGACAAAAAATTGTGGTGATCAAATATATATTGACTTAAAAAAATATTCCTCAATTCGATAGACCAAAAAAAAAGATATAATTGAAACATCAAATAAATACAATTTAGAATAATTTGGAATAAATGAATAATGCAGAAAAAATAATGTTGAGTGGTATGTTGAGACAGAACGATTTTCTTTTATCCGAAAAGTTCCCCCCGACGCGGCTGGGTCAGAGCTGTCGGGGTTTATGAGACGAAACTCAATCCTTTTTAATTTGAAAGAACAAATAATTAACCTGGGTGCCAACTGGTTTCTTTTAATGATTTTTGATCCAAATTTTACTATAGAATTACATACAGATGCTAGCTCAGTTGGTTACGGTGCAATTTTCATCCAAAAAGTTGGTGGAAAGGCCCATGTTGTAGCTTATTTTAGCAAAAGAACTACAGAAATAGAGTCGCGATATCATTCGTATGAATTGGAAACACTTGCTGTTGTGAATGCTATTAGGAATTTTCGGCATTATTTACATGGTAGAAAATTTACAGTAGTTACAGATTGTAATTCTCTCAAGGCATCTCGTGCAAAACTTGACTTATCCCCAAGAGTTTATAGATGGTGGGCATTTTTACAGTCATTCGACTTTGATATTGTTTATCGAGAAGGAAAAAATCTATCACATGCAGATTTCTTTTCTCGAAATCCTTTACCTGAGAATGACAAACTGAATGTTGAAACTGTTGAGCAAAAACGTATAAATTTTTCAAAAATTTCTCACGGTTGGTTAGAAGCGGAGCAGCAGAAGGATGCCGAAATTCGTGATCTTATTTCTAAATTAGAAAACGATGAGCTTGACTCAAATGTTTCTAATACATACGAACTTAAATCTGGAATTTTGTTCAGAAAAATACAGCGAAATAATGACACTCGTATTTTACCAATAATCCCTAAAGCTTTTCAGTGGTCTATAATAAATCATGTTCATGAATCGATTATTCATTTGGGATGGCATAAAACTTTAGAGAAGGCTTACCAACATTATTGGTTTTCTAATATGTCCAAATATGTCCGAAAATTTGTCGGAAATTGCATTACTTGCCGAATTTCCAAATCTACTTCTGGTAAAATTCAAGCTGAATTACATCCAATCCCAAAGAGTATTCCTTGTCATACTCCTCATATTGATGTTACTGGAAAGCTTAGTGGCAAAAGTAATATTAAAGAATATGTTTTTGTGTTTATTGATGCCTTTACTAAGTTTGTTTTTCTTTACCATACTCTTTCTATTGATGCTGTAAGTGCTATAAAAGCTTTAAAATCAATCGTCACATTATTTGGAGCACCGGTTCGTGTGATTGCTGATCAGGGGAGATGTTTGGCAAACAAAAATTTTCGTGATTTTTGTGCTTCCCATTGCATTAATCTTCATTTGATTGCTACTGGTACTAGTCGAGGCAATGGTCAAGTCGAACGTGTTATGAGTACACTTAAAAATATGCTCACTTCTGTTGAGGTTGATAATAATAGATCTTGGCAGGATTCTCTTGGAGATATTCAACTGGCATTGAATTGTTCCGTCAGTAGTGTGACTAAAGCTACTCCTCTGGAATTGATGATTGGTCGCGTAGCCAGACCGTTGAATCTGTCACCGATTACTGATTGTGAAAAAGAAATTGACCTATCGGAAATCAGAGAGCGAGCAGCCAATATGATTGAGATTAACTCGCAAATTGAAAAATCGCGATTTGATGCCCGAAAGGCAAAATTTTAAAAATTTTCTGTTGGGGATTATGTTTTAATTGAAAATCACGAAAGAAATCAAACAAAATTGAATTCAAAATTTAAAGGGCCATTTCGTGTTATTGAAGTGTTAGACGGAGATCGGTACATTTTAAAATCTTTAAATTGTAATCGAACGTACAAATACGCTCATGACCGTCTTCGAGCAATGCCTGACTGTTCTGTACCTTCAGAATTGGATATTGATTTTGATAAATCTTCTGAAGAGTCATTGAGTATTCAAGGTATTAAATTACAAATTTAATGTGTTATTTTTGGATTAATAACCTGTGACATCCTTGTTGGCGCACCTGTTATAAGAAATTCATCAGAATATTGGAGTAGGAAATGATTGTCATTCCCTTTGGTTTGAGCTTGATCCTAGTGAACACATTCATTACGCTTATTAGTTGCAAGTCAAAAAAAAAAAAAACCTTACTCATTTCGGTGAGCGGAGATGGCGCAATGTAACGGCTAATGGTGTGGTGCTGTCGCATGAGGCGACTGTGTGTGGAAATGTTGATGTATGGACGGCTTGACGTTGTCATACGGTCACATATGTGAAGCCCAATTGATAATTGGCAATGTGTGTGGAAATTACATGTTTGGATAAAAATATAAGTCTCATGAGAGGAATGCAAGTCTTTTGAGAAGATTGTAGTTCTTGCTCTTGTGGAAAGAAGATGATTTCTATGAAATGGGGTGTTGTCAACAGTTTGTCACCGGACTTGTTATTTAGTACGGAATTTGTTATAACTTATGGATTTGTTAAAGCACATCGTGATTTTTGGAATGGTAATATGATCAGGTTGGCCGAACGGTCTAAATATCTTTTAATTTTTGTATTACAGCACACGAGGACGTGTGATTGTCAGGATTAGCCGTGTCAAGGATAATGAAATGAATAACGAGGAGGATTATCACCGCTTTCTTCTATTCGGTCTCCAGAGAAACTACGGCAAAGATCAATAACAGAATGAACATTGAGCATTTTGGACCTTGTTATAAACGTTGAATTTTAAAAAGCTTTGTTCAATAAGTTAAGTTCCGTTTATATCTTGTAAAAGAATAAAAAGGTGGTTCATCATGCGTCCCACACGCAAAACACAAAGTTCGCGAGTGTTATCTGGCCGTTCTCCGACATATATATTGTAACGCTAAGCCTTTTCGGGCCCCTCGTCGAGCGCCGATTTGTAACGCTAAATTCTGTTACGTTCGGATGAGGACTTACCGTTGACACTTTGGCGCGATTCTCTACTTATCCGCAATATCAAACTACAACAAAATAATTACGTAGGGCGCCAGACGCGTTAGCGTCGATTTTCAAATAATAATGCAAATCAATAAAATTAACACAAAACCGTACAAAAGAGATAAATAGAGAACCCGTTGTATGGCTGGCTAGGCACAGGTACGATCGCGTACATCCCGGTAGAGTGGCGGAGTTCAAGGCAGCTAGCAGTAATTCCAGAATTAAAGAAAATAACAAAATAAAGAATAAACTCCAGGCAAAAGGGAAGATGAACAGGTTAATCGATCATATATTGTCGAGAAGGTTACATGAGTGAGACAGGCAAATAAGATGGTATCGACAGCGGTAGTTAATAAAATAAATAATCGTTGTTCACAAAAATATCGGTAGAATAGCAGTAAACGGTAGCTTTAACACGAGAGACGGTAGCTAACAGAGAAAAATAGACGTAGGTCGAGAGATGCGATATAATGCAAGATTTGACTTAAAACTACACGTCACTGGGCGACGTGATCTTACCCAAGTTGCAAATGACGCTACGAAAATTATTATTCTGTCAATTAGAACGAGAGGACTTCACTGCGATCGGTATAAAACAACGTATCGATAGTTCGGTAGATGATACGACAATTTTACCATAAATTATATCCAGTATGAGAAATTGACATTCAGTAACAATTTACCAAGTCGGCAAACGATCGACTGGATAGCCTTCGATAGAATTATTCAGAAACGGTAGATTCGACAATTTAGAATTATTACGTACTGGAGGAATTAAATAATGAATTCCTAAATATAACTTTTGAGAGAATACCAAAATATAAAGTTATGAGAGTGAGAGAATTTCGGAGAGTTTACAAAATAGAGAAATATACTAAAATACACCGCAATACAAAAGAATAATTCACAGAACTTAATCTAACAAAATACGGAAAAATAAATAACAGGCAGAAATAGTATAAAATTGTCAATAGTAATGAAGAAAAATGCGGTAATATCTAAGGGTGATTCTACGCTCGCTTGTACTCCAAGGAACTCGATATACGATACAATAGGCACAAAAATTAATAAAAATATAATAAGCGATAACAGAAATAAAATACAAGGCACACTACTAGTACAAAAAGAGTATGGAATCAAATATGAAGCCAATAGGGCTCAAAATACGATAGAAAATACAGAAGCAGGATAATAGAGATTCACAAATAATCCGAAAAATCATAAATACAAGAAAAGTAATTATTTGGCAGTTACGAGGTCGCTCAGATACGAAAATAATAAATTACTGAAATCATGCAGTCACACGGCGGCTTACTGCAACTCTAGGCCGTGGACCATGATTCACACAAAATTGGCATCACACGATGCAACCAAGAAACAATAAATATAATATTAATGACCGAAATCATGCAGCCACACGGCGGCTTACTGCAACTTTAAGCCGTGGACCATGATTCACGCAAAGTCGATAAATACCAGAAGAAAGAACAGAAATTATGAGCAACTTCGTAACGGTACAATTCAAAGGCAAAAGCCTTACCTTAACGGTTGACCTCAGGCACACAAACTGACTCTATTTTAAATTAAACTTAGAAATAATAAAACGAGAGTAGAAAGAAAGGAAAGGAATTGAATTTATAGGAAGAAGTGAACGGTAGTACAATGATCGAGAGTATGAAAAAAAACAGTAGATACGATAATGGTAGAATGAAAGGAAGAAGGATCGGTAGATGAAATCGAGAGAATAATCGGAAGGATGCGGAAGAACGACGCTGTCACTCAGCAGGTCAAGCGTAGAATAGCAGGTCGTAGTTCAGCTCGCCGATCTCGCGGCTGTCGTGAGGTGATTCTTCTTCTTCTTTGATTGGTCGGTTGACCCCCACCGCAAATAGGCCATCCCCCTGTGGCGAATGTCGGTTACTGCGTGGTCATACGTTTTCCAAAATTACCGCTAGATGTGGTGTAATGTGCTGCTCGCGATTTCGTCGTTGACACCAACTCGTACGATTTGTAGTCGCTTCAGTTTACAGTCCAGGCTGCCTATCATCGGGGACTTCTTTGGCAGAGGCATACACAGGGTGCCTCTCGGCTAAAGTTACCGGGTGGAGAGTGACGCCTCATTGTTCACCTCCATCGGCTTTTGTACAGGCAGTAGCTAGCTGCCTGTACCTGAGGTCGTGCAGTCAGACGGTTGGCCAAACCGTGGACCACGACCCACACAATTGGTCCCTGTCGATAGGAAGGCAGCGTCGATCCTCGGAACGATGGCTTTATCACCCTGAACGTAGTGGTTTGGGGTCGGTCCGGCACCAGGCCGGTAAGTCGGAGGATGGCAGGCTACGGTCTGCCCTTCACGCCATCCTTACGGCATCCGATAGAGTTGGCGGCTGGTTCCTCTTCGAGGAACGGTGCCCTCGGCCGCCGGGAGGATTTTTATCTCCCTGTTCACCGGCAGTCGAGGCGATACGGAAGGTTCGGGTGGATGCTACCCCAGGTGTATATAAAGGTGCACCAAGGTAGCCAGTATAGTCTGATGAGACCGTCGGTAGGCGAAGTCGTCGAGAGCCGCAAACGGTAGCTAGTGGTCCCTTGTTGATCGGGATCGTTGTCGTCCAAGTACCTTGTTAGTTTACGCCGAAGCGCGAAATAAAGAATTTACAAAAAAGAATTAGTTAAAAAGTAGTTATTGCCTATTTTGTATCGAGTTCGGTTGGAGTACCCTGCTGAGGACGCGTAAACTAAAAATAATAGCGGTTGTGTGCCCTTGTGACGGGCGATTCTGAAACGCCACGTTACAATATATATGCCTTGAATCCTGGGTGACTTAGCTTACCGTATGCCTCTGTGTCTGTCTACCCGCCTACACTCAAGCGCGCGTGACGTCAAGGAAACGAATCTCCTGTCACACTCTCCCTTCTCAGACCTTGACGTCACGGGGCCCCGGTCTCACTTGAATTACCTTTGTTCGTTAGATGCCTGAATGCTGGCTAGCGGAAGAAACAAACTTGGAAAAGGCATCATTAATACAATGACTATCGTTCTTACTCTGCATAAGTACGATTCAGAACATATAAATTATCACAAACACATATATCATTGGTTTATTAATGGCTGGGCGGACGAGAGCCTGATAGGCTTGTCGGCGCTTTTTTTGCGACAGTTAGAGCGGCGTGGTGGCTTTACAGTCTCAACGCTTGGCAGCCTCTTCCAAAACGTCATCCCCCACGAGAAGAGTTTTGATGCTATTCGGGAGATCGACTTCCTTTCGAAAGTTGTACTTTAGTCTCCTTCTGAAGGCTGTTTCTTCCTCGTCGACATAAGTACTTATGACAGTCGGGGATCAACCAAGTAGGCCAGGCAACGTAATTTAGTGTCAACCAGTCGGAGATTCCCGCGTATCGAGTATTACAGTCGGGGCACTGCGGACTATACAAACTATTGTCGAAACCGCATCCGGTGCAACGGTTGAGGGCCAATTCATTGTCTACTCCACGAGGATAGGTACAGTCCTCGGCGTCAAAACTCATCGACTTCACAAACCAAGCAGAAACCCGGGCGGTAAGGTGGTTTGCAGTCCTTGGCTTGATGACCGGCGGCTCGGCAATTGACGCAGCCAGCTAGTCGGCGTTTCGCGGCTTGAGTGACGTAGGTTAGGTTCCCCGCGTCACCTTCTTGGCGTCATTTCTCTCGGTTAGCATTCTCGCCTGGCGTTGTCGTTGATTGAGCCGCCAGAGGCTTCCTCGCTCGAAGGTGGCGGTTGGGGATTTTAACTTCGACCACGGGCTCTGAAGACTCCGAGGACTCAGAGGACTCCGAAGACTCTGAAGACTCTGAAGACGACTCCTCGATTTCTCGGAGCTCTCCTATTTGCGATTTAAGCCGCACAAATTCCTTTTCCGCCTGTTCAGCTTTTCGTCGAATTTCGTTCTCCAAGTCAAGACGATGGTTACGAATAACTTTGACGTTAGTTTACTTAAGGGTTGCTGAGGCCAAGGCTCCGTCTCCTGACATTCTGCTTTCTTGATTCTGGGCCTGTAGAGGTTAGTCGGGTTTTACGCACGTACCACGTCTAGGTATTTTGAAATCAGTAACATAATATTTACCAACAGCTTTTCCTTTTTCATCAACTAGCCGACTGTCATGGGCCCTACATTTTTTTTTATAATTGCCGGACCGAGAAATCGGTGAGCCAATTTTGCGTTGTAACTCCCGGCTTTATTGCTCAATTTCTTATTAGGGTAGAATATCTCCATACCAGGCGTTAGCTTGATTTCTGAAACTCTCTCAGGATTTGCTTTAGCAAGACGGTCGTTCGTATATTCCTTCCATTTGATTTCTATCCTATGTCTAAATTCGTCTATTTTGTTTGTATGCCCCAACCATTCCGTGGTTGCTTGGGTCAACTTCAATTCTGGGGGTTCAGACGCTCGGTCGTGTTTCGCACTAGCTTCCCGGCCGTGATTTAGGTGAAAAGGGGAGATTCGACTACCAGCATGGGGGACCATATTATGAGCGAACTGAAGTTTAGACAAATATTGATCCCACTCGTTCTGGTCGTTCTTAATGAAGGCAGTGATCATGGGTTTGATCGTGCGATTCACACGCTCGACGGGGTTCGCCTGCGGGTGAGCTAGAGGAGTGGTCACATGTGTCACACCTCTCGCAATCAAATAATCTCTAACATCGCGATTCACGTATTCGGTACCATTATCGGTGAGGACCGAATAAGGTACTCCCCACCTGTCGAATAAAGTATCTAGAGCACGAACGATCGTCGCTCCCTTTTTATTCTTCGTCGGGAATAGTTCGAAATATTTTGTATATAGGTCTAACACGACAATAATATGAGCATTTCCCTTCTTCGACCTGGTGGTCATGTCAATGGTATCGACCGATATAATTGACCACGGGCTTTGCAACGGTCGAGAGCTTAGGGGACCTTTCAGGTGGTGTTGATTATCCTTCACTCGCACACAGACATCGCACTCGTCTACGTGTGTTTTTACATCCAAAGTCATTCCTGGCCAATAATATTTTTGACGAATGCGGTTAAGAGTTTTATCGCGACCTAAATCACCTGTCGAAGGCATCGCGTGATTTTCTTCCAACACCACCAGCATCTTACCTAGTTCTATGACGATTTTCCAGGGGTTTTCGTCATCAACATATAATTTTGCGTAATCTGCCCGGTAATACATAAGCTTGTTATTTTCCATTTTCCATTCGGGAAAACGATCTGGAGTTTTCTCACCTAACTTACGTTTTGTTTCGTACTAATCTTGATTGCGGATAGAGTTTAATTGTATTTTGCTCTCCCGGGCCTCGTCGTTAACTTTTTTCGATCTCAGAAGGTTCACGTCGACATTAAACATTCGCGAAAGCGAGTCCGGCGCCTCATTAGTCGTTCCATGTCTATGCTCGATCTCGATATTGTGTTGCAAGAGGTAAATGGCCCATCTGGCCAGGCGACCTACCGGATTTTTTAACCCGTGCAGCCAACGAAGCGCTTGGTGGTCGGTAACGACTCTAAATGGCATACCCTCTAAATAACAGCGCAGTTTTTCGATGGACCAGACTACCGCGAAGCATTCCTTTTCCGTAGTCGTGTAGTGAATTTCCGCGCCGCGCAATGGTCGACTTAACGCTTCGATCAAAAGTTCCTTATCCTATTCCTTGTCCTTTTGGACTAAAATCGCCCCAAGGCCAAAGTCGCTCGCGTCGTTATACAAGATGAATTTTTGTCCAGGTATTGGGACGTATAGTCGCTGTGTGTTCCTTAGAGCCTCTTTAACCTCATCGAAGGATTTTTGTTCGCCCTCAGTCCACCGCCACGGAATGTTAGGGCTCGTCAATTCATTCAGTGGCCCCTGAATACGTGCAATGTTCTTTAGATGGCGATGGTACCAATTCACTAGACCATTAAATTGACGCAATTGCGTGCGATCTTTAGGTACTGGTAATTCGATGATCGGTTCAATTTTCTCAGGATTTGGTCGAATTCCCTTCTCGTTAATGATATACCCAATATATTTGACTTCCTTGTAGGCGAAACTGCCATTTACCCGATTAATTTTTAATTCAGCCTCACGCAACACCTCTATCAGAGTTGACAAAAGTAGTAAATGCTCTTCGAAGTCATCGCTGACGACAATCCAGTCGTTCAGATAGACGAATATTTGGTCGATCAGGTAGGCGGAGAGTTTAGGTCGATTACAATTTGTCTAATACATGTTTTTAATTGGTCCATTAGGCGCTGTAGCGTCGCTGGTACGCCGGTCGGGCCGTAGGGCATTCGAAACCACTCTAGTAATCCCATACCTTCGACAACAAAGGCTATAAGCTTCCTGCTGTCAGGATGCATCGGTACTTGGTGAAAAGCTTCGCTCATATCCAAGGTCAAGATAAACGTGGCTTTGTGCAACTGGCTTAGGATTGGTCCCATTTGTGGCAATGGATATGCGGGTTTTTTCGTTTTGGAATTAAGCATCCTATAGTCGATACAGAATCTCAATCCGCCGTTGGCCTTGGGGGCTACGACGGGTGGGCTTTCCCAGCTACTATGGCTTTCCTGGACATATCCTTCCTTTAACAAACGGTCGACCTCTTCGCGGATGAAGTCGCGTACTACCTCGCTGCGGCAATGGGGTTTTTGCCTATGGGGCGTTGTGTCTGATAACTCGATTACGTGTTCGACTGAATCGGTCATTTCCGTTTGAACGTCAGCAAACTTAACAAATTCTTCATCTAAGAAAATTTTGAGAGTCTGCACTTGACTGGCCGACAAGAAGCTCAAGTTCGTCGGGAAAACGAATCGTTGTGACAATGGGTGAGAGTATTTACTGCCCGCCAGCATCCACATTCTGTTGCACGGATCAAACATGACCTTGAACGATAACCAGAAATGCCGAGAATTAGGTCGCCCGATAATCCCGGGAAGATACTGAACCATTGTGGACTGTACACATTGGCAACGTCAATAACAAAACACGTACCGCCCTCGGTCCTTACAACAGAGTTATCGCCAATATGTACGCTTGTCCCTTACGTAGAATCTGGTTCCACTGCTTTTACTTGTTTGTCCTTAACGCGCTCGTACGCGTCCTTACTGAGGTATGAGCGGTCGCTACCGCTGTCGATTATCCCTTGAATTTGTTCCCCGAAAATTAATATTTCGATTGGGATTTTTACCGCTTTTATCGGTTCTTTCACACCGTTTCCTGGACAGAAAATTCGGCGTTACGCTAATCGGTGGACGAATTTTTGCGGGAAACTCTGTGGCCTCCAATTTCTAAGAGTTCCGTCCTGCGCATTAGCCCGGTCGCTTTGACTGATGTCGGTGCTCGCTTCGGAATGACCGATTATTCTGAGGCTGAACTCTTTCTGTATGGGGACCAGAGAGGTCTGTTCTTCGACCATCTCATCATCTGAGAGCTCTATCTCTTCGTCGGATTCGTCGAATTCCAGCAGAATTATTTTGTTCATTTCCGGCGAACTATCTTTGGGTGATACTGTACCCTGATTTCGGTTTTGTTTCGCGGATTTATCAAGGTCTTTTTTCCCGTTGATCCCTATTTCGGTTTTCCCCGGGTTCGCGGCTCCACGTTCGGCTGATTTGACAATTTTATTTTTCTCGGGTATGCCCGTCGCATCAGTCACTCGAGGTTCGGTGACTGTGGGCTCACCCCGTTTCCCGAAAGAGAAGGACAGTTTTCGTTTACATGGCCCTTTTTTCGACAGGCGTGACACACCTCTTCCCTTTTTACCTTGCAGGTGCGTGCCATGTGTCCCCAGTTCCCGTAATTGTCACAGAAAATTCAACTGAGGTCACGTGGCTCGTTCTGAAATCGTCGGGATGAAGGGTTGGAGCTATTCTGTCTTTCGGTCGGTTTGTTCGTATCGTTGTGACGTTGCTCTAGGTTGTTCTCGAGTCTTTGACGAATCATGGACTTTGAATTATTAGTCGCTTCTTTCTTGTTATTGTTACTACTCTGTCGGTTTTGGAGAGCCTTCAGATCAGCGGCCTCCCCGCTTGCCCCGCCTGACGCGTCATGTTCGTATGACACGTCTAATGCGTTTTCTTCGAGTTCTAGTGTATCTTCTTGCAATAAATTCAACGTGTTACCGCGTTTAGGAATTCCGTGTGGCTGCGCTTCGACTGACCGGCGATACAAGTAACTCCGTTCATTAGCGTAGTGGAGGAATTCCTCGTAATTGTATAGAGGCAGATTTAAGATTTCCCACGCGGTACTTGGATTGAATTTACACAATATCTGCTCAATTTGTTCCCTGAACATAGGAGAGTGTTGCATTCGCTCGAAAAGAAAACGCGCGCGGCACGTAAGCTCTGCGAGGCTTTCGCCTTTTTCAACATTTAAATCACGAATTTCAACGTACAAATCACCGTCGGCTTTTCGTACTACCCATTGATAGCGGAAAGCTCGCGAAAAGTCTTTCCAAGACCGCCAGTTCCGCTTGTTCATTAGGTACCATTGCCGATATGTGTACCATCGAAAACGTTCGACAGGCAAGGGACAAGCATGTCTTTATCTATCCCGCTTGTGGACAAGAGGTATTTCAAAATCAGCAAGAATTGATCGGGGTCTTTTTCGCTTTTTGGGAAGTTAATTTTTCACTCATTAACGATCCTTTATATTTTCATAGCCGGTGTGTCTACGCCATGTGTGTTATAGCCTATCTCCTTTCCCCCTCTGGCGCGGGACGTATCAGAACGTTGCCTGTACGGCTCGCAGTAATGGGGTGGGTGGAATTCGTCGTCCGAGTCATCGGACTCCGAAGATAGCCACGCAAGCGCGCCGCGTATTGGTGGCTCTATCTTTTCGGTACACCATTGATTCCGTGGGTCACGCCTATCATTGCCTCGGCTGTTGTACTCGATCGGTCGACTTTGTTCTCGCTCGATACTTTGAGGGTGATAATGATCATTTTCTGTATCGCGCCTATCGAATCTTGGGAAACAACCAGGATCACGCGCGAAATATATGTCGTCCTCCGAACGACTGTTATTTTCCGTGCCTAAGCGTTCATGAATTGATCGGTAGTTTCTTTGACAATTTTGGTACATATCCGCATCGGCGTATTCGAATGGTATGGTGAATTATTGTTTGAAATTTGCGAATTGGTATTATCCACCCGATTATGTACCGTGGTGCTTATTTCTGTGAGGAGGTCCTACCAGGGTCCTTCCTCATTTCTTTCATTAGTCGATTGAAAAATTTTCCTACTCCCGGGCTGTGCAGCAGACGGCGCGGCTCGGTTTCCCGTAAACGATACTCGATTTGTACTCTCGGGGCGTGCAACAGACGGCTCGTCCCGAATTCCCATGGAATTGAACCCACTTGTACCTCCGAGTCGAGCAGCAGATGGCTCTTCTCGGTTTCCTTGTGCCAAATCAAATATGAGATTGCTTGCCTCGTCCGGAGGTATTCCTCTCGTCCGAGCAAAATGAGACGCGTCTCCTCTCTCAATACCCGGGCCGAAGCGCGACAAAAAGTTCGACGGATTATTTCTGTCGTTATTGTGAATATTATTGTGACCGAAATCGTCGCGGTTTGGGATATTATTATTCGGATTACTTCCGCTATTGAATTTATAATAATAATAATAATAACAACAATAATAATAATAATGATACAGCAGGTGGCGGGGGGGTTGAATCCCTCGTTCGGGACGTGACGACCCCGCGTACATCGAGTAAGTCAAGGGGGACTGAAGTCGGCACAGGCCCAACGGATGGCCCCCGAGGCGGCCTCAGGAGGCGGATTGGGCGTAAAAACCTGGTCTGCTCGGGAAGTGACGACCCCGGGGTTTTCTAGTAAGTCGGAGGGGACGGAAGTCGGCACAGGCCCGACGGAAGGCCTCCGAGGCGACCTCAGGGGCCGTGCTATGTTCCGGCGCGGTACGGGGAGTCGCGCCCCCCAGGGACCCGTAGCACGGAGAAATTTTTATGGGAATGCACAAGAATAACAACGATATACCTCGGGTGGTAGCCCCAGCACGGGGGAAATCCACCCTGGGTTCCGATCGGGTGAAAGCCCCGGTGGCCCATGGCAGCGGCATGGATTCTGAGGGCCGCAAATTGTGCAAGGACCAGGTCAGAAAGACGGAAACAAAGACAGTGGACACGAAAACTGGAACAGCGGACAGGACGATACTGGGACACCAACGACGAGACAGGACGGACAGCGTGTCGAGCACGGGCAGCGGAGCGAGTTGCGCTTCTGCTGTATCCACGATCGACACGAAGACACGAATCACGGACGATATGGACCTGACGGACCTATTGTCACTGATCCACAGTACGGCGACAAGGATGGCCGAGGCAGCGGCCATCCAAAAAAACATGAGTATGTCCGTCAAACTGGGCATAAAGACCATTCTCGAGGCTGCCGACGTTGCGCTTAACAGGCGCGCTACAGCAGCCCCGAAAGACCACAAGACGGACAACGAGACGACGGAGACGGACGTTGAGACTGACCAACGGACACAAAACACTCCGCGGACGAAACGGAAACGGGAGGCGACTGGAACCACTCCGGAATCCTCTCAGAGGAGGGCAACGGTTGCGGAACCGGTCGCTGACTGGCAGACAGTGACAAGGACAAGAAAGGAAAAGAAGAAACGGAAGACGCGGACGGACGAGACGAACGCGACAACGGACACGACGGCTTGGGCTGAGGGGCGCAGAGCGGCTCCCAAACACTGGGGGACGGCGGTACTCGTCAAACCCGGGAACGACACGACGTACTCCGACATCGTGAGGAAGATACGGACCACGGTCGACCCTGCGAACAGTCACGTTAAAGTGACGACTCTCAGGAAGACGAAGAATGGTCTGTGTCTTCTGAAGATAAAGACAGACGCCAACGGACGAGACGACTTCCGACGCGTCCTGCAGGACGCGGTCGGCGACGCAGGCAACGTCAGGACCGGGACCTCCAGGGTTCAACTAAAGATCATTGATCTTGACTGTGTCACGACCAGAAACGACGTGATACAGGCACTGCGACAAAAGACGAGACGAGACGCGGACTTTGGGGTCCACATCTTCGGCCCGAACCGGGCGGAGCAGTTTATGGCCGTATGCGACCTAGAGTCGCAGGAAGCCAGAGCGCTGCTCGGCCGGGGACGGATCGGGATTGGATGGGTAGCTTGCCGCGTCCGACCACGACTGACGGTGACGAAATGCCACAAGTGCCTGGGATACGGGCACACTAAGGCAAAATGTGAAAATACAGACCGGACGAAGTGCTGCAGGAAATGAGGCGAGACAGGACATTACGCCACGGACTGTAAGAACAGACCGGCCTGCCCACTGTGCGCCGAGGCGGGACATGGCGATGCGGCGCATCTCGCGGGCTCCGGGAGGTGCGTAGTGTACCGGGTTGCGCTGGTGGAGTGCAAGAAGCAGGCCGGAAGACGGACAGGAAAGTTCAGGGCAACCTGAACCGCAGTAGGACAGCAGACATGCTACTACCACAGATAGCAGACGAACACGACGCCGACATTCTGATCCTGTGCGAGCCGTACAGGGTGCGACAAACGCAGGATTGGATTACGAACGAGACTAAGACAGCGGCTATCTGGGTGAGGGGCGCTGCCCGAGCCCGGATAACCGCTCGTGGCGTCGGGGACGACTACGTCTGGGCTAAGGTGGGCGCTGTCACTTACGTCAGCGTCCACCTGACCCCAAACTGCGCTGCGGCGGAGTTCCGGGCGAAGGTTGCGCTTCTCGAGGACGGACTCAGGGACCTGCCCGGGGACCTCGTGGTCGCGGGGGACCTCAACGCGAGGGCGGTCGAGTGGGGCATGACGGCAACGAACAGACGCGGACGGCTGCTGCTGGAGATAGCCGCAAGGCTGGACCTAGTGGTGGCAAACAGAGGAGACGTACCAACGTACAGACGGCCGGGATTTGGAGACTCCATCCCGGACGTAACGATGACGACGGACAGAACTCTGCCATGGATAGGGTGGTGGCGGGTGCTCGAGGGCTACACGGCCAGCGATCATCAGTACATCGCCTTCGAAGTGGCAGGAGAGACAAGGACGACACGGACGAGGACACGACACCCCCCGCGGTGGAACGTAGACAAACTCGACGCACTGAAGTTCTCGGCGGAGCTGGCGGCAGCGCCGGCCCCAACTACCGACGTCCCCCTAGAGCTGACTGGCGGGCAAAGGGCGGAAAGACTAGCGGACGAGACGGCCAAACTGACGACGCGGCTGTGCGACAGCACAATGCCAAAACGACGGTACGGACGTAACAGACCACCACAATACTGGTGGACGGACGAGATAGCCGAGCTGCGGAAGAGTTGCCTGGCAGAACGACGACGGGTTACGAGGGCTGGAGGGAGACCCAAAAGGGAAACCCTTCAGGCCGAGTACTAGACTGAACGGAAACGACTGACGTACGCCATCAGAGACAGCAAGACGCGAAGCTGGAAGAAGCTCTGCGAGGAGGTGGACCGCGACCCCTGGGGTGCCGGTTACAAGATTGTGACCGGTAGGCTGGGGGCCCGGATCCCGCCAGAACTCAAGGATGCTGAAACCGCACGACGGATCGTCGACGGACTGTTCCCGACGCACCCGACGCGTACGGACACGACAGACGACGACGAGACGGCGGTGCCCCCCGTCTTCACCGCCGAGGAGCTCGTCGGAGCGACCAAAGCAATGAAGAGGGGTAAGGCGCCAGGACCGGACGGGGTACCGGCGGAGGTTCTTCGGCTGATGGCGAGCCTGAGGCCGGAGATACTTCTCGACCTCTACCACACGTGCCTTACAACAGGGACGTTCAGCGACCGGTGGAAGATGGCGAGGTTGGTCCTTATCCCAAAGGGTAAGGATGACCCCAGCACGCCGTCGGCCTACCGGCCGCTGAGCTTACTGGACACGACAGGGAAACTGTACGAACAGCTACTGCGACCACGACTTACGGACGCGATGCAGGACGGCGGAGGCCTCTCTGACCAGCAGTTCGGCTTCCGGAGGGGTCGATCAACGATTGGAGCGATCCAAGAGGTGGTTGACTCCTTCCGGTCGACAGACAGACATTGCCACGCTGTGCGACCCGTCGCGCTGCTGGTGACACTTGACGTTAAGAACGCCTTCAATTCGGCCAGGTGGGTGGATATCCTAGGGTCGCTGAGAGGCGACTTCGGGGTCCCGCCTTACTTGCTCCAAGTTGTTGAAGACTACCTTCGGAACAGACGACTGACGTACGAAACGACCGAAGGCCAAGTGACGCGACAGATTACCGCGGGGGTCGCTCAAGGTTCCATACTAGGACTCGACTTTTAAAACGGGATATACGACAGCCTGCTCAGACTGGAGCTCCCACTCGGCGTTCGCCTGGTCGCTTACGCTGACGACGTGGCGGCAGTGATATTCGAACGAACTCCAGATCTGGCACAATACGCACTGAACCAGACAATGAGACGAGTCAGACGGTGGATGACTGACCACGGACTGCAACTCGCGACGGAAAAGACAGAACTGGTGCTTCTCACCAGGAGACGGATACCGACAACACTACGCATGACAGTCGGGACGGACGAGATCGAGACCAGAGGGGAAGTCAAGTACCTGGGGGTGACCCTGGATACAAAGATGACCTTCTGGCCTCACATACGACGAACGGCTCAAAAGGCGGCTGAAAGGATAGCATCCCTAAGCCGCCTGATGGCAAATACGAACGGACCGAGACCAGGGAAACGGAGACTTTTGATGTCGACGGTGAACTCGATCCTCCTCTACGGTGCGGAGATCTGGGCAGACTCCCTGAAGACTGAGAAATACTGTCACGCAATGACGACGGTACAGAGACGAAGCGCGTTGAGGATCGCTTGTTCTCATCGGACGGTCTCAGCACAGGCCGTTCTGGTGGTGGCAGGCGTGATTCCCATAGACCTTCTCGCGTTAGAGCGCAAGAGGGTCTACGGAAGAGACGCGGACGTGACCCGACGGGACGCGGCAACGACGGAAAGAGACGCGACGATACAGACGTGGCAGGAACGGTGGACGAAAGAAACAACGAGAAACTGGACGAGACGACTCATTAAGGACCTGAGACCGTGGATCCAGAGGGGGTTTGGGGATGTGAATTTTTACGTCACCCAGCTTCTGACGGGCCACGGCTACTTCAGACGCTACCTGCACAACCTGAACCGAGTACGGACGCCCAACTTTACGTACTGCGGACACGAACGAGACGACGCGGAACACACGTTCTTCGAATGTGACCGCTGGACAGAACTAAGACATAGACTGGAGACGGTCGTGGGCGGCATCACTCCCGACAACGTTGTCAGGGTGATGCTCCATAGTACAGAAAGGTGGCAACTTGTTGCCACCTACACAGAGACAATCCTACGACGTAAGAACGCGGACGGCTGCCTGACGTAACGCAACTGACGGACTGCCTGCACGGGACGGACGGACGGACAGACTGACGAGACACACACTGACAGAGCTCCCAGCTGGAAGTAATATCACCATAGTTCCTGGCTGGAAGCGTTGCACAGGAGGTGGCGGTTTAGTGGGTAGGCCACCCTGGAGTCCCACATCCGCGCTAGCCCGTATGACTGTCGTAAATCCGTAACTTGGATTCCGCAACTCCTCGGGAAGAGAAAAAAAAAAAAAAAAAATAATGACGATGACGATGACGATGACGATGACGATGACGATGACGACGACGACGACAACAATAACGATGATTGAAGTTTTCGTTGGTTTTGACAGTCAGTGACGACAAGATGCATTCATGGATTATGATGTCTTTATTACGAAGTTTCGGCAGGACCCCGCCTGCCATCATCAGGTTTCTTAAAAAATCTTCCAATATAAATAACAGAAAATATGATTACTCGATAGTAATGTATATATGCCGGTTCTGGATCAAAGATGGCGGCGCTCCCCCCTAGCTCCCCCCGAGCTCCCCCCAGCCCCCCCCCCCCCCCCCCCCCCCCCCTCGACTCACAGCGCTCCCTCTCTCACGCCCCCCGCCCCCGGTCATTTTCGGTGGCTGTTTTCATAGGATTTGACACACACACACACGCACGCATACACACACACACACAAAATAATTACTGTCGAGACTTGTTTGGCGCAGGAAAGCCGCACATAAATCGGATAGGGTAAAACCCGCTAGATGTATTGAAAAAATTTCAGGAAATGACCCCTGAAGGAAGGTTTAAAACGGCGTTTTGAATGCTTTTAACAATTTTTTTATTCAACATCAATTATATTTAGTTTTCTTATTCTATTCTAAATTATCTTATTCTAAATTTTAACGAGTAAAATTATACATATTATTTTGAATATCCATGTAAGTTTGTGGCCTGTTTACCCAAACTTATCTCTGAAAAACAACAAACACGCTGAACGGGTTACGGAAAGGATAACCAAGAGTGACCATCGCGGAATCATCGCCTCGGGAGAGAGGGGAGTGATTGACAGGCGCTCGAGACATCCACTAGTGTTATAGTGGATACTCAGTAAAATATATTGTAAATTATATTGTAAATTTATTCTTTTCATTGTCAACTAAGCCTATAATCCCGATCGTCAAAACCGACATTGTTGTTGATTTAGGTGACTATAAGTGTTATAATTATTTTTGTTATTATTTATGTAAATATTTGTGATTGGTGTTAATATAATGTTTTAGTATCGTTTCTACATCAACCCAAGTCGTTGAGACTCAGGAATTATTATTTCCGCAACCCTTTTAAGTTATAAGAGTCACGCTTATAACTTAAAAATCAACAACAAAATGGAGAAGGTCAAGGTCAAATTCCAGTTCGCCGCAGAAGCCTGGGATGCCAAGACGACCGTCATCAAGGTTAAATCCATCCAAGTATTGGAACAGGAACAAATTTTTTCTTTTGAACAAAAAGATCAACCGATTTCAAATCATGCTGAGCTGGCCAAATTACCAGTGGTCAAAGGAATTATCAAGAGTCTGGATAAAAGAGGGAAGCAGAGAAAAGCTATCGTCTCACTGGATGCGCATCTGCAAAGGTTATACTTCGATGAAGAGGGTAATGTAGTGTTCAACGATTATTACCTGGAGGAAATAGAAACCCCCCAACCCACTCCAAACTCATCCAGTTTATCAGTTCCGGCACGTGAAACCCCGATCCAATTGATTTCGAAGGGCATTTTATTAGAAAAATTTTCAAACAAAAATCAGAACGCTAAATCATGGCTCACTTTATTTGTTCTTGAATGTGAAAGATTTAAAGTGGAAGAAAATCAATTCCCCGAGGTTCTGAAACTAGTTTTAGAAGGACCAGCCGTAGACTGGTTTACATCAATTTTTAAAACTTATGGTATGACGAAACCTTGGAGCTTTTGGGAAAGTTCCTTTCTGGAAACATTCGGGGAAAAATCGTGGTCAGAGGTCGAATACGCTTACTCTTTTCGTTGGATAAGTGGACCATATTTAGATTTTGCATTAAAAAAGAGAAACCTATTAATAGATGCAGATCCAGAATTAGGCGTCAGTTCACAAATAAATTTTATCGTTATTGCCCTGCCAAAATTTGTTCGATCACACCTTCATAAACGTGAATTGAAAACAATAGAAAATTTAATGTCTAGTCTGAGTCAACTTCAACCAACATCAAACAATAACAGCTCACGTATAGAAATAAATAAGCAAAATCGAAAGTTCGATCCATGTCGTATTTGCGAGAAAGCCGGTTATAAAAATAGATTCCATCCAGAGGAAATTTGCAGAAATGCAAGAGCAGCGATTATCAAATCTGCCGAATCAAAAAACTAGATAGCCTCCCACTTATAAGACTACATGTTACCGTAAATTGTAATGAAAAGGCAGTTGCTCTTTACGATTCAGGAGCCAATGTGTCCTTGATTAATTATACATTTTACAAAAAAATTAATAAAATGAATATTCCTATGAGTGGGGGCTCAACAATAAGAACAATGGGCGGCGTAGCAAGTACGAATGGAAGGGTATTTTTGAAATTAAAGATATTTGAAATAGAAAAAGTAGCGCCATTCCTAATAATGAAAAATGATTTATTTGAAGAAGATCTGTTGCTTGGCTTGGATTGTATAAAATCATTCCGATTGCGTCAAAACGAAAAACTTGAAATTTCTCAAAATATAAGTTCGAACCAAAGTTTTGATTGCGTTAAAATAAACTATGCTTCGAACAATAACGAAGATAGTCTGAATGGTGTGTTAAATAAATACGATTCAGTCTTCGCCAAGGAAAAGTTCGATATAGGTACAGTCAGAAACTTCGAAGCAAGAATAAAATTAACGGAAAATAAGTACATATCGAGAAAACCATATAAGTGCTCTATTCCCGATAAATTAGAAATAGAATTTCAAATAAAGAAATTATTGGAATTAGGATTGATCGAGGAGTCGTATAGTCCATATGCCTCACCAGTGACCTTAGTACACAAGAAAGATGAAGACAAAAAATCGCGACTATGTATTGATTATCGCGAACTAAATAAACTCATAGTACCAGAAGGTTACCCCTTTCCTAGAATTGATGATCTGATTGCTCGTGTTGGGAGGTGTGTTTACTTCTCGAAGTTAGATATCAACTCAGCATTCTGGTCAATACCATTACGTGCGAAAGATAAATATAAAACGGCTTTCGTCACACACCACGGTCACTGGCAATGGGCGTGTCTTCCTTTTGGTTTACAATCGGCTCCAGCAATATTCCAACGAATACTTTCAACCATAATTAGAAACAACAATTTAGACACCTTTGCAATTAATTATATCGATGATATTCTGATATTTTCGAAAAATTACGACGAACACGTACAACATATTAAACAAACATTGGAAGTTTTACATGAGCAAGGCTTGAAATTAAACACGAATAAATGCACTTTTGCTAAAAAAGAAGTTACGTATCTAGGACACACAATATCAAACAATAGTGTAAAACCGATTAATGACAATTTAATAGCGATCAAAAACTTTCCGATTCCGAAAACAAAAAAACAAGTTAGACAATTCCTGGGGAAAGTAAATTTTTATCTGAAATATATTCCTAGATCCTCAATTATCTTGGATCCATTGCACAATCTCTTGCGAAAAAATGTGCAGTTCGATTGGTCCGCTAGATGTCAAAACAGTTTTGATAAGGTTAAGGGTTGTTTATGTGAAGCACCAATTCTAGCAATATTCGACCCCACTAAACCAATTTTCATATATACTGATGCTAGTTTAGAAGGCGTGGGTGCAATACTAAAACAACCTCAAGGAGATAACACACTTAAACCGGTCTTCTATTTTTCACGAAAGTTGTCAGAATCTCAAAAAATAAAAAGAGCTATATTTATTGAATGTTTAGCAATCAAAGAGGCGATTCTATATTGGCAATATCACTTAATAGGACAAAAATTTAAAATATTCACAGATCATGAACCTTTACGTAATTTCAACATAAAAAATTGCAAAGATACAGAACTTTTACACATATTAAATTACATTTCACAATTTACATTTGATATCGAATATAATCCCGGCATAAATAATTCAGAGGCTGATTGCTTATCAAGAAACCCGGTTCTATCAGAAAACAAAAATGATGAAGGTTCTAAAATACAAATCGTCAACTTCATAACTATGCAAAACATCTTACAGAACCAAAAAGAATTAAAGTGGGACAAACACTGTAGTAAAGAAAATGATATTATATACAAAACCTTGAACAGAAGGAAAAAGATCTGGTTAACAGAAGAATATGGTATTGCAGCCCTTGAAAACTTACATAGGTCACAAGGTCACATTGGAACTAAACAGATGACACTTACGATTACACCAATATTTTATTTTAAAAATATGCACAAACATATTAAAATGATCTGCAGATCATGCGAAACTTGTATCAAAAATAAAACAAGATTTGGAAACTTTAAGGCGCCATTGTCGCAGTTGGGTCCTGCGTCCAAGCCGTTAGAAATAGTTTCATTAGATACAATAGGCGGTTTCACGGGAAATAAATCTCAAAAAAAGTACATGCACTTAATGGTAGATCAATTAACTCGATATGCATTTATCTCCACTTCAAAAACACAAATAGCAAAAGATTTTATAAACCTAGTCCAAATAATAGAAAAGAGAGGTAAAATTCAAACAGTTCTGACAGACCAATATCCTGGGATAAATTCCAAAGAATTCAAGAAATATTTGAAAGAAAAAAATATAACACTGATTTTCACAGCGGTAGATTGTCCGTTTTCCAATGGACAAAACGAGCGTACAAATCAAACATTAGTGAACAGAATTCGCTGTAAACTTTACGAAAACCAAAATAAATCATGGACAACAATTGCCGAACAATGCATAAGTGAATATAACAATACAGTACATAGCTCTACAGGTTTTTCACCAAACTATTTGCTCTCGGGAATGGACAGGTCAATAATTCCAAAGGAATTAAATGAAAACACAAAAGAAAATTTAGATGTCAATAGAGCAAAAGCATTAGAAAATTCCATAAAATCGCATAACAGGAATAAATTATACTACGACACTCACACAAATGCAATAGAATATAACGAAAATGACTTAGTGTATATACAAAATGGGAATAAATTAAATAGAAAAAAATTAGATCCCGTCCGAACTGGACCATTCAAAATTACAAAAAAAATATCTAAATCCATTTATGAAATTGATATCGGTACAAGAAAAAAAGATGTAAATATTTTTCACAAAAGCAAAATGGTCCCATATTCACAACCCGTCCCAGAGTCCTAACCAATCCTCTCCGGGAAGGGGGGATGTAAGTTTGTGGCCTGTTTACCCAAACTTATCTCTGAAAAACAACAAACACGCTGAACGGGTTACGGAAAGGATAACCAAGAGTGACCATCGCGGAATCATCGCCTCGGGAGAGAGGGGAGTGATTGACAGGCGCTCGAGACATCCACTAGTGTTATAGTGGATACTCAGTAAAATATATTGTAAATTATATTGTAAATTTATTCTTTTCATTGTCAACTAAGCCTATAATCCCGATCGTCAAAACCGACATTGTTGTTGATTTAGGTGACTATAAGTGTTATAATTATTTTTGTTATTATTTATGTAATTATTTGTGATTGGTGTTAATATAATGTTTTAGTATCGTTTCTACATCAACCCAAGTCGTTGAGACTCAGGAATTATTATTTCCGCAACCCTTTTAAGTTATAAGAGTCACGCTTATAACTTAAATCCATATTAATTGAACATATCATTATTCCAAAATTGACTTGTACCAATTTTTTAACAGTACCACTGATCGGATTATATTCAACAATGCGATCATGCAAGATCACGCAGTAGGCAGAAGTGTGTGGTGGGAACGTAATGCTACAGTCAAATTCCAATCGAATGTCCACAGGTCCAGTTTTCAATGTTTCGTTCTGCTTGGAGCAATCGATGACGATAAGGGGAGCTTGGTTTATAAATTCACGCCTCGATAGCAAAGGCTCAGCTTCTTTGTTATAGTAGCTCATTTGAAACCGAACATACATATCATAGAGAATGGCGGGGGATGTGCAGGCTCGGACTTGTTCGCTATAAAGAGTCGTAAAACCCAAAACTGTGTGTACACATACCATCCGGTGAAGAGCGGGCAAGATAAGATTTTTCTCACACCACACACTGTTCGCCACCCGCTTTGCGTTGACCGATTTTTCCCACCACATGGCCCACGCTGCTTAACGACTCATAGAACTCAAAAACTACATCAGGCGGCGGTGGGTTCGTGGAGAGGGGGAGGGGGTGAAAACCTGTTCCAACACGCTTTTAGGCAAGATGCAGCTGCGGAACTGGGTGACTTCAAACTGGCAGATGAACCGCAAAAATTTAGGGATGGTGGGGGCGGGGACTGCGGACCCCAGCCGTCTTTCGCGTCATTTTTTACATGAATTTCATCATCTCTGCAGAGCCGGGAGAGCAATAAAACCCAAAAATTTAGGGATGGCGGGTCGGATAAAGGGCGGACCCAGTCGTCTCTGACGTCATTTTTCCCTCCGAGATGCGCAGAACGCAGTGCGCACCGCATCTCTGACGTCATTTTACCCACCGATATGCGCAGAACGCAGTGCGCACCGTTCCCAAATTCTTGCGATCTATCGGCCTATATACATATAAGCTCAACGTATCCGATGCAGACTCGTCAGTCTTACACGATACGTGCAAGTCAAAAAAGTTATACAAAGTTCAGCTTATATCAACGTCAAAGTCATGGCAGTCGAAGCGTATATGGGACTTGCGGAGCAGATGGAGAGGACGTACAATTTGCTGAGAGAGCAACCACCCGGAGAAGAGAATGACGCCGTCATCAATCATTAGGCTGATATTGGAATTGCGAATATCCAAGTTCTGCGCGATATTTCCATGCAACGAGGAACAACCGTTGGTGCGAAAATACGCATCCAACATACGATCGCACTCCTGCAATCTTGGGTGACGAAGATCAAGCAGTTGCAGCAGCGCACAGTGGTGATGGGTGGAAATATCGGTACTCCTGCGGGTGTACAATGGGACGACGTGGATAGCGCTTTTGCCAGCCGAATCAGAACGGGGGTTGTCACAAATCTCCGTCATAAAAATTTGGACGCCTTTCTGGACGATGTGCAGCGCGTCGTCACCGAGAAGTTGGAGCTGATACTGCGCGAGGAGGGAAATGTGAAGGTTAACCTCATATTATCGTGCAAATTCGAAAATGCCAAGCACGAAGAGATCTCCACCGAAGTTAATAGTTTCAACACCTCCAACGTGACGATTCTTCTCCCATCGAGCGATATAAATGGTTGGTTTACACGTGCACGGGGTGATCTGCTGTCAAAGGTGGAAGATTTCGAGCAACGCGATTCCGGCTGGAGTCTGATTGAGATCCTTAACATCGCTGTAAATATCAATCGCTACCAGCCTCTCGCCGCGGGAGCTTCAACATTCGTCGAGCTGCCCCAAGACATTCAACGGAAGAAGGCTGTGGTGAACGTGAGGAACGAGGACGAAAGATGCCTTCTCTGGTCCGTCATAGCAGCCCTCTACCCGGTCAAGATCAACACCGATAGGACTCCCAACTATCGTCGATATATTTCCGAGTTGGACTGTACAGGTATCAAATTCCCTGCTACTCTACATGATGTGAAAAAGCTTGAGAGATTGAATAATTTGCGTATCAATGTATATGGTATAGAATCTCAAACTTTTTCGCATCATGCAAAATCAAATAAAAGCGTCATCGTGCCAATTTATTTGAGTAAAAATTTGCATAGCGTAAACATTGACACGATCCATCTTCTAATGGTTGAGAGTAATCCGGAAGACGATATGACTGGTGAGTTTGCACCGAGATTCCACTTTGCTTGGATTAAAGATCTTTCCCGATTGGTGAGCAAACAATTGTCCATTCATGAACACAAAACGTTTTTATGTGACAGATGTTTGTGTCACTTCAGCGCGAAACATGTCTACGACAATCACCGACAAGATTGTATTACGCTAAATAAAGTACGCATGGAGTTTCCCAAGTGTAAAGATTTAGTATTTTCCAATTTTTAAAACAAAGGCACCGTTCCATTTGTCGTATACGCCGATCTCGGATGTATATCAATCCCTAAACCTGTGGATGAATTCGAAACTCGTAAGACTTGTGAAATTCAAAAGCACATCCCGCACAGTGTAGCGTACTATGTACATTGCGCGTACGATGAGACTTTATCGAAGTTCCACGGTAAACGCGGTGTCGATTGCATAGATTGGTTTATGAAACAGCTTAAAGATTTATCAATTCAAGTAGAGTCACGCATCAAAAACATAATTCCGATGAAGTCTCTCACCCAAGTGCAACGCGATCGTCACATGCGCGCAAAGAATTGTTATATTTGTGAAAAACCGTTTACCCCTGAGGAGAAAAAGTGTTACGATCACTGTCACTTCACGGGTAAATATCGTGGTCCTGCTCATAATCGGTGTAATTTGAATTTCAGAGAGTCGCACACAATTCCAATAGTTTTCACAATTTGTCCGGTTACGATTCTTACTTTGTAATAAAATCCCTCGCGTCAACTTTTCCTGGTAAAATTACACTGCTACCCATAAATAAGGAAAAATATATGTCCTTTACGAAACGCGTCGATGGAACAATGATGCACTTGAGATTCATCGATTCGTTCCGATTTATGGCTAGCAGCATCGATAAACTTTCCACATATTTGACCGATACCGATAAACGCATAACACGCAAATTTGATAATAACCCGACTCAGTTCAGTTTGATGACCCGCAAAGGTGTTTTTCCCTATGAATACGTCGATTGTTGGGGGAAAATCGATGAACCGCGATTACCTGCAAAGAAGCATTTCTACTCGCACCTCTGCGATGCAAATATTTCAGACAGCGATTACGAGCACGCGAAAACTGTTTGGGAGGAATTCCATTGAGAGTCATTGGGAGGCTATTCAGATTTATATTTAAAGACCGATGTTCTTTCGCTTGCCGATATTTTCGAAAATTTCCGCGCTAGCTGCTTCAAAACATACGATTTAGATCCGTTGCACTACTACACTGCACCGGGACTTGCTTTTGACGCGATGCTCAAGCATACTAATGTAAATTTGCAACTTTTAGACAACCCTGAAATGGTGTTATTTACTGAAAGAGCCATTCGAGGCGGCGTAGCACAATGTTCCAATCGACACGCTCGGGCCAGTAATAGATTCATGGGAAAAGATTTTGATCCAAACAAAGCGGAATCGTATCTAATGTATTTTGACGTGAATAACCTGTACGGTGCAGCTATGAGCGTGCATTTACCAATCGGTTCGTTCGAGTGGGAGTATCAGCACATCGATATAACGAACCGTCCGGACGATTCGCCGATCGGCTACTTTCTGGAGGTAGATTTGGACCACCCTGTGGAACTCCACGAGGATCACAAAGACTTACCTCTTTGTCCCGAACATTTTACTCCTCCAGGTAGTAAAAATGCCAAACTCGCGACCACCCTTCACCCCAAAACAAAGTATATATTGCACTATAGAAATTTGAAACAGTGTTTGAGTTTAGGATTAAAAGTAACGAAAGTGCACAGAATTTTGAAGTTTGCACAATCTCCATGGCTCGAGCCTTACATCACGCTCAATACAGACATGCGTAAGCAATCTAGGAATGAATTTGAGAAAAACTTTTACAAACTCATGAATAACGCTGTGTTCGGCAAGACTATGGAGAATGTGCGAAATCATAAAGATGTTAAATTGGTTACAAAATGGGAGGGAAAAGGTGGTGCGAGAACGCTTATTGCCCGAGCAAACTTTCACAGCTGCACCGTATTTGACACTGATATGGTTATCATTGAAATGAATCGTGTCAAAGTTCACTTCGCCAAACCTATTTACGTCGGCGCATCAATTCTAGATCTGTCAAAAATCTTCCCCTACGATTTCCACTATAATTATATTAAAACCAACTTTTCGAATAAACAGGCTAAATTAATGTATACCGACACAGACAGCCTTATTTATCAATTCAATGTGCCTAATATCTACGATATCATCAAACGTGATGTAGATACAATGTTTGACACGTCTGACTATCCGCCCGACAATGTGTATGGTATTCCCCTTAAAAACAAAAAACAACTAGGGCTAATGAAGGATGAAAATAATGGTAAAATTATGACAGAGTTTGTGGGACTGCGAGCAAAGCTGTACACATTTACTACGATGGGAAAAATATGACAGTGGCGTAAAAGTGAGTAAGCGTGTCAAGGGTGTAAGAAATTCATCGATAAATAGCATCACGTTTGATGATTATAAGCGCTGTCTGACGGCTTACCGAGAGTTGACTCTTCCACAGTGTTTAATACGCAGCAAAAAACACGAAGTAAGCACGATCGTACAAAAAAAATTGGCTCTGACTTGGCAGGATGACAAGCGGCAATTGATACCTGGACAGATCGACACCGTACCTTGGGGGTTTGTTCCAGCCCCCCAATAGCTATAGGATAAACTGTAAACATAGAATTGATGTAAATATTTGATGTTTGACGCCTCGGACGACCCACCATCGGGCGGAAACGTTTCACCATCAATACGATATTTAATGGATTTAAAAATGCGAATTCATATACTCAACAATTGTTTATTTATTTATTATTAATATATCAAGCAATTATCCATATTTATTCGTTTACCACGAGAAAAGTTTTCAGAAAATGAAAAAAAGTTTTCAGAAAACGAAAAAAAGTTTTCAGAAAATGAAAAAAAGTTTTCCAAAAAATAAAATGTGTAATAATCGTATGGCAAAATTGCATATTATCATCATTATTATCACTATTATTATTATCATTATTATTATTATTATTATTTTCGTAGTACAGAGTATGGCACATGTGCGTACAAAGGAGATAAAATGTGGAAATATTTGTATATTCAAAATCTTTTATTGTGATTCGGAAAATACATACAAATTATGTTACATATCTGTTTCATTTATCCAACTATTGTGCTAATTATCAAAACCCAACCACTTCACATAGAACAGATTCCCCCGTTTGCGTAACACTTTCTCCACAAGGTAGCCGTCGGGATATTTCACTTTGGTGAGCTTTTCCTCGTAGAAGCCCCCCTCGATGGGATGATCTTGATAATCGGTAAGTTTGTAGGTGGGTGGATTGGTATTTTTCACCTCACTCACGATGAATATTTCTGTCGTCCAATTGGGTGTATAGCCTTTTTCAAATACATTCTTGTACTTGCTGATTCGAACTCGATCGCCTACACTGAATTTCCGCGCTCGATCACTTCGTTTGATTTGCCGAGGCTTGTACATGCTACGATACAGCTGTTTTTCATTTTCCGTGCTAACATCCTGTAAGTTTTATTCGAATCGTGCGATGTTTGGTGTTGTTGTAGGACTTCATTAAATTAACCCAAAATATTAATCCACTTGTGAAATCCTAGGAGAGTAAACCACATCCACATTTTATTCTTCAATGTTCGACTAAAAACGTTCGCATATCGACACCTTTAAGTTGCTGAGTGTCAAATACATGTTGATATTGTGCTGCATCATGAGGGCTTTCAATCATCAATTATTTATTCATTTATTATTAATATATTGAACAATTATTCATATTTATTCGCTCACCACGAGAAAAGTTTTCAGAAAATGGAAAAAAGTTTCCAGAAAACGAAAAAAAGTTTTCCGAAAACTTTTTTCCCATTTGATTAACACGTAAAAAAAGTTTTCAGAAAACGAAAAAAAGTTTTCCGAAAAGATTTTTCCCATTTAATTAACACGTTGTTACGTCCTCCAGACTTCATATTCCTTTCCCACGCTCTTAGTTACCTTACGCTCTGTAGTCTACCCTTATCGTTCGCGAGTCAGCAGGTTCTCCTGTAACTCGCGGCTAGCTTGCCTGCTACATCCGGCAGAAGCAGGCAGATCCATCCCAGCACTCAAGCAAGACACCTATCCCTCTAAACCAAGACCATACCCTTTTTCCCTTGACCGACTCCGTTGCATTGACCACTAATAAATAATCATATACTTTGAATCGTTTACCTTCCCTTAATACCGATCCCTTTCTATTCCATTCCCTTCCTGCATTGGGAGTAGTAGCACGCGAGTGCATAGTCGACGTGAACGGACCCTACAATAGCCAAATAACACCTTGGCTGGGCGTGGAGTAAGCTCCGATTACCGCTCATCGGAGCCTACGCAATCTACCCCGTAACATTTTGGTGGCAGCGGTTTTGCCCGTCGACCTACTCGTCAGTGCAGTGCTGCATGTTTTCTACGAAAGTGTTCAGTGCTCAAAATTTCTAACGCCGTACCAATCAGTGATAGCCGTGTTACGAAAGAACTCTGGGCCACAAAGTACTGTGACAGGCACGCAGAACCTATTCAACTCACCACGGACACAGGCTCTGCAAACAGTCCCCAATTTCAATAACTCCGTCACATTTTGGTACTATTGAAATTCATCGATACGTACGACGTCGAATAACTGTGTAGCGAGTGGAAATTCAGTGCGATAGCCAAGTTAAGCCGCACACCGCATCTGAACACATCACCCTTCGAACCGACAAATATTGAATGGACCCTTCCCGCTCATTCGGACTCCTGCAACCCTGTTGAGACGAGAACCTGGACCCGAAAGTGACATCGCCCTAAGACCTGGATTACCACACTTATTTATCAACACGCCACGGAGTACCTCATCTATACCCTCCTCGTGCCGACGCATGACGTGTATCGCGTCTTCAAGTTTCACCTGCGTCCAGCTGCCTAGAACCATGCTGTACTCTGTTTTTGCGTTTACCTTCGCCCTGTAAGTCTATTCTAAGTCTTAGTATTAAGTTGATATTTCTATTCCTGTACTTGCAATACCCTGCTTAAATCAACATGGCACCAATTAACGAAACCGGTTCAAATTTTTGGTCAGTAAAAGATGTCTTGCCGACAATCCCCCCTTTTGACGGCCACAACATGCCCTTTGACTCATTTGTAGAACAATTACGTCACGTAGAGACTCTTATAAAAGCTTCGGATAAAATGACTTTCGCCAAATTTGCGCAATCAAAGGTTACAGGCCCCGCATCTCAATATTTAATAGGCATTAACTGTAATGACGTCGAGGACCTCATAACTGCCCTTAGCCGAGCATACCGCCCGGATATCCCCATACGCCAGTTATCCGCTCAATTAGATAGAATTACACAACAACCATATGAGCGCATCATAGATTACTCGTGCAGAATAAGAGCAATATCAAAAGAAATAAGCACAGCAATCATAGCCAAACACCCACCAGACTTAGCAACGCTTCTACTGAACGATCTAAAGAAGGATACCTCTAGATCGTTTATTAGAGGGCTTCGGCCAGAATTGGAGTGGAGAATCGCTACTATCAGACCATTACCAACCTTCGAAACTGCCGTCAGCATCGCCGAAGGTGAAGAAGCCGAGCTAATTAACCGTCAGATGCAATTCTCTGCACACTATTTTACCCCCTCTACACCCATGTGTCTGCCGTTACCCCCCCATACTGCTCCTCCGTCTCAGGTGCCCACCGCGGCCTCCTCTATCCCCCCCCTGATGTCATTGCCCACACGTGGTTACGTTTATCAACCAGCGCCTCGTACCGAACCCGGAACCTACGCCCAAGCGCTCCATCCGAACACCAGTTCTGCTGACCACGTTAATGCTCTGCCCAGCACTTGTCAATTTTGTAACCACCAGGGTCACTCCATCACGGAATGTCACCGTTTGCAAAGTAAAAGATATTGTACTCAATGTCGCAGAATGGGCCACTTCCACGATGAATGCAACAGGACCAACAGAAATCAAGAACTATACTGCGGCAATTGTAATCGCAGAGGCCACACAGTAGACCGATGTAGATCCTTTCCGCATAATAACCAAGGCAATGCAGACTCAAATAAACATTTAAACGGGAACATCGCCCGCGGGGAGAACGCGCCCGCGAGCAATGCAAACAACTAGCGTTCCGATCTTCAAGTCATATCCTCATAACAGCTTCAGCTGACCCTCCACTAATTTCGATCGACACCCCCGAGCTAATAAAAATATCTACATTTATTATTGACACCGGTGCAGACGTCAACTTGGTCAAAGAAAGTTCCGTTAGGCCCCTTGTACGACGAACAACCGACGAACGTTTGACGCTGACTGGTATAACAGACAAAAAGACGCAAACTATCGCAAAAACGGAAATACGTTTTAATAATAAATCCCATACCTTTCACTTGGTCCCTGACTCGTTTCCGATTCCGCACGACGGCATCTTAGGCCAGCCCTTCTTACGAAAAGAGAAAGCAACTATTTCTTTCAACTCAAACTCGGTGATGCTTGGATCCTCATTGCCAATCCACTTTAGTAAATTCGATGAACCCTCGTCCGCGCCCGAAAAAACGCGCGTAATTACAATACAGGCCCGTACCGTGAAAGCCATCCCACTAATAGTTGCGAACCCAGACACTAAAGTAGGTTACCTTAAACGCATCGATTTAGGCAACAATGTTCTATGTGGTGAAGCGTTAGTTGAAAACCAGAACGGCATAGCTTACTCGTACGCGTTCAATTGTAACGAATCTGCCGTAGAGATAAGACCCCCAACAGTAACCCTAGACGAGTTCGACGAGCCACTGAGTACAGTCACGCCCAACGCTACGCCCACTGCATCGAGTAACCACCACAGCGATGCCCGCGCCAAAACCCTCGTTTTGCACCCAGGCCCTCTCCTCAGCAACTCATTAATTCTTTCTGCCGCCAAGCGTACATCGCGACCGACTAATAATCCCCCCTCCTGCCCCATCCAGTCCACTGACCTCGCGCAACTGCAATCCGATCCTCCTATCCCTGACGACAGTACACCCTGTCCCGGTGCCGCAACAGTACTCTTGACTGACAGTAGGTCAGAAAGATTGGACGTCCTAAAGAACAGCTTACATCTTGATCATTTGAATGAGACCGAAAAACAATCTATATTTAACCTCGTAACAGAATTTAACCATCTCTTTTACCTCCCAGGTGATAAATTAGGCCACACCAATTTATCTCATCACACTATCCCCACGATGGACAATACGCCTATTCATACCAAACAATACCGTTTTCCCAAAATTCACAAAGACGAAATCGAATCCCAAGTTGATAAACTACTCAAACAAAATCTTATTAAACATTCCTCATCTCCGTATAATTCCCCGGTGTGGATCGTTCCAAAAAAACCGGATAGTGACGGCAATAAACGATGGCGTATGGTAATCGACTACAGAAAACTTAACGAAAAAACAGTTGGCGACGCATACCCCATGCCCGATATCACGGAAATCCTTGACCAGCTTGGCTCAGCTAAATACTTTTCCACATTCGACCTTGCTTCCGGGTTCCACCAAATTCCCATGCATCCGGACCACAGCACGAAAACTGCATTTTCGACACCTAGAGGCCATTATGAATTTTCTCGTATGCCCTTCGGACTAAAGAACGCCCCCGCCACGTTTCAAAGGCTCATGGACCAAGTCCTTCTAGGCCTACAAGGCAACGAGATGTTCGTATATTTAGATGACATAGTTATTTACGCTCGAAACTTGCAAGAACATGAAATTAAATTTCGGAAATTAATGAAGCGACTAACCGCTGCTGGTTTAACTCTACAGCCAGACAAGTGCGAATTCTTGCGCAAGGAAGTCGTTTACCTCGGACACCTCATAACTGAGTCAGGAGTAAAACCTGACCCTGGTAAATTAATAGCTGTAAAAGAGTATCCTGTCCCCAAAAGTCCCAAAAACGTTAGACAGTTCCTTGGCCTTTTAGGTTATTACCGAAGATTTGTTCCAAATTTTGGAAAAATTGCTAAATGCCTTAACAATTTAACGAAGAAGGATACCCCTTTCATCTGGACGTCCGAACACCAATCTGCCTTTGAAACCTTACGCGATTGTTTATGCAAAGAACCAATTCTACAACACCCGGACTTCAACAAACCATTCACGCTCACTACAGACGCGTCAAAATTCGCGATAGGTGCAGTTCTCAGTCAAGATAAAGACGGTGCCGACCTACCGGTAGCATACGCATCCCGAGCCCTCAAGCCCGCTGAATTAAACTACTCGGTACCTGATAAAGAATTCTTAGCCGCCTACTGGAGTATGAATCACTTCCGCCCCTACATCTATGGTCAGAAGTTCACTTTAATAACAGACCACGAGCCACTCAAATGGGTAAAAAGCGTCAAGAAGCCTAATTCCCGTTTATTACGATGGAGCTTAGAACTAGCAGAGTACGACTTCGATACGAAATACAAGTCCGGAAAATCTAATACCAACGCTGATGCTCTGTCCAGGAACGCACCGCCCGACACCGCTCAAATTCTTCCCATAGATGCAAAACGCCCCCGTCCAACGACTGAAGCCTCTAGCGATAAACCAAAAAAACGCACTAAAAAGACTCATCAGTACCCCAGACGCCCTCGACAGACCACAGACGAGTCCACCAACCCAGCTCCACTGAAACACCCTAAAATCTCACAACCCTGTAAGATGATATACTCCTCTGATGCCTCTGATTCCTCTGATCTCTCCGACGATGAGTTCAGCGATAAAGAAACTCCGTTGCTCAAAACCCCCCTCGTTACCCCGGCACCGATCCCAGAACATCACCAACCTAAACGCCATCGCGAAACAAATTCTTCAACAAATCCTGGGCCTCATAAAAGACCATACCTGAGCTATTTTTCAGATTCTTCCTTTAGCTCGGATGACTTACAGACCCCAGAAACTGAATCAGGAACCGATGACCTTTGTCCAACCACCGATTTACCGGGCCCTGCTTATAGCGATTTCCTCATAGAAAGCGAAACTTTTCCTCTCATGCGTAATAGACGTATCAAAGAAATAAAAGCTGACCTATTACAGCAAAAGGATAACTTGGCTCATTGCATATCGGCTGACTGCCAAATGTCAAAAGGAATCGCTTCAGAACTGACAGAACGTAGATTCATAAACCGCGAACAACTTAGAGAATTCGACCCGACTGTGACTGACGTTATTTCTGTGGTACATGGTAACCGGAAAATCTATAACCTAGTTACGAAATCCAAATACAGCGACAAACCCTTGCCCCACGTTTTTTTTGACACCTTGGTTAACTTTAGGAAAACCTTGCAAGAAGATGGCGTAACATCCGTCTCGATACCATTGATAGGTTGCGGACTTGACAAATTAGAATGGAGCGCGGTACGCAGAATGATCCATTACGTTTTCAAAAATTCGAAAATAAGAATCACCGTTTGCCGCCTCGACTCTCCGCTTCCTGCCACCGCGCGCCCCTGCATTACACCCCCACCCGTTTATACTAACCTCCCTGACCCTGTCCCTTCCACATCTGGATTACCCCCCCGCCGCCATCTGCGAAAGAAATCGGAACGTCCGACTAAACCTGCAGCACCCCGTCCGATTCCACCTCCACCCCCACCCACTGACGTCATCATGCCCTCCCCTGTCGGGCCTCCGCGTCCCGCTAGGAGATACCCCCCCGCTACTTCCAGGCCGACGAACCCTTCCTTACACTCCTGTTCCCCTCCCCCCTCGCCCCTCCCGCCCACCTCTGATAACGACGACAGTTCCGACTTGCTCACAGACGCTGAATACTATACGTGCACTCAACAATTCGACTCCCATATGGAAATTACTGACCATAACCATGACAGTGCTCTCAACACTAACGATGATCAAATTAATGACCCTCACGGTTTCGCATATTTTATTGACAACTTGGACGACATACCAGTATCGGACAATGTCAAAGATACCAATGATGGACTTTTGATGCTCAAAACCAACTATGCGCACTTCATATCGACAGACTGCGCTTGGATCAAAGGTATACCAGCCCAACTTGCCGGCGAGAATATGATAGACCCAAAAATAGTAATGAGGCCTCGTCCGCGAAAATTTGATATCATTGAATCTAAGCACAATAGTCGACGTATTTTCACCCTAGTATTGAAAACAAAAGGCTCAGATAAAAGCAATCTATACGATATCTTCAAGCTATTGTCCAAACTGAAAACGGCTTTAGCCGATTCAAACCTAAAGTCTCTTGCCCTCCCGATAACCGATGACAGTTTAGACGCTCTCGATCCTCGCGTTATCCGAAAACTTCTATCCTATATTTTCGCAGACTTAGAAATTCAAATCATCCTTTGTCGAAACACGACTGTCATCCCAGACGAATGTTTACGAAAAGAAATAATCAGAGAATGCCACGAATCGTTGATCGGCGGTCATCAAGGTGTCACTAAAATATATAACCGCATTAGACAAAAGTATTTTTGGCCCCGTATGAAAGAACAAATCCAAGATTCCATAAGAACTTGCGAGAGTTGCCAAAGAAAAAAATTGGTCAGAGTAAAAACCAAATTGCCAATGATGATAACGGACACGCCTGCCGATGCATTCGACAAAGTGGCATTAGATATTGTTGGACCTCTACCCCTTACTAAATCGAACAACAAATATCTTTTGACAATACAATGCAATTTGACAAAATTCCTGGACGCCATCCCTTTACCTGATGCCACCGCCAAAACTATAGGCGCAGCATTCGCAAAAGAATACATTACACGTTACGGTGCTCCTCGAGCAATACTCACAGACCAAGGACAGAATTTTATGAGCACAGTCATCAAACATCTTTGTAAACTTTTCAAAATTAAGCAAATACGAACCACAGCTTACCGCCCACAGTCTAACGGATCGCTGGAACGCAGTCACCTTGTTCTCACTGAGCACATCAAACACTACACGGATGCTGGTAAAGACTGGGACGATTACATCCGCTTTGCAATCTTTTGTTATAACACCGCGAAGCACGAAGGTACTAACTTCACCCCCCACCAACTAATTTTTGGCTCTCAAGCCAGACTCCCAACAGACGCGAACCCTGCCAGCGCGTATACTCGTTCCTACGATTCCTTCCTTCTAGACTTAATCGCTAATCTATCCAGCATACGAAAACACGCCGCGTCCAACCTACAACAAGCAAAGCATCGTTCCAAGACGTATTACGACCGTAACGTCAACAGCCAAAATTTCGAAGCAGGTCAAAAGGTCTATCTACTGAACGAAACCCGATCCAAATTCGACGACCACTATAAAGGAGCGTATACGATTAAGCGTATAATTAACAATATCAACGCTGAAATTTGGATTACCCCCCAAAAAACTAAAATCGTTCATTTCAATAAATTGAAATTGGCACAAGAAGAAAGCAATTAAAAAAAAAAAAAAAAAAAAAAAAAAAATCAACAGCCATATGCTACCAAATTGCCTGCGATCGCGTTACATTACGTCTCATACTCTTGCATATCGTTGCAGGTGCAGTGCTCTCGACAGCAAGACAGACGATTCGACTAACGTCGCGATTAAGCAACTGAATCAGAACCCGGGAATCTTCTTCGAACAATTGCAAGACCTACGTACATATAACAAAGAATGGACTTTACTGAACTACATAGACCTCCAATATTTATTCGACCGACTTGACCAAACATCAGAATTCTTAACCATAATAGAAGGTAAATGCTCTGCCGCCAAAAACTACTGTTACACCGGTGACCATATTCAAATGTTGGCTGATAGAATAAAAACCATGAAACTATACCAAAACCGAATAGAATATTTAGTTGGCCATCGCGCAAGCGAATCCACTCACTCCGAACTTGCTAAATTAGCCCACCATCGCGGAACACGAGGCGCGATTAATTTCATTGGTAGCGTATCAAAATCCTTATTCGGCACCCTAGACGTAAAAGACGGAGAATATTTTAACCAACAAATTGACAACTTGTACAACGACAGTAGACACTTAGCATCCCTGCTTAACAAACAGACAAATATCGTACAGTCAACGTTGGGCGTCTACGGGAAAGAAATCAACAGCATGATAAGCCACGACCGCGAACAACATAAATTACTCACGGCCCTCTCGACTGATGCAGCTATTTCAAAAGCCTTAATCGCCAACAATACCTTCAGAACGACTTTACTTAACCGACTAATTGACCTGGACCGACACTTGAACGAATACGAACTTGACCTGTCCAGCTTAGTAAACGCTATCCTCTTCGCTCAAAAAGGTATCGTCCACCCTAAAATTCTATCACCAGAACAAATTATTTCCAGTCTTAAACATATCCAGTCACTCAGACCACAAATAGAGTTTCCTATTCCAATGGATCCAAATTACGCTGAAGAACTGATTCGAATCTCTAAAATCGACATAGCGTATTACGAACCCAGACTGCTTTATGTGATATCTATTCCGTTGCTCAACTCCGAGGCTTTTGACCTGTACCGACTGCTTCCCGTCCCCGTTAGACAGACATACGACTCTGCAAATAAAAAATTCGCTTACATTCAACCTGGCAGCGACTACATAGCTATAGCACTTAACCGAGCGTCGTACTTTCAAATCTCGGAATCCAAATTTAGTAAATGCATTTTATCCTTAGGAAAATTCATATGTAAGTTGACACAACCGCTTTTCCGACCGTCGACTCACAAACTCTGCGAGGTAGACCTTTTTCTGAACCCGTCCAGAAAAATTTCAAAACAATGTGATATCAGATTGACCGCATTCGATGGAACCTACTGGACGGAATTATCAACATCTAATTCTTGGATTTTCTCAGCTTCCACTCCTGAGACTCTTCATACTCTCTGCCCAAATGACCAGACCTCTCGTGTCACACTTTCCGGTTCAGGCATTATCACCCTAGACGACCTGTGTACGGCTAGTACTTCTGAGGTCACTCTCAAAACTTCGAAACGCTCACAATCTACCGAGACCCTCTCCTACGTCCCCAAAGTTACCTTGGATCTAAGTCAAGTATCCCTCAGTCTTGATTTTAATATTTCCACCGACTTATCCCTTGTTGCCATCCCTCCCGTTCGCGCACCATCGCATATTAACCCCCACGATCTTGCAGTCACCAGCGTCTCCCTGAATGATATACTGGAACGCTCAGCTGACCTAAGCACACATTATCGCACGCGAGATAACATGCACCGCCTCACTACCAGCCTTGGTTATAGCGGCATCGGCCTCGCGTCCCTCTCAGTAGCTTTCTTCTGCTACAAAATCTCGTTATTTAGCAAAATCTCAAGGCTGTACTCTTGCTGCAAATTGGGAAGGACACGACATATCCCTCACCCGCGTCGTACAAAACCCCAAATTCCTATGCGCCATGCCATCCACCACCCGCACCTAGAAATAATACCATTTCCCGATGACCTGCCTCCTCGCTCTTCGTCGCTACTCGGGACCCAATCGGAAATTGAAATGACGGCACTAGGCATATCTAGGCCGCGTAAATTGCTCCCCGAGCAGACCCTTAACAATAGCTCCGAATCACTCGAAGTCTGGCGCTAAGCCCTCCGCTATTAGCAATCATATTCTTTCATTGCCTTATTCTGCCCATAATAATCTGCAGCCATAATATAATCATCAGCACGTTGCATAAGTTTCGTTTATAACATACACAATATCTACCATATATACAATATCTATCATATATACCACCACATTTATAAGATGTCATTTATAAATTTTTTTTTTTATTTTATTCAAATGTATACTAACCCACTTAAACGCGCACTAACATCTAGGCGCTATATTTTAAGACTCCTCTTTGTAATATTCTGTAAGTGATTCAGTACGATAAGATGTCATTTATAAAATTTTTTTTTATTCAAATGTACACTAACCCACTTAAACGCGCACTAACATTCAGGCGCTAGATTTTAAGACCTTTCTTTGTAATATTCTGTAAGTGAGTCACTACGTTTCATGGCCTTCCGCTTCCTTCCGAACATTCTATTTCGTACCCTCACCGAATGTTCTTCCCCAAGGGGGGGCGTGTTACGTCCTCCAGACTTCATATTCCTTTCCCACGCTCTTAGTTACCTTACGCTCTGTAGTCTACCCTTATCGTTCGCGAGTCAGCAGGTTCTCCTGTAACTCGCGGCTAGCTTGCCTGCTACATCCGGCAGAAGCAGGCAGATCCATCCCAGCACTCAAGCAAGACACCTATCCCTCTAAACCAAGACCATACCCTTTTTCCCTTGACCGACTCCGTTGCATTGACCACTAATAAATAATCATATACTTTGAATCGTTTACCTTCCCTTAATACCGATCCCTTTCTATTCCATTCCCTTCCTGCATTGGGAGTAGTAGCACGCGAGTGCATAGTCGACGTGAACGGACCCTACAATAGCCAAATAACACCTTGGCTGGGCGTGGAGTAAGCTCCGATTACCGCTCATCGGAGCCTACGCAATCTACCCCGTAACAACGTAAAAAAAGTTTCCAGAAAAAAAAAGCTTTCAGAAAATGAAAAAAAGTTTCCAGAAAACGAAGAAAAATTTCCGAAAATGAAAAAAAGTTCACCAAAAAATAAAATGAGCATTAATCGTATCGAAAAATTATAGATTATCATTATTATTATTATCATCATCATTATTATCATCATTTGAAGGCCTTTGATCACGGCAGGCGATCGTGGAGGTGTCCCCTGCTACCAGGGTCCGGCACTATCGACGTCGAGGCTGCCTGCAGCCCCTCTCTTCCGCAATCTAGAAGGACCGCGATCCTCGCCCCTTCCAAGGTCGTCACAAGAACTGTCATTGCTCGCGTAGTCATGACCCCTGGATTTAGAGTTCGCATGATTGAGGTACGCATACGACGTTCTGGCGCGGAGCTTTAGGGCGGCACAGCCAAAATATTAGTCCACTTGTGAAATCGTAGGACACAGCCGCCCCTGAAGCTCCGCGCCAGAACGTCGTATGCGTACCTCAATCATGCGAACTCTAAATCCAGGGGTCATGACTACGCGAGCAATGACAGTTCTTGTGACGACCTTGGAAGGGGCGAGGATCGCGGTCCTTCTAGATTGCGGAAGAGAGGGGCTGCAGGCAGCCTCGACGTCGATAGTGCCGGACCCTGGTAGCAGGGGACACCTCCACGATCGCCTGCCGTGATCAAAGGCCTTCAAATGATGATAATAATGATGATGATAATAATAATAATGATAATCTATAATTTTTCGATACGATTAATGCTCATTTTATTTTTTGGTGAACTTTTTTTCATTTTCGGAAATTTTTCTTCGTTTTCTGGAAACTTTTTTTCATTTTCTGAAAGCTTTTTTTTTCTGGAAACTTTTTTTACGTGTTAATTAAATGGGAAAAATCTTTTCGGAAAACTTTTTTTCGTTTTCTGAAAACTTTTTTTACGTGTTAATCAAATGGGAAAAAAGTTTTCGGAAAACTTTTTTTCGTTTTCTGGAAACTTTTTTCCATTTTCTGAAAACTTTTCTCGTGGTGAGCGAATAAATATGAATAATTGTTCAATATATTAATAATAAATGAATAAATAATTGATGATTGAAAGCCCTCATGATGCAGCACAATATCAACATGTATTTGACACTCAGCAACTTAAAGGTGTCGATATGCGAACGTTTTTAGTCGAACATTGAAGAATAAAATGTGGATGTGGTTTACTCTCCTAGGATTTCACAAGTGGATTAATATTTTGGGTTAATTTAATGAAGTCCTACAACAACACCAAACATCGCACGATTCGAATAAAACTTACAGGATGTTAGCACGGAAAATGAAAAACAGCTGTATCGTAGCATGTACAAGCCTCGGCAAATCAAACGAAGTGATCGAGCGCGGAAATTCAGTGTAGGCGATCGAGTTCGAATCAGCAAGTACAAGAATGTATTTGAAAAAGGCTATACACCCAATTGGACGACAGAAATATTCATCGTGAGTGAGGTGAAAAATACCAATCCACCCACCTACAAACTTACCGATTATCAAGATCATCCCATCGAGGGGGGCTTCTACGAGGAAAAGCTCACCAAAGTGAAATATCCCGACGGCTACCTTGTGGAGAAAGTGTTACGCAAACGGGGGAATCTGTTCTATGTGAAGTGGTTGGGTTTTGATAATTAGCACAATAGTTGGATAAATGAAACAGATATGTAACATAATTTGTATGTATTTTCCGAATCACAATAAAAGATTTTGAATATACAAATATTTCCACATTTTATCTCCTTTGTACGCACATGTGCCATACTCTGTACTACGAAAATAATAATAATAATAATAATGATAATAATAATAGTGATAATAATGATGATAATATGCAATTTTGCCATACGATTATTACACATTTTATTTTTTGGAAAACTTTTTTTCATTTTCTGAAAACTTTTTTTCGTTTTCTGAAAACTTTTTTTCATTTTCTGAAAACTTTTCTCGTGGTAAACGAATAAATATGGATAATTGCTTGATATATTAATAATAAATAAATAAACAATTGTTGAGTATATGAATTCGCATTTTTAAATCCATTAAATATCGTATTGATGGTGAAACGTTTCCGCCCGATGGTGGGTCGTCCGAGGCGTCAAACATCAAATATTTACATCAATTCTATGTTTACAGTTTATCCTATAGCTATTGGGGGGCTGGAACAAACCCCCAAGGTACGGTGTCGATCTGTCCAGGTATCAATTGCCGCTTGTCATCCTGCCAAGTCAGAGCCAATTTTTTTTGTACGATCGTGCTTACTTCGTGTTTTTTGCTGCGTATTAAACACTGTGGAAGAGTCAACTCTCGGTAAGCCGTCAGACAGCGCTTATAATCATCAAACGTGATGCTATTTATCGATGAATTTCTTACACCCTTGACACGCTTACTCACTTTTACGCCACTGTCATATTTTTCCCATCGTAGTAAATGTGTACAGCTTTGCTCGCAGTCCCACAAACTCTGTCATAATTTTACCATTATTTTCATCCTTCATTAGCCCTAGTTGTTTTTTGTTTTTAAGGGGAATACCATACACATTGTCGGGCGGATAGTCAGACGTGTCAAACATTGTATCTACATCACGTTTGATGATATCGTAGATATTAGGCACATTGAATTGATAAATAAGGCTGTCTGTGTCGGTATACATTAATTTAGCCTGTTTATTCGAAAAGTTGGTTTTAATATAATTATAGTGGAAATCGTAGGGGAAGATTTTTGACAGATCTAGAATTGATGCGCCGACGTAAATAGGTTTGGCGAAGTGAACTTTGACACGATTCATTTCAATGATAACCATATCAGTGTCAAATACGGTGCAGCTGTGAAAGTTTGCTCGGGCAATAAGCGTTCTCGCACCACCTTTTCCCTCCCATTTTGTAACCAATTTAACATCTTTATGATTTCGCACATTCTCCATAGTCTTGCCGAACACAGCGTTATTCATGAGTTTGTAAAAGTTTTTCTCAAATTCATTCCTAGATTGCTTACGCATGTCTGTATTGAGCGTGATGTAAGGCTCGAGCCATGGAGATTGTGCAAACTTCAAAATTCTGTGCACTTTCGTTACTTTTAATCCTAAACTCAAACACTGTTTCAAATTTCTATAGTGCAATATATACTTTGTTTTGGGGTGAAGGGTGGTCGCGAGTTTGGCATTTTTACTACCTGGAGGAGTAAAATGTTCGGGACAAAGAGGTAAGTCTTTGTGATCCTCGTGGAGTTCCACAGGGTGGTCCAAATCTACCTCCAGAAAGTAGCCGATCGGCGAATCGTCCGGACGGTTCGTTATATCGATGTGCTGATACTCCCACTCGAACGAACCGATTGGTAAATGCACGCTCATAGCTGCACCGTACAGGTTATTCACGTCAAAATACATTAGATACGATTCCGCTTTGTTTGGATCAAAATCTTTTCCCATGAATCTATTACTGGCCCGAGCGTGTCGATTGGAACATTGTGCTACGCCGCCTCGAATGGCTCTTTCAGTAAATAACACCATTTCAGGGTTGTCTAAAAGTTGCAAATTTACATTAGTATGCTTGAGCATCGCGTCAAAAGCAAGTCCCGGTGCAGTGTAGTAGTGCAACGGATCTAAATCGTATGTTTTGAAGCAGCTAGCGCGGAAATTTTCGAAAATATCGGCAAGCGAAAGAACATCGGTCTTTAAATATAAATCTGAATAGCCTCCCAATGACTCTCAATGGAATTCCTCCCAAACAGTTTTCGCGTGCTCGTAATCGCTGTCTGAAATATTTGCATCGCAGAGGTGCGAGTAGAAATGCTTCTTTGCAGGTAATCGCGGTTCATCGATTTTCCCCCAACAATCGACGTATTCATAGGGAAAAACACCTTTGCGGGTCATCAAACTGAACTGAGTCGGGTTATTATCAAATTTGCGTGTTATGCGTTTATCGGTATCGGTCAAATATGTGGAAAGTTTATCGATGCTGCTAGCCATAAATCGGAACGAATCGATGAATCTCAAGTGCATCATTGTTCCATCGACGCGTTTCGTAAAGGACATATATTTTTCCTTATTTATGGGTAGCAGTGTAATTTTACCAGGAAAAGTTGACGCGAGGGATTTTATTACAAAGTAAGAATCGTAACCGGACAAATTGTGAAAACTATTGGAATTGTGTGCGACTCTCTGAAATTCAAATTACACCGATTATGAGCAGGACCACGATATTTACCCGTGAAGTGACAGTGATCGTAACACTTTTTCTCCTCAGGGGTAAACGGTTTTTCACAAATATAACAATTCTTTGCGCGCATGTGACGATCGCGTTGCACTTGGGTGAGAGACTTCATCGGAATTATGTTTTTGATGCGTGACTCTACTTGAATTGATAAATCTTTAAGCTGTTTCATAAACCAATCTATGCAATCGACACCGCGTTTACCGTGGAACTTCGATAAAGTCTCATCGTACGCGCAATGTACATAGTACGCTACACTGTGCGGGATGTGCTTTTGAATTTCACAAGTCTTACGAGTTTCGAATTCATCCACAGGTTTAGGGATTGATATACATCCGAGATCGGCGTATACGACAAATGGAACGGTGCCTTTGTTTTAAAAATTGGAAAATACTAAATCTTTACACTTGGGAAACTCCATGCGTACTTTATTTAGCGTAATACAATCTTGTCGGTGATTGTCGTAGACATGTTTCGCGCTGAAGTGACACAAACATCTGTCACATAAAAACGTTTTGTGTTCATGAATGGACAATTGTTTGCTCACCAATCGGGAAAGATCTTTAATCCAAGCAAAGTGGAATCTCGGTGCAAACTCACCAGTCATATCGTCTTCCGGATTACTCTCAACCATTAGAAGATGGATCGTGTCAATGTTTACGCTATGCAAATTTTTACTCAAATAAATTGGCACGATGACGCTTTTATTTGATTTTGCATGATGCGAAAAAGTTTGAGATTCTATACCATATACATTGATACGCAAATTATTCAATCTCTCAAGCTTTTTCACATCATGTAGAGTAGCAGGGAATTTGATACCTGTACAGTCCAACTCGGAAATATATCGACGATAGTTGGGAGTCCTATCGGTGTTGATCTTGACCGGGTAGAGGGCTGCTATGACGGACCAGAGAAGGCATCTTTCGTCCTCGTTCCTCACGTTCACCACAGCCTTCTTCCGTTGAATGTCTTGGGGCAGCTCGACGAATGTTGAAGCTCCCGCGGCGAGAGGCTGGTAGCGATTGATATTTACAGCGATGTTAAGGATCTCAATCAGACTCCAGCCGGAATCGCGTTGCTCGAAATCTTCCACCTTTGACAGCAGATCACCCCGTGCACGTGTAAACCAACCATTTATATCGCTCGATGGGAGAAGAATCGTCACGTTGGAGGTGTTGAAACTATTAACTTCGGTGGAGATCTCTTCGTGCTTGGCATTTTCGAATTTGCACGATAATATGAGGTTAACCTTCACATTTCCCTCCTCGCGCAGTATCAGCTCCAACTTCTCGGTGACGACGCGCTGCACATCGTCCAGAAAGGCGTCCAAATTTTTATGACGGAGATTTGTGACAACCCCCGTTCTGATTCGGCTGGCAAAAGCGCTATCCACGTCGTCCCATTGTACACCCGCAGGAGTACCGATATTTCCACCCATCACCACTGTGCGCTGCTGCAACTGCTTGATCTTCGTCACCCAAGATTGCAGGAGTGCGATCGTATGTTGGATGCGTATTTTCGCACCAACGGTTGTTCCTCGTTGCATGGAAATATCGCGCAGAACTTGGATATTCGCAATTCCAATATCAGCCTAATGATTGATGACGGCGTCATTCTCTTCTCCGGGTGGTTGCTCTCTCAGCAAATTGTACGTCCTCTCCATCTGCTCCGCAAGTCCCATATACGCTTCGACTGCCATGACTTTGACGTTGATATAAGCTGAACTTTGTATAACTTTTTTGACTTGCACGTATCGTGTAAGACTGACGAGTCTGCATCGGATACGTTGAGCTTATATGTATATAGGCCGATAGATCGCAAGAATTTGGGAACGGTGCGCACTGCGTTCTGCGCATATCGGTGGGTAAAATGACGTCAGAGATGCGGTGCGCACTGCGTTCTGCGCATCTCGGAGGGAAAAATGACGTCAGAGACGACTGGGTCCGCCCTTTATCCGACCCGCCATCCCTAAATTTTTGGGTTTTATTGCTCTCCCGGCTCTGCAGAGATGATGAAATTCATGTAAAAAATGACGCGAAAGACGGCTGGGGTCCGCAGTCCCCGCCCCCACCATCCCTAAATTTTTGCGGTTCATCTGCCAGTTTGAAGTCACCCAGTTCCGCAGCTGCATCTTGCCTAAAAGCGTGTTGGAACAGGTTTTCACCCCCTCCCCCTCTCCACGAACCCACCGCCGCCTGATGTAGTTTTTGAGTTCTATGAGTCGTTAAGCAGCGTGGGCCATGTGGTGGGAAAAATCGGTCAACGCAAAGCGGGTGGCGAACAGTGTGTGGTGTGAGAAAAATCTTATCTTGCCCGCTCTTCACCGGATGGTATGTGTACACACAGTTTTGGGTTTTACGACTCTTTATAGCGAACAAGTCCGAGCCTGCACATCCCCCGCCATTCTCTATGATATGTATGTTCGGTTTCAAATGAGCTACTATAACAAAGAAGCTGAGCCTTTGCTATCGAGGCGTGAATTTATAAACCAAGCTCCCCTTATCGTCATCGATTGCTCCAAGCAGAACGAAACATTGAAAACTGGACCTGTGGACATTCGATTGGAATTTGACTGTAGCATTACGTTCCCACCACACACTTCTGCCTACTGCGTGATCTTGCATGATCGCATTGTTGAATATAATCCGATCAGTGGTACTGTTAAAAAATTGGTACAAGTCAATTTTGGAATAATGATATGTTCAATTAATATGGATATTCAAAATAATATGTATAATTTTACTCGTTAAAATTTAGAATAAGATAATTTAGAATAGAATAAGAAAACTAAATATAATTGATGTTGAATAAAAAAATTGTTAAAAGCATTCAAAACGCCGTTTTAAACCTTCCTTCAGGGGTCATTTCCTGAAATTTTTTTAATACATCTAGCGGGTTTTACCCTATCCGATTTATGTGCGGCTTTCCTGCGCCAAACAAGTCTCGACAGTAATTATTTTGTGTGTGTGTGTGTATGCGTGCGTGTGTGTGTGTGTCAAATCCTATGAAAACAGCCACCGAAAATGACCGGGGGCGGGGGGCGTGAGAGAGGGAGCGCTGTGAGTCGAGGGGGGGGGGGGGGGGGGGGGGGGAGCTCGGGGGGAGCTAGGGGGGAGCGCCGCCATCTTTGATCTAGAACCGGCATATATACACTACTCTTTATCTAATATAATATATAAAGAAACAAATTTGTCACAGATATAAATTAAGGAATTAACACTTTCTGTTAAAAACCTAACGGTATTTCTAGAGACGGTAATGCAGACTATAAAAAGACAAAAGTATTCCTTAAGACACACCAAGACATTATTTTCACAAAGGGAAACAAAGGTAACATCACTGTGATCATGGACAGACAAGAGTATAACCAACAAGTTAATGAAATACTCAACGATACCAATACGTATAAAAAATGTAAGGATATGACCAAGATAATTGAAAAACGAACCAACGATATAATTAATAACATAGCAAAAAAGGGGGGGATATGTGACTATACATGTAGAATGCTTAAAACACATTTCGATTCTCGTGTATGTGTTTATGCTTTCAATTAAAAACTCTTTAATTGTATCTGCTAATTTCATTTTATTCTCATTCACTGGTGTTTCGGGCAAATTCATCATCATAAAATAAGTCTAAAAAATATTTATGACATTCACGGGATTGATATACATTTTGAAAAAGACCACATTATTCAATACGTTCTTAATAATGCACTCCTATAACCAGAGAACTTTAATGAACGGAAACCGTCAATACTAACTTAAATGTGGCAAGAGTCAGTTTATACAGAGCCTCATTATTTACTGATATGACGGTAATAAACATCTCAGATAGGATATCATGAAAAAATAAAACGTATTTCAAACAGTCGACCTCACAGTTTGATTATGATAAGAACATGTAATCAGTCCAAATCTATAAAAAATTTTGCGTTTGAAAAAATAATTTTCCGGTTCCATGACCTCTTGAGACGTAAGAAACGAATGTATATTGATATCATTAAATGTGGAGTCGGAACAATTACGGTTTATTATGAAATGATAGAGAAAGATGTGTAAAAAAACCCGTTTTTTATGAAAATAAAAAACGCAAAAATTCTTTATAATTTCCGACTACATAATATTGCAGAGCACTGAAAAATGAACAACTTTGCTAATTAAACTTTTGCCGCATCTATTTTTGTTTCGAAGATATCAGCGAAAAACGAAAAAACCATCGATTTTTGAGAATTAATTTTACCCCTTAAATATGCGAGTGGGCCGCTAATTTTTTGTGAGGGCTTATACTTTGGTGTGAACTACAAAATATAATTTTTTTGACCGAGGTTGTGGGGGTACAGTAAGGTGACCTTCCTTGTAAGTAATGTCTAAAAATGTGAGTCTGAAATATTTTATTATCTCATGACAACCTAACATTATTAATTAATTAGAGGCATTTATGTATAATAATTTCAATAGAAAGTGTTAAGTGTTTAATTTATATCTGTCAAAAATTTGTTTTTTTATATATTATATTATATTTTTTGTTATTTATATCAAAAATTTTTTTAAGAAACCTGATCGGGATCCTGCCGAAACGTCGTAATGAAGACATCATTATCCATAAATGCATCTTGTCATCACTGACCGTCAAAACCAACGAAAACTTTAATCATACAACCAATACAGTCCTGAACTTCTCACTGATCGAAAACGATAACGATAACGATAACGATAACGATAACGATACCGATAACGATAACGATAACGATAACGACAACGAAAACGATAACGATAACGATAACGATAACAATAACAATAACAATAAAAATAATAATAATAATAATCCGCAATTTCTCTATACGATTAATACACATTTTATTTTCTGGAAAACTTTTTTTCATTCTCGGAAAACTTTTTTTCGTTTTCTAAAAACTTTTTTCCATTCGCTGAAAAGTTTTCGCGTGGTAAACGAATAAATATGAATAATTGCTCAATATAATAATACCAAATGAATAATTGTTGAGTATATGAATTCACATTTGAAACTTCAAATCTTTTCAATATCGTATTGATGATGAAACGCTTCTGCCTGGTGGTGGATCGTCCGAGACATCGAACGCAAATATTTACAACGGTTCTATGCCCTCAGTTCTACCCTATAGCTATTCAATGGCGGTGACAAACCCCCAAGATACGGTGTCGGTCTGCCCAAGTATCAATTGCCGCTTGTCATCTTGCCAACTCAGAGCCAATTTTTTCTGAACGATGGTGCTGACTTGATGTTTTTTTGCTACGTATTAAGCATTGAGGACAGGCCAACTCTTTGTAGGCCAACAGACAGCGCTCATAATCATCAAACGTGATTGTGTTCAACGTTGAACTTTTGACACCCTTGGCACGTTTGCATACTTGGATTTCGTGATTGTGTTTCGTTTTATCCTCACCCACGGTGGTAAAGGTGTACAGTTTCGCTCGTAACCTAATGAACTCGGTCATAATTCTTCCGTTGTTCTCATCCTTTATCAGACCCAGACACTTCTTGTTTTTCAGCGGAATACCGTACACGTTGTCCGGAGGATAGTCAGAAGTGTCAAACATTGCATCGACATCACGTTTGACGATATCATTGCTCGATCAAATGAACTTACCTAAGTGAAGTTCGATCGAGATTATGATGAGAGTCTCGTTCGAAATGATTACAAGGTAGTACCGCTACTTCTCGCACGATGTCGCCACAATCTTCAGAATACAAAATTCACAACCCATTCTTCCTTCTTCCTCCCGCTCTCCCGCTCATGCTTCATTACGTTTAAAGTCTAGCATTTATATATACAATAAAAAATGTCAGGGTAGGGTAAAAACAAATTTTCGCTGCCGGAAAATTAGCACACTGGGAGGGTTGTAATCATTTCGAACGAGACTCTCATCATAATCTCGATCGAACTTCACTTAGGTAAGTTCATTTGATCGAACAATTATACTGAGAGTCTCGTTCTCCAGATTACAAGGTAGATGTTTAGAGAATCTTACGTTTTTTTTTTTTATATATAAAGCCTCTGGAGGACCTTCAACTCTTAGAATTTTCACATATGTGGATAATTATCAACTATTTTTAATGGTAACATAAATATGGAGGAATATACTATGTGCTTATTATTGTAAGAAGGAAGCAAAACCGTTTTTAAGACTAGCAATAGGTCTGTTGTAATATTTGGCAAACACCTGGGATTCTTTAGACCATCCCGCGGCCGACTTAATTATATTAATATCGATACCCTTCTTTAAGGCTGCAGAAGTGGATGCGTGTCTAGTACTATGCGCGGAATATTCCTCGCCAATCCCACTCCGAGCTAGCATGCTCCTGATCCACCTGCTAATAGTTTGCGACGAAGCCGCTCTGTACGGTTTTTTACTTGTAATTAGTAACGTATTGCAATTGCCTCTTAGGGGCTTAGTCCTTTTGATATACCGCTCTAGTACACTTGCTATACATAGTTTAGGCTGCTGCTCAAAGCGGGGCAACAACAGAAGAGGTTGACTAGACCCAGGTCTTGAAGTCTTCAAAATATCCGTAACCTTGACTTCGAATCCGTCACGAGTTTCTTTAATATTGCTAAGTTTAATAGAAGCTAGAGTCTGTACCCTTTGCGCAGTTACCAAGGCTAACAGCGTGACTAGCCTGACAGTAAGATCTTGTAGACCCAATTTTTCTAAAAGAAACATTTCTGAAATCTTGTTTAATACTGGGGTTATATCCCAGGTTCTATCGTACTTGGGTTTACAAGGTCTTGTTTTGAAAACACCCTTGAAAAATCTGCCAATTGTCGGGCTTTTTCCTATATTCTCGTTAGATATTAGTGAAATCACTGCTCTGCAGGAATTAAGGGTACCATATAAAGCACCTGCTTCATAGCGTTCCGTCAAAAATTCCAATACTTGGTTTTCATGACCCGTAAATGGATCAATTTTGAATTTTCCACAAAATTGTATCCAAGCCTTTAATGGACCACTATATTGCTTAATAGTGTTATCTGCCAGAGAAGCGATGAGGAGATCTATCGTTGCATCTGCAACGTTTTTTCGTTTGTAGGCCTCGCCGATAACTTTCCTACAACTAAAGCCAGCGTCCTGGCTAGAGGATGCAACTGGGACCTACAAGGAGATGACAGCAAATTAGCCGATGGCTTCAAAATAATCGGTTCATTGACCAAAATGGACCTAAACAGAGGGTACCACGGCTGCGTCGGCCAATATGGGACGACAACTATACCCTCCGCCTCATCTTGAATTAATTTTCTTAATACCCTCAGAATGAGAGCAAATGGAGGGAATGCATAAAAACGCCATTGGGACCAATTTAAAGTAAACGCGTCGATAGCCTGTGCCTCTGGATCCCTCTGCCAAGCACAAAATTTGATGCATTTTGTATTACTTCTAGAAGCAAACAGGTCGATTTCTGGTACTCCAAAAGACCTTTCAATCATACTAAAAGCGTAATCTGCCAGCTCTCATTCAGTATCAATATTTTTAATCCTTGAACTTCTGTCCGCCTCTACATTCTCCTTAGACGGAATATACGTTGCAAAAAGCCATATATTTCTCTTTTCACACCAACGCCAGATATCTTTAGAAACCTTATTTAAGCCTGGGTATTGCACTCCCCCCATTCTGTTAACATAAGAAATTGCCGTAGTATTATCGATCCGGAGTAGGAGTTCACAATTGCTCAAATCCCTAGCAAAGCACTTTAAGGCCATAAAAGTCGCTATGAGTTCTAAACAGTTGATATGTAAGTTTATCTCAGAGCTTTTCCAAAACCCGTGGGCTGTATTCCCATTGCAAAATGCACCCCATCCAGTAGTAGATGCGTCTGAAAAAATTTCTTTTTGAAATTTGAACTTTCTAACTGGATTAACCGCAAGTGTTATATTAACCTTCCACCAAGCAAAATCCTCTTGCAGCCATTCGGGAAGAAGCATTTGAGCCTCGTAATTTCCTTCATTTACTAATAGAGATAAGTATTTGGCTCGCTCAAAATTTTTTGAGTAAAGCCAGCCATATTTGATAGCCGGACAACAAGAAGTTATAATGCCGATGAAGTGAGCGAAATCACGGATTTTGCACACTTTCTTTGAACTAAAAAGCACGATAAGTTTTCGGGTTCTATCTCGTTTCTCCTGAGGTAGTTCTAGTGTTAGATTTTCTGAGTTTAAGATAAATCCTAGGAATTTACACTGGGTGCTGGGTGTGAGATTACTCTTTCTGTTATTAACGATAAATCCCAAAGACTCAAATATATCTACTGTGCTCTTCACATTGTCCAAACAGGATTTATAATTATCCCCGATGCATAGGATGTCATCTAAGTAGGCAACTGATAAGAACCCCCTGCTACGCAGCCAATTAAGCACAGGCTTAATGACCTTAGTAAAGACTCTAGGTGCTGAGGAAAGTCCAAACGGCAGGCAAGTGAATTCATATAATTGCCCTTCGAACGAAAATCTCAAGAATTTTCTACATTTCTTACCAACAGGAATTAAGAAGTATGCATCCTGCAGGTCTAAATTGGCCATAAAAGCTCCCAAAGATATCAAGCGCGTGGCCGAACGTATATCCTCCGTCTTAAAATGTTCGGTGTCAATAAAGGTATTCAACTTTTTCAAGTTTAATATAAATCTGTCAGAACCGTTTGGTTTCGGGGCTAAAAAATAAGTAGAAATAAATTGGCCTGGGCTGTAAGAGCACCTTTCAACCGCTCCTAGCGTTAGAAGATGGTTGATCTGTTCCTTATGCTTAAGAAATTCTTCAGGATTAAACGAGGGTTCTGAAGGAATATATGCTTGATTAGGGGGTTTACTGAACTTTAGCTCGTACCCCCGTACACAAGCCAAAACAAATTTGTCTGACGTAATATTCTTCCAGATTTTAAAGAAGTTAGACAACCGCCCAGCGATCTTTCTTACCGCTATGGTTTCTGTTGAAGACTGGGTTGACTGTTCTGGGACCGAGCCTGTGTCTGTCCCCGAGGCTGATTCTGGAACGACCTGCTTGTCGGATATTTCCCGGCTTTCGGTGGAAAGCGTTTGTTGCTTGTCTGCTGGTTGTTCGACTGATAGTTGCCCGCCTGAGAGCTGCCCTGGAATCTCGCAGACGGGCTCTTCCAGTTTACCGACGTTGATTGACGCAGCGGAGGCTTTTTTGTTGATGGTTGGGGTTTCAAATCCAATCCCACCTTCTCAATAGCCGTAGCAGACTTTAATTTGTCTACCAAGTTTTCACCAAATAGAAATTCATCAATACCTGAATTTTCCAGCACTGCCTTAGCCTTTTTTTCCAGGAAAGGCAAGATATAAGCCCTTCGGGCTACAGCTTCTTGATGATGTCCCTCCGAGAGCAGCTTTCCTGCGTCCAGAAGCAATTCCAGTATTTGCATTCTGTCTAAGCCCTCGTTTTCTTTCTCATTGAGAATGAGCGTAGCCGCAGTTCCTATGGCGGACAAGGCTGAGCCAATAGTATTCTGAGAATCAGCGAAGTGCTTATCTCTCCTTTTGGATGTCTCGTTCAACGAGGCTGAGACCTCTGGGTTCAGACGCTGAGCTTCCAAGGGACAATTCCCAGTTCTGGTATGCTTATCCAAGAGTTCTTTTTTGTTCTCCTTGCTTATACCCCCACGAATCCAGTTTTTCCACCTTGAAGCTAATTCTGGATGGAATTGAACTTCATTTGCTGCAGCCGAAGACGCATTATCTCCTAGGAGTTTTAGCGTTTCTTCATCCAGTTTCTGGATTTTTGGTGAAGCCATATTCGCTTCGAGCAGACCGACTGTCAAATTAGAAGAGAAATCCTCTAAATTTTCCTTTTGTGACGAAGTGTCTTCGTCTCTGACAGAGGGTTCTGCAAGAACGAGAATGCATCTAGGTTATGTTTGGTCCGTTCGGACTTTTACATGACTCTAGACCAAAATGCACGGATACTGAGTCACAGACTTGTGAGAGTACCGCCAAGGGGGATGGAGGTGCCCTGAAACTGCGTGTTCGCCTCTTACTTGTAACCGGGGCCTGATTCTGCCTCTGTAAAACCGATTCTCCGATTCCGCCGCCGTCGACGGACGTTCGCGTCGGCGCTCGATTTTTTCCTCCAGCTTCTTCAGTCTTCGCCAAAGTCTGTCGCAATCCTCCTCCCGGGATTCTCGCGACTTTTTCCTTGACTTGGGCATGTTTTTCTTTCGTCGTTAGTTTATTTTTTCTAGATTTCTTGAAGAAAACCTTTTCGAAGAAGTGACGGCACCACGCACAAAGAACGTAATGAAGCATGAGCGGGAGAGCGGGAGGAAGAAGGAAGAATGGGTTGTGAATTTTATATTCTGAAGATTGTGGCGACATCGTGCGAGAAGTAGCGGTACTACCTTGTAATCTGGAGAACGAGACTCTCAGTATAATAGATATTATGCACATTGAATTGATAAATAAGACTGTCGGTGTCGATGTACATCAATTTAGCTTGTTTGTTAAAAAAGTTGGTTTTAATATAATTGAAGTGAAAATCGTAGAGAATAATTTTGGATAAATCTAGGATTGCGGCACTGTTGCATATAAGCTTAGCGAAGTGAACTTTGACACGATTGATTTCAATGATAACCATATCCGCGTCAAATATGATGCAGCTGTGAACGTTTGCTCAGGCAATAAGCATTCTTGCTTCACCTCTTCCCTCCCATTTTGTGACTAATTTAACATCTTTGCGATTTCGTACATTCTCCATAGTTTTGCCGAACACCGCGATATTTATGAGTTTTTAAAAGTTTTTCTTAAACTCGTTCCTAGATTGCTTGCGCATGTCTGTATTGAGAGTGATGTAAGGCTCGAGCCATGAAGATCCTAAACTCGAACACTGCTTCAAATTGCTATAGTGCAATATATACTTTGTTTTGGGGTGAAGGGTGGTAACGAGTTTAGCGTTTTAACTACCTGGGGGAGTGAGATGCTCGGGACAAAAAAGTAAATCTTTATGATCCTCGTAAAGCTCTACAGGATAATCCTAATCCACCTCCAGGATGTAACCGATCGGTGGATCGTCCGGGTGCGTTGATATATCAATGTGATTATGGTCCCACTCGAATGAACCAATCGGTATATGCGCACTCATTGCCGCATCGTATATGTTGTTTACGTCAAAATACATGAGATACAATTTCACGTCACTAGGATCATAATCTTTTCCCATTAACCTGTCATTGGCCCGAGCTTGTCGATTACAACATGTGCTACGCCGCCTTGAATGCTCCCTTCAATAAATAACAACATTTCAGGGTCGTCTAAAAGTTGTGAATTTACATAAGTATGCTTGAGCATCGCGTCAAAAGCAAGTCCCGGCACTGTGTAGTAGTGCAACGGATCTAAATCGTATGTTTTGAAGCAGCTGACTCGGAAATTTTGAAAAATATCGGCAAGCAAAATAACATCAGTCTTTAAATATAAATCTGAATAGTCCTCCAATCAATTTAAATGAAATTGCCCCTAAACATTTTTAGTGTGCTTGTAATCGGTGTCTGAAATATTTGCATCGCAGAGGTGCGAATAGAAATGCGTCTTTGCAGGTAATCGCGTTTCATCGAGTTTCCTCCAACAATCGACGTATTCATCGGGAAAAATGCCTTTGCGGGTCATCAAACTAAACTGTGTGGCATTATTATGAAATTTACGTGTTACGAGATTGTCGGCATCATTCAAATATAATGAAAGTTTATTGATGCTGCTAGCCGTAAATCGAAACGAATCGATGAATCTCAAGTGCATCATTGTCCCATCAACACGTTTCGTGAAGGATATATATTTTTCCTTATTTGTGGGTAGCAGTGTAATTTTACCGGGGAAAGTTGACGCTAGGGATCTTATTAAAAAGTGCGAATCGTAACCGGACAAATTGTGAAAAACTATTGGAATTGTATGCGTCTCTCTGAAATCCAAATTACACCGATTATGAGCATAACCGCGATATTTACCCGTGAAGTGACAGTGTTCGTGACACTTTTTCTCCCCAAGGGTAAACGGATTTTCGCAAATATAACAATTCTTTGCTCGCATGTGACGATTGCGTTGTACATGGATAAGAGACTTCATCGGAATTATGTTTTTGTTGCGTGACTCTACTTGAATCGATGATTTTTTAAGCTGCTGCAAGAACCAATCTATGCAATCGGCACCGTGTTCACTGTGAAACTCCGATAAAGTCTCATCTTACGCGCAATGTACATAGTATGCTACACTGTGCGGGACATGCTTTTGAAATTCATGTGTTTTACGGTTTGAGACGTGATTGTGGAATTCGTCAACCAGTACAGACTCTAATATAAGTAGTATAGATACGCCAGTTCTAACCCTAAAAATGGTGGCATACCGGCCCCCTCCTTCCTCCCTACCTTACCGGCAGTCGGTATGTTACCCCCACGATAGTAAGCCTTACCCACGATATTGTTAGCGGCTGTTAACATGCATGACGTCACCAGTATTTTCGCTCGATTGTGCCGTCTGATGAGCAGCCATTGTGATAGCAGTCATTTTGATTTTTGCTCATACGAGCAGCCAATCTGATAGCAGCCATTTTTGATTTTTGCTTGGTCGGATGAGCAGCCATTGTGATAGCAGTCATTTTGATTTTTGCTCATACGAGCAGCCAATCTGATGGCAGCCATTTTTGATTTTTGCTAGGTCAGATGAGCAGCCATTTTGATTTGTTGTCATCAGACAGTTTTATGGTGAGATTTTTTGCTTGGTCAGCTGAGCAGCCATTTCCATTTTTTCACCGTCAAAGAAGCAGACCTACATGGCGCCACCAGCATTTTCGCCCGATTTTGCCGTCCAAAGTAGTATAACAAGGCGGGTTCTGCCTAAAAACACCTTCCTTACCGACCAAGCCGACCAATCCGCCTATCCGTGCATCTCAGACGCAAACCCTTAAAGGTTACCCCCCACTCTCGTGAGATAAAATGTGCTCCGCCGACCGCTCGTCGGTAAGAAAATCTCCCAAATGACCATGATCGTCGGTAGAAAATCCTTCAACTGACCATGATAGTCGGTGAAAAATCCTCCAAATGACCATGATCGTTGGTAAAAAATACCCGAAATCGCTGTGGTATTACTCCTTGTGGGATAAATTGTGCTCTTTGTCGATGAAGAAAATCATGCCATCGATGCGGGATCGATAACTGCATTACCAAGCGCATCCCGTGAATCCTTAGGCGTTCGAGCGGACCCCGTGGATCCTCGAACGTTCGACCGAGAATCCTAGCATGTGTCAGGTTTTGAGAGCTTCCAGAAGGTTCGAATAGATTCTCACGTCCTTGAACGAATCTAGACTGCCAAACAATTCGTCCGACGTGTTTCAACTCGACGGTGAGAGGCATGCGGTCAAAGGAATTCGGTGCAAAGTTAAATGCTGGAAGGTTCTGAAATTTGTATGCGGATGCTTCGGCCCTGAACGGATGTAGGCTGACAAACAATGCATTTGACGACTTTCGACTTGACGGCGAGCGGACCGGGACCGTGAAAAAGAGGTTTTTTGAACCTGAAAGATTCTCGGAATTGTTGGAGGTACGGTTGCATCTACGCTATCTTGGCGGACCGTACGGTCAACTTGAATTCGTATACGTATAATCTGAGTATCACATCCAAATATCCAGTGTCTTGTGGAAGTCTTACGTTCAATAAACAAAAAAAGATTGAAATTATGAATATTTTTTCATTGATCGTTAAACCATCCTGTATACCTTTAACCCTATGTACGTTTTGTACCTTGTAATTGAAAAGAGAATTAAGGCTTAAAATCTACGAAAATGTTAGGTCGAACACCACTAAGCAACGATGGAGGGTTTACTCAAAATTCACAGAGTTCTCGAATTCAGGCGAACCCCGTGGCTCAAAAAATACATAGATTTGAATACCGATTTGCGCAAAAAATCTCACAAAGAATTGAAGAAAAATTTTCACAAACTGATGAACAATGCAGTTTTTGGCGAAACAATGGAAAACGTGCGAAAGCACAGAGATGTTCGATTGATCACCTAATGGAATGGACGATACGGTGCTAGAGCTACCATAGTCAAACCTAATTTTCACAGCTGCACCGTTTTCGACGAAGAAATGATTATCGTCGAAATGAGTGAGACGGATGTCAAGTTAAATAAACCATTAAATGCAGGTTTCTCCATCCTGGATCTGTCTGAAACATGTATCTACGATTTTCATTATAATTATATCGAACGGAAATTTGGCAACCGAGCAAAATTAACGTATACGGACACCAACAGTTTGATTTACAACTTTACCGTCCCCGACATATACGAACATATGGAGGAGGACTTGCATAAATTCGATACGTCTGATTATCGGTTTGATAACGCTTATGGAATGCCTCTAGCGAACAAAAAGTCCTCAGCTGAATGAAAGATGAGAATAACGGAAAAATAATGTTGGAGTTTGTAGGATTGAGAGCAAAATTGTACGCATTCCGAGTCGTGGGGGATGAGAGAGACAATAAACGTGCCAAAGATGTCGAAGGATCAGCGTTGAGAAGAATAACTCTCAATGATTATTTGGAATATGTTTTGAAACGTGAAAATTTGCCTACAAATCAGCATTTGATATTAAGGGGGGAGCCTGCTTTGGAGGCTTCAAAAAATCGATTTTTTTTTTTTTTGCATAAATGTCTTCCCAAACTATCCAAGAATGTGTCCCTAAAATTTCAGACGCAAATTCGAAATATTTTCGGAGTTACAGAAGAAATAGTGAGCAAGCGTCGATCAGGCATACGAGCGGTTTTTTGAAGTTTTTTGAAGAGTCTGAACCAGTTTTTTGAAGTGTTGAACTAGTTTTTTGAAGAGTCTGAAGGGCAACTCTATGGACCAGAAATCGCTGATTAGCATATTAATGCGGTAAGTTCAAGAAAATTACGATTTTTTATGTACGAAAACTTTGACGCACGATTTCTCGGTTTTTCATTTTTACGCTTTTTCTTAATTGGCGGAAAAGATAGGGAAAAAACTGAACGTCCTATCGAAACGAGACAAATTGCATTTTACTCGGGGTGAAATTCTCTTCTAGTTGAACCTAAAAAACCTCGAGAAAGTTAAGATTTACCCACTTTTTAAACAATCTAAAGTAAATTATTTTCGCAAGAAAAATGAATTTTTTTTTTAATTTGCGAAAAATTGTTGAATTTTTCACTTTTTGTAGAATTTTCTTGGTTTAACTAGAAGCTATACTATTGAGAAGTGAAAACTTTTTTGTTTTCTTTGTTTCAGATGGAAATTGCGACCTGCACCTTTCCCGCCGCACGACAAATGCATACTCGAGACGCCTTGGTGAAATGCTAGTGCCAGGCATAATATGACATTTATCCTAATGAAAAAATTCGAGAAGACTGTTGAAATACATGAGAATAAACCCTTGAAGTTTTGTTTTAATCGGATATTTCTTTCCTTCCCAAAAAAATCCTCGAGAAACCGATTTTTTGAAGCCTCCAAAGCAGGCTACCCCCTCAAGTCGGAAGCACGAGGTATACACTGTAGAACAGCAGAAAGTAGCACTTAGCTGGAATGACGACAAGCGGATCGTGTTTCAAAACACAACCGACACGCTTCCGTGGGGCCACAAGCCTGCACCTTAGCTTTGTAATTACCGTATCGTAATCTATGAAGGACTTAATTTATAACTGTACCGTGATGTATGAAGTACGATTATGTAGGACTCAATTTTTATAACTGTACCATGATGTATAGAACATTATTATGTAGGATAGTGGTAAGAACGATTCGGAATTTAAAAATTGTACAACGATGCATATGTCTGTCGATTGTCTGAAAAATGAAGATGAATACTTGTTATGTATCGGGTATAAAATAAAGAGGCATATACGTTTTTTACGAAAAAATTCATTCATTCAAATGTTACGTGTCCGATTCGATTATCCAACTGTTGTGTGTATTGTCAAGACCTAATCATTCAACCTATATTTTTCTTCCACGCTTCTTGAGCACCTTCTCCACCAGATAGATATCCGGATATTGAACCTTGAGGAGCTCTTGTTCGTAGAAACCACCACCGATGGGTTGATCTCAGTAGTCTTTGAGCTTGTACGTCACAGGATGAGTATTTTCCACTCGACTTATCGTGAATATTTCAATTGTCCAATTGGGAGTGTAAGCTTTCTCAAAGACATTTTCGAATTTGCTAATTCGAACTTTGTCGCCGGATTTGAACTTTGCCGATATAGTAGGTATAGCTCGAAGCCCTCCGTACGCCTTACGTAATAACAGCCTTTCGTTTGCAACGCTGACATCCGATGGTTTCATTCTTATGGTTTAGTGTTTGGCGTTGTTGTAAGCCGAAACCGAATCAAATGAGATGTCGAGCCACTTGTAGCTTCCTTGCATGCTGAACTGTGTCAACATTTTACCTTTCAGCGTGCGATTGAAACGTTCACGGATCGTAGCCTCTGAATTACTGTACGTGGAGTAAAGTTGGATTCCGTAAAGTGTCATGAGTTATGTCACGGGTTTTGAGTCCGCTGTAATACTGTGGAAGGGGGGGGGGGAACAATTAGAGACGGGGCGAGAAAGTCGGGGCCGATAGGATAGGTAAAACTTGGTGTGTATATTTGTAAAGGGGGGGGTACATGTGTTGCGATCGGGGGGGTGAGTCGACTTAAACTACGAAAGGTACAAAAGGGTTGTAGACTTTAACGGGGGCTGATCACGCCTCAGCCCTTAGCGTCACTTAATCCTAACTTATAGATACGCGCGCGGAGGGGGGGGGGGTGTAGGGTGACGGGGAGTGTGAGGTAGAAAGGGTCGATATTGCGGGGGGGGGGGGGGGGGTGTAGTGTGACGGGGAGTGTGAGGTAGAAAGGGTTGGTATTGCGAAGGGAGGAGCAGATCGGCTGTAGAATGCAGGCTAACCTAGTGTCGTCGGCGTGTGCGGGTAATGGTGTACGTGTAACTGTGTGAGTGTCGGTGTCTCTCTCGTTTTCTTTCTTTCTCGCTCTCTCTCTCTCTCTCTCTCTCTCTCTCTCTCGCTCTCTTCGCTTCTCGGGGATTTCTTTCCTTTTTACTTGTTGCTGCTTCGCAGGCCGTGGTCGTACTACTCGCTGGCGCTCGGCTCAGCCGACCGTCGGTGGGCTTCGGTTACCTTCGGGTGTTTCCCGATGGGACGGGACTCACCCGTTCGGCTCTTCCCCGCGGGTTTGGGGTTTGTTGTGACTTGCACTCTAGGTGCAACGTCACAGCTATTCAAATTTAGAGTTGTAAAATTCCGTTCCTTTGTCAACGTGTGGATTTTTCGGTACCCGTCCTTGGACAAGCACAGATTCCATCGCCTTCGTCATATCATCTCCAGACTTGCTCTCTATCGGTATAGCCCACGCATACTTTGGAAAGATATCAATGACTATGAGCATGTACTTGTAGCCTTTGTTTTGTCCAGCGTACGACGTCATATCAACAAGATTTGCCTGCCAGGTCTCGTCGATGTCGCGCAAGTCTTCACGTCGACGCGCGTAATTCGGGCGTGCAGGCTTATGCAGTTCCGTCACCAGTGCTTGCTTTTTCTCGTTCATATTCCAACGCTCTCAGTCTGATGTCCAATTTGGAAACGATTTCTGCGTTTCGATTCGTCAGGTCTCTGCCTATTGTGAAGTCTGTGTAGAAGGTATCCAAGGCTTTCGTCGTGGTGATCTCCAAAGCTTTGATCATTTGATCAAGGTTGTAGATTTGTTTTTGCAGCACGTTGAATTTCCGTCTGAGGATCTTTAAAGTTACAGCATTGTTCGGCTCTGCGGGATCTGCGACATTGCACAGTCTCTTGTTCCGTATATCGTAATGCCCGTCCGCTGTTATTTGACACCCGACACCCGGAGGACCGCGAGTGCTCGCAGCTGTGTTTTCATCCAGCTGACGTCCAAACACGTCGACGCTCATCGCGTGAATGATTCCGGCTTCCCGTAATTCTTCCAGAATCGACATGATTTCATTGTTTTGACTTGTATTGCCAGCCGCTTGAGATGCCAGAAGCTAAAGAAGACGTTCCACCAGCTCGTTAGCGTCGTCCGAGAAAACATATTCTGTTTCAACACCTTGTCGAGTACCCCAAGCCCAAGGTAGCAGAACACCTTTGCCGTACGCTTCGACATCTGTGACAATGGTGATACGCCTTTGCCTGACGTAGAAATATTGAGCAGCTCAGCAATTGAATGCTTGAATTTGGCGCTCTGAGCGTTTCGGATAGGCTCGGTCACGCTACAGTACTTTTTGTGAGCATTTGTTGCGGGAAGGATATTTCGGTAATTCTCCGTGTCGTTGCGGGTAACGTGAGCGCTGTTGGGCATCTTATTGAACAGCAGCTCCAGAAGTCCCTGAGTTTTCGGATGGAGCGTACCGCCCATGCGAACGGAATCGCGCTCGAAACTTATCGGTAAGTCACCAACCATCAGTCCGGCAGTAGAAAGACTCCGTACCCCGTACACGGTATCCAACTCGTGCTGTCTTTGTTCATCGTTGAGAATCTCAAGATATTAATTTTATGATCTTATCGACGATTCTGTGACAGTTTGATTCTATTTCTCTGCAGTTGCGAGAGAATCTTCTGCTTTCACTTCGTTCATCCGCTCATTCTTAGTTTCAGTTTTGAGTTCTTCCTTTACCTCTTCCTTAACAAGTTTTGTGCCTCGAGAAAAATTGACTAATTCCTGCAACGGGGTTACCACAGGTTTAAAGACATCCTTTATTGTTTCCTGCAGCGACTCTTTTCCCGTCTTGAGGATTCTGTGCTTACGACGAATCGCATTACTCGCTTGAGCGATACGATGCAAGACTTCTTTTTCCTTACGAATTTCCTGCATGTTGACACAACTAGTTCTGGAAAGCTACTGTTCCGTCGTCTTCGAAGATCGTGTATTTTACTCTTCTGTCATGTTTATGAAATTATTAAAACCTCTCCTATATCGACCATTACCGAACTCTCTATCCTTGTCGAACACTGCAAACCCATATTTGTCACCGTTCCAGCATGCAGCACACAAGTTTTGAAACTCCACGTACGACATATTGGCGTTTACATGATCGTTGTACACATATTTCAGATAAATCTCGTCTTGTTTGAATGATACCAGCAAGTTGGTGTCGTCACGCACGAGATGCTTAGGGATTTGAGCGAACGTCTGACAAGGATAGAAACAGTCTACATCGTTATGTCTACCCATAAAAAAGTACGCGCGTATGTTATCCTGCTTCTCGCACGCTACGTCATCGAATATCATGATCGAGTTAGGTTGCGTCTCGTTCAGTGCAATGACGTGCTCATGCTCGTTGAAGGGGTAATACTCAACATCGTCGACATTTCCGAGCACTTGACTCAGAAACTTGTATTTCGGTTAATTGAGAGATTTTACGTAAACGTACAGGTTTTGAAACCTCAAACAGTTCAGATGCGTTACAAGCGCCAATGATGCGTTGTTTTCGCCACGGTCATATGTTTCGCATACTACCGCACGTACACTACTCGGCAACAATTCGCCATGACATTTTCTGCGTTTTGTACTCTGCTACGTGAATTTCTCAAAATTCATCACGGGCAGCTTGGTCAATTGAGTCTCGAACCTCATCTCGAACGTGACTGGCTGGATTTTCTATAAATGCATGGTTTATAATAACTTTCTCTTTGTCGCAGAGCGGACATAATTGTGCACACACGTTATTGTAAGCGATCCTCGAAAAAGCGATTGAGTGGAAAAGGTTTGGCAAATAGCATCATCAACAAACTCGCGATCGAGTTGCGTGTTCCCGGTTAATAATATTGCGGTCCTGGTACGAAGTTGAAGGAAAGACTCGCGAGATGCGATTCCGGTGTCAATCCTCTCGATGCAGCGTGTGACAAACACGATGAAGCGTATTCGAAAAATCGTGAGAACCTTGAAACTAGAAGCGTTTCGGATGAAATACTAGCTGAAAAAGCCTGAAAACAGGTTTTCGCAAAGGACGTAAATTTGGGTAAGAACGCACCCTCTTGGGCTGTAGCCAACACGATGGAGGTGAAAACAAAGTTAGGCATGGGGTGTCAAAAACCAAAGAACGTTTCCTTGAATAAAATTATACGAGCAGCAAAACAGTCTACAATTCGGAGCTACGACGCGAAAAGGAGCATGAAATCTGCACTCAAAGGTGCTCGAGAAGCTGTGAACAAAGAAGGTGGTAAACATTTCACCTTTTCTAATACCTATTTTTGCCGGTCTCAGCGCTACGGGTGCGTTAGCGGGAGGTGCTGCGGGTATAGCAAAGGCTGTAAACGATGCGGGTGCGGCTAAACGAGAATTGGAGGAAAGCAAACGGCATAACAAAACGATGGAAGCGATCGCCTCAGGAGAAGGTCTCCATCACAAACCTCATAAAACGCGTTTCGGTCTTCATCTTCCAAAAAACTAAATGTGAAGCTATCACGCTGAGCGATGACCAACTAGGATTTGCTGAAGTATGCAAAAATCATGAAAATTTCATACTTCCCAGGTGTCTTCATGCGCGACGAAATGCCCAAAACCGGACCTCATAAAAACGAGACAGCTGTAGTCAATCTCGACGATAAAGATGGCCCTGGGACACACTGGGTTACATATAAGAAACGCGGCAACGATGTAGTTCACTTCGACAGTTTCGGTCATTTTCAACCTCCGTTAGACCTCGTGAAATATCTCGGTGTTGGTAGCGTTGAGTACAACAACGAAAGGTATCAAGATTACGGTACATTCGATTGCGGACACTTGTGTTTGAAATTTCCAAACGATGAGCTATATAAACATGACACGTAATTCAATAACGTTACTCGAGCACGTGCAGTCATGGATGATTCGTTTACGTTAAGGATATCGGGAACGTCTCCGATTCTCGAAGCGCAATATTTTTCTCCGATCGAACTTGCTATATAAAAAAATTATGTTCTCGGTCTCGTTGAACTGTTGACCTTCACTTCTATTTCCAACGTTGATATCGGTCACAATAAAATATACGTAGCCGATAAGGTAGTCACTATATCCACTGGCAGCTGCGAAATTGAGGATACTGAAAAGCATGTTCAAGACAAAACATACCAACATTGAAATCAACACAAAGCCTAACAACAATAAGTTATGCAGCGAATTCAAATGTAACCGTATCGTAAATTAAGAACCTGACGATTCTATTGGTCAGCTCCTCGAATTTACGCGTTTCGGCAGCTCAAAAAACTCACCATTCGGATATGCCTGTAACTATTCTCAAGGTCAACGCGTTGCGAGTGAAATGCAGCATTACAACGGGTGCCTACGTGAATGGAAATGAAGTTTACACTATTCACGAAGTTTTCCCTATCGTTCTGCCAGGATATAAGATCGTGGTATTGCCGTCGCACGTCATTTACCTTCCGATCACCGTCATGACCATAGATCACGTACAGCTTCGGGTAATCGATCAAGATGGAGATCTGGTTGATTTTCGCGGGGAAGTTATAACTGTATGACTGCACATTATATCGCAATAGAAGACGGGTACTGTATACATATAACAGATTTTCCAAAAAAAGTTATGTTAGTCGGTCAGCATGTCACGATGAAATCAGTCATCGATCGATTACCGAACCGCTAACACTTCGGAACGTGGAGTCCCTGATAGCTTTGGGTCTAAAGCCGACACCTTTTGGAAAAAGAATTTCCGACAAATAAAACTGCGATTCTGCTATTTCGTTGCCTGCTACGTACCAAGAAGGAGGAAATCTTGAACATTCAAACATCTGTTGTCTTCGACGAATCAATCGCCCACCAAGAAATACACGCACACAAACCGTACGCATCGTCAACTTTTAACAACAGCGATGAGATTCAAATCACCGTTCGCAATCAGGATTCATGCGTATTACCGACCAAGAGTTCGCTGCATATCTCTGGCAAATTGCTCAAATTGAACGGCACTGCATCAGCGATCACAACTCCAGTCAACAACGCCATCTGTCATTTGTTCTAAGATGTACAGTACGAACTAAACGATGTAGAGATTGATGAATGCGAAAACGTTGGTCTGACCAGCCGCAGCCTGCTGAAAGGTTTCGCTTCGCTCAACCATGGTCAAAGTTGGCTTATGGAAAATGCTGGATGGCTCGATGTTCAGGAAACGAAAAAATTAGGTGATGCCTTTGGCAACATTGACGTGGTTATTCCCTTCAGCATGATATTGGGCTTCGCTGAAGACTATCGCAAGATCATCGTCAACGCGAAACACGAGCTGATTCTCACAAAATCAAAAAGTCTTTGAATGCCATCGTTCAAAATCAATACGAAGACTTTAGAATCGTAATCGATCAGGTGGAATGGTTAGTACCCTATTTGAAGCTCTCGAATCAACGAAAAATCGCACTGTTGAATTTCATCGAGAAAGATGCACCTGTCTTTACGAGCTTCCGCAGTTGGGAGTTGTGCGAATATCCTTTGTTACCGGCAAGCACGAAACACGTTTGGACTGTGAAAACGTCCACCCATTTGGAAAAACCGCGATCTGTCATGCCCGATTTTCAAACGAATCGAAAAAACAAAGCCGGCAAAAATGCCAGTCATCTTGATCACTGCAACATTACTGACGTCAAGAGTAGATAAGCAAGGCCGGTTCTGGATAGAAACACCTTCTTTACCGACCAAGCCGACCAGTCCACCTATAGTTTGCCCCAGGCGAAAAATAATATTTTCCACGTACTTTGAATACATTCTTTTACGTTAATCGACCGGATGGTGACATCGCAATTAGATAGACAGGGAATGCCGATGACGATCCGTAAACTTTCACGCTCATAGTTTACCCCCAGAGCGAAAATTTCACATTCGAAAAAAATATTAATAGAATTTATTGTATCGGAATCGTCCGACGGAGAGCGGCATGCGGTCAAAGGATTTCGGTGCGACGTTGAATTCTGGAAGTTTGATGGTGACCATTTTGATTTTTTTGATGGCGGCAATTTTGATTTTGTGATGGCGGCCATTTTGACGGCGGCCATGATTTTTTTGATATATAGCCAATAGTTTGCCCCAGGCGAAAAATAATATTTTCCACGTACTTCGAATACATTCTTTTACGTTAATCGACCGGATGGCGACATCGCAATTAGATTTCGCGCTAATAGTTTGCCTCAGGCGAAAAATAATATTTTCCACGTACTTCGAATACATTCTTTTACGTTAATCGACCGGATGGTGACATCGCAATTAGATAGACAGGGAATGCCGATGACGATCCGTAAACTTTCACGCTAATAGTTTACCCCCAGAGCGAAAATTTCACATTCGAAAAAAATATTAATAGAATTTATTGTATCGGAATCGTCCGACGGTGAGCGGCATGCGGTCAAAGGATTTCGGTGCGACGTTGAATTCTGGAAGGTTCTGACGTACAATCGATGACACATCATTTCGGTAGCTTCTAGAAGTTTCTCAAGGAATACGGATCTAAAAGGCTGAAATTCAGGCCCGAAAGACAGTCTTGCACCTTCGGCTCTCATGAAGAGAACTCCAAGTAAAGCAGAACTAAAACAGCGAATCGATCTGTTCCTAAAAAATATTCACGACTTGAAAACCATTGTGAATCAGAAGTCAGAACTAAACACAGTGACAAAAAAGTTTGCAAATCTAAATTTATCAAAAAAACACGTAACTGTTGAACATTAAAAAAATGGATTTCACAAAACTGAACAAAGTGGCAAGCGTGGCCGAATTCCTACCGACAAAGAAATTGACCGAGCTAGAAATTTTCAAAATCTACAAAGTCACCAATATTCGACGAGTTCAAACGAGGTTTGGACAGCGTATCGTCACAGATCTGAACGACGAATTCAGCATATTCTTACCGGCACGGATTGTGCGAATGCTCAACGAGGACGAGACTCAGTACCAGAAATTGATGCAGACGACGGAGGAGGAGCGGCTGCTCTTGCAATATCTGGGCGGCCAGTATGGGCAAATCGAGTTCAAAGATGCGTCGGCTCTCGCCTAACTTGTACACCGTACCAGGACAACGTGTACAGCGTCTCCTTACACCACTGTTCCAATTATATATATATATATATATGTATAGAAGAATCAATTACAATAATTAACATTGATCGATGTAAAAATTTTTTTCAAAAAAAATGTTTTTTTGAATAAACAAATAAAAATGAAATGTTTGATTGAATAAACAAAAAATGCGTATACATTTTTTTTTTTGTTCTCTTCAACCTTTTAGTCCACTAATGATCTGAAACAGAGAAAAGCAGCGATTGCGATTTCGATCCCGTGCGTTCTCCATCGTTTTGACGATATTTGAGTATGTTTCAGCAGCCATGACTTTAACGCTGATATTTGCAGAACTTTGATGAACTTTTGACTTGCATGTAACGTGTAAGACTGATGAGTCTCGACGTTGAATTCTGGAAGGTTCTGAAATAAACTCTTAACTAGCGGGGCAGAGGTTCTGAATAAACGGTTGTTATTGACGATGCAAAATATTTTATTGAAAAAAACAACTCAAGATTACAGTTTTACATGAAATTCGTGATGCTAATGTATGAGTGTTCTTACTCAACGGTATCGCACCCATGCTTTAGACAATGATAATGAATAACTGTTCGAGGAGATACCGATTGTCTTTTGTGTTTGAGTAAAAAATTTCGCAGTAACAATACGTTATGGGCTGCACAGTTTGGACGTAATATAGCGTGATGCGTACTGTTTGAATTCGTGTCCGACATTTTATTTAACTTCTGCAACGACGGACAACTCAAATCCATTATTTCAACGACTTCAACTTTTTCACCCAGAAGTTTCTGCAGCCAACTTTTCTTCTCCAAACCTTTTACGTGAACTGTTAAAGCCTCACGCAGCGGCATACATTCGATGGTGAAGTCGAGCTTCTCGAAAGGTGAATCACCACCTTCCCAGGATAGTCCATGATAATTCCGTGACAGCCACGAATTGTCGCTTTTGAACGGAGCACGTAAACAATTCCAATCGTACGGAGGTTCGAAGAGAAAAATTGACGGGTTGGCCTCTTCGTCGAGTGACACAACTGCCAACTCTTTTGGTGTAAAACCGGAACCCGGTCTTCTGAATCCTTGTACGTCGACTATGAACTTCATCGTGAAAAAATACTAAATCGATTGTCACAACGTTCAAGGTTTTTATACCAATTTTCTCACCCCACCACTCAGCGGGTTATATTCAATTATACGATCATGTAAAATCAAGCAGTAGGCAGATGTACCGGTAGGAAAGTTATTCTTCGCCTCAAATTCGATACGAATATCTACCGGTCCAGATTTCAGAGCCTCGTTTTGTTTCGAACAGTCGATGAAAATCGAAGGTTCGTACTGTAGAAATTCGCTCTTCGTCAACAGAGGCTCGGGTTCTTTGCCGTAATAGGTGGCTTGAAAGTTTGCGTACATCTCGTACAGTAATGCAAAGCGATTGTGACTCATGTCCAAGTTCAGGTCACCGTACGGATAATACTCGGAATTGAAGAAGAGCTTGACGTCAGTAATGTTACAGTGATCAAGATGACTAACATTTTTGCCGGCTTTGTTTTTTCGATTCGTTTGAAAACCGAGCATGACAAATCGCGGTTTTTCCAAATGGGTGGACGTTTCCACAGTCCAAACGTGTTTCGTGGTTGCCGGTAGCAAAGGATATTCGTACAACTCCCAACTGCGGAAGCTCATGGAGACTGGTGTATCTTTCTCAATGAAATTCAACAGTGCGATTTTTCGTTGATCCGAGAGCTTCACGTAGGGTACTAATCATTCCACCTGATCGATCACGATTCTAAAGTCTTCGTCTTGATTTTGAACGATGGCATTCAAATCACTTTTTGATCTTGTAAGAATCAGCTCGTGTTTCGCGTTAACGACGATCTTGCGATAGTCTTCAGCGAAGCCCAATATCATGCTCAAGGGAATAACTACGTCAAAGTTACCATCGGCATCAGTTAATTTTTTCGTTTCCTGAACATCGAGCCATCCAGCATTTTTCATAAGCCAACTTTGACCAGGGTTGAGCGAAGCGAAACCTTTCAGCAAGCTGGTCAGACCAACGTTTTTACATTTATCAATCTCTACGGCGTTGAGTTCGTACCGTACATCTTCAAACAAATGGCAGATGGCGTTATTGACTAAAGTTGTGATTGCTGCTGCGATGCTGTCCGATTTGAGCAATTTTCCAGAGATATGCAGCGAACTCTTGCTCGGTAATACGCATAAATCCTGATGCTAAACGGTGATTCGAATCTCATCGCTGTTGTTGAAAGTTGACGATGCGTACGGTTTGTGTGCGTGTATTTCTTGGTGTGCGATTGATTCGTCAAAGACGACAGGTGTTTGAATGCTCAAGATTTCCTCCTCCATAGTACGTAGCATACAACGAAACAGCAAAATCGCAGTTTTATTTGTCGGAAATTCCTTTTTCAAAAGGTGTCAGCTTTAGACCCAGAGCTATCAGGAACTCCACGTTTCGACGTGCTAGCGGTTCGGGAATCGATCGATGACTGACTTGATCGGGACATGCTGACTTACTGATATAACTCTTTTTGGTCAATCTGTTATATACAATACCCATCTTTTATTGCGATTTGATCTGCAGTCTCACAGTTATAACTTCTCCGCGAAAATTAACCAGATCTCCGTCTTGATCGACTAACCGAAGCTGTACGTGATCTATGGTCTTGACGGTGATCGGAAGGTAAATGACGTGCGACGGTACTTCCACGATCTTATATCCCGGTGGAACGATAGGAAAAAATTCGTGAATAGTATGCACTTTATGTCCATTGACGTAGGCACCCGTTGTAATGCCGCATTCGACTTGCAACGCGTTGACCTTGAGAATAGTTACAGGCATATCCGAATGGTGAGTTTGGTTAGCTGCCAATACGCGCGGTGTAAATCCGAGAAGCTGACCAATAGAATCCTCAGGTTCCAAATCTACGGCATGGTTACATTTGATTTCGCTGCGTAACGTATTATTGTTAGGCTTTATACTGATTTCAATGTCGGTATTTTTTAACGCGTCTTGAACATACTTTTTAATATCCTCAATTTCGTAGCTGTCAGTGGATATAGTGACTACCTTGTCGGCTACGTAAATTTAATTGCGACCGACATCGACGTTGGGAATGGAATTGAAGGTTAACAGTTCGACGAGACCGAAAACATAATTTTTGTTCAGAGCAAGTTCGATCGGAGGAAAATATTGCGCTTTGAGAATCGACGACGTTCCCGATATCGTTAATGTAAACGAATCATCCATGACTGCGAGTGCTCGACTGACCTTATTAAATTACGTGTCATGTTTATATAGCTTATCGCTTAGAAAGTTCAGACACAAGTGTCCGCAATCAAATGTACCGTAATCTTGATACCTTTCGTCGTTGTACTTAACGCTACCAACACCGAGATATTTCACGAGGTCTAACGGCGGTTGAAGATGACCGAAACTGTCGAAGTAAACTACATCGCTGCCGCGTTTCTTATACGCAATCCAGTGTGTCCCAGGACCATCTTTATTGTCGAGATTGACTACAGCTGTTACGTTTTTACGCGGCCCGGTTTTGGGCATTTCGTTGCGCATAAAGACACCTCGGAAGTATGGAATTTTCATGATTTTTGCATACTTCAGCAAATCCCAGTTGGTCAACGCACGGCGTGGTAGCTTGACATTTAGTTTTTTAAAAGATGAAGACTGAAACCCTTTTTGTAAGGTTTGAGATGGAGACCTTTACCTAAGGCGATCGCTTCCATCGTTTTGTTATGCCGTTTGCTTTCCTCCAATTTTCGTTTAGCCGCGCTCGCATCGTTTGCAGCCTTTGCTATACCCGCAGCACCTCCCGCTAACGCACCCGTAGCGCTGAGACTGGCAAAAATAGGTATGAGAAAAGGTAGAAATCCGCCAACTTTTGAGGGTACCGGTAGAACGCGCGGTGATCGAACTTTATGTTTACCACCTTCTTTTTTCACAGCTTCTCGAGCACCTTTGAGTGCAGACTTGATGCTCGTTTTCGCGTCATAGCTTGGAATCATAGACTGTTTTACCGCTCTTATGATTTTGTTCAAGAAAACGTTCTTAGGTTTTCGACACCCTATGCCTAACTTTGTTTTCACCTTCATCATGTTAGCTACAGCCCAAGCGGCTGCCTTCTCACCCAAATTTGCGTCCGTTGCGAGAACCCGTTTCCAGGCTTTTTCGGCTAATATTTTATCCGCAACGCTTCTAGCTTCAAGGTTCTCACGACTTTTCGAATACGCTATATCGTGTTCCTTACACGCTGCATCGAGAGGATTGATACCGGAATCGCCTCTCGCGAGTCTTTTCGACAACTTGGTGCCAGGACCGCAGTACTGGTAACCGGGAACATGCAACTCGATCGGAAGTTTGTTGATAATGCTATTTACCAAACCTTTCCCACTTGATCGCTTTTTTGACGATCGCTTACGATCACGTGTGTGCACAATCATGTCCGCTCCGCGACTGAGAGAAAGTTGTTATAAACGATGCATTTACGGAAAAATCCAGCCAGTCACGTTTAAGATGAGGTTCGAGACACAATCGGCCAAGCTGCCCGTGATGAATTTTGACAAATTTACGCAGCAGAGTACAAAACGGAAAAAACGTAATGGCGAACTGTTGCCGAGTAGTGTACGTGCGGTATTCTGCGGACCATCCAACTGTGGCAAAACCAACGCATTATTTGCGCTTATAACGCATCCGAACGGCTTGAGGTCCGAAAACCTGTACGTTTACTTAAAATCTCTCAATCAGCCGAAATACAAGTTTCTGAGTCAAGTGCTCGAAAATGTCGACGGTGTTGAGTATTACCCCTTTAACAAGCATGAGCACGTCATTGCACCGAACGAGACGCAACCTAACTCGATCATGATATTCGATGACGTAGCGTGCGAGAAGCAGGATAATATACGCGCGTACTTTTGTATGGGTAGACATCACGAAGTAGACTGTTTCTATCTTTGTCAGACGTACGCTCGAATCCCTAAGCATCTCGTGCGCGACAACACCAACTTGCTGGTCTTATTCAAACAAGACGATCTGAATAGTTTAAAGACTTGTGTGCGGCGTGCTGGAACGGTGACAAATATGGCTTCGTAGTGATCGACAAGGATAGAGAGCTCGGTAATGGTCGATATAGGAGAGGTTTTAATAATTTCATAAACATGACAAAAGAGTAAAATACACGATCTTCGAAGACGACGGAACAGTAGCTTTCCGGAACTAGTTGTGTCAACATGCAGAAAATTCGTAAGGAAAAAGAAGTCTTGCATCGTATCGCTCAAGCGAGTAATGCGATTCGTCGTAAGCACAGAATCCTCAAGACGGGAAAAGAGTCGCTGCAGGAAACAATGAAGGATGTCTTCAAACCTCTGGTAACCCCGCTGCAGGAATTAGTCAATGTTTCTCGAGGCTTGAAACTTGTCAAGGAAGAGGTGAAGGAAGAACTCAAAACTGAAACGAAGGATGAGTCGAAGAACGAAATGGAAGATTCTTTTGCAACTGCAGAGGAAGAGGATCAAACCGTCACGGAACCGTCGGTGAGATCAGAGGATGAATATCTTGAGATGCTCAACGATAAACAAAGACAGCAGGAGTTGGATACCGTGTACGGGGTACGGAGTCTTTATACTGCCGGGCTGATGGTTGGTGATTCACCGATAAGCTTCGAGCGCGATTCCGTTCGCATGGGCGACACGCTCTATCCGAAAACTCAAGGACTGCTGGAGCTGCTGTTTAAAAAGATGCCCAACAGCGCTCACGTTACCCGCAACGACAGGGAGAATTACAGAAATATCCTTCTCGCAACAAATGCTCACAGAAAGTACTATAGCGCCACCGAGCCTATCCGAAACGCTCAGAGCGTCAAATTCAAACATTTAATTGCTGAGCTGCTGAATATTTCTACGTCAGGCAAAGACGTATCACCGTTGTCACAGATGTCGAAGCGTACGGGCAAAGGTGTTCTGCTACCTCAGGCTTGGGTTACTCGACAAGGTGTTAAAGCAGATTATATTTTCTGGGACGACGCTAACGAGCTGGTGGAACGTCTTCGTTTACTCCTGGCATCTCAAGCAGCTGGGAATACAAGTCACAACAAAGAGATTATGTCGATTCTGGAAGAATTGCGGGAAGCCGGAATCATTCATTAGCCAATTCTCGTCGACTCTGCAATCATTTACGAGATGAGCATGGACGTGTTTGGACGTCAGCTGAATAAAAACACAGCTGCGAGCACTCGCGGTCCTCCAGGTGTCGGGTGTCAAATAACAGCGGACGGGCATTACGATATACGGAACAAGAGACTGTGCAATGTCGCAGATCCCGCAGAGCCGAACAATGCTGTAACTTTAAAGATCCTCAGACGGAAATTCAACGTGCTGCAAAAACAAATCTACAACCTTCATCAAATGATCAAAGCTTTGGAGATCACCACGACGAAAGCCTTGGATACCTTCTACACAGACTTTACAATAGGCAGAGACCTGACGATTCGAAACGCAGAAATCGTTTCCAAATTGGACATCAGACCGAGAGCGTCGGAATATGAACGAGAAAAAGCAAGCAGTGGTGACGGAACTGCGTAAACCTGCACGCCGGAATTACCCACGTCGACGTGTAGACGTGCGCGGCATCGACGAGACCTGGCAGGCGGATCTTGTTGATATGACGTCGTACGCTGGACAAAACAAAGGTTACAAGTACATGCTCACAGTCATTGATATCTTTTTAGAGTATGCGTGGGCTGTACCGATAAAGAGCAAGTCTGGAGATGATGTTACGAAGGCAATGGAATCTGTGCTTGTCGAAGGACGGGTGCCGAAAAATTTACACGTCGACAGAGGAACGGAATTTTACAACTCGAAATTCGAATCGCTTATGACACGCTACGGAATCAAACTTTACTCCACGTACAGTAATTTGAAGGCTTCGATCTGTGAACGATTCAATCGCACGCTGAAAGGTGAAATGTGGACACGGTTCAGCATGCAAGGAAGCTTCAAGTGGCTCGATATCTTATCTGATTTGGTTTCGGCTTACAACAACACCAAACACCGAACCATAAGAACGAAACCGTCGGATGTCACCGTTGCAAACGAGAGGCTGTTATGACGTCATGCGTACGGAGGGCTTCGAGCGATACCTACCATATCGGCAAAATTCAAATCTGGCGACAAAGTTCGAATCAGCAAATTCAAAAATGTCTTCGAGAAAGGTTACACTCCTAATTGGACGACTAAAATATTCACGATAAGTCGAGTGGAAAATACTCATCCTGTGACGTACAAGCTAAAAGACTACCGAGATCAACCCATCGCTGGTGGTTTCTACGAACAAGAGCTCCTCAAGGTTAAGCATCCGGATATCTATCTGGTGGAGAAGGTGCTCAAGAAGCGTGGAAGAAAAATATACGTTAAATGGTTAGGTTTTGACACTACACACAACAGTTGGATAAACGAATCGGACATGTAACTTTTGCATAAATGGATTTTTTTGTAAAAACGTGTGTGTCTCTTTATTTTATACCCGACACATGACAAGTATGCATCTTTGTTTTTTTAGACAATCAACAGACATATGCATCGTTGTACAAATTTTTTTATACTTCGGAGCGTTCTTAATAACCATCCTACATAATAATATTTTATACATCATGGTACAGTAGAGAAAATTAAGCTCTACATAATAATAATACATCATGGTACAGTTATAAATTAAATCCTATACAGATTACGGTAATTTATAAAGCTACGGTGCAGGCTTGTAACCCCACGGAAGCGTATCGGTCGTGTTTTGAAACACGATCCGCTTGTTGTCATTCCAGCTCAGTGCTACTTTCTGCTGTTCTACGGTATATACCTCATGCTTTTGACTCATGATCAAATACTGATTTGAGGATAGATTTTCACGTTTCAACGCACAGTCCAAATAATCGTTGAAGGTTATTTTTCTTAAAGCTGATTCTCTAACACCTTTGGCACGTTTGTTGTCTTTTTCATCTCCCAAGACTCGAAATGCGTACAATTTAGCTCGTAACCCTACAAATTCCGACATGATTTTCCCGTTATTCTTGTCTTTCGTCAAGCCGAGAACTTTTTTGTTTGCTCGAGGTATTCCGTAAACGTTGTCAAGAGGATAATCCGACGTGTCGAATTTGTGCAAGTCCTCCTTCATGTGTTCGTATGTGTCGGGGACGGTAAAATTGTAAATCAAACTGTCGGTATCCGTGTACATTAATTTTGCTCTGTTGCCAAATTTCTGCTTAATGTAATTGTAATGAAAATTATAGATGTATGTTTCTGATGGATCCAGGATGGAGAAACCTGCATACAATGGTTTATTCGATTTGATTTTCGTCTTATTCATTTCGACGATAACCATCTCTTTGTCGAAAACGGTGCAGCTGTGAAAATTAGGCTTGGCTATGGTAGCTCTCGCACCGTACCGTCCATCCCATTCGGTGATCAATCGAACATCTCTGTACTTTCGCACGTTTTCCATAGTTTTGCCGAAAACTGCGTTGTTCATTAGCTTGTAAAAATTTTTCTCAAATTCGTTGTCAGATTTTTTTCGCAAATCGGTATTCAAATCTATATATTTTTTGAGCCACGGGGTTTGCCTGAATTTGAGAACTCTGTGAATTTGAAGTAATTTTAAGCCTAATTGTGAGCATTGTTTCAAAACGCTGTAGTAAACAACGTAGTTTTTCTTGGAAAATAGCGTGGGCGTCAATTTTGGCTGTTTATTGGTCGAAATTGGAGGTACATAGTGCTCCGGACACAATGGTGAATCCTTATGAGTTTCATGCAGTTCCGCAGGATATTCCAAATTTACCTCTAGCACGTAACCAAACTCTGCATCGTCCGTGATGGTAAGAACGTCGCATTGTCTGATGTCTGATACCCATTCGAAGGAACTGTATGGCAGAGCAAAGCTCATCGCTGCACCGTACAAATTATTAACGTCAAAGTACATGAGATAAGATTCTTCGATCTCAGGATCGAATTCCTCTCCCATGTACCTGTTGTTGGCCTTTGCATATCTGTTCGAACACTGTGATACACCACCACGAATACCTTTTTCGATAAACATAACCATGTCTATTTCGGTGAGAAGCTCGAGTTCGATGCCTGTACATTTCAACATTGCATCAAACGACAGACCGGGCGCTGTGTAGTAATGTAACGGGTCCAGTTTGTACGTCGTCCAACAATTCTGTCGAAAATTTTGAAAAACGTCAGCCAGTAAAAACACGTCCGTCTGTAAATACAAGTCCGAATGCTCTCCCAAAGTACGGATGTTAAAAGTTTGCCATACGTCGCACGCGTGTGCGTAATCGTCGTCTGATATATTCCGGTCATTCAATTTTGAATAAAACTGTTCTTTGGCTGGTAAATGTTTCTCCTCGAGCTTCTCCCAACTGCCTATGTATTCGTACGGGAAGACACCTTTCCTAGTCAATAACCGAAATTTGTTCAAGCTACTGCAGAATTTACGTGTTATTGTTTTTCGGCAGTCGTCCAGATATGATGATAATTTATCGAGGCTGCTAGGCATGAAACGGTACGAATCTATGAAACGGAACGTTACATCCGTTCCCTTAACGAATTTAGTGAAGGAAATGTACTTTTCTTTGTTGACAGGTAATAGTTTAACAGTACCTTCGAATGACGTACCCAGAGCTTTGATCAGAAAATGCGAATCGTAACCCGAAAGATTGTGGAATATCACTGGGATGGTGTGCGAATTTTGGTAATTTAGATTACAGCTGCGGTGAGCAGCACCACGGTACTTTCCCGTGCAATAACAGTGATCCCGATGTTTCACGTCTGTGGGCGTAAACGGTTTTTCGCAAATATGACAGACTGTCGATAAATCAAATTCGTTGATCTGATTGAAATTTAGTGGTTCCATCGGTACAACAGTCTTGTAATATCCCTCTAACGAAAGTGCCAATTCCTTTAACTCGTTCACAAACCATTGAATGCAAGTTTCTCCGCGATTAATTTTGAATTTTGAAAGCGAATCGTCAAACGCACAATGCAGATAGTAAGCTATACTATACGGAAGATGCTTCTGATAAATTGTTCTATTTCCCCCAAAACTTTCATGTGTTGGCTGCAGTAAACATTCTAGATCTGCGTAAACGCAGAACGGAACGGTTTCTTTGTGCTTGAAATTTTTAAATTCAAGAATCTTGTCCTCTTCTGTTGGTAAGATAACTTTGGTTTTATTCAAATTCATGCAATCAACTCGGTGCTTGATCAAACAACTTTCGAAATTAAAATGAGCCAGACACCTATCGCACAACCACGTCTGATGCGAGCGTTTGGAAATTTAGGAACTTGTCAACCGCGATAAATTCCGAATCCATGCAAAATGATGTGTTACATTCTCTTCAATATTTTCCATACTATCATCGTCATCGTCGTCGTTTTCAGACTCTATTACTAAAAGATGGATTGTAGGCTTATCAGACTTGTTTCGACTCAAATAAATGGGTACAATTTCACTATGCTTCTGTTTTTCCGCACTATCTATACCGTAAACGTTAATTGAGAGTTTGTTAAGTTTCTCAAATTTTGGAATCTGGTCTAAAGACATAGGAAAATGCAAACCTCCGTATTGTAGCACTGAGCTGAAATGTGGATACGAAGTGATTTCGCTGGGATTGTTGTTGGCTGGAAAGAGGGCTGCGGTGACCGACCAGAGAAAGTAATACGCGTCTCCGTTGCGGATGTTGCGGACGACAGCCTTCTTATCTTGAATATCTTTGGGTAGTGGTGTGTATGTGAACACACCGCCTCGCAGTGGCACGCACTTGTTGATATTTACAGTCAAATTGATTATTTCGGTCAGCGACCAACCAGAGTCTCTCTCTCGAAAATCTTCCACCTTGGCCAGCACTTTTTGCTTTACGTTCTCTTCGAACCACCCGTGTATGTCAGCTGGCTGGAGGATGATTTGGTTTCTGGTGTTAAAATATTTCATTTCCTCAACATGTTCAGCGTTTTTCGTTATATTGAATTTACAACACAAGACACAGTTTGCTTTTGAAATTCCCACTTTTCATAGCATTTTCTTCAGTCTTGCAACGACGAGGTGTTTCGCATCTTCCATAAACCTGTTCAAATCTTTATGCCGCAGATTGATAATGGCTCCCGTTCGAATTCGGCTCTCGAAAGCTGTCTCCAAATCTTCCCACCGTACTCGATCGCTTCTTCGTCGGCTTCGTAATCCGTCACCCACTTTTTGAAATTGTTGAAATTTGACTGCCAACGATTTCAGAATTCCAATTGTAGTCAAAATTCTTGTCTTCTCCCCGATCGTTGAGGCGTTGTTGCGTGATATTTTATTCAAAAGCCTGGTATTTTGGGTTCCGAATCGAATCCATTTTGCAATTTCTGCCGGTGACGATTTTTCAGATAAAATCTTGAATGCCGTTTCCATAATTTGTATTAATTTCAAACACTTTTCGGAATCCATGTTTCTTCTTCTTTCGATCACACACACTTGACAAAGATAGAGTTGCGAAGCTTCCTCTAGAATGATCGCTCTACGCTGACCCGGTCTCTTTTATGGGTACTAATTTTAAGTAAAGCTGGGGATGTTGATGGCGATTCGTAAAACTTCACGCTAATAGTTTGCTCTAGGCGAAAAATAATATTTTCCACCTCTGTCCCGCTAGTTAGGAGTTTATTTCAGAACCTTCCAGAATTCAACGTCGCACCGCAATCCGTTGTCCGCAGGCCGCTCGCCGTCAAGTCGAAACTCGTCGAACGATTCCGAGTATTGTTTTCGTCGGACGATTCCGAGAATTGTTTGTCTCAAATTCAACGTCGCACCGAAATCCTTTGACCGCATGCCGCTCACCGTCGGACGATTCCGATACAATAAATTCTATTAATATTTTTTTCGAATGTGAAATTTTCGCTCTGGGGGTAAACTATTAGCGTGAAAGTTTACGGATCGTCATCGGCATTCCCTGTCTATCTAATTGCGATGTCACCATCCGGTCGATTAACGTAAAAGAATGTATTCAAAGTACGTGGAAGATATTATTTTTCGCCTGGGGCAAACTATTGGCTATACATCAAAAAAAATCATGGCCGCCGTCAAAATGGCCGCCATCACAAAATCAAAATTTCCGCCATCAAAAAAATCATGGCCGCCGTCAAAATGGCCGCCATCACAAAATCAAAATTGCCGCCATCAAAAAAAATCATGGCCGCCGTCAAAATGGCCGCCATCAAAATATCAAAATTGCCGCCATCACAAAATCAAAATTGCCGCCATCAAAAATGGCTGCCGTCGAAATGGTCGCCATCAAAAAATCAAAATTGCCGCCATCGAAAAAATCAAAATGGCCGCCATCAAAATAATCAAAATGGCTGCCGTCGAAATGACCGCTATTTTCAAAATGACCGCCGTGGGCACATCAGCCGGTAACGTCACATGGTTACGTCACCTGGTTATGTATTTGAAGTACGTGGAAAATATTATTTTTCGCCTGGGGCAAACTATAGGCGGACTGGTCGGCTTGGTCGGTAAAGAAGGTGTTTCTATCCAGAACCGGCCTTGCTTATCTACTGTCAAGCTCTTTCTGAATTCTGAGTACTATCCGTACGGTAACCTGAACTTGGACATGAGTCACAATCGCTTTGCATTGCTGTACGAGATGTACGCAAACTCCAAGCCACCTATTACGGCAAAGAACCCGAGCCTCTGTTGACGAAGAGCGAATTTCTACAGTACGAACCTTCGATTTTCATCGGCTGATCGAAACAAAACGAGGCTCCGAAGTCTGGATCGGTAGATATTCGTATCGAATTAGAGGCGAAGAATAACTTTCCTACTAGTACATCTGCCTACTTTTTGATTCTACATGATCGTATAATTGAATATAACCCGCTGAGTGGTGGGATGAGGAAATTGGTATAAGAACCTCGAACGTTGTGACAATCGATTCAATATTTTTCACGATGAAGTTCATAGTCGACGTGCAAGGATTCAGAAGACCGGGTCCCGGTTTCACACCCAAAGAGTTGGCAGTTGTGTCACTCGACGAAGATACCAACCTGTCAATTTTTCTCTTTGAACCTCCGTACGATTGGAATTATTTACTCGCTTCATTCAAAAGCGGAAATTTGTGGCTGTCACGGAATTATCATGGACTATCCTGGGAAGGTGGTGAGTTACCTTTTGAGAAGCTTGACTTCACCACCGAATGTATGTCGCTGCGTGATGCTTCAACAGTTTACGTAAAAGGTTTGGAGAAGAAAAGTTGGCTGCAGAAAATTCTGGATGAAAAAGTTGGAGTCGTTGATTTCATGGATTTGGGTTGTCCGTCGTTGCAGAAATTGAATAAAATGTCAGATACGAGTTCAAACTGTACGCATCACGCTATATTACGTTGAAACTGTGCGGCTTAAAACGTATTGTTACTGCGAAATTTTCTACTCAAACACAAAAGACAATCGTGCAATATGAGAATACTAGAAGAAATTGTATGGTAATCTATTTTCATTATGTATTCATGTGTGTTCATAGCATAAGTTTGACACGCAGCGAATTTTGAGATTGGACAAATTGATCAAGCGAACCGTTCTTGGTTTGCATCACGTAAACAATGCGAATATAAACTATAAATCTATAGTCTGTAACGTGGCATTTTTGATGTCCGTTACAAAGGGCTCTTTGAACCCTGGGCGGAACCAAAATTTGGGGATTTCCGAGATTGAGTCGTGAAGTCTTTGCAAAAGAACGCCAGGACTAGAGTCACGCATCCGAAACTACGAGAGGGGACACCTGAGCGAATAGCGTAGGATATTTCGAGTTTTTTTGTTTTTTTTATTTTTCGAGCTACAGCGGCATCAGGCAAGAAGTCGACACCGAATCCGAGGAAATTGCGAAGTGGCGGGCTAGCGACAATTGCGAAGGAAGGATGTCGAGGCTGCGGAGGGGGAGCCGACGCAGATCCCCGCATCGCGGGAATCCAAGGTGGACGCGATTCCCGCTGGCGGCCGGCGCGCTGCAGCCTCTCCCCCTTCTCCCCGCCAACAATTGACTAGCGAACTTGCGACGGACCGACTAGCGACGAGGGAGTACCACGCTCACCGCCAAGACGTCATGGAGCTGCTCAGAGGACGAGATTGCGATCTAGCTTTAAATTCTTCGCAGCGATGCTATTGAAGGTGCGCGTCGAGTTGCGCGATCAACGAAATCGATGACGGATCGATTATTGCGTATTCTTGTGGGTATGACGTCGCGTATGGGATGGCGTATCGAGATCCATGTTGCGGCAGGTCGTAGGTTTTTGAAACCACTCCAGTTCTGGCAGTCGTGATAAGTAGTCACGTTTTGGGGAGTTGCGCGAAGTAATGGAGTCGCCCAAAAATCGCGAGGGGAATGGAAAGGGGGTTGCATGGATGTAGAAGGTAAGCGCTGCTTCTATCCCCGCGATTGAATTTCGAGCATAATTGCGAAAAGGCTTGCCGAGTAACGGGTAGCCGTTTTGGATTTGCGTTGTAGAGAAGTACTCGAAATTCTTTTGCCGATTCTTTTGCTTGATGACCGTAGCCTAAGTACGCGTGTCAGAGTAGAGTAAATCTTGAGTTCCTGAGAAAGTTGAGTAGAGTCACGGGTTTGAGTTGAGTCTTTCTCGTTGGTGAAATCAAGTATAGCCCAATTTCGCTGTACCGGGTCGAGCCGCGTTATCGGGTTTTTCAGTGTCACCGCTCGAGTAGGTCGGGAAGTGCCGAATTGGAGTGCTTGGATTAGCGGATAACGTTTTGGAGGATTTTGAGAATATTTGATTTCGGATGCGTTGCGATTGCGTATAGTTTAGGTAACGTTTAGTTGCGCCTGCATTGAGTTCCGTACCCGTTACTTAAGATAATGTAAATTGAGTTGCGTTACCTTGAGCTTGTGTTTAGTTGAAGTTGAATGTAGTGGTGCTTGCGCTTAGTCAAGTTGCCATTTAGTTAAGATAGTGTTTAGTCAAGTTGAGGTGATGTATAGTCGAAATTTCCGTTGCGTTGAGCAGCAGTTGAGACGAGAAGTTTGAGCATTGATTTTTGGTTGCGTTTGAAATATAGTAACGTTTGAATATAGTTTCGTTTAGTTGAGATAAGTAGGAAATAAGCTTTAGGTTAAGTTATGTTGTCACGTTTAGATTTAGGGCAGCTCGCGGTAGCGTCGAAGCTCCGAGTCGGGTGAGATCTCGGGTGAGATTGAGGACGCCGTCTGTTCGGTAGCCCGACGGCGCACCGTCGAATAATTAGTTTTAGTTTCGGTTTCGAGTGATTAGTTCTAGTTTCGGTTTCGAGCAATAATCGCCATGGAGAACTAATGGCGAATTTGCAAATTCAGAATTGCGTATGAAGATTTTGTGATTGTTGAGTGACATTTTAGTTAGGGAGCCGCGAGCTCATCAGAGTAAGAAATAGAGTAGGTTATGTGTAATTTTCTGTTTATTGTTAGAATCGCGATGAGCGACTTTCGGATTATATTTTTTTTGTTTTTGTATCACCGCTATTGGAAAATATAAGATTTTATTTTACTTCTTTTGTTAAATAGCGTGTGTATTTCGAGTGTCTCTCTCTCTCTCCAAAAATTACCCCTCCCCTCCCCACGGTACTGAGCTATCGAGCATATGCCCGAGGTATAGCGCATTAATGATTTCGAGGCGTGTTAATCACGCCAGGCGCCCAACAAAACTTCGCGATGTTGTTTTTAGATCCAGGGTACATCGTGGACGCCAAATTATTGTGCATGCGGTAAGTTCTCGGTCATTTTCTCCGAGTGACCGAGGAGCTGGAAAAATCCACGTCACAAGTCATACAAGTGGATAGAAACTGATTGTACAACATCAAATTTGAAGTTATTCATAAAATTATTAGTGGTTATAAGTAACGTGACGTGGCTATCTAGCAAATCATTTATGAGGTCAAAGTACCAGTATAGAAACTGAGATGATGTGACACAATTCAACCTAGGTTACTTTGACGTAGAGAAAATAGGTCATTCCAGGGCAGAAAAGGAACAAAAAATAAGATGAGGTGACAGCAAATGAATGAGAACAGAATAAGAAAATTCAACAAGTCGATACAAATATTATAAGAGGGGTGTGAAACATGAATTATCTGCGATGTGTTCAACCCAAAACAAATGCTTTGTGACGGGTTTTGAGTCCGCACGAATAATATGGGGGGGGGGGGGGGGAGACAATTAGAGACGGGGCGGATATAATAGGTAAAACTTGGTGTGTGTATTTGTGAAACGGGGGGGTACATGTGGTGCGATCGGGGGGGGTGAGTCGACTTAAACTACGGAAGGTACAAAAGGGTTGTAGACTTTAACGGGGGCTGATCACGCCTCAGCCCTTAGCGTTACTTAATACTAACTTACAGGTACGCGCGGGGGGGGGGGGGGGGGGGGAAAGAGTGTGTGAGGTGCCGGGGAATGTGAGGTAGGGAGGGTTGGTATTGCGAGGGGATGGGGGTGTAGGGTGACGGGGAGTGTGAGGTAGAAAGGGTTGGTATTGCGAGGGGAGGAGCAAATCGGCTGTAGAATGCAGGCTAACCTGGTGTCGTCGGCGTGTGTGGATAATGGTGTGCATGTACGGTGTGAGTGTCGGTGTCTCTCTCGTTTGCTCTCTCTCTCTCTCTCTCTCTCTCGCCCTCTTCGCTTCTCGTGAATTTCTCTTCTTTTTCGTGTGGCTGCTTCGCAGGCCGTGGTCGTAATGCTCCTGGCGCTCGGCTCTGCCGAGCGTCGGGGGGCTTCGGTTACGTTCGGGTCTTTCCCGACGGGACGGGACTCACCCGTTCGGCTCTTCCCCGCGGGTTTGGGGTTTGTTATGACTTGCACTCTAGGTGCAACGTCACAGCTTCTATTTGATATTTTGATATAAAAAATAATCAGACAAGTCATATACTAATTGTATATACTACATATAAATTTGTGATCTATTACCTGTATGAAGCTATGTATCTGTGAAAAGCAATAATTTTATATTTTAATGTCTTTTTCTGTTCACGTATACATTGTACCGAGTCTCACATATAGTTTCATGGCGTCCATTTAAGATTTATTGATACAGTTTGATTGATTTTTGCATTTATCAATCTGCATGTAAGCACTGTTCGTGTTTTAGATTACATGTAAATTTGGATCAATTTTTATTTGTATTGAACTTTAGTATTGTATGATAACATTTTTATTTAGAGTTGGCAATATTTTATGATAGGTTTGAATAATCCGTGAACCAAGAGGGCTCGGTTTGTGAGACAGCATCGTGTTGGTTTATATTGATTTATGTGAAAATTTATTTTGTTTGTGGTTACCGAAGGTATCCATGAATCCGTCACTTTGTGTAATCTCCGGTGAATTATCAAATAAGTACATTACATAAGTGTTACGAATTCTACGTAATATTTTTACCGTTATTATTTTTATCATTATCAATAAAAGTGTCTAAAAGTGACACTCTCTTAGTATAGGTGCGGATTGTAAGTTTGTGAGTCGCATACCTCAGCCTCAACTTTCGCGTTCGAGGTTTGTCATAGTGATGTCATTTATTTTAAAAATACTACGATATTCGAGATATACCTACTGTCTTTTCAGAATGGAAAGAAGGTATTTTAAGCCGTATGTGTGTTTGTAGTATAGTCATAAAATAATCCGTGTTACATTATTTATGATTAATTTGTTATTGTGTTATATCATGTTCTTGTAAAATGGTTGGTTTCCGCCTCAGTCGACATTGAAACTTCTTGGCAGTTAGTCACGGTGAGACAGTGAAAATATTTATTTTATTGTTGCAATTGATTATTTGAATGGTTATTTTATTAGTATTTATCACCAACAAACGAACATGTATGTTTCAGATAAAATAAAAGGCTGAATTACCCTGTGGAGAAGATTTTTATCGGAGAGTCTCTAATATAGTAGATAAAAGGACACATCATAGTTGATCTGGTGAATGTACATTTTTCGTTATTCACCAGCAAAATCAGTACAAAATTCTGCTGTGACCTAAGGAGTTCAAGCACTGGTACATGGTACACCACGATCCACAACTTTTCGAACCTCGCCATCCACTTGGAGTAATAAGATAAGAAGGCTTAACATGCAACAGGAAGTGTCAGCGAACTGAGTAGAACCGTGCTTATGTTTCAGTTAATCACCAGTGAGTAAGATCATAAGTACTGCAAGGTCTCATCATATTGCTTCCGATATGGCAAGAAAGCATGGCCATTATCCGTACCTGAGCATGCTCAAAATTAGTGAGTTGAATGATTGAATTTGTAAATTGCGTCATTTTTGTTACTTCAGTTTGGTTTCCAAACGTCAATTGCCTGTATAAATAAAGTAACTTTTGATTTCAGAATCTTCCGTAGTTACTGCGCTCGAGGTTCGCTACCTGGTGAAACTTTCAAGTAATGAATCGGACAATATTTTGGTGCTTGCAGACCTTACGGGACTCCGTTTCAAATGAAAAATCAATATGCACGGAACGAAAGAGCGGTATCAATAAATATACAAGAATTTTATATTTATCGTGTAAATTTTTAGTACACTGTAACGTCATTGTTTATGTTATTAAGTTGAATTTTTTAAAATAATTTTCCTCCTTCAATTTAAGGCGACGCCGACTGAAGTGATTTGCAATATATAGAATTCATTGCACGGTTATGGGTTCTTACGTATATTCAGACATTGTATCGTCCGAATATTCAAAAACATAATGAAAACGCGTACCCAATTGAGTTAACGATCCTAGCAAGAGCACCGGTATAACGCTAATTATGATTTCGTACATATATTGTGACAATATATTTCCTCAACATCCAATATCCACTAACAACGTTATTAACTGGACGTCGAGATTCACTATGTAAATTATTGTATATGTTGTGACGTGGATTTTTCCCGTACCTCGATCACTCGGAGAAAATGACCGAGAACTCACCGCGTGCACAATAATTCGGCGTACCGCGATGTAACCTGGCCTAAAACACGATCTCGAAATTCTGTTGGGGGCCTGGCGTGATTAGCACGCCTCGAAATCGTTAATGCGCTATACCTTGGTAATTAATTCGGCAGCTCAGTACCGCGGTAAGGGGAGGGGTATTTTTGGGAAAAAAGAGAGCGAGATACTCCACATCAACACGTTATTCAACAAAATTGAAATAAAATAAAATAATATATTTCACGCCAGAACAAAGGAAAGAATAATTTGAGATTTGCTCTTTGCGATTCAAGATCAACTACTTATATCTAACAAAAAAAAATTATATCTCCACATTCGCTCTTCGCGAGTCGAAATCCAATAACAGACAAAATAACATACAAAAATATTAACTCTACAAGAAACTTAAGACTGCGTGCGCTAGCCGCTTCTTTTGATAACCAACGCTAAACTAAAAACCAAATACAAAATCTGACCCGACGCACTAACCGCGATCGTCCTCGACTAATGACGTCGCTAATCGCCAACTTAACAATAAACCCCTGGACAAATACTCCAACCAAAATCTTCCTCGACGCGTTAACCGCCATCGTCCTCTACGGTGTCGCGCTAATCACAACCTTGGCTTATGCTCAAGGGCGGAGTCTTCGGCAAAACAAAAAAAAACTTTAACTCGCCGTGCGTGCCGCGCTAGTCGCAATCCTAATCACTACCTTAAATCATACTTGCATATTCCTACTTTTCCACCGTTCTTTGTAACGCATTCGAGTTCATTGAGTTCCCGATTAGCGAATTCGAACGCTCCCCCTTCGACGATTCGCGACCTACACGAGAGGGACATTATCTCTAAAGTGACTCGACGGGACCCCGGGTAACAGAATTTGGTTACTCTCAAGTTGACGCAATAGTGACTCGACTCAAAACCGTGATTCTACTCAACCTTCTCGATCCCTCCAAATCGGTTCTACGTTATTACGCGCACCGCAGGCTACGGTCACCACGCAAAAGTATCGGCCAAAGAATCTCGAGTAGTTTCTATAACACAAATCCTAGATGGCTATCCAGTCCTCGGCCAGCCGTTATTAACTGACTCTCGAAATTCCTTCGCGAGAATTTCAACAGCGCTTACCGCTCCACATCCAGTGGACAAACTCTCTAACTCCCTCGTGATCTCCTAGTGGTGTCATGGTTCGCAAAACTTCATACACAAAAAAAACGAACTCGCTAATGAACCTTAGGATCTCGACTACCGCGCACGATCGCCAGAACTAGTATGTCTTGGAATTTACGATCGGCCGCAACGCTGATCTCGCTACGCTATTCCCTTCGTGACGGCGTACGCCCAAGAATGCGTAATTATTGATTTTTACCGATTACCGGTGTTACCGATTTCGGGAATTTCGCAACTTGGCACGCACCTGTCGTCGCTTCGCGGCGCAGAACTTAAAGCTATGATTGCGATATTGTCTTCCACGCAGCTCTATAGTGTCCCGGGGTTGGGCGGGATGGTGCTCCCTCATCGTTGGACGGTCTCGCGCGGCTGCCACGATCCGGTGTCAGTGGGGTGAGCGGTGGAGGCTGCGGCGCGCCGGCCGCCAGCGGGAATCACGTCCGCCTTGGATTCCCGCGCTGCAGGGATCTGCGTTGGCTCCCCCTCCACAGCCTCGACATCCTTCTCTCGAGATCGTCGCTAGTCCACCACGCCGGACTATCCTCGACGTCGTAATTGATCACTGGCCTGGGGCCGATGTACTCAAAAAAAAAAATAAATAAATAAATAACTTTAGCCTGCAATATCTCGATCACGATTCATTACTGTGTTCCCTCTCGGAAGCTCGGATGCCTTGGCTCCAGTTCTGGCGCTCTTTGACAAAGACTTCGCGACCGATCCTGGAAACCCCTAACTATTGGTTCCGCCCGGGGTTCAGGGAACACCTTGTAGGGGGCATCAAAAAAATGCCACGTTACAATGTATATCAAAATACATACGAGCAGAATTATCAGGTAGTGAGTTATGTTTCAACATTATACGAATATACGCTAAACTATTGACAGTAAGGCTTTATCCAAACGAACACAAAGATCAGCTGTACTAAGCATCCCAATCTTATAAGCTTACTCAACTGAGGTAATGACCGTAGTGAGCGCATAAGCACATCTTGAATCGTGTATTTGCACATATGTATGATAATGTATTGATTAACACTTATTACCCATTGAAAAATTCTCAAGCAGCAACGGCGTCAGGTATCTGGTAAATCTTGTATCAGCTAGTAAAACACTGGGAACGAGTAAGGGAGCACAGCGATCGCACGAGCACAACAACCAATTATACTATAGGCCAGTCAAATAGAATTCGAAAATGGCAAAACGGATTGAAAAGTTAAATTTTTTAGGACAAGTAGAGAGTCATCTGAGATGCCCAAATACACCAAAATCCAACAAAATTTTCTTGTGCATCGGCCGCTATCTTGAAAAACAAGTAATCCTCGATGTCTCAGCTCTCATTGGTCGGATTTTCGATTTTTTTAAAAGTTTTTTAGAGAAAAATATTGCCTACAACTTTTATTGAAAATATTTTTTGATAGCTGTGAAAGAAAACGTTTTACGATACAAAAAGCGCCATAAATTGATGTCTAACAATGTTTATTGTCAATTATATTGCCCCCTTTCGATGTTATCAATAAATTTTTCATATAAAAGTTGTAGAGGACTAGATTCTGGATAAGTTTGTTCATATGATTTTGCGATTACTCGGAAATTACGTGAGATAGAGAGCGTTAAAGTTGACTCTGTCCGCATTCTACCTGTAAAGCTTACGGACACAATAGGCGACGGAGCAGCTGCATACGAAAGGGGTCCTTGGCGAGGCCACCAGCGGATATGATGTTTTTAGGTGAGTTAATATTCAAGACTTGGGTGATCAGGATGTTTTTAGGTGAGTTAATATTTGGGACTTGGGTGGGCAGTCGATTATATAGGTCTGGTTAGTCGTGAACGGTATTCCAAGCGTTGCACAGTGAAAATATCTTGAGATGAGTAAGAGTTATATTTGTGGTGAAGTGCTGAGCACCAGCGAAATCGCCGTTGCCACAAAAAAAGGATTACAAACATTACATTCAGTTGCTGTGGAAAGGGGTAATGAAGAACATGCGCGCATGCTGCTTAGTGTCGATCAAATAACTGTTCACGTAGCATGTCGAAAAACATACATGAACGAGAGAATGGCGATAACGGCTGTTCGTCGTCGAAGCAGCAGCACTATCTCGACCTCGGCTTCAGAAGCATTTATATCTTCTCCATCTTCATCCCAATCTACGGATAATAACCAGATTTTAATTTTGAAAAACAATGCCTTAGCTGTTCAGAAGTGATTGATGAACAATTTGTGAAACAGCAAAAATCATTGCCCGTCCGCCGGCGTATAAAAATTTGCGAAGTGATAAAAACTCTATACGAGATACGATTTTCAAGCATTTACATAACCGGGAAAATAATTTCGCTCAGAGCGTTATAAATCGCATCCGCCCGATTCACGATTTCGCTCTCGTCAAAGCGCGTTATCATTGTGATTGTTGCCGTCGTTTGAACTTCACGGTAAACCCAAAAACAAACGAATCGAATAATATCGATACGGCCATGGAGTATATATACTATTTCTTGCTTGAAAATTCTGACGAATGTCAATTCACGATCAGTGAATTAATGAACCAGATCAAAGGAGATTATCAACCCGATTCTCGTACGGTTAAAGCGCGTTTGAAACAAAAATACACAAACGATATTCTGATTTTCGAAATGAACCAGCGCAAGTCTATCGTGTGTTTCAAAAATACAGGTCACAAATTGCTTACCGAAGAGTGGTATAGAAATAAAAACCCGAATCCGAAATGATGTCTTGGCAGCAGCAGGAAAAAAAATATTTTTTATGCTGTTTCACGGTACCGGAGAAGTGTCGCTAAATTCTCTATCACACAAACAATTTGTTGAATCTGTATCAAAAACTAAATTCGCTCTTTCGTCATTGCCTCCTATCGCAGTACCATCAGTAGTTAAACAAGGCCGGTTCTGAGTACAAACACCTTCTTTACTGACCAAGCCGCCTATCCGGACGTGCGTTACCGCTCCGGTACACCGTTGTCGCTTTCGTTTTTATTCTCGCGGCTTAGGTTACTAAATGCATCCGACGAGTTTCGACTTGACGGTGAGCGGCCTGCCGACAACGGATGGCAGTGCGACGTTGAGTTCTGGAAGGTTCTGACATAAATCTGTAACATCTAACCAAGTCCACCATCTGTATAAAATGGGTTAGCACATAAAACTTGTACATCAGTCAGACTACTGTTATTGTGAGACGAAAGCTTCAAAATCGTAATGATACGTGATAACGAATTTACCGGCGAAGGAATAATTATCGGATTTAGCAACGCGACGTTAGAGCTTTCGCTACAAGATATTTGGTGGCTCGTTGAGCGTGTCCGGAGAGCTCGTGTGCAACCGCACAGACTACACAGGATATATTTTCAGGACGAAACGTTAATCCTGACTTTTCAAAAATAGCAAAACGAAGTGATTGCAATTTTATCGGACATCGAAACAGATGACGATGAACGCAAAGCCGATTGGATCCTGTATCGTAAGATCAACGAGGAGTAAGAAAGAAACCGAACCGTACACGTCTAATGTTACCCACACAATCGAAGACACATCATTTCGGTATCTTCTAGAACTTTTTCAAGGATTCTGTGTGCCTGGTGAGAGGAATACGGCTATAGAAGTCTGAATTTCAGGTCAGAAAGACAGTCTTGCATCTTGCATTCAGCTCTCATGAGGAGAACTTCAAACAAAGCAGAATTAAAACAGCGAATCGATCTGTTCTTAAAAAATATTCGCGATTTGGAAACCGTTATTAACCAAAAGTCAGAACTCAACAAAGTGACACAAAAGTTCGCAAATCTAAATTTATCAAGAAACACATAACTACTAAACATTTAAAAAAAACGCATTTCACAAAACTCAACAAAGTTGCAAGCATGAACGAATTTCTGCCGACGAAGAAATTGACGGAGCTGGAAATTTTTAAAATCTACAATGTCACCAATATTCGACGGGTCCAAACGAGGTTTGGGCAGCGTGTCGTCACAGACCTGAACAACGAATTTAGCGTATCCTTACCGGCACGGACTGTGCGACTGCTGAACGAGGACGAGACACAATATCAGAAATTGGTGCAGACGATGGAGGAGGAGCGGTTGCTCTTGCAGTATCTGGGCGGCCAGTACGGTCAAATTGAATTTAAAGATGCCTCATTTGTACACCGTACCTGGACAACGTGTGCAGCGTCTCCTTCTTACCAGCATGGACCGTGTGACTACTAAACGTGATCAAGAACCAATTTCAAAAACTTGACAAAAAACTTTCGAAGACGTTTACAATTATTCTACGTTTCATGAACTTTAAGAATATTGTACAAGTTTTTTCGCAAAGCTTTTATTTTTCTGCTGTACTCCACATTAACTATGTATATGTACTACCACTACTACTACGTTAGTTACGTTGGATGCTGTTGTTGTTTACAGCTCTCTGAAACATACAATAAATTTTGGAAATTTAAGACATGATGTATCATACACAAAAGTATTTATCAAATCTGTTCTAAAATGATATTTTAGAAACGTAAGACATGTATGTATCACAGAAGTTTCAAGATTTTCGTTGTTGAAAAGAAAAAAAGGAAAATAAATGAATTTATTCTAACAGTTGTGAAATTAAAGAAAAATTTGTCTTACATTTTTTAAACAGAAAATCTCTCCATTCATCACGTACCAGGCGGGCCGCCATACCCGCCTGATAATCGATCAGGTCATTTCGAGAGTTAATATTATCATTACGGCCGCCGTTCGCCGTGTGCATGCTCAACGCCAGCCGGACCGACTGTAGGAAAAAATCGTGAGGTACTCGGGAGATCCACTTTCTAAACACCCGCACATGTGAAAGAACATTTACGTACTCCATGGTTTTTTGCGTTCAAATTTCTGAAAACAAAGCGCACACGCGTTAAATTATTTCTATTCACTCAAGTAAAGTCGAAAATTGTTGTACACTCAAGGTAAAAAAAAACTGTATAACTGCACTGATTTCAATCACCCACCTTGACAGTTTGAAAGCTCGACTGCTAATGAATTCATCAGACGGACGGAGCACCCCACTCTTTTTATAGCTTCTTCATATGTTTTAGGTTCACAATTAAACTAATGCCAAATCATAAAGTGGTTGACACTTGTTGGTTACGTTTGCAGGATATATTTTTCTCACTCTGTCCTACTGCACTAGTGCGTAGCTCTCGAAATCGTGAACCTGACACCGTTGGCAAAGTGAATCATCCCCGTAACGCTCTCGGTGAACGATATCTACTAAGCCTATCACAGTTCCATGTAAAACTCTAATGATTAGTTCACTCTCACAGCTCTCTCTCGTACATCAGGCGTGCGAAACTTCTTCGCCAAGTTCCAGGAACTGCCTTGCCATCTTCCATGCACGCACGCCCGCACGCACATAAGCAACGGATTCGATCGAGAAATATCTTGCAATTTTTCGTTTGTTCACGAATCTTTTCGCGAATCTTTGACTGCGTGTGTGTGTGTGTGTGCAGATATTATGATAGTGTTCACCCATTTATAAGGAATCGTGTCAGCGTAGAGCGGTCATTCTAGAGCAAGCTTTGCAACTCTATCTTTGTCAAGTGAGCGCGACAGAAGCAAACATGGATTCTAAAATTGTCAGAAGTTAATCAAGATCATGTAACGGCGTTTTAGATTTTAACCGAGAAATCATGGGCGACAGAGATTGCAAAATGGGTTCGATTCAGAATGCAAAATACCAAACTTTCAAACAAAATATCACGACGCAACGCCTCAACGATCGGGCAGAAGAAGAGAATTTTGACGATGAATGGAATATTAAAATCATTGACTGCCAAATTTCAACAGTTTACGAAAGTGGGCTCTGGATTGTGGAACGGACGGAAGAGCGGCCGCGTACGATGGGAGGATTTGGAAACGGCTTTCGAGAGCCGAATTCGAACGGAAGCCGTCATCAATCTACGGCACAAGGACTTGAACAGATTTCTCGGAGATGCCAAACACCTTATCCTTTTCAGAATGAAGAGAATGCTACTAAAGGCTGGAGGTTTAGAAGCCAACTGCATCTCATCATGCAAATTTGGTGTAACAAAAAACGCCGAACTTGTTGAAGAAATGAAATATTTTAACACCAGAAACCAGATCATCCTCCTGCCAGCTGACATACACGGGTGGTTCGAAGAGCACGTGAGACACAAAATGTTAAGCAAAGTCAAAGATTTGCAAGGGAAAGACTCTGGCTGGTCGTTGACCGAAGTGATAAATTTGACTGTGAATTTGAACGAGTACGTGCCGCTGCGAGAAGGTGTTTTCACATACACAACACTACCGAAGGATGTTCAAGACAAGAAGGCTGTCGTCAACATCCGCAACAGCGACGCGTATTGCGTCCTCTGGTCGATCACCGGAGCCCTCTTTCTGGCCAATGACAACAATCCCAGTAAAATTACTTCATATCCACATTTCAGGTTAGTGCTACAATACAACGGTTTGCATTTTCCAATGTCTTTAGACCGGATTCCAAAATTTAAGAAACTTAACAAACTTTCAATCAACGTTTACGGTGTAGATAGTACGGAAAAACAAAAGCGCAGTAAAATTGTACCCATTTATTTGTGCCGGAACAAGTCTGATGAACCAGTAATCCATCTTTTAGTAATAGAAACTGAAAACACGATGACGACGATGATGATGATGATATGGAAAACATTGAAAAGAATGTAACACATCATTTTGCATGGATTCGAATTTTGTCGAGATCAATAAGTTCTCAAGTTTCCAAACGCTCACATCAGACGTGGTTGTGCGATAGGTGTCTGTCTCATTTTAATTTCGACAGATGCTTGTTGGACCACCGAGTTGATTGCATGAGTTTGAACGAAACGAAAGTTATTTCACATACAGAGGAGGAAGAAATTCTAAAATTTAAGAATTTCAAACATGAAGAATTCGTTCCGTTCTTCATTTACGCGGATCTCGAATGTTTACTGGAACCGACGCTCAAAAAGATGGGTACAAAAAAACAATTTACCAAAATCACATGCAATACAGTATAGCGTATTATCTGCATTGTGCTTTTGACGATTCGCTTTCAAAATTCAAAATTAATCGCGGAGAGACTTGCATTCAATGGTTTACAAACGAGTTAAAGGAATTGGCACATTCGTTAGAGGGATATTGAAAGACTGTTGTCACCATAGAAGCACTAAATTCCAATCAGATCAAGGAGTTTGATTTATCGACGGTCTGTCTTATTTGTGAAAAACCGTTTACACCCACAGACGTGAAACATCGTGATCACTGTTATTTCACGGGAAAGTACCGTGGTGCTGCTCACCGCGGCTGTAATCTAAATTACCAAAATTCGCACACTATCCCAGTAATATTCCACAATCTTTCGGGTTACGTTTCGCATTTTCTGATTAAAGCACTGGCAACGTCATTCGAAGGTACTGTTGAACTTTTACCTGTTAACAAATAAAAGTACATTTCCTTCACTAAATTCGTTAAGGGAACGGATGTAAGGTTCCGTTTCATGGATTCGTAACGTTTCATGCCTAGCAGCCTCGATAAATTATCATCGTATCTGGGCGATTGTCAAAAAACAATAACACGTAAATTCTGCAGTAGCTTAAACAAATTTAGATAATTGACTAGAAAAGGTGTCTTCTCGTATGAATACATAGACAGTTGGAGAAAGCTTTGGCAGAAACATTTACCAGCCATAGAACAGTTTTATTCAAAATTGAATGACCGGAATATATCAGACGACAATTACGCACACGCGTGCGACCTGTGACAAACTTTTAACGTTCAAACTTTGGGAAAGTATTCGGACTTGTATTTACAGACGGACGTGTTTTTACTGGCTGACATTTTCCAAAATTCAGGACAGAATTGTTGGACGACGTACAAACTGGACCCATTACATTACTACACAGCGCCCGGTCTGTCGATTGATGCAATGTTAAAATGTTCAGGCATCGAACTCGAGTTTCTCACCGACATAGACATGGTTATGTTTATCGAAAAAGGTATTCGAGGTGGTGTGTCACAGTGTTCGAACAGATACGCAAAGGCCAACAATAGATGTATGGGAGAGGAATTCGATCCTTAGGTCGAAGAATCTTATCTTATGTACTTTGACGTTGATAATTTGTACGGTGCTGCTATGAGCTTTGCTCTGCCATACAGTTCCTTCGAATGGGTATCAGACTTCAGACAATGCGACGTTCTTGCCATCTCGGACGATGCGGAGTTTGGTTATATGCTGGAGGTAGATTTGGAATATCCTGCGGAACTGCATGAAACTCATAAAGATTTACCATTGTGTCCGGATCACTATATACCTCCGATTTTGAACAATGAACAGCCAAAATTGACGCCCACGCTATTTTCCAATAAAAACTACGTTGAGTAAGAAGTTTCTTCTCTGCAAGCACTGTGTATACGGAGACTCTAATGTGCAGATAGTGTGTTTACCCTTTTTGAATCCTTGCATCCGATGAGAAGCCCGTAAGACAAGCAATGCCGTCTAATGAATGATGTGCGAATGTGCAAATCATGAATCTACGAGAGAATATTTGTTAAAGGAATGTAAATTCGGAAAATTGGTGATTTCGAAAAATTAACGACGGAGCCAGGAATCGAACGTGGCCTCTAGAGATGCTTGACCAGAGCCTCACTCCACTAGACCACCTAGCCGCCCTGACTCTTTTGTCGTTGACATCTCTCAACACCAGTGAGTCCGAATTTGTTTTCCTGTGCCCGGTTTATGTGTGAGTAAGAAGTTTCTTCTTTGCAAGCACTATGTATGAGGGTACTCTGATGTGTAGATGTTGTGTTTATCCTTTTTGATCTCTCATCAATTGAGATATTAACGACAACAGAGTCAGGGCGGCTGGGTGGTCTAGTGTAGTAAGGCTCCGGTCAAGCATCTCTAGACGCCAGGTTCGATTCCTGGCTCTGTCATTAATTTTTCGAAATCACCAATTTTTCGAATTTACATTCTTTCAAAAACTACGTTGTTCGCAACAGCGTTTTGAAACAATGATTACAATTGGACTCAAAATCACTCAAAATTCACAGAGTTCTCAAATTCAGGCAAACCCTGTGGCTCAAAAAGTATATAGATTTGAATATTGATTTGCGCAAAAAATCTCACAACGAATTCGAGAAAAATTTTTACAAACTGATGAACAACGCAGTTTTTGGCAAAACAATGGAAAATGTTAGGACGTATAGAGATGTCAGGCTGATCACGAAATGGGATGGAAGGTACGGTGCTAGAGCTACCATAGCCAAGCCTAATTTTCACAGCTGCACCGTTTTCGACGAAGATATAATTATCGTTGAAATGAGTAAGACAAAAGTCAAATTGAATAAACCATTGTTTGCAGGTTTCTCCATCATGGATCTGGCTAAAACATATATCTACGATTTTCATTATAATTATATTAAGCAGAAATTTGGCAACCGAGCAAAATTAATGTATACGGATACCGACAGTTTGATTTACAATTTTACCGTCCCCGACATATACGAACATATGAAGGAGGACTTGCATAAATTCGATACGTCTGATTATCCGCTTGACAACGCTTATGGAATGCCGCGAGCGAACGGAAAAGTTCTCGGCTTGATGAAAGACGAGAATAACGGGGAAATAATGTTGGAATTTGTAGGATCAAGAGCAAAATTGTACGCATTCCGAGTCTTGGAAGATGAGGGAGAAAATAAACGTGCCAAAGGTGTTAAAGGATCAGCGTTGAGAAAAATAACTTTCAACAATTATTTGGAATATGCGTTGGAAAGTGAAAATTTGTCTACAAATCAGCATTTGACATCAAGTCCAAAGCACAAGGTATACACTGTAAAACAGAAGAAAGTGGCACTGAGCTGGGATGACGACAAGCGGATCGTGTTTCAAAACACAACCGACACGCTTCCGTGGGGTTACAAGCCTGCACCTGAGCTTTGTAATTACCATATCGTAATCTATGTAGGACTTGATTTATAACTGTACCATGTTGTATAAAATATTATTATTACGTAGAATAGTGAATAAGAACGCTCCAAAATACAAAAAATTGTACAACGCTGCTTATGTCTGTCGATTGTCTGAAAAATGAAGATGCATACTTGTTATGTGTCGGGTATAAAATGAAGAGGCACATACGTTTTTACAAAAAATTCATTTATTTTACTGTTATATATCCGATTCGTTTATCCAACTGTTGTGTGTATTGTCGAAACCTAATCATTCAACGTATATTTTTCTTCCACGCTTCTTGAGCATCTTCTCCACCAGATAGATATCCAGATGTTGAACCTTGAGGAGCTCTTGTTCGTAGAAACCACCAGCGATGGGTTGATCTCGGCAGTCTTTGAGCTTGTACGTCGCAGGATGAGTCTTTTCCACTCGACTTATCGTGAATATTTCAGTCGTCCAATTGGAAGTGTAACCTTTCTCAAAGACATTTTCGAATTTGCTGATTCGAATTTTGTCGCGGGATTTGAATTTTGCCGATATGGTAGGTATCGCTCGAAGCCCTCCGTACGCCTGACGTAATAATAGCCTTTCGTTTGCAACGGTGACATCCGACGGTTTCATTCTCATGGTTCGGTGTTTGGCATTGTTGTAAGCCGAAACCAAATCAGATAAGATGTCGAGCCACTTGTAGCTTCCTTGCATGCTGAACTGTGTCCACATTTTACCATTCAGCGTGTGATTGAAACGTTCATAGATCGAAGCCTTTAAATTACTATACGTGGAGTAAAGTTTGATTCCGTAACGTGTCATCAGCGATTTAAATTTAAAGTTGTCAAATTCCGTTCCTCTGTCGACGCGTAAATTTTTCGGTACCGGTCCTTGGACAAGCACGGATTCCATTGCCTTTGTAACATCATCTCCAGACTTGCTCTCTATCGGTATAGCCCACGCATACTTTGGAAAGATATCAATGACTATGAGCATGTACTTGTAGCCTTTGTTTTGTCCAGCGTACGACGTCATATCAACAAGATCCGCCTGCCAGGTCTCGTCGATGCTGCGCACGTCTACACGTCGACGCGGGTAATTCCGGCGTGTAGGCTTATGCAGTTTCGTCACCAGTGCTTGCTTTCTCTCGTTCATATTCCAACGCTCTTAGTCTGGTGTCCAATTTAGAAATGATTTCTGCGTTCTGAATGGACAAGTCTCTGTCTGTTTTGAAGTCTGTATAAAAGGTATCCAAGGCTTTCTCCGTGGTGATCTCCAAAACTTTGATCATTAGATCGAGGTTGTCGATTTGTTTTAGCAGCACGTTGAATTTTCGTTTGAAGGTTTTTAAAGTTACAGCATTGTTCGGCTCTGCGGAATCTGTGACACTGCACAGTCTCTTGTTCCGTATATCGTAATGCCCATCCGCTGTTATTTGAAACACGACACCCGGAGGACCGCGAGTGCTCGCAGCTGTGTGTTTTTTTTCAGCTGACGTCCAAACATGTCAACCTTGATCTCGTCAATGATTGCGGAGTCAGGCAAAAGATTTAGTGCTTGAATTTAGCGCTCTGAGCGTTTCAGATAGGCTCGGTGGCGCTATAGTACTTTCTGTGAGCATTTGTTGCGAGAAGGATATTTCTGTAATTCTCATTGTCATTGCGGGTAACGTGAGCGCTGTTGGGCATATTTTTAAACAGCAGCTTCAACAGTCCCTCAGTTTTCGGATAGAGCGTGCCGCCTATGCGAACGGAATCGCGCTCGAAGCTTATCGGTGAGTCACCAACCATCAGCCCGGCAGTAAAAAGGTTCCGTACCCCGTACACGGTACCCAACTTGTGCTGTCTTTGTTTATCCTTGAGCATCCCAAGATATTCATTTTCTTATCTCACCGACGATTCTGTGACAGTTTGATCCTCTTTATGTGCAGTTGCAAAAGAATCTACTGCTTCCATTTCGTTTTTCGGCTCATCCTTCGCTTCAGTTTTGAATTCTTCCTTCACCTCTTCCTTAACAAGTTTCGTGCCTCGAGAAAAATTGACTAATTCCTGCAGCGGGGTTACCACAGGTTTGAAGACATCCTTTATTGTTTCCTGCAGCGACTCTTTTCTCGTCTTAAGGATTCTGTGCTCACGACGAATCGCATTACTGGCTTGAGCGGTACGATGCAAGACTACTTTTTCCTTACGAATTTCCTGCATGTTGACACAACTTGTTCTGGAAAGCTACTGTTTCGTCGCCTTCGAAGATCGTGTATTTCATTCTTTTGTCATCTTTATAAGATTTTCAAATCCGCACCTATACCGACCATTACCGAGCTCCGTATCCTTGTCAATCACTACGAACCCATATTTGTCACCGTTCCAGCATGCCGCACACAAGTCTTTTAACTCTACGTACGACATATCGGTGTTCACATGATCGTTGTACGCATGTCTCAGATTCATCTCGTCTTGTTTGAATAAGACCAGCAAGTTGGTGTTGTCGCGCACGAGATGCGTAGGGATTCGAGCGTACGTCTGACAAAGATAGAAACAGTCTACATCGTGATGTCTACCTATACAAAAGTACGCGCGTATGTTATCCTGCTTCTCGCACGCTACGTCATCTAATATCATGATCGAGTTAGGTTGCGTCTTGTTCTGTGCAATGACGTGCTCATGCTCGTTGAAGGGGTAGTACTAAACATCGTCGACATTTTCGAGCACTTGAATCAGAAACTTGTATTTCGGTTGATTTACAGATTTTGAGTAATCGTACAGAATTTCGGACCCCAAACCGTTCGGATGCGTTATAAGCGCAAATAATGCGTTGGTTTTGGCACAGTTAGATGGTCCGCAGAATACCGCACGTACACTACTTGGCAATGATTCGCCATGACGTTTTTTCCGTTTTGTACTTTGCTCCGTAAATTTGTCAAAATTCTTTACGGGCAGCATGGTCAATTGTGTCTCGAACCTCATCTCGAACGTGACTGGCTGTATTTTCTATAAATGCGTCGTTTATAACAAATTTCTCTTAGTCGCAGAGCGGACATGATTGTGCGCACACGTGATTGTAAGCGATCCTCAAAAAAGCGATCAAGGGGAAAGGTTTGGTAAATAGCATTATCAACAATTTCCCGATCGATTTGCATGTTCCCGGTTACCAATACTGTGGTCCTGGTACAAAGTTGACGTAAAGACTCGCAAGAGGCGATGCCGATATCAACCCTCTGGATGCAGCGTGTAAGGAACATGATATAGCGTATTCGAAGAATCGTGAGAACCCTGACGCTAGAAGCGTCGCGGATAAAATGTTAGCTGAAAAAGTCTAAAAACGGGTTTTCGTAAAGGACGCACATTTGGGTGAGAAGGCAGCCGCTTGGGCAGTAGCTAACGCGATAAAGGTGAAAACAAAGTCAGGCATGGGGTGTCGAAAAACCAAAGAACGTTTCCTTAAACAAAATCATACGAGCGGCAATACAGTCTATGATTCAGAGTCACGACGCGAAAATGGGCATTCAGTCTGCACTGAAAGGTGCTTGAGAAGCTGTTAAAAAGTAAGGCGGTAAACATAATGTCCGATCACTGCAAGTTCTACCGGTACCCTCATAAGTTGGCGGATTTCTACTGTTTCTCAAACCTATTTTTGCCGGTCTCAGCGCCGCGGGTGGGTAAGCGAGGGTGCTGCGGGTATAGCAAAGACTGTTAACGATGCGAGCGCGGCTAAACGAGAATTGTAGGATAGCAAATGGCATAACAAAACGATGGAAGCGATCGCCTAAGGTGAAGGTCTCCATCTCAAACCTTATAAAGAGGGTTTCGGTCTTCATTTTTCAAAAAAACTAAGTGTGAAGCTACCACGCCGAGTGTTGACCAACTGGGATTTGCTGAAATATGCAAAACTCATGAAAATTCCATACTTCCGAGGTGTCTTCATGCGCAACGAAATGTCCAAAACCGGACCGCGTGAAAAGGAGATAGCTGTAGTCAATCTCGGCGATAAAAATGGGCCTGGGATACACTGGGTTGCATTTACGGAACGCGGCAACGATGTAGTTTACTTCGACAGTTTCAGTCATCTTCAACCTCCGTTGGGCCTCGTGAAATATCTCGGTGTTGGTAGCGTTGAGTACAACTATCGAAGGTATCAGGATTACGGTACATTCGATTGCGGGCACATGTGTCAGAAATTTCTGAGCGATGAGCTATAAAAACACGACACGTAATTTAATAACCTCAGTCCAGTACTTGCAGTCATGCATGATTCGTTCACGCTCACGATATCGGGAACGTCTCCGATTCTCGAAGCGCAATATTTTACTTTGAAAGAACTTGCTTCGAATGAAAATTATGTTCTAGGTCTTGTTGAACTGTTGAGCTTTAATTCCATTTCCAACGTTGATATCGGTCACAATAAAATATACGTAGTTGATAAGGTAGTCACTATATCCACTGGCAGCTACGAAATTGAGGATACTGAAAAGCATGTTCAAGACGCGTCATAACATACCAACATTGAAATCAGCACAAAGCCTATTAACAATAAGTTATGCAGCGAATTCAAATGTAAACGTATCGTAAATTAAGAACCTGACGATTGTATTGGTCAGCTTCTCTGATTTACACCGCGCGTATTGGCAGCTAACCAAACTCACCATTCGGATATGCCTGTAATTATTCTCAAGGTCAACGCGTTGCAAGTCGAATGCTGCATTACAACGGGTGCCTATGTCAACGAGCGCAAAGTGAATACTATTCACGAATTTTTCCCTATCGTTCCGCTGGGATATGAGATCGTGGAAATGCCATCGCACGTCTTTTACCTTTCGATCACCGTCAAGACCATGGATCACGTACAGCTTCATAGTCGATCGGTTAGTCGATCAGGATGGAGACCTGGTTAATTTTCGCGGAGAAGTTATAACTGTGAGACTGCACATCAAATCACAATGAAAGATAGGTATTGTATACAACAGATTGTCCAAAAAGAGTCATATAAGTTAGTCAGCATGTCCCGATCAAGTCAGTCATCGATCGATTCCCGAATCGCTAACACGTCGGAACGTGGAGTTCCTGATAGCTTTGGGTCTAAAGCTGACACCTTATGGAAAAGAAATTTCCGACAAATAAAACTGCGATTCTGCTGTTTCGTTACCTGCAATGTACCAAAGAGGAGGAAATCTTGAGCATATAAACACCTGTCGTCTCTGACGAATCAATCGCCCACCAAGAAATACACGCACATAAACCGTACGCATTGTCAACTTTCAACAACATCAATGAGATTCGAATTACCGTTCAGCATTAGGATTTATGCGTATTACCGAGCAAGAGTTCGCTGCATATCTCTGGAAAATTGCTCAAATCGGACGGCACTGCAGCAGCGGTCACAACTTCAATCACTAACGCCATTCGTCATTTGTCCAAGATGTACGGTACGAACTAAACGCTGTAGAGATTAATAAATGTCAAAACGTTGGTCTGACCAGCCGCAGCCTGCTGAAAGGTTTTGCTTCGCTCAACCCTGGTTAAAGTTGGCATATGGAAAATGCTGGATGGCTCGTTGTTCAGGAAACAAAAAAATTAACTGAAGCCGATGGCAACTTTGACGTCGTTATTCCCTTGAGCATGATATTAGGCTTCGCTGAAGCCTATCGCAAGATCATCGTCAACGCGAAACACGAGCTGATTCTTACAAGATCAAAAAGTGATTCGAATGCCATCGTTCAAAATCAATACGAAGACTTTAGAATCGTGATCAATCAGGTGGGTTGGTTAGTACCCTATGTGAAGCTCTAGGATCAACGAAAAATCGCACTGTTGAATATAATTGAGAAAGATACACCTGTCTCCATGAGCTTCCGCAGTTGGGAGTTGTACAAATATCCTTCGCCAATGGCAACCACGAAACACGTTCGGACCGTGGAAACGTACACCCATTTGGAAAAACCGCGATTTCTCATGCTCGGTTTTCAAACGAATCGAAAAAACAAAGCCGGCAAAAATGCCAGTCATCTTGATTACTGTAACATTACTGACGTCGAGCTGTTTTTGAATTCTGAGTATTATCCGAACGTAACCTGAAATTGGACATGAGTCACAATCGCTTTGCATTACTGTACGAGATGTACGCAAACTTTCAAGCCACCTATTACGGCAAAGATCCCGAGCCTCTGTTGACGAAGAGCGAATTTCTACAGTACGAACCTCAGATTTTTATCGACTGTTCATAACAAAACGAGGCTCTGAAATCTACATCGGTAGTTATGTGCATCGAATTTGAGGCTAAAAATAACTTCCCTACTGGTACATATGCCTACTGCTTGATCTCACATGATTGTATAATTGAATATAACCCGCTGAGTGGTGGGATGAGGAAATTGGTATAAAAACCTCGAACGTTGTGACAATCGATTCAATATTTTTCACGATGAAGTTCATAGTCGACGTGCAAGGATTCAGAAGACCGCGTCCCGGTTTCACACCCAAAGAGTTGGCAGTTGTGTCACTTGACGAAGATACCAACCCGTCAATTTTCCTCCTCGAACCTCCGTACGATTGGAATTATTTACTCGCTACATTCAAAAGCAAAAATTTGCGGCTGTCACGGAATTATCATGGACTATCCTGAGAAGGTGGTGGCTTACCTTTCGAGAAGCTTGACTTCACCATCGGATGTATGTCTCTGCGTGATGCTTCAACAGTTTACGTAAAAGGTTTGAAGAAGAAAAGTTGGCTGCAGAAAATTTTGGATGAAAAAGTTGAAGTCATCGATTTCATGGGTTTGGGTTGTCCGTCGTTGCAGAAATTGAATAAAATGTCAGATATGAGTTCAAACTGTACGCATCATGCTATATTACGTCCAAACTGTGCAGCTCAAAACCTATTGTTACTGCGAAATTTTCTACTCAAACACAAAAGACGATCGCTATCCACTCGAACAGTTATTCATTCCCAGTGCCTAAAGCATGGGTACGATACCGTTGAGTAAGAAACATCTAATTACTTTCATATATCAGCATTATGAATTTCATATAAAACTGCAATCTTAAGATGTCTTTTTCAATAAAACATTTTTCATCGTCAATATCAATCATTAATTCAGAACCTCTGTCCTGCTAGTTAAGAGTTTATTTCAGAATCTTCCAGGATTCGACGTCACACCTCAATCCGTTGTCTGCAGGCCGCTCGCCGTCAAATCGAAACTTGTCGAACGCATTGTTTGTCAGCCTAAGTATAGGAGAATCGTTCAGCGTCGAAGCAGCCGCATTCAAATTTCAGAACCTCCCAGAATTTAACGTCACATCTCAATCCGTTGTCCGCAGGCCGCTCGCCGTCAAGTCGAAACTCGTCGGACGCATTTAGTAACCTAAGCCGCGAGGATAAAAACGAATGCGACAACGGTGTGTCGGAGCGGTAACGCACTTCCGTATAGGCAGCTTGATCGGTAAAGAAGGTATTTGTACTCAGAACTGGCCCTGTTTAACTACTATTATCACGTACAAACATGGCTGGACATATACCAGGTCCCAGAGGAATGGGGCTGGCGACGAAGTTCAATGGGACTGGAACTAATCATGGCAACTCAAGATGTAGCACCCGCCGCTATACTAGAACCGATATCGTGCAAATACAAGATTAAAGGTGGAAAAGCCTGTATTTGCCGCAGAGCTGCGCTTCAATGCTCCGTGGTATGTGCACATTGCAGTGACGAACTGTGTACCAACATCGTACAGTTGCAACAAATTATTGCAGACGACGATGATTGCAATAATTTTGATTTACTTGGAATTGAATGCAACCAAGGTTTGATCTACGAATCACAAACCGAAAAAGACCAAATCCAAGAAAGTCGAGAGGATGATGACGATGACGTAGACGGCGTGAATATGCCTGGCCCGTCGACAAAATGGACCAAATACGCATGATTATGCGATCAAATTTCATTCTATAACTTTTTTTTTATCATAAATCCATGCCGCTATCTTATTTTTAACCTTCTTTCCTTCCCAATTATCAAAAAATCATTTGAATATGAGAAGTAGAAAGTATTTTTCTGTGAAAAACTGAAAAATAAAGAATAAAATTGAAATAGTAGAAGCCAAGATATCGACGATTATATGCAGCTGCTCCGTCTCCTATTGTGTCCGTAAGCTTCACAGGTAGAATGCGGACAGAGACAACTTTGACGCTCTCTATCTCGGGTAATATTCGACTAATCGCAAAATCGTATGCACAAAAATTATTTAGAATTTAGCCCTCTACAACTTTTGTGTGAAAAATTTATTGATAACATCGAAAGGGGGCAATATAATTGACAATAAACATTATTAGACATCAATTTATGGCACTTTTTTGATCATAAAACTTTTTTATTTACAGCTGTCAAAAAATACTTCCAACAAAAGTTGTAGACAATATTTTTCTCTAAAAAACTTCTAAAAAAATCGAAAATCCGAATAATGGGAGCCGAGACATCGAGGATTACCTGTTTTTCAAGGTGGTGGCTGATGCACAAGAAAATTTTGTCGGATTTTGGTGTGTTTGGGCATCTCAGAAGCCCCTCTACTTGTCCGAAAAAATTTGGCTTTTCAATCAGTTTTGTAGATATTACCTACTTTTCGGTCTTATTTGACTGGCCTACTAGGCATTCGACCACGAGCGATCTTTAGCGAGCCAGGGTTTCAAATGTAGGTATTGAGGTAATTAATTTGAAATGAAAGTCACTCTTGGTTTTATAGGTTGTTAAAACAAAACAATCGAAAAATTGTCTACGTTTCAGCCCGAGTGGGGGCCCTCCTCAGAACGACCATGCATATTAATTTATTGCCCACATCTATGAAACAAATCAGAATACAAGGTGACAGAGTAAAAAAAAAATTAGGATAAAAAATTATAATAAGATAAGATCAATTAAAATATAACATAGAATAAAATAAAAATTACAAATAAAATTGAAGTAAAAACACAGACTAGCATGATGACTATAAACTTAGATTCAAAATTGAAGTATTATGGATTTTGTAAAATCTCTGTAAAACTTCGCCATATACAGGGTGTCCCTAAATTGCCTCCCACGGACTAGCCAGCATGATACCTCGTTAAAATCGAACCGAGAATTTCTTTTCCGGAAGCTCGTCCGACGCATAGTTTTTGAAATATAAGCGATAGCGCTAGGCCAATCAGAGTGCACCATTTCGTCTAGATTTGCCGCCACGGAAATTGCTGTTTTGTTCGACTGGGTGAATTATTATTATTCGTTTACGAATTAAATATCGGCACCTCCCCTCTCTCGCTGCTGTACCCCTTCTCGGGCGCTGACCTCGGTATTGTTGCCGCGGTACACGCTGCCGGCCGCACATCCATGGGCGCACACTTGTGTGTGTAAACAGAAGCGCATCCTCAAGCATAAGGGGTACAGCAGCGAGAGAGGGGAGGTGCCGATATTTAATTCTTAAACGAATAATAATTCACCCAGACGAACAAAACAGCAATTTCCGTGGTGGCAAATCTAGATGATATGGTGCACTCTGATTGGTCCAGCGCTATCGCTTATAATTCAAAAACTATGCATCGGACGAGCTTCCGGAAAAGAAATTCTCGGTTGGATTTTAACGAAGTATCATGCTGGCTAGTCCGTGGGAGGCAATTTAGGGACACCCTGTATATGTGTAATTAGTATTAGTTTCGTATGCTACAAGCGTGTAGTCTGATGGAGCAGTGGCGCTGCGGTGCATAGGTAAGGGGGAGCGCAGCAGTGGGAATGCGCCGAGTCAGTCAGTCTGCTCAACAGCACCGTATGCGCAACATTGCTATTTTGTACTTTGTCAGTTTGATGTTCACCTATAAATCAATTCTTTCTTTTCATCATTCTCAAACTCAACAAAATCAGTCATATACTGTCGAGTATGTTACAGGTTTAAGACAATTAAATTAAATGGCAAGGATAGCGGTAGTTAATAAAACAGGCGATAGTCGTTCACAGAAATTTCGATAGAATAGAGTTAAATGGTAGCTTTGAAATGAGAGACGATAGTTAACAGCGAAACATGAGCGTAGGTCGGGAGAAGCGATATAATGCAAGAATTTACCTAAAACTAGACGTCACTGGGCGACGCGCGACGTGATCTTACCCAAGTTGCAAAGAATGTCGCTACGCGAGTTATTATTTTGTTAATTAAAAACGAGAGTAAGAACTTTATTGCAATCGATAGAAAACAAAATGAAGATAGCTCGGGAGATAATAACGGAAGAATAAGACAAATTTACCATAGATGCTAATCAGTATGAAAGATTGACATTTATTAATAATTTATAAAAATCGGTAGCGTAGACAATAGATTAGAGTTAACAGTATAGTACGAGAGATAATTTACAAGAGAGTTATTCATAAACGATAGAATCAATAATTTACAATATTTAGGAATTCGAGGAATTATGCAAAGAAATCTCAAAATATAACTTCGAGAGAATACCAAATTAAAGGAGAATACAAAATTATGAGAGAATAAAAAATTATGCGATAGTGAGAAATTCAAAGAGTTTGCCAAATAAAGAAATACACGAAATACACCTCAGTACAATAAAATCAGGGATAATACGCAAAACTTTACTTAACATAGAAATACGGTACTGCGGGAAGATAAAAAGAAAATAATAACAAACGAAAATAATGTAATATTGCTAATAGCAATAGGAAAGGTTTGGTAGTATTTAGCGGCTGAATCTACGCTCGGTTATACTACAAGGAACTCGATTTACGATCCAATAGGCACAATATAAATAAAATATGATAAGCAATACAAGAAATAAAATATAATAAGCACTACTATCACATAAAATCAAGAAACTGAAGATGAAGCCAATATGGCTCAAATACAGCAGAAATTACAGAAGCAGACTGATAGAGATTTACGAATAAGTAAAGAAATTTACAAGTACGAAAGAACAATTATTCGGTAGTTACGAGGTCGCTCAGGCACGGAATTTATTAAGTTACTGAAACCATGCAGTCACAGGTTGGCTTAACGCAACTCTAAGCCGTGGACCATGATTCACACAAAATCGGCATCACACGATGCAACTAAGAAAAAATAAATACAATCAAAAAGAAAATAGAAATTATGAGCAACTTCGTAATGATATAATATAAAGGCAGAAGCCTTACCTTGACGGGTGACTTCAGGCACACAACACTGACTTTAATTTAAAAGAAACTTAAAACTAGCAGAAGAAATCCAGAAGGAAGGAAGGTAATTTAAAGGAGATAAAGAAGCTAATGGCAGTACAACGATAGAAAGTGGTGAATAAACGGTAGATAGAATAACGATAGAGCAATAAAGGAAGAAAAGGAAGGTAGATCAAAACGAGAGTATATCGAGAATCGTAGCTTTCTCCTGGCGGGTCAAGCGTAGAATAGACGGAGGTCGGAATTCGGCTCGCCGATCTCGCCGCTGTCATGAGGTGGTGCTTCTTTCCTTTGATTGGTTGTTTGACCCCTACCATAATTAGGCCATCCCCCTGTGGCGAATATCGGTTACGGCGTGGTCATGCGTTTTCGAAGATTACCGCTAGATATTGCGTAATGTGCTGCCCGTGATTTCGTCGTTGACACCAACTCGTACGATTTATTAGCTGCTTCAACTTACTGTCCAGGTTGCCTATCATTAGGGATTCCTTTGACAGAGGCATACGCAGGGTGCCTCTCTGTCAAAGTTACAGAGTGGAAGGCGACGCTTCATTATTCGCTTTCACCGGTTTCGTTGTATAGGCAATGGCCAACTTTCCACGATATATCAAGGAGACCATGCAGTCACACAACGGCGCGGCGGCGGACTGCAACTGTAAGCCGTGGACTGTGGCTGCGTTGATTATAGTCCTTACTGGTATGAAGGCTGCGTCAATCCTCAGAACGACTGCTTTATCAAACTGGACCTAGTGATTAGGGGTCAGTCCGGCACCAGGCCGGTAAGTCGGAAGATAGCAGGCTACATTCTGCCCTGTATGCCATCCTTACGGCATCCGAGAAAGCGGGCGGCTGGTTTCTCCTTGAGAAGTGGTGCCCTCTGCTGTCGGGAGGACTTTACATCCCTGTTTACCGGCGGTCAAGGCGATTCGAGAGGTTCGTATGGATGCTAGCCCAGATGTTTCGAAGTACACCAAGGTAGCCAGTGTAGCCTTATTGGACACCAAGTCGAAGTCATCGAGAGCTGGAACCGGTAGTTATCGGTAGCTGTTGATCCCTTGGTGGTCGAGATCTTCGTCGTCCAAGTACCTTGACAACGTGCGCCAGAGCGCGAGATACAGAATTCGAAAAGAAAGAATTAGTTAAGAGTTCTTATTGCCTACTTTGTATCGAGTTCGGTTGGAGTACCCCGCCAGGGACGCAATTCCTAAAGATTTCCTTTAGTTATGTGCCCTTGTGACGGGCGGCTCTAAAACACCACGTTACAATACTAAGTGTGAGAGTTGAATACTACCGTGCCAAGCCGGACGCGGCGTTTGAGACAAGGATTAGATGAAAGAAAACATCTGCTGTAATCGGGGGACTCTACGAGAAGACCCCTGTTAACTTCAATTTCATTCCTCGTAGCAGTGCAAAATTTGATATGTTATTTTCCACAACTTGAAACTAATTTCTACAGTATCAGAGTTGTCAATATTTATTCATCAAACCATAATATATTTTGAAAGAAGAATGAGCGGTCAAACGTAACAGTTTACCAAATAATATAACTCATCTACAAAAACGAACATCTCATGTGAGGAACGGTCTGACGAGACGCAACTCGAAAGACTATTATTGGAATTTACATCGATGACAGAACTTGTTGGGTCAAACGACAAAGATAAGTTAGCAGACTGTCAATTTAATGACAAAAAATTGTTTATAATGACTTTAAATTGACAACTAATTTAAATATAAAAAAAAGGATACAAAGGAATTAAATAACTAAAAGGGCGTATTTTACTTGTTAAAAGAATCTCAAATGTACGAATAAGTTGAATTTATGGAAATTCAAAATAATCTTGTATTTGCATGAAATGATGAATATGAGACAACATATTTTTGAGAATATAAAAAGATGAACTGATAAAATTAGCTCTAAATAGAATGAAAAATTTCTTTCTTTTTGATGAAATCTTTAGATTGAATATTCTTCCATTTTTTACTTGTTTTTCCCTTGTTTAGATTTATTTAATATAAGTAAGCAATTAATAAAAAAAATAGTCTCATCACAAAAGATATCCTTGTTTGGTCTTCGGTCGTCATTTCCCAAACAGACACCACATAAAAAAAGTTTTATCACGCTGTACGTGCACGCCAGTTCCTGCATGTCTAAAAATATCATAAAGGTGATTTTCGGATATCTAGTTTGTCCTAACGAACTTTTGTTTGACACTGAACAGTTTTTGCTCAAGTGTTGATCAGACGAATAGTCATAGCCATAAAAAGAATTGAAAAAGAGTAAATGCTTCGACCGTTAGCTTGCGATATTTAAAGGATACCACTCGTTCTCTGGTGTGGTCCTTCTGGTATGTACGTGCACGTAAGTCTGTTTGGATCCAGACTGCCGTTGATATTATTTGATGATAAGGTTAACTTAAACAAGACTAACTGTTTCTGGGAACGGTTAGAAAAAAAGACACCGTATGCATGTAATGCGTACGGAAATTTAAGATGAAATATAAGAATGACCTAAAACGAAATTTCAAAGGTTATAGGTATGTGAGAAGAATATATCAATCCATGAAATTCAATAGGGGTTGGAAAATGAAGCTAATATTCAAGGGTGTTCGGCATCGAGGATCTGACATGATCTTGATTAGGCTTTCCAGACTTGAAAGCCATGAAGTAAATATAAGGTGGTTTAAACATGGTTTCTCTCACTCTGGGTCCTGATACCCCACTCGTTTCCTTCAATGTTACAAGGAGAGGAGAAACCGGCATTCCTTCAGCAGATGTAGTAAGTAGGCTGAGTAACATAACTGTAAATCTTCGAAGATTGAAATTGTACCACAGTTTCAATCTTTTCCTGGCCGACGGGTGCTAATGTTTGCTCGGAATATACCTCCAAATTGGAACTGCTTTGATCCGAGTTGAATACATTTTGTGGTCCATATTGTTCGATAAGTAGCACTTCAGTAGTATAGCTATGAGAGTTCTGAGTACAAACACCTTTTTTACCGACCGAGCCACTCCGCGCACCCCAGACGCAAACCCTTGTAGGTTACCCACGATAGGACTGCTGATGTGTAACATCAACCACCCCCACATTCTTTTCACACGTTATCAACCACGTGACATTCCAAAATTAATAGTTCTGGAAATTGTTTTTTATCCACTCGGATATCGCTGATGTGTAACATCAACCACCTCACATTCCTTTTCCACGTTATCAACCACGTGACATTCCAAAATTGATGGTTCTGAGAATTGTTTTTCACTTACTTGGATGTTGGTTTGATATCCAAGGTCGACCGATAGCCGCGGTACATTCAGAGCCATGGATCTGCGGTGTTGGGTTACTATCGCTCTGGGAATGCTAAAAGGTGCGCGCGCATACACAAACATACGTACAGCTGCCCTATAAAAAGGACGGTCATCACTGCAAACGATCATTCAGTCACAACTTGTCAAGTATACGTGAGGAAAAAGCTCAAGATGGAATCCGCGAAGTGTTTGAGATTGATCGATATTATGGAATCGGCGTACAAAATCTTGGACAAATCATCATCAACAGCAGAGATTCAGAAATGGATAAAATTTGGAAGTCAAAATATTAGGCTTCTGAACAAAATTTTGCGAAAGACTTCATCCATTGGAGAAAAGATGAGAATTATCACAACGATCGGACTCTTGAAAGCGCTCGCGGAAAAATTCAAACGTCTTCAGAAAACAGGTGGAGGTACGCGGAAAGTAAGAAGAAGCGATCGAGTTCACTGGGAAGATTTGGAATCAGCTTTCGAGGGGAGAATTCGAACTGGATCCATCGTCAATTTGAAGCATAAAGATGTGGAGAGATTTCTAGAAGACGCAAAGGTACTAGCTGTGACGAGACTAAAAAACGCTCTGAAGAAAGACAGGAGCTTGAAAACCAACGTTATCCAGGCTTGTAAATTTGAAGTTAGAAAAGATGATCGCACGGTGGAAGAGATCAAATTTTTTAATACGAGAAATGAAATCATCCTCCAGACAACTGATATCAAAGAATGGTTCATCGAAAACGCGACGGAGCGTTTGTTGAAGAAGGTGGAAGATTTCCAGGAAATGGATTCAGGCTGGTCGTTACTTGAAATTATAAATCTTACCGTCAACAATAACAAGTACGTGCCACTACGAGGCGGTGTCTTCACGTACACACCACTACCCAAAGATATTCAAGATAAGAAGGCTGTCGTCAACATCCGTAACAGCGACTCGTATTGCTTTCTTTGGTCGGTCACCGCAGCTCTGTTCCCAGCCGACAACAACAATCCCAGTAAAATTACTTCATATCCGCATTTCAGCTCAGTGCTACAATACGAAGGTTTGCATTTTCCAATGTCTTTAGACCAGATTCCAAAATTTGAGAAACTTAACAAACTTTCAATCAACGTTTATGGTATAGATAGTTCAGAAAAACAAAAGCGCAGTGAAATCGTCCTCATTTATTTGAGCCGAAACAGGTCTGACAAACCTGTAATTCATCTTTTAGCGATAGAAACTGAAATCACTGACGATGACGATGATAGTATGGAAAATATTGAAAAAAATAGAATCTTTCATTTTACTTGTATTCGAAATTTGTCTCGATTAACAAGTTCTCAAATTTCTAAACGTAATGGTCGTACTTGGTTGTGCGATAGATGTTTGACTTACTTTCATTCTGAACGATGTTTAACAAAGCACAATGTAGATTGCATGAATTGGGTATTTGCATGATTTTTATATTTCTTAACTTTTGATGTTTTTCGATTCTATAAATTTTTTTAGAATTTTTGAAAAAAAAATATTTTGTTTTTGTTTATAAATATTTGAATAATTTAATAAATAAAAGTGGTCCTAAATCACATAAAAGTCACGTGACATAAAACGGAATGTGATTGGTTTGACGTCATTGTGCAGCTACTAGCGCGTTTATTTGAATCCACAAAGAGGAAGGTACAATATTTTAGAAGCGCTAAAAAAATTTTAAGTAAGTTTTTTAAACTTTAAGTTTGATACATTGTATAATTAATGTCAGACTTCAGTGAAAATAATTAAAATAGAAATCAATTTTTGTGTGGTGTTTTTTTTTTTTTTAACTCACACGGATAATTGTGTGGAGGTTATGATCACGTCAATGTTATTATACTAAGATTGTTAAGCAAGCATTAGTTTGACAGCAGTGCAGTTAGTGATTATTAATAAAATAATAAAATGCCCCGACGAAAAGTGGATCCAGGTTTTAGTGAAGCACGATCTGATAATTTACCACGAGTTGATGCATTTATGGTTGCATCCTATCTCGCATCTAACTCTGACTTTGTATCAGCAGAAATGAAAGGAGCAAAAGCTAACCTGTACGTATACTTTAATACAGCTATTTGAATTAATAATAGTTAGAAATGAATTGATACCTTTTTTATCAAAAAAATAAAAATAGTATCTTATGAGATAGTGAATAAATGATCGCAGTTATCTTACTATTTGGGTTAAACTGCTTTGAATTATAGATCAGGGAGAAAGTCATATGGAGATGCACCCGTCGAATTTGTACAGCTGAAACTTCATGGATCTGAATGTACTCTCAAGTGTCTTATTTGTCCTGAACACAGAGTACATAATAAATCATATAGAGTGACTTTAGTCTTGAATATTGTGTACGAAGAGATTTTATCGACTCAATGTCATGATTGTGCGGCATCGCTAGGTGAATGAAATAGTATAACAATATTCTAGGAATAACCAGTCCTGTTATTGTTTCTTTTAATTTTTTTTTTTAATATTTATGATACACTCGTTATATGATAAGTTGAAAATGCTTTGAAAATGTAATAACCTCAATTAACTTATTTTTATATCTTTCCTAGGTGGACGTAAACACGCTATTGCATTTCTAATGTGATTACACAGAAGATCTGAAGAACCTTCACCAACAGATGTTGAATGTTACTGGCGCAAATCTGTTTTATCTCAAGTTGGATCATCAATCAAATTTATTAGGGTGAAAGATTTTGCTTCTAATACAGATACTACTGCTATAGCTAAACCTTTTAATACACTACAAGAATTTGTGAATAGAACAAAACAAAAAACAGTACAGAGCCAAATCTTGAAATATTTTAGTTCAGAAAATACTGAAAAAAGCCTATCAATTCATAATTTATTAGTGGACTTTATCAATTTAGGAGGAACATCATGTGACGATTTCTTAGATTTTTGCAACAATCGAATGTCTCCAGATTTGTGTGATAATATTGGAAAATTCACTCAAGACCAAGCAGATTGTGATCTTTGGTTGTCATTGCGATACGGACGAATCACTGCTTCAAAAGCATATGAAGCGTCCCGGTGTAATACACCTGATGGAACGTTAGTAGAGTTGCTGGTTGGTGGTCAAAAACTACGTAATACAAAAGCTATGGAACGAGGCAAACAATTAGAAGCTATGGTTTCACAACGAGTTGAGCAGAAGTTGAAAAGAAAATTTCAAAAATGCGGCTTATTTTTATGCAACCAGTACCCATACTTGGGAGCTACGCCAGATGCAATAGATGAAGAGTTTGTTGTCGAAATTGAATGCCCGAGGTCTGAAAAGAGTACTCGTACATACATTGACACTACAAATTACAATAAAGTCTCAATGAAATATGTTACTCAAATGCAGATGCAAATGCTTTTCACAGGAAGAAAAATGGCATTATTTATTGTAGCAGACTCGAATTTTGAAGAAACACGGGAATTTAAATCTCTCACTATTGATTATGACTCACAATTGGTGGACAAATTATTAAAAGATTTGAATAGGTTTTGGAAGAAATGTATTTTTAAACATTTATTTAATTCTTTGCAATAAATTAAGCTATCAAATTGTATAAATACAAAACTTTTATTTGTTTGTATTAATATTTTCTTAATTTTTATTAAACATAGTTTTAATGTTAATAGAACTATAGTGAAAAATATAAATATACGCTATATATAGATTTTATATTCAACTATTTACGTCTTCTTGATCAATGGTCCTTGTAGATTAGTTAGAGCAGCAACAATTGTCATAATATTATCCATTTTAGGAATTAATTTAATGTTTACACATGAATGAGGTTCGCAAATTTCAAATTCTCGTATCCTTCTTATCAATCTTTCAATGTGAATACGAAGACTTGCGATTCGTTTTGTAGCAATAACTTCTTCATGACTTGGTTTCTTGTCAGCACTTACTGTCGGAGGTCTAATTAACGTACAGTTTTTACCAATCACCAAGTTTTCAATGTGTTTAAAGCCTCTATCAGCTAGTACAGCAGCGTCTGGTTTCAAACAATCCAAATATCCAGATTGAGAGACGATTTCAGCATTCGATATTCTACCACCGAATCCAGGTGAAATAAAATTAACTATTCTATCAGGAGTACAAGAAACTAAATATTTAACCGTATTAGACTTTTTGTATTCAGACCAAGTCAATGATTGTTTTACAGGATCTGTTGACTTTTCTATTTCAATTTCTAAACAATCAATTATTGATTCTACTGCAGCATAACGACATCGAAAGCTTATTGGCAACTGACGTTTGATTCTTGCTGATGAAGGCCAAATAATAAAGTCTTTTAAATATTCTGCCATGATTGGTAAAGTCTTTGTAAATATGCGACTTATATTAGAAGTGGACATTCCAAAATCATCAGCTAAAATAGCAAAACTTTCATTTAATCGTATTTTTTTTTAACGTGATAAATACATGAACGTCAGTTAAGTTAGCAGTACGTAAAATATCAATAAGATCCATACAGTCACTCGGGATTCCGATATATTTACGAGGCGATAATCGAATTCTCTCAAATGTTTGCTTCAAGTTACATTTTTGAAATTCTTCTTGTTGAAATGCACTTTTCCATTCATTTTCAGTACTTGCATGTGTGGATAAAAAATTATCTGATGAAGAAGTGGGAAATGAACTCACTGTTGTGTGAGGTGATAAATTTGAGATGTTAGGCGATAGATTTGTCAGTTGACGATTGTTCGTTGGCAAAGAACAAGAATTGTGCAGATTTTTGTTCTCAAATGACAGTTCAGTTGGAGACGTTGCACGATCTTTAGTCTGAGGTTTACATTGAACTTTCGTACTTCTGTATGAGCTCCTTATTTTAACTTGAACAGCAACATTAATTTTTTCATTTCCAGTAGCGAGATAATCATGACAAACATTATTGAATGGTGGTATCATTCCAGATCCTTGATGATCGTTGATATTCATATTATTGAATATATTATTATCAGAATGTTCTTCAGCAATACAATTGAGTGACTCAATCACTTCTAGATTAACATTATCCATTGTACTGCTAGAGTTTTGGTCTAGTGTTAAATTATCAATAGATAAATCAAGTTTTTCAAAACCTGGTTGATGAACTTCCATTGAACGAGCATCATCTATGCTTATGGGATTTGGTTCATCAATAAATTTATGCGGCACAACATTATTTTTTATCCGCTTGTTACCACCAACCATTGTCCACTCCAGCCAATTGTCCATATCCACTTTTAGCTAAAATGAATAAATTCAATCTTTAATTTACGTTATAAAATAAAAGTGTAATTTTAGGTTATAATTTTATTTAAAATCAATTTTGCTTATTTTTAATGAATACTTACGTCAAAATGATCTTCACAACAATAAAGCCGAGTTGATGCTGAATAACAAGTTTTATTTCCACATGCATCCAACCAATTTTTACGCTTTGAAGCATTTGATGGAACATTAATAAAAATTTTGTTTGGGGTAGATTTACCAGTATTTTTACAAGTTGGTACTAAACACCAACAAAAATCGTTTTTTAATGACATATTAAATAATTTAATAACTTTAGTTTATAATAAACAGCACTATCAGACGTTCTTTTCATCAATCACAACACAGAGCAACAGCTGATTACACGTACGGCGTGCTTACAGGAGAACTTGGCGCTAAAAATTTCAAAAAAAATCAGCATTGTGACGTCACATACGCGAGATGGAGCTACTTATTCATTTAAATATTGCCTTTTTTTTATTTATTAAATTATTTAAACACTTATAAACAAAAACAAAATATTTTTTTTTCAAAAATTCTAAAAAAATTTATAGAATCGAAAAACATCAAAAGTTAAGAAATATAAAAATCATGCAAATACCCAATTTAAACAAAACCAAAGCTATTCTACCTACAGAGGAGGAAAAAATTCTAAAATTTAAAAATTTCAAGCACAAAGAAACCGTCCATTCTGCATTTACGCGGATCTCGAATGTTTACTGGAACCTACGCTCAAAAAGATGGGTACAAGAACAATTTATCAGAAGCATCTTCCGTATAGTATAGCTTACTATCTACATTGTGCGTTTGACGATTCGTTTTCAAAATTCAAAATTAATCGTGGAGAGACTTGCGTTCAATGGTTTGTGAATGAGTTAGCGGAATTGGCACATTCGTTAGAAGTTTATTTCAAAACTGTTGTACCGATGGAACCGCTCAATTTCAATCAAATCAACGAATTTCATTCAACAACAATGTGTCACATTTGTGAAAAACCGTTTACACTCACAGACGTGAAACATCGTGATCACTGCCATTTCACGGGAAAGTACCGTGGTGCTGCTCATCGAGGTTGCAATCTAAATTACCAAAATTCGCACACTATCCCAGTGATATTCCACAATCTGTCGGGTTACGATTCACATTTTCTGATCAAAGCACTGGCTACATCGTTCGAGGGCACAATTGAGCTTCTACCCGTAAACAAAGAAAAATACATTTCTTTTACAAAATATGTCGAGGGGACAGATATAAAGTTTAGATTCGTAGATTCGTACCGATTCATGCCCAGTAGTCTTGAGAAATTAGCAACGTATCTCGGTGATGATCAGAAATCAATCACACGAAAATTTTATCGTAGCTCAGATAAATTTCAGTTATTGACCAGAAAAGGAGTGTTCCCGTACGAATACATAGACAGTTGGGAGAAGCTCGAGGACAGACGGTTGCCATCCAAACAACAACTTTACTCAAAATTAAATGATCGGGATATATCAGACGACGACTATACACATGCATGTAAAGTTTGGCAAACTTTTAACGTTCAAACTTTGGGAGAGTATTCGGACTTGTATTTACAGACGGACGTGTTTTTACTAGCCGACTTTTTTCAAAACTTTCGACAGAGCTTTTGGACAACGTACAACCTGGACCCGTTACATTATTACACCGCGACCGGTCTGTCGTTTGATGCGATGTTAAAGTGTACCGACATCGAGCTCGAGCTTCTCACCGACATAGATATGGTTATGTTCATCGAAAAAGGTATCCGTGGTGGTGTATCACAGTGCTCGAACAGATACGCAAAGGCTAACAACAAGTATATGGGAGAGGAATTCGATCCTGAGGTCGAAGAATCTTATCTCATGTACTTTGACGTTAATAATTTGTACGGTGCTGCTATGAGCTTTGCTCTGCCATACAGTTCCTTCGAATGGTTATCAGACTTCGGACAATGCGACGTTCTTACCATTTCGGACGATGCGGAGTTTGGTTACATACTGGAGGTGGATTTGGAATATCCTGAGGAACTGCATGAAATTCATAAGGATTTACCACTGTGTCCGGAGCACTATATACCTCCGATCTCGGATAGTAAGCAACCGAAATTGACGCCCACGCTACTTTCCAAGAAAAGCTACGTTGTTCACTACAGCGTTTTGAAACAATGCTTACAATTAGGCTTAAAATTACTCAAAATTCACAGAATTCTCAAATTCAGACAAACCCCGTGGCTCAAAAAATACATAGATTTGAATACCGATTTGCGCAAAAAATCTCACAACGAATTCGAGAAAAATTTTTACAAACTGATGAACAATGCAGTTCTTGGCAAAACAATGAAAAATGTTAGGAAGTGTAGAGATGTTAGGCTGATCACGAAATGGGATGGAAGATACGGTGCTAGAGCTACTATAGCCGAACCCAATTTTCACAGCTGCACCGTTTTCGACAAAGATATAATTATCGTTGAAATGAGTAAGACGAGAGTCAAGTTGAATAAACCATTGTTTGCAGGTTTCTCCATCATGGATCTGGCTAGAACATATTTCTACAATTTTCGTTATAATTATATTAAGCAGAAATTCGGCAACCGAGCAAAATTAATGTTGACGGATACCGACAGTTCGATTTACAATTTTACGGTCCCCGACATACACGAACATATGAAGGAGGACTTGCACAAATTCGATACTTCTGATTATCCGCTTGACAACGTTTATGGAATGCTTCTAGCTAACAAAAAAGTTCTTGGCTTGATAAAAGATGAGAATAACGGAAAAATAATGCTGGAATCCGTAGGATTAAGAGCTAAATCATACGCATTCCAAGTCTTGGGAGATGAGAAAGACAATAAACGTGCCAAAGGTTTCAAAGGATCAGCGTTGAGAAAAATAACTTTCAACGATTACTTGGAATGTGTTTTGAACCGTGAAAATTTGTCTACAAATCAGCATTTGATATTGAGTCGAAAGCATGAGGTATACACCGTAGTACAGCAGAAAGTGGCACTGAGCTGGAATGACGACAAGCGAATCGTGTTTCCAAACACAACTGACACGCTTCCGTGGGGCTACAAGCCTACACCTCAGCTTTGTAATTTATAACTGTACCATGTTGTATGAAATATTATTATCATGTAGGATAGTAAATAAGAACGCTCCGAAATATAAGAAATTGTACAACGATGCATATGTCTGTCGATTGTCTAAAAAATAAAGATGCATACTTCTCATGTGTCGGGTATAAAATAGAGAGGGACATGCGTTTCTAGAAAAAATTCATTTATTCAAATGTTACATATCCGATTCGTTTATCCAACTGTTGTGTGTATTGTCAAAACCTAACCATTTAACGTAAATTTTCCTTCCACGCTTCTTGAGCACCTTCTCCACCAGATAGGTATCCGCATGTTAAACCTTGAGGAGCTCTTGTTCGTAGAAGCCACCAGCGATGGGTTGATCTCGGTAGTCTTTGAGCTTGTACGTCACAGGATGAGTATTTTCTACTCGACTTATCGTGAATATTTCAGTCGTCCAATTGGGAGTGTAACCTTTCTCGAAGACATTTTTGAATCTGCTGATTCGAACTTTGTCGCCGGATTTGAACTTTGCCAATACGGTAGGTATCGCTCGAAGCCCTCCGTACGCCTGACGTAATAACAGCCTCTCGTTTGCAACGGTGACATTTAACGGTTTCATTCTTATGGTTCGGTGTTTGACGTTGTTGTAAGCCGAAACCAAATCAGATAAGATATCGAGCCACTTGTAGCTTCCTTGCATGCTGAACCGTTTTCACATTTTACTTTTCAGCGTCCGATTGAAACGTTCACAGATCGAAGCCTTCAAATTACTGTACGTGGAGTAAAGTTTAATTCCGTAACGTGTCATAAGCGATTCAAATTTCGAGTTGTAAAATTCCGTTCCTCTGTCGACGTGTAAATTTTTCGGCACCCGTCCTTGAACAAGCACAGATTCCATTGCCTTCGTAACATCATCTCCAGACTTGCTCTTTATCGGTACAGCCCACGCATACTTTGAAAAAATATCAATGACTGTGAGCATGTACTTGTAGCCTTTGTTTAGTCCAGCGTATGACGTCATATCAACAAGATCCGCCTGCCAGGTCTCGTCGATGCCGCGCACGTCTACACGTCGACGCGGGTAATTCCAGCGTGCAGGCTTATGCAGTTCCGTCACCAGTGCTTGTTTTTCCTCGTTCATATTCCAACGCTGTTAGTCGGGTGTCCAATTGAGAAATGTTATCAGCGTTTCGAATCGACGGGTCTCTGCCTGTTTCAAAGTCTGTGTAAAAGGTATCCAAGGCTCTCTCCGAGGTGAGCTTTAAAGCTTTGATCATTTGATCGAGGTTGTCGATTAGTTTTTGCAGCACGTTGAATTTTCGTCTCAAGGTTCTTGAAGTTACAGCATTGTTCGGCTCTGCGGGATCTGCGACATTGCACAGTCTCTTGTTCCGTATATTACGCTTCGACTGCCATGACTTTGACGTTGATATGACCTGAACTTTGTACAACTTTTTTGACATGCACGAATCGTGTGAGACTGACGAGTCTGCATCGGATGCGTTGAGCTTATATATAGGCCGATTGATCACAAGAATTTGAAAACGGTGCGCACTGGGTTCTGCGCATATCGGAGGGAAAAATGACGTCAGAAATGCGGTGCGCACTGCGTTCTGCGCATTTCGGAGGGAAAAATGACGTCAGAGACGACTGGGTCCACCCTTTATCCGACCCGCCATCCCCAAATTTTTGGGTTTCATTGCTCTCCCGGCTCTGCAGAGATGATGAAATTTATGTAAAAAAATGACGTCAAAGACGCCGGGAGAGCAATAAGACCCAAAAATTTAGGGATGGCGGTTTGGATGATGGAACTTGACTCTCGTCTTACTCATTTCAACGATAATTATATCTTTGTCGAAAACGGTGCAGCTGTGAAAATTGGGTTCGGCTATAGTAGCTCTAGCACCGTATCTTCCATCCCATTTCGTGATCAGCCTAACATCTCTACGCTTCCTAACATTTTTCATTGTTTTGCCAAGAACTGCATTGTTCATCAGTTTGTAAAAATTTTTCTCGAATTCGTTGTGAGATTTTTTGCGCAAATCGGTATTCAAATCTATGTATTTTTTGAGCCACGGGGTTTGTCTGAATTTGAGAATTCTGTGAATTTTGAGTAATTTTAAGCCTAATTGTAAGCATTGTTTCAAAACGCTGTAGTGAACAACGTAGCTTTTCTTGGAAAGTAGCGTGGGCGTCAATTTCGGTTGCTTACTATCCGAGATCGGAGGTATATAGTGCTCCGGACACAGTGGTAAATCCTTATGAATTTCATGCAGTTCCTCAGGATATTCCAAATCCACCTCCAGTATGTAACCAAACTCCGCATCGTCCGAAATGGTAAGAACGTCGCATTGTCCGAAGTCTGATAACCATTCGAAGGAACTGTATGGCAGAGCAAAGCTCATAGCAGCACCGTACAAATTATTAACGTCAAAGTACATGAGATAAGATTCTTCGACCTCAGGATCGAATTCCTCTCCCATATACTTGTTGTTAGCCTTTGCGTATCTGTTCGAGCACTGTGATACACCACCACGGATACCTTTTTCGATGAACATAACCATATCTATGTCGGTGAGAAGCTCGAGCTCGATGTCGGTACACTTTAACATCGCATCAAACGACAGACCGGTCGCGGTGTAATAATGTAACGGGTCCAGGTTGTACGTTGTCCAAAAGCTCTGTCGAAAGTTTTGAAAAAAGTCGGCTAGTAAAAACACGTCCGTCTGTAAATACAAGTCCGAATACTCTCCCAAAGTTTGAACGTTAAAAGTTTGCCAAACTTTACATGCATGTGTATAGTCGTCGTCTGATATATCCCGATCATTTAATTTTGAGTAAAGTTGTTGTTTGGATGGCAACCGTCTGTCCTCGAGCTTCTCCCAACTGTCTATGTATTCGTACGGGAACACTCCTTTTCTGGTCAATAACTGAAATTTATCTGAGCTACGATAAAATTTTCGTGTGATTGATTTCTGATCATCACCGAGATACGTTGCTAATTTCTCAAGACTACTGGGCATGAATCGGTACGAATCTACGAATCTAAACTTTATATCTGTCCCCTCGACATATTTTGTAAAAGAAATGTATTTTTCTTTGTTTACGGGTAGAAGCTCAATTGTGCCCTCGAACGATGTAGCCAGTGCTTTGATCAGAAAATGTGAATCGTAACCCGACAGATTGTGGAATATCACTGGGATAGTGTGCGAATTTTGGTAATTTAGATTGCAACCTCGATGAGCAGCACCACGGTACTTTCCCGTGAAATGGCAGTGATCACGATGTTTCACGTCTGTGAGTGTAAACGGTTTTTCACAAATGTGACACATTGTTGTTGAATGAAATTCGTTGATTTGATTGAAATTGAGCGGTTCCATCGGTACAACAGTTTTGAAATAAACTTCTAACGAATGTGCCAATTCCGCTAACTCATTCACAAACCATTGAACGCAAGTCTCTCCACGATTAATTTTGAATTTTGAAAACGAATCGTCAAACGCACAATGTAGATAGTAAGCTATACTATACGGAAGATGCTTCTGATAAATTGTTCTTGTACCCATCTTTTTGAGCGTAGGTTCCAGTAAACATTCGAGATCCGCGTAAATGCAGAATGGACGGTTTCTTTGTGCTTGAAATTTTTAAATTTTAGAATTTTTTCCTCCTCTGTAGGTAGAATAGCTTTGGTTTTGTTTAAATTGGGTATTTGCATGATTTTTATATTTCTTAACTTTTGATGTTTTTCGATTCTATAAATTTTTTTAGAATTTTTGAAAAAAAAATATTTTGTTTTTGTTTATAAGTGTTTAAATAATTTAATAAATAAAAAAAAGGCAATATTTAAATGAATAAGTAGCTCCATCTCGCGTATGTGACGTCACAATGCTGATTTTTTTTGAAATTTTTAGCGCCAAGTTCTCCTGTAAGCACGCCGTACGTGTAATCAGCTGTTGCTCTGTGTTGTGATTGATGAAAAGAACGTCTGATAGTGCTGTTTATTATAAACTAAAGTTATTAAATTATTTAATATGTCATTAAAAAACGATTTTTGTTGGTGTTTAGTACCAACTTGTAAAAATACTGGTAAATCTACCCCAAACAAAATTTTTATTAATGTTCCATCAAATGCTTCAAAGCGTAAAAATTGGTTGGATGCATGTGGAAATAAAACTTGTTATTCAGCATCAACTCGGCTTTATTGTTGTGAAGATCATTTTGACGTAAGTATTCATTAAAAATAAGCAAAATTGATTTTAAATAAAATTATAACCTAAAATTACACTTTTATTTTATAACGTAAATTAAAGATTGAATTTATTCATTTTAGCTAAAAGTGGATATGGACAATTGGCTGGAGTGGACAATGGTTGGTGGTAACAAGCGGATAAAAAATAATGTTGTGCCGCATAAATTTATTGATGAACCAAATCCCATAAGCATAGATGATGCTCGTTCAATGGAAGTTCATCAACCAGGTTTTGAAAAACTTGATTTATCTATTGATAATTTAACACTAGACCAAAACTCTAGCAGTACAATGGATAATGTTAATCTAGAAGTGATTGAGTCACTCAATTGTATTGCTGAAGAACATTCTGATAATAATATATTCAATAATATGAATATCAACGATCATCAAGGATCTGGAATGATACCACCATTCAATAATGTTTGTCATGATTATCTCGCTACTGGAAATGAAAAAATTAATGTTGCTGTTCAAGTTAAAATAAGGAGCTCATACAGAAGTACGAAAGTTCAATGTAAACCTCAGACTAAAGATCGTGCAACGTCTCCAACTGAACTGTCATTTGAGAACAAAAATCTGCACAATTCTTGTTCTTTGCCAACGAACAATCGTCAACTGACAAATCTATCGCCTAACATCTCAAATTTATCACCTCACACAACAGTGAGTTCATTTCCCACTTCTTCATCAGATAATTTTTTATCCACACATGCAAGTACTGAAAATGAATGGAAAAGTGCATTTCAACAAGAAGAATTTCAAAAATGTAACTTGAAGCAAACATTTGAGAGAATTCGATTATCGCCTCGTAAATATATCGGAATCCCGAGTGACTGTATGGATCTTATTGATATTTTACGTACTGCTAACTTAACTGACGTTCATGTATTTATCACGTTAAAAAAAAATACGATTAAATGAAAGTTTTGCTATTTTAGCTGATGATTTTGGAATGTCCACTTCTAATATAAGTCGCATATTTACAAAGACTTTACCAATCATGGCAGAATATTTAAAAGACTTTATTATTTGGCCTTCATCAGCAAGAATCAAACGTCAGTTGCCAATAAGCTTTCGATGTCGTTATGCTGCAGTAGAATCAATAATTGATTGTTTAGAAATTGAAATAGAAAAGTCAACAGATCCTGTAAAACAATCATTGACTTGGTCTGAATACAAAAAGTCTAATACGGTTAAATATTTAGTTTCTTGTACTCCTGATAGAATAGTTAATTTTATTTCACCTGGATTCGGTGGTAGAATATCGAATGCTGAAATCGTCTCTCAATCTGGATATTTGGATTGTTTGAAACCAGACGCTGCTGTACTAGCTGATAGAGGCTTTAAACACATTGAAAACTTGGTGATTGGTAAAAACTGTACGTTAATTAGACCTCCGACAGTAAGTGCTGACAAGAAACCAAGTCATGAAGAAGTTATTGCTACAAAACGAATCGCAAGTCTTCGTATTCACATTGAAAGATTGATAAGAAGGATACGAGAATTTGAAATTTGCGAACCTCATTCATGTGTAAACATTAAATTAATTCCTAAAATGGATAATATTATGACAATTGTTGCTGCTCTAACTAATCTACAAGGACCATTGATCAAGAAGACGTAAATAGTTGAATATAAAATCTATATATAGCGTATATTTATATTTTTCACTATAGTTCTATTAACATTAAAACTATGTTTAATAAAAATTAAGAAAATATTAATACAAACAAATAAAAGTTTTGTATTTATACAATTTGATAGCTTAATTTATTGCAAAGAATTAAATAAATGTTTAAAAATACATTTCTTCCAAAACCTATTCAAATCTTTTAATAATTTGTCCACCAATTGTGAGTCATAATCAATAGTGAGAGATTTAAATTCCCGTGTTTCTTCAAAATTCGAGTCTGCTACAATAAATAATGCCATTTTTCTTCCTGTGAAAAGCATTTGCATCTGCATTTGAGTAACATATTTCATTGAGACTTTATTGTAATTTGTAGTGTCAATGTATGTACGAGTACTCTTTTCAGACCTCGGGCATTCAATTTCGACAACAAACTCTTCATCTATTGCATCTGGCGTAGCTCCCAAGTATGGGTACTGGTTGCATAAAAATAAGCCGCATTTTTGAAATTTTCTTTTCAACTTCTGCTCAACTCGTTGTGAAACCATAGCTTCTAATTGTTTGCCTCGTTCCATAGCTTTTGTATTACGTAGTTTTTGACCACCAACCAGCAACTCTACTAACGTTCCATCAGGTGTATTACACCGGGACGCTTCATATGCTTTTGAAGCAGTGATTCGTCCGTATCGCAATGACAACCAAAGATCACAATCTGCTTGGTCTTGAGTGAATTTTCCAATATTATCACACAAATCTGGAGACATTCGATTGTTGCAAAAATCTAAGAAATCGTCACATGATGTTCCTCCTAAATTGATAAAGTCCACTAATAAATTATGAATTGATAGGCTTTTTTCAGTATTTTCTGAACTAAAATATTTCAAGATTTGGCTCTGTACTGTTTTTTGTTTTGTTCTATTCACAAATTCTTGTAGTGTATTAAAAGGTTTAGCTATAGCAGTAGTATCTGTATTAGAAGCAAAATCTTTCACCCTAATAAATTTGATTGATGATCCAACTTGAGATAAAACAGATTTGCGCCAGTAACATTCAACATCTGTTGGTGAAGGTTCTTCAGATCTTCTGTGTAATCACATTAGAAATGCAATAGCGTGTTTACGTCCACCTAGGAAAGATATAAAAATAAGTTAATTGAGGTTATTACATTTTCAAAGCATTTTCAACTTATCATATAACGAGTGTATCATAAATATTAAAAAAAAAAATTAAAAGAAACAATAACAGGACTGGTTATTCCTAGAATATTGTTATACTATTTCATTCACCTAGCGATGCCGCACAATCATGACATTGAGTCGATAAAATCTCTTCGTACACAATATTCAAGACTAAAGTCACTCTATATGATTTATTATGTACTCTGTGTTCAGGACAAATAAGACACTTGAGAGTACATTCAGATCCATGAAGTTTCAGCTGTACAAATTCGACGGGTGCATCTCCATATGACTTTCTCCCTGATCTATAATTCAAAGCAGTTTAACCCAAATAGTAAGATAACTGCGATCATTTATTCACTATCTCATAAGATACTATTTTTATTTTTTTGATAAAAAAGGTATCAATTCATTTCTAACTATTATTAATTCAAATAGCTGTATTAAAGTATACGTACAGGTTAGCTTTTGCTCCTTTCATTTCTGCTGATACAAAGTCAGAGTTAGATGCGAGATAGGATGCAACCATAAATGCATCAACTCGTGGTAAATTATCAGATCGTGCTTCACTAAAACCTGGATCCACTTTTCGTCGGGGCATTTTATTATTTTATTAATAATCACTAACTGCACTGCTGTCAAACTAATGCTTGCTTAACAATCTTAGTATAATAACATTGACGTGATCATAACCTCCACACAATTATCCGTGTGAGTTAAAAAAAAAAAAAACACCACACAAAAATTGATTTCTATTTTAATTATTTTCACTGAAGTCTGACATTAATTATACAATGTATCAAACTTAAAGTTTAAAAAACTTACTTAAAATTTTTTTAGCGCTTCTAAAATATTGTACCTTCCTCTTTGTGGATTCAAATAAACGCGCTAGTAGCTGCACAATGACGTCAAACCAATCACATTCCGTTTTATGTCACGTGACTTTTATGTGATTTAGGACCACTTTTATTTATTAAATTATTCAAATATTTATAAACAAAAACAAAATATTTTTTTTTCAAAAATTCTAAAAAAATTTATAGAATCGAAAAACATCAAAAGTTAAGAAATATAAAAATCATGCAAATACCCAATTCATGCAATCTACATTGTGCTTTGTTAAACATCGTTCAGAATGAAAGTAAGTCAAACATCTATCGCACAACCAAGTACGACCATTACGTTTAGAAATTTGAGAACTTGTTAATCGAGACAAATTTCGAATACAAGTAAAATGAAAGATTCTATTTTTTTCAATATTTTCCATACTATCATCGTCATCGTCAGTGATTTCAGTTTCTATCGCTAAAAGATGAATTACAGGTTTGTCAGACCTGTTTCGGCTCAAATAAATGAGGACGATTTCACTGCGCTTTTGTTTTTCTGAACTATCTATACCATAAACGTTGATTGAAAGTTTGTTAAGTTTCTCAAATTTTGGAATCTGGTCTAAAGACATTGGAAAATGCAAACCTTCGTATTGTAGCACTGAGCTGAAATGCGGATATGAAGTAATTTTACTGGGATTGTTGTTGTCGGCTGGGAACAGAGCTGCGGTGACCGACCAAAGAAAGCAATACGAGTCGCTGTTACGGATGTTGACGACAGCCTTCTTATCTTGAATATCTTTGGGTAGTGGTGTGTACGTGAAGACACCGCCTCGTAGTGGCACGTACTTGTTATTGTTGACGGTAAGATTTATAATTTCAAGTAACGACCAGCCTGAATCCATTTCCTGGAAATCTTCCACCTTCTTCAACAAACGCTCCGTCGCGTTTTCGATGAACCATTCTTTGATATCAGTTGTCTGGAGGATGATTTCATTTCTCGTATTAAAAAATTTGATCTCTTCCACCGTGCGATCATCTTTTCTAACTTCAAATTTACAAGCCTGGATAACGTTGGTTTTCAAGCTCCTGTCTTTCTTCAGAGCGTTTTTTAGTCTCGTCACAGCTAGTACCTTTGCGTCTTCTAGAAATCTCTCCACATCTTTATGCTTCAAATTGACGATGGATCCAGTTCGAATTCTCCCCTCGAAAGCTGATTCCAAATCTTCCCAGTGAACTCGATCGCTTCTTCTTACTTTCCGCGTACCTCCACCTGTTTTCTGAAGACGTTTGAATTTTTCCGCGAGCGCTTTCAAGAGTCCGATCGTTGTGATAATTCTCATCTTTTCTCCAATGGATGAAGTCTTTCGCAAAATTTTGTTCAGAAGCCTAATATTTTGACTTCCAAATTTTATCCATTTCTGAATCTCTGCTGTTGATGATGATTTGTCCAAGATTTTGTACGCCGATTCCATAATATCGATCAATCTCAAACACTTCGCGGATTCCATCTTGAGCTTTTTCCTCACGTATACTTGACAAGTTGTGACTGAATGATCGTTTGCAGTGATGACCGTCCTTTTTATAGGGCAGCTGTACGTATGTTTGTGTATGCGCGCGCACCTTTTAGCATTCCCAGAGCGATAGTAACCCAACACCGCAGATCCATGGCTCTGAATGTACCGCGGCTATCGGTCGACCTTGGATATCAAACCAACATCCAAGTAAGTGAAAAACAATTCTCAGAACCATCAATTTTGGAATGTCACGTGGTTGATAACGTGGAAAAGGAATGTGAGGTGGTTGATGTTACACATCAGCGATATCCGAGTGGATAAAAAACAATTTCCAGAACTATTAATTTTGGAATGTCACGTGGTTGATAACGTGTGAAAAGAATGTGGGGGTGGTTGATGTTACACATCAGCAGTCCTACCGTGGGATAGGAATTCGGAGTGGTTGATGTTACACATCAGCAGTCCTATCGTGGGTAACCTTCAAGGGTTTGCGTCTGGGGTGCGCGGAGCGGCTCGGTCGGTAGAGAAGGTGTTTGTACTCAGAACTCTCATAGCTATACTACTCACTTCATTAACGAAACTTTTGCACCGCTCATCCAAGTTCTGCTCTTGAGCGATGCTCGTCCTTGTTACGTGCTTTGCGATCTTACGAGAAACAAGAAGATTGTCCATTACCACGTGTGTCCGGCTAAAAATGATGGCAATTCTTCTCTGATCCTTTCTTGTAATGCCCAGCGTTGGAACATGATGATGTCCACATCGTGAACTGGTCATCTCGATTCTGTTATTGCGACAAACATATCAAACGCACATCTTGCAATCCGAATCAACTCACCCTTACGTGTTCCACCAGCTGTGATTTGTACCCTATATCTTCGTGACTGTTGTTCAGACTTAACTCGCTTGAGCCTGTTTTTAACTACTGGAAAAGTTGGATGTTTTATTTTTCTGCTTGCCAGTAATCGACACCTCTTAGTTCATACTCGAAATGTACTAATTTATCTAAGGGTATGCACTGCGGTTCTTCAACAAGCGTACAACTTTCTGCTACTGGTATGCTTGCGATACCTTCTGAATGCCAATCAGTACCAGTAGCTGCTGCTTCACTGCTGCTACAGAGTCCTTTAGTTCTAATCTCGTTTCATGCACAACGAGGAAAGATGCATCTTCCAAAGAAATGGTGATGATTGTGTGTAGTAATTCTTTGAGGTGCAATTCCGTTGGGCTGAGCCTTATCATCTCGTTGCCTGGAATACCAAATTCTACCAATAGCAAGGTTCACACGTTGATTATATTAATAAATGCCATTGGTCAACCTGACAGTGAACTGACGAAAGAATGATTGAATTTTCGTTCGTATTAACAGTCAATGATGACAAAATGCAATTCATGGAATGATGCTTTTATTTACGACGTTTCGGCAGGACCCCACCTGCCATCATCAGGTTTCTTAAAGAAATATTATACAGAGAATTAGAAAACTAGCTAATTTGAATTTTACATATTTTACAATTTGAACTTTCGATTAAAATTTGTACGTAAATGCCATTATTTGTTATAGTTGTTATGTTGTCATAAAATGATGAAATCTTATACACTCACATTTCTAGACATTCCTTAGCTTAACAGTTGTTTCTCACATGCAGTTATAGAAGGAAGTGAACTATCCGTCTGTCAAATTGACCTGCTCAATGTTGATTATCATAACGATGATCTAATGTCATATATTTATCTGTGTCATTGTTATTATACTTGACGCTTTGTTGACATGACCTTTAACATCGTATGTTTTTTGCGATATTGTAAAATGTCTACGTAAAGGTGACTTAGATTCTCGATGTCTGTTATTTTGTTTACAGTATCATTTGTTGATATGTGTATCATTTTTTTTACAATTCTTTCATGCCAGTTTTTCTCTTTGTCTAATATTGTTACATTTTCAAAGTTGAACTTGTGTCCTTCAACTAATGCGTGATACGCCAATGCCGATTTTTCTGGATCATGTGTTTTGATGTCGTATTTGTGATTTGCGATCCTTTTTTTTAAATGTTGTGAAGATTGGCCTATGTAAAATTTTTGGCAATTTGTGCAATTAATCTTATAGATGACATTCGTTGGATATGTTTGATGCGCGTTCCTGTGTGTGTGTGAGCGTGAGGAAGCAACTCGCCTCATTGTCGCGTAAATCGACAATGCTTGATAATCCTCGGCAAGGACCGGAGTAGGGGCAAAAAAAATGTAACGAGCGAGTTGCGTGTATGTGTGAGAGAGAGCGGTTGAGATAGACAAGTTCGCAAACGGCAAAATCAGTGAGTAGAAAAGGAATCGCTGATAAACCCACATGTCTCCGTGTATCTATAATAAAGACTTTCAAAATTGTTCTGCAAATTCTGATTTCATATAAATTTACCCTAATTCTCTCTCCGATCTAACCTGCATCTTTAACAGGTTATGGGCCCAGTCATCGTTGGCTGTGTAATTTTAGAGAGATTAGGAAAATTTATATAGAGCACACGCGGTCGGCGTGCGAGCAGCCATGTCTAACGTATTTTTCGCGAGTGAGCGAAAGTGAATCGAAAATCCAGAATGTCCGAAGCGATCTCGACTCGGAATGTCACGAAATTCAACGGGCAAGGTTTTCAGAGTTGGAAGTTCCAAATGCGTACATTATTTTTGGCGCATACATAAACAATATTCTGTCTTGCCGTCTGCAAAACAAATCAATGTCAATACCAAATAATAACTTGTCAATGAAGATTTCCCATCGTCATATACCGTCCTTCTGACCACCATGCTATCACGTCAATAATATTCTGTCTTGCCGCGTGCAAAACGAATCATTATCAAACCAAAGAAGAAAAACCAATTCCTTCCTACCTCTCAACAATATTTCTTAACATTATAAGAAAATCAAATTCACGACATTCTTTCCTGTCAGAAACCCCACTTCTTGGGGATATAACATAAGCAATACTCAAAGATTTCCTCTTAGAAAGCAAATTTCTCGCCTCACGAGTAAATCGCTCATTGCGATTATTCTGTGTCTTGCCTCAAAATCACAGAACAAGTTTGACCCTCAACCGTTCATAAGGCCTGTGATGATGGGTTTATTCCACTCGTGCCATTGCTCATGAGAGTGATGAAACAACTTCTGAGGCTTTCTCGAAAACCAATTTAAAACGGTCAAACTCTAGCAACCTCTTTCAGGAGCTCACCAAAGAATTAACAAGTAATTATTTTTCACCTTTCTTCCGTGTCCAGAGACCGAATCCTGCCGTTCCGATCACGAAACAGGAAATTCCTAAAACTATTACGATATTCGAGTATGTGCGAAACCACCGCGCTACCTTTCATATTACTTATAAAATCCCCGCGGTATTCCGCGGATAAATAATTTCGAACCGTTTCATTGGCGACCGTAAAAGGACGCAAAACGTTTCATTGGCGACCGTGACAAAACTCGAATCGTTTCATTGACGACCGTAACAGGACGCGAAACGTTTCATTGGCGACCGTGACAAAACTCAAATCGTTTCAATAGATGGTAACAGATAGTCCTGGAGACAGAATTATCACACGGGATCACACACGTCACGAACAAGTATGAACGTTTCGATAAAAATGCAAAGCGAATGTGCCTGCCAAATACGTAGCGCTTGGAATGATGTTTCGATATCACTACACGAAACAGCGAGGTCCGACTTCACGACATATACCTAATTGCTGAGAGATCGTAGGGCTTGGGGTTCTTTCCTGATTTCACGACAGAGACTGGCAATACCTAAGTTGTTTTTGAATTTTTATTGTGATATGGTTTCGATAACTAGGCGGATTTTTGGACATTTTAGATGTTTTTACCTAGATTATATATATTCGATAGTGAAGCAAAACCGAAGGGGGAGAATCGCTTCTGTCTCAGCTATCTACATTTTTCTGTAAGCGATATCAACGTCCGCAACGGAGTTGAAGGTTGACAGTTCTACAAAACCGAAAGATTCATTTTTATCTGCAGCAAATTATCTGCGCTTCGAGAATCAAAAACATTCCCGATATCGTTGACGTGAATGAATCATGCATGACTGCAATTGTTACACTGACCTCATTAAATTACGAATCATGTTTATATAGAACATTGTTGAGCAATTTCAGATACAGGGGTCCGCATTCAAATCTATCGTCATCCAAATATCTTTCATCCTTGAACCTAACGCTACCAAGATCGAGATATTCTACAAGATCTAACAGAGGTTCAAGGTAACCGAAACCGACGGAATAAACAACATCTTTGTCACGTTTATTGTATATAACCCAGTGTCTTCCGGGGCCATCTTCATCATCCATATTAGCTAACGGCATCTCGTTTTCACGCGGTCCGTTCTTAGGCATTTCATTGCACATAAAAACCCCTCCGAATTGTAAAATTTTCATTATGTTCTGCACAATTTAGTAATTTCCAATTGGTTAACGGTCGGCGTGGTAGCTTTACATTTAATTTTTTGAAAGACGACCACTTGAACCCGCCTTGTACGGTTCAAAATGGAGACCTTCACCCAAAGCGACGGCTTCCATCGTTTCATTATGCCATTTGTTTTTCTCCGATTTCCGTTCAGCCACGTTTGCGTCATTCATAGCCTTTGCTATACCTGCTGCGCCTCTAGCTAATGCACTCATAGTGCTAAGACCGGCAAGAGTAGGTGTGATAAGAGGTAAAAATCCAATAACTTCCAAGGGTACCGGAAGAATGCGTGGCGATCGCGCGTCACGTTGATCAACTCATTTTCTTACAGTTACTTGAGCACCTTGGACTGCAGACTCAATACTTATTTTCGCATTGTTGTTCGAAATCACAGACTGTTTTACCACACGTATGATTTTGTGCAACGAAACATAATTTGGTTTCTGTCACCCCATGCCTCACTTTATTTTCACTTTCATTGTGTCAGATACAACCCATGCAAGCGGTCACTTGTCCATCCAAATTCGCGTACTTTGCAAAAACCTGTTTTCAAATTTTCTGAGCTATTATTTCATCCGCGACGCTTCTAGCTTCAATATTCTCACGATTTTTCGAATAAGCTTTATCGTGATCTATGCAGGCTGTGTCAAAAACTGTTTAACCAACTTTGTACCAGAACTGCAGTACTGATAACTGGGAACATGCAATTCGATCAGAAGTTCGTTGATAATGCTTTTTACTAAGGCTACGGTGAATACTGCTACCACAGCTCTACGTGGACACATCATACGATTCGGCCCGTTGGCAAACAGGGGAACATCTGATCCGAGACCCGGCAAAAATTATTTTTTCTGCGGATAGAAGCGGGCGCAATATTCGCGCCCAGTGCGCTCCTGTGATTCAAGGTGTAACGGGTAGGGATCACATGCCTCTTAATCAGTATAATCGTATTTATCAATTTCCTTTCACTCTTTTTACTTATTGTTGCATATTATAGATGCCTCTTCACGAACTCAGCCTGGGAGTCTACATGCCATGGTTCTACTGGTCAGTTCGAAGAAGGTCACATGGGTCTACAACTGATTGCGATGAGCCAGGTAAAACTCTCCTTTTGTTTAACCATATAAGAACAATTGTAAAGTAGTTTCAAAATAACATAACCCAGGCCTGAAAGACAAACGCGCTCAGCGTTCGTCTACGAGCGATAATTTAGAGAAAGCGGCTTGAGTTTGAAGGGAAGGCCTGAGTTGCCTCCTTGCATGCACTCAGGAGGACTTATGGTTATCCACTGCACTGGGTGTGGGGGGTGGTTCAACACAAACGGGCTTTCTGAAAATACTCGTTTCAAGGCATATATAGAAGAGATTGCACAGAAAACAATCGTGCCTTCAGCATCTATTACAGCTTTCTAGATGATCTATTCTTACAATCTACTATATCTATTTACTATACCTATGAATTACTATATCTATTACAATTTACCAATTCTGTCATTCAACTGTGTCGTCACGTATAGAGTTATTATTCTGTGGTAGTTGAACACTATACATATATCTGTAGTTAATTGTGTCAAAAAAGACACGTTAGTGCTGTCTCGTGAAGGTGCACTGATTGCGACACTGCACTAGTGGTTTGTCCTGTAACGAGCTGGGCTTTTGCCATCCGGAAATCCTCCTTCGAACGGTGACCTGACCTAGCAGAGAGGGCGGTCCCGGTATCACAGCGTGCATTGCAATAATATTGCGTAGGTTGTACCCTCCAATAGGTTGAAGAGCTCTCTAAGTTGTTTTAGTCAAGCCAATGATCATTTCAACCGCGATGGATTAAGTTGGAAGTTAAATCTCTAACTTGTGGTGGTTTGTCCAACATTTCATGTACTTTGAGTTTTATTTGATTTTGTTCAATAAATTCACTATCATTCAGTAGCTTGCTCGGGCTCTTCGCTCTACTCCGTGAAGTTTTTATGCACCAGTAGGTTGTTGTTCGTTATTACATTTTCCTCGCAATCACCGTGTTTTTTCTTTAACAGACCTGATCACTCATTCCTTATTGAATTCTTTCTTTTGTAGTATAAAGATGATTCTTTGTGATAACAGAAAATGATCCAAAAACGACAAAAAAAAAGTGTTGGAGAAATGTTTGACCACGAAACCCGTTTTTTCCATTTTTATTACGAAACAATTTTTATGCAAAACATGCTTTGGTATTTTAGTTTTTCCAATAGTAAATCTTAAGTCTTTAGTAAACATCTCGAACTTGTTTATCTCGGAACTATATTGTTGGTGCTGTTGTTACGTTCTGGGAAGAACATGGCGAGAAAATTTTCATTCACTGCATGATTTTCGACATAAGCCCGATGTACAAACCTTGTGGTGTTTCGATTCACGAACTTCGATGATCTGTTCGCAATGATTTCTCGTTCGCTCAGTCTTGATCTAGAATTATGTTGCAGATCGTGCCAGCTATCACGGTGCGTGATTAGAATAATTCGATTCACACAACACTTCAATTCAAATACACATTTATCATTAATAAGATGATCGTTAAATTGATTTTCGAAATTGGGTTTTACAATAGTAGTACAGCAAGTCCGATTCTGCGTGGAAACACATTCTTTACCAGCAAGCTCCCCAGACGCAAACCTTTGTAAGGTACACCCCCCCCCCCCCCCCCTACTCGTAAGACAAAATGTGCTATGCCGATCGATAGTCGGTACAAAAAATCTCCCCAATTACCATGATCGTCACTAAACAATCCCCCAAATGGCCATAATCGTTGGTAAAAAATCCCCGAAATTGCTATAGTTTTTATCCCTCGTGTGTTCTTTATTGGTAAAAAGTATTTGAAATTAGCTATCAGTTACCGTAAGTCTCACCCTTACCAGATGAATAGCGCTTTCGCTTAACATGCTCATCGACGTTCTCGGACGTTCGACCGCGAATCCTCGCACGTGTCAGGTTTTGAGAGCTTCCAGAAGGTTCGAGAAGATTCTCCGACGACCGAGAGGTTTTGAGGGGCAGAGGGGGGTACGACGTTAGGAAGCTCATGCAACGACCCTGAACGAAATTTAGGTCGACAAAAAATTCTCGGAATCGTCCGCCGAGTTTTAACTTGATGTGACAACAAAATTGGAACTTTTGAATTTCTCAAGAAATATAACAACCAAAGATTCTGATTGGAACGAATTTCCTTCAACCGAAAAATCAACTGACCTGGAAATCTTCAAAACCTATAAAGTGACAAACATCCGACGAGTCCAAACCAGGTTTGGTAAACGCGTCGTCATAAACCTGAACAATGAGTGCAGTGTCTTCTTACCAGCACGAATTGTGCGACTACTCAACGAGGACGAGAACCAAATTCAAAACTTGATACAGGCGATGGAGGAGAAACGGTTGCTGTTAAAGTATCGATATTTTTTTTTCAAAAAAACTTGTTTCTTCGTCTACTATAAAAGTATTCGTATATTTAATGACATACTACTTCTACTGATACTACTAATACTACTACTATTAAACTGACTGCCATTTGTTAACCAATAAAGAGATCTGAAACAAAGAAAACACTCATAATGTAATTTAAAAAATTTAAGAAACCTAGAATCACGAAGTTGTACAATTGCTATTGTAGAAAAAAAAGTAAAGCAAATAATCTTCATCAATGTCATGAAACTGTTATATTACAAGATACTAAAAAAGAAAATGTAGTGCTTCAAATTTCTTACTGTAGAATCGTTATTATTATCAAACAAATGAATCATGTAAAAAACAAAATTGATTATATAAATTATAATTGCATCTTACACTTTTTGGAACATCCTATGTCCATATTGATCGCGACAAGGCTTCGCCGAAACACCGGTTTGATACACGATGATGTTGTTTTCGTCACCACCATTATGGCTGTACACTACCATGGCCATACGAACGATCCTCAACAAGAAATTCGCTGGTAAGTGAATAACCCACTCTCGCGGAATTATAACATTGTGTCTCATACGAACATACTCAATTTTCTGGGGAAATAAGTTTTGAACACACACGTTTGAAGTCTCGATTATCTATCAATGAGCGTTGAAATTTGTGAAAATAATTTCTTCAGTCGTCCAAAGTCTGGATTGCCCATCACAGAACCTTTTCAAAAATTTCAGAAAATTTTTGAGAATTCGTTGATAAAAGCTGAAAAAAAGCACACATGTTAAATTATTTCTTTTCACTCAAGTAAAATTCGAAGTTGTTGCACAATAAACGTAAAAACTTTATAATTGCATTGATTTCAATCACCCACCTAAACGCTACGATGGTTCGACTGCAAATGATTTTCATCAGACGTATGGGGCACCCACTCGTCGTATAAAATCTTCATGTGTTTAGGTTCACAATTAAACCTATATAGAATCACGAAGTGGTTGAAACTTTTCGATTACGTTTGTGAAATATTTCTGTCTCACTCCGTCCATCTGCACTAGTGCGTAGGCCTAGAAATCGTCAACCTGATAGCCGCAGGCTAAATGAAACATCCTCATCTACTAATACGACTATACTTTCGTGTATCACTCTTGCGATTAGTTAACTACCACAGCTCTCTCGTACGTGAGGCGTGTAAAACTTCTTCGCCAAGTTCGAAGAACTGTCCTACCATTTTACACGTGCTCCAGGTTCGTTCGTTCGAGAAATATCTTGAAATTCTTTTTGTTAAAGAATATTGCATATGGTTTTTCGCGAATTTTCGACAAAGTGTAAGTCACGTTGTTGTTTACCCATAAAAGGGACCGTGCCAGCGAAGAGCAGTCATTCTGAAGCAAGCCTTGCAACTATAGCTTTGTCAAGTGTGTGCTATTGAAAGAAGAAAAAACAAATATAGATTCCGAAAAGTGCTTAAAATTAATGAAAATCATGGAGACAGCGTTCGAGATTTTATCCGAAAAATTTCCACCGACAGGGATTCAAAAGTGGATTTGATATGGAACCTGAAATACGAAACTTTTGAATGAAGTTTCACGAAACAACGCCTCAACGATCGGACAGAAGACACGAATTTTGACCACAATTGGAATTTTGAAATCGTTAACAGCTAAATTTCAACAATCTCGGAAAGTGGGTGACGGATTACAAAGCCGACGGAGAAGCGATCAAGTACGATGGGAATATTTGGAGACAGCTTTCGAGAGTTGCATTAGAACGGGAGCCATAAACAATCTGCGGCATAAAGATTTGAGCGGGTTCTTGGAAGATGCAAAACACCTCATCGTTGCAAGTCTAAAAAAGATGTTGCAAAAGGCAGGAAGTTTAAAAGCGAACCGTGTCTTGTCCTGTCGATTGAGTGTAACGGAGAACGCTGAAATTATAGGGGAAATTGAATTTTTCAATACTAAAAATCAAGTCATCCTCCAACCAACGGACATATACGGCTTGTTTGAAGAGAATGTGAAGCAAAAAGTGTTGGCTAAAATGGAGGATTTCTAAGAAAAACACTCTGGCTGTCCGTTGATCGAAACAATCAATTTGACTGTGAATATTAACAAGTACGTGCCATTACGAGATAGTGTGTTCACATACATACCACTATCTGAGGATATTCAAGATCAGAAGGCTGTCGTCACATTCGTAACGGCGACTTATATTTCTTTCTTTAGTCGGTCACCGCAGCCCTATTTCCAGCCAACAACTAGAATTCCAACGAAGTTAGCTCTTACCCACATTTCAGCTCAGTACTACCGTACTACAGTACGATGGTTTGAATTTTCCAATGTCTTTAAATGAAATTCCGATATTTAAAAACTTAAATAACTTTCGATTAACGTCTATGGTATAGAAGGTACTGAAAAAAAAGCACAGTGAAATTGTACCCGTTTACTTAAGCCGAAACAAGTCTAATAAACCTGTAATTCATTTTTTACTATTAGAGACTGAAATTGATGATGATATGAAAAGTTATGAAAAGAAAGTAACACATCATCTTGCATGGATTCGAAATTCATCGCGATTGACAAGTTCTCAAATTTCAAAATGTACACATCATATTTGGTTATGTGATGGGTGTCTAACTTACTTTAAAGATGAAAGATGCTTGTTGGAACACAGAGTTGATTGCATGAGTATGAACCAAACCAAAGTTATTTTACAAACAGAAGAGGACAAGATTCTGAAGCTCAAAAATTTGAAGCACAAAGAAACCTTTCCGTTCTGCATTTATGTGGATCTTGAATGTTTACTGTAACCTACTCCTAAAAGTATCGGGGAAAAAAGCCATTTATCAAAAGCATATTCTGTACAGTATAGCTTATTATCTGCATTGTGCGTTAAACGATTTAATTTCAAAATTTAAAGTTGACCGTGGAGAAACTTGCATTCAATGGTTTATGAATGAGTAAGTGGAATAAGCACATTCTTTGGAAGTATATTTGAAAACTGTTAAACCTATGGAACCTCTGATGCGTGATCAAATTAACTTATTTGAATCTGCTGAAATATGTCATATTTGTGAAAAAAATTTCACGCCCAAAAACGTGAAACACCATGATCACTGTCATTTCACAGGAAAATATTGCGGCGCTGCTCATTCGGGCTGTAATTTAAATCATCAAAATTAAGATGCTATCCCAGTGATAATCCACAATCTATCTGGTTACGATGCGCATTTTCTGATTGGAATATCGGGGACATCATTACGAGGGTACTATTCAGCTTTTACCCATTAATGAAGAGAAGTAAATTTCGTTCACTAAATACGTCAAGGGAACGGATGAAAGTTTAGACTCCTAGATTCATTCCGCTTTATGCCGGGTAACTTTGAGAAATTGGCATCGTATTTGCATGATAATCAAAAAACAATTACACGCAAATTTTGAAGTACCTTGGATGGATTTCAGTTATTGACCAGAAAAGTTGATTTTCCGTACGCATACATCGATAACTGGGAGAAGCTCGATAACAGACGACTACCAACCAAAGATCAATTTTATTTTGAAGTAAACGATCAGGACATAACAAATGACGATCACGCGCACGCATACCAAGTTTAGCAAACTTTTAACGTTCAAATTTGGAAGAATAGTAAGACTTATATTTACAGACAGACTTTTTTCACTGGCTAACGTTTTTCAAGATGTTCGACAGAATTGTTGGATGACGTACAGACTGGACCTTTTCCATTATTACACAGCGCCCGGCCTATCATTTGACACAATGCTAAAGTATACCGACATTGAGCTCGAGCTTCTCACTGATATAGATATGATTATGGTCATCGAACAAGGTATTCGTGGCGGTGTGTCGTAATGCTCGAACAGACACGCACAGACCAACAATAGTTTTATGGGAGAGGCATCCTATCCAGAAGTCGAAGAATCTTATCTCATGTACTTTGATGTTGACAATTTGTACAGTGCTGCTATGAGCTTTGCCCTGCTATGCAGTTCCTTTAAATGGGTATCAGATATCAGACACTGCGACGTTCTTACCGCCTCGGACGAAGCGGAGTTCGGTTACATATTAGAATTAGATTTGGAATATCCTGACGAATGGCATGAAATGCATAACGATTCAACACTGTGTCCGGAGCATTACGTACCTCCGATTTTGAACAGTAAACAGTCGAAATTGACGACCACGCTACTTTCCAATCAAAACTACGTTATTCATTATCGCGTTTTGAAAAAACGTTTGCAATTAGGCTTAAGGTTAGCTAAAATTCACGGAATTCTGAAATTACGGCAAACACCATGGCAAAAAAATTATACAGATTTGAATACCGATTTACGAAAAAAATCCATCAACGAATTCGAAAAAAACTTTTAAAAACTAACGAATAACGCAGTTTTCGGTAAAACGATGGAAAACGTTAGGAAGCACAGAGATGTCAGGCTGATCAGGAAATGGGACGGAAGATATGGTGCTAGAGCTACTATTGCCGAACCAAATTTCCATAGCTGCACGGTTTTCAAGAAAGACTTGATAATAATTGAATTAAGTGAAACGAGAATCAAATTAAATAAGTCATTGTATGCAGGCTTCTCCATTCTAGATCTTTCGAAAACCTATATTTGCGATTTTCGCTATAATTATGTTGAAACGAAATTTGGAAACCATGCGAAACTAATGTACACCGATACAGATAGTTTAATTCATCAATTCACTGTCCCTGACATATACTAGTGTATGAAAGAGGACTTGTACAAATTCGACACATCTGATTATCCAGACGATAACGTCTATGAAATGCCTTCAGTAAATAATACAGTCCTCGGCCTAATAAAAAACTAGAATAATGGAAAGATAATGTTAGAATTTGTTGGATTAAGAGCTAAATTACATTCATTTCGAGTGTTAGGAGATAAAAAAGATCAAAAACGGGCGAAGGGTGTAAAAAAATCAGCATTGAAAACAATAACTTCTAACAATTACAAGGAATGTGCTTCACAACATAAAAATATAATAAAAAATCAGAATTTGATATCGAGTCAAAAAGATGAAGTTTATACTGCGGAACAGAAGAATCCTAGCACGGAGCTGGAATGACGATAAGCGGATCGTATTCCACGTCACGACCGACAAGCTGCCGTGGGGCTATAGACCATGTGAATAAACTGGACCTCAAGTTATGAAATATGCTTTAGGTTTATAATTAGTACATCGTAGCGTATAGGGTATGATTTGAAATTTAAGAGTGATGTATATAATAGATGTATATCGTAAGGTAACAAAGTATACTCAATATACAGAGTGTAAAATAAAGACATATTCATTGCAAAAAAATTCAATTTATTCAATTCATAATGTTACATGTTAGATTCATTTATTCAAATGTTGTGTGTACTGTCAAAACCTAACCATTCTACACATAATTTTTTCCCACGCTTCTTGAGAACCTTCACCTGTTATGGGCTGGGTTGGCTGATGACCAAACCACTCCATAAGTATAACGCTTAGTTCAGACTAATTTTTCCGGATATAAATTATTGGAATTTTGACACCGTTTCCCTCTTAATTGAACTGGCTTTGATATAAAAATGGTCACTTACCTTTTGTTGTTAACTGTTGATTCCGGCTCTGTGGGGCCGCTCTGCGTGCTCGGCGAGGACTGGATACGGTATTAAATGACTGATTATTTAGCTTTTATTAGCTTGTAAATTGTGTAACTTTACTTGTGGGGTTTCAAAAGAAAGGATAAATAATTATACTAGATGAATTAATTGAATGAATGCATTAAAGGTAATTGATTGGTTTACTCATGATATGGGTTTTAAAATGCAACTATACGTTTATTCAATTTAGGTTTCTGAAGTTGGTTGAATTGGTTTTAGTTATGTATAATGGTAGAAGGAAGTTCATATTTAAGTAAAATAACACGGAATTCGCTTAGCGCCTGACGTGATTGGATTCTTTGGTAATAGAAACTGAGAGAAAGATTTCTTGTTAAAGACTAAATGACGACCCTCTGACGACTACTGACGACTGTCCTCTTTTAAAAGATTCGCGTGGTTTTGTCTAAACTACTTCCTGATTGGTGACCAGTATCCTTAAGGGATGCTGGACCAATCAGGAGGTCCTGATAAAATTTTGAGTTTTTTCATTTGTCAAGACTACCCCCGCCCATCGGGTAGCATGAGAATTTATCATGAACTATCCCGCCTTTTCCACACACGCGGGTAGGAACTTCCGTGCTGTGTTTTGTATATAATAAAGATATCCTTACTTTATGTTCGGGCCAATACTGCCCAAACAGACACTTGAGATAGACCCATACGGATCTATCCGTTGCACGTGTTCAGGCCATTTGGTCCCTCTTAGGGAGTTTGTACATACGAGTCTGTTTGGGTAAGGATTGTGCCGAAGAATTATCTAAACAGTAAGGTTTTTGATAGCTTAGGGTGTTCATTTCCCGAAGTAGTAAAAAGGTGATAAAGAGAGCCGTATGCATGCAATGCATACGGAGACGCAAAATAAAAAATAAAAAATATAAAATATAAATGTATTCAATGATGAATTAAAAGGTAATAAAAAATAAAACTAGTGGGTAGGGGCAGAAGACATCGAGGATGTGACACACCACAAGATAGATGTCCGGATGGTCAACCTTGAGGAGCTCCTGTTCGTAGAAACCGCCAGCGATGGATTGATTTCGATAATCCTTGAGCTTGTACCTCACAGGATGGGTATTGTCTACTTGGCGTATCGTGAATATCTCCGTAGTTCAATTGAGAGTGTAACCTTTCTCGAAAACGTTTTTGAATTTGCTGATTCGAACTTTGTCCCCAGTTTTGAACTCTACCGATTTGGTAGGTATTGCTCGAAGCCCTCCGTACGCCTGACGTAATAATTGTTTTTCATTCGCAACGGTGACATCCGATGATTTCATTTGTATGGTTCGGTGCTTTATGTTGTAAGCCGATAGCAAATCAGATAAGATGTCCAGCCACTTGTAGCTTGCTTGTATACTGAACCATTTCCATATTATACTTTTCAGCGTATGATTGAAGCGTTTACAGATGGATGCATTCAAATTACTGTACGTGGAGGAAAGTTTGATTCCATAGCGTGTCATAAGAGATTCAAATTTAGAGATCGAAAATTCCGTTCCTCTGTCCACGTGTAATTTTTTCGGTACCGTCCTTGAACTAGCACAGATTCCATTGCCTTCGTAACATCATTTCCAGACTTGCTCTTTATCGGTACAGCCCACGCATACTTCGAAAAAATATTAATGACTGTGAACATAAACATGTAGCCTTTGTTTTGTCCAGCGTACGACATCGTATCAACAAGATCTGCCTGCCAGGTCGCGTCGATGCCGCGCACGTCTACACGTCGACGCGGGTAATTCCAGCGTGCAGGCTTATGCAGTTCCGTCACTAGCGCTAGCTTTTCCTCGTTCATACTCCAATGGTCTTAGTCTTGCGTCCAATTTAAAAATGATTTCAGCGTTTCGAATCGACAGGACTCCGCCTGCTCTCAAATCTTCGTAGAAGGTATCCAAGGCTATACTCGTGGTGATCTCCAAAGCTTCGATCATTTGATCGCGGTTGTCCATTTTGTTTCAGCAGCAATTTGACTTTTTGTCATAAGATTTTTAAAGTTACAGCATTGTTCGGCTCTGCAGGATCTGCGACATTGCGCAGTCTTTTCTTCTGTATATCATAATGCACGTCCGCTGTTATTTGAAACCCGACACCTGGAAGACCGCGAGTGCTCGCGGCTGTGCTTTTATTCAGCTGACGTCCAAACACGTCGACGCTTATCTCGTAAACGATTGCAGAAGTGATGAGAGTTGGCTAATAGATAATTTCGGCTTCCCGTAATTCTTCAAGAATCGACATAATTTCTTTGTTGTGACTTGTATTCCCAGCTGCTTGAGATACCATGAACAAACGAAGAAGCTCCACCAACTCGGTAGCGTCGTCCCAGAAAATATAATCTATCTTAACACCTTGTCGAGTAACCCAAGCCTGAGGTAGCAAAACATCTTTGCCCGTACGCTTCGACATCTGTGATGATGGGGATACGCCTTTGCCTAATCTGAAAATATTGAGCAGTTCTGCGATTAGATACTTGAATTTGGTGCTCTGAGTGTTTCGGATAGGCTCGGTGGCGCTATAGTATTTTCTCTGAGCATTTGTTGCGGAAAGGATATTTCTGTAGTTCTCATTGTCAAGTGGGTAACGTGAGTGTCGTTGGGCATCTTTTTAATCAACAGCTCTAGCAGTTTCTGAATTTTCGGACAGAGTGTACCGCCTATGCGAACGGCATCGCGCTCGAAGCTTATCGGTGAGTCACCAACCATCAGCCTGACAGTACAAAGACTCCGTACCCCGTACACCGTATCCAACTCATGCTTTGTTTATCGTTAGGCATCTCAAGATATTCATTTTCTGACCTTGCCGACGACTCTGCGATTATAGTGATCCCCTTCCTCTGCAGTTGCGAAAGAATCTTGTGTTTATGATTCTATTTCATTTTTCGGATCATCCTTCCTTTCAGTTTTGATTTCGTCCTTTGCCTCTTCCTTGACAGGTTTCGTGCCTCGAGAAACATTAAATAACTTTCGCAGCGGGGTTACCACAGGTTTGAGGACATCCTTCATTGTTTCCTGCAGCGACTCTTTTCCCGTTTTGAGAATTCTATGCTCACGATGAATTGCATTACTCGCTTGAACAATATGACGCAAGACTTCTCTTTCCTCACAAATTTCCTGCACGTCGATACAACTAGCTCTGGAAAGCTACTGTTTTGTTTCCTTCGATGATCGTGTATTTTATTCTCTTGTCATGTTTATGAAATTGTCAAATCCCTTCCTATACCGACCATTACCGAACTCTTTTTTCTTGTCGATCACTACGAACCCATATTTTTCACCGTTACAGCATACCATCCACAAGTTTTTGAACTGTGTGTATGACATATCGGTGTTTACATGATCGTTGTACACATGTCTCATTTCCTCTTATCTTGTATGAGTAAGACCAGAAAGTTGGTATTGTCGAAAACAAGATGATTTGGGATTCGAGCGTACGTCTGACAAAGAAAGAAACAGTCTACGTCATGATGTCTAACGTTACAGAATTACGCGCGTATGTTGTCCTGCCTTTCGCATGCTACGTCATCGAACATCATGATCGAGTTGGGTTGCGTCTCGTTCGGTGCAATGACATGCTCATGCTCGTTAAAGGGGAAGTACTCATCACCTTCGATCCTTTCATGCATTTGACTCAGAAAATTGTATTTCGGTTAATTGAGAGATTTTGAGTAAACGTACAGGTTTTCGAACCTCAAATCGTTTGAATGCTTCATAAAGCGATCTAGTGGGAAAGGTTTGGTAAATAGCAATATGAACAAACTCCCGATCGCGTTGCATATTCCCGGTTACCAATACCGCGGTCATGGTACGAAGTTGACGAGAAGACTCATAAGAGGCGATTCCAGTATCAATGCTCTCGGCGCAGCGTGTCAGGAACACGATATAGCGTATTCGAAAAATCTTGAGAACCTTGAAGCTAGAAGCACCGCGGACGAAATATTAGCCCGAAAAGCCAGGAAACGGGTTTTCGCAACGGACGAGAATTTGGGTGAAAAAGCAACCGTTCGGGATGCAGCTAACACGATGAAGGTGAAAACAAAGTTAGGCATAAGGTGTCGAAATCCAAAGATCATTTTCTTGGACAAAATCATACGCGCGGCAAAACAGTCAGTGATTCCCAGCCATCACGCGAAAAGAAGCATCAAGTCTGCACTCAAAGGTGCTCGAGAAGCTGTGAAAAAAGAAGGTGGTAAACATAACGTCCGATCACTACGCGCCTTACAGGTACTCTCAAGAAATGGCGGATTTATACCTTTTCTCATACCTCTTTTTGCCGGTCTCAGCTTTAGAGGTGCGTTAGCGGGGGGTGTTGTGGATAAAGCGAAGGTTGTAAACGATGCAAGCGCAGCTGAACGAGAATTCGAGAAAAGCAAAAAGCATAACAAATCGATGGAAGCGATCGCATTGGGTAAAGGTCTCTATCTTAGACCATACAAAAAAGCTTCCGGTCTTCGACTTTTAAAAAACTAAGTGCAAAGCTACTACGCTGAGCTTTAACCAACTGAGATTTGCTAAAGTATGCAAAAATCATGAAAACCACATAGATCCTAGGTGTTTTTATGCGCAACGAAATGCCTAAAAACGGACCGCGTAGAAGCGAGGCAGCTGCCGTCAATCTTGACGATAAGGATGGCCCCGGGACACACTGGGTTACATATGAGAAACGTGGTAACGATGTCGTTGTTACTCGCACCCCTGGCCCGACGCTCATATGCTAAGGCCGGCTCCGATAATAGCGCGAACGGACCTGCACGGGTAAAAATTACACACATTCTTATGCAAAATGCGAACAAGCTGATACACTACGCTTACGCCGGCGCAGCCGCTTCGCACATGCCTCTGTGCCGGCCGGCCTTTCTCCATGGTCCGCGCCTGACTATGAGGCAAGGCTGTCAGGCCGATAAACACACACATTCCGGCGACGTTCGACCAGCGAACACCTGCCAAAAACACCGCAGCAACTCTAAGCCTTTATATAACAGCGAAAGAAAAAGAGAATAAAAATCGGTCCTCTTCAGGACTAACTTTTCGTCACAAGTTGTCGCTTTCTTTACCTCGTATTCCTACCCCTCTTACTCCCATTCACCTTCATTTCCCTTCATAAACCCGTCTCTCTTCTCTTCTTCGTTACTTCCGTTACCTTTCTCTTTCTCACGTCGTTGCCGCACCGGCAGCAACCGTCTCTTTCCTCCCTCCTTTCCACCTCTTTTCTATCCCCTCGCCCTTCCCTCCTTTCCTCGGGGTATAACAACGTATATTTTGACAGTTTCGGTCATCTTCAACCTCCTTAAGACTCCGTGAAATATCTCGGTGTTGGTAGCGTTGAGTACAACAATAAAAGATATCAGGATTACGAAACATTGGATTGTGGACATTTGTGTCTGAAATTCATAAGCGATGAGCTACATAGATATGACACGTAATTTAATAATGTCAGTCCAATACTTGCAGACATGGATGATTCGTTTACGTTAACAATATCGGGAACGTCTTTGAATCTCAAAGCGCAATTTCTTTCTCGGATCGAACTTGCTCTAAAAAAAATTCTGCTCGGCCTCGTTGAACTATTAACCTCGAATTCCATTCCCAACGTTGATGTCGGTCACAAAAAATATACATAGCCGATAAAGTACTCACCATATCTACTGGCAGCCACAAAATTGAGGATATTGAAAAGTATGTTCAGAGCGCGTTAAAAAACACCAACATTGAAATCGGCATAAAGCCCGACAATAATACATTATGCAGCAAAAGCAAATGTAACCGCACCATAAATTTTAAACCTGCGGATACTATTTGTCAGCTTCTTGGATTTACACCGCACGCATTGTCAGCTCACAAAACTCACCGTTCGAATGCAGCATCACAACGGGTGCCTACGTCAATGAGCGCAAAGTGCAGAATGTTCACAATTTCTTCTCTATCGTTCCGCCGGGACATAAGATCGTGGAAGTGCCGTTACACATTATTTACCTTTCGATCACCGTCAAGACCATAGATCACATAGAGCTTCGGTTAGTCGATTAAGATGGAGACCTGGTTAATTGTCATGGAGAAGTTCTAATTATGAGACTGCACATAAAATCGCAATGAAAGATGGGTATTGTATATAACATAGAATTTAAATTTGAAACTTTTTGTGATTTATAAAAAATTAACGATGGAGCCAGGAATCGAACCTGGCGTCTAGAGATGCTTGGCCGGAGCCTTACTCTACTAGACCACCTAGCAGCGATGACTCTGTTGTCTTTAATTTCGCTCATCATCTCTAACCTGTGATCTAAGCTAGGTGGTCCAGTGGAGTAAGGCGCCGGCTAAGCATCTCTAGATGCCAGGTTCGATTCCTGGCTCCATCATTAATTTTTCGAAATCACCAAAATTTTAGAATTTACATTTTATAGCATTTTTTTTCTCGCGAATATTGATATGTGTATGTTTATATCATTAATAGACGGCCTTGTCCGTCTTACGTTGCTTTCGTCAATAGTTGGAATATGGTTGTAAACATGTCACCTACACACTAATATTCTATAATTGTGCTCTGAAGAGACGAATTTCTTAACACATTGTATATAACAGATTACCCAAGAAGAGTTATATTAGTAAGTCAGCATGTCCCGATCAAGTCAGTCATCGATCTATTCTCGAACCGCTAACACGTCGAAACGCGGAGTTCCTGAAAGCTCTGGGTCTCAAACTGACACCTTTTGGAAATGGAATTGCCGACAAATAAAACTGCGATCCTGCTGTTTCGTTGTCTGCTACGTACCATGGAGGATCTCAAGCATTCAAACGCCTGTCGTCTTCAACAAATCAATGGCACACCAAGAAACACATGTACATGAAACACAAAATCTACGCATCGTCAACTTTTAACAACAGTAATGAGATTCGAATCACTGTTTAGCATGAGAATTTATGCACACTACCGAGCATGAGTTTGCTGCATATCTTTGGAAAATTGGTCAAATCGGACGGCACTGCAGCAGCGATCACAACCCTAGTCAATAACGCCGTCTTCCATTTGTTCGAAGATGTACGGTACGAACTAAACACTGTAGAGATCGATAGATGCAAAAACGTTGGTCTCACCAACCTGCTGAAGGGTTTCGCTTCGCTCAACCCTGGTCAGAGTTAGCTCATGGAATATGTTGGATGGCTTTCAAGCCACCTATTACGCCAAAGAATCCGAACCTTTGTTGACAAAGAGCAAATTTCTACAGTCCGAACCTTCGATTTTCATCGACTGTTCGATACAAAACGAGGCTCTGAAATCCGGACCAGTAGATATTCGTATCGAATTTGCGGCTGAAAACAACTTTCCTACTGGTACATCTGCCTACTGCTTGATTTTACATGATCGTATAATTGAATGTAATCCGCTGACTGGTGGGGTGAGGAAATCGGTATAAAAACCTTGAAGTTTGTGACGGTTGATTCATCATTTTTCACGATCGAGTTCATAGCCGACGTGAAAGAATTCAGGAGAACAGGTCCCGGTCTTACACCAAAAGAGTTGTCAGTTGTGTCATTCGACGAAGATACCAACCCGTCAATTTTTCTCTTTGAACCTCCGTACGATTGAAATTCTTCACTCACTTCATTATAAAGCGACAATTTGTGGCTGTCACGGAATTATCACTGGCTATCCTGGGAAGGTGGCGATTCATCTTTTGAGAAGCTTGAATTCACCATCGAATACGTGTCGCTGCGTGATGCTTCAACATTTCACATAAAAGGTTTGGAGGAGCAAATTTGGCTGCAGAAAATTCAGAGTGAAAAAGTTCAAGTGTTGATTTGATGGATTTTGGTTGTCCGTTGTTGCAGAAATTGAATAAAATTTCAGAAACTAATTTGAACTGTGCGCATCATGCTATATTTCATCCAAATTCTGCAGCTCAAAACGTATTGTCACTGCGAAATTCTCTGTTGAAACACAAAAGCCAATCGGTGTCTACTCGAACAGTTCTTCATTCCCATTGTCTAAAGCATGGGTACGATACCGTTGAGTTAGAAATATGTAGTCACACTTATATATCAATATTACGAATTCTATATAAAACTGTTATCTTAAATTTTTCCAATCAACTATTTTTCGACATTAATATCAACCGTTAAATCAGAACCTCTGTCCTGCTAGTTAAGAGTTCATCTCAGAAACTTTCAGTATTCAACGTCGCACCGAAATCCTTTGACCGCGGGCCGCTTAACGTGAAGTCAGCACTCGTCGGACGATTCCGAGAATTGTTTAGCGAACTATATTTCGTTCAGGGTCGTTGCATGAGCTTCCCAACGTTGTACCTCCCCCTTGAAACCTCTCAATCGTTGGAGAATCTGCTCAAACCTTCGGGAAGCTCTCCAAACCTGATATGTACGGGGATTCTCGGTCGAACCTCTGAGGATTCACGGTCGATGAACATAGTAACTCAGAGCGCCATTGATCTGGTAAGGGTAAGACCTATGGTAACTGATAGCTAATTTCAAGCACTTCTTACCAATGAAGAACGCACAAGGGATAAAAATTACGGCAATTTCGGGGGTTTTTACCAATGATCATGGTCATTTGGGGGATTGTTTACTGACGATCATGGTCATTGGGGACATTTTTTTACCGACGATCGATTGGTAGAGCACACTTTATCTTACGAGGGGTGGAGGATAACCTTTAAGGGTTTGTGTCTGGAGAGCTTGCCGGTAAAGAATGTGTTTCTACGCAGAACCGGCCTTGCTATACTACTTTTAATGTTGTTATTCACTCGTTCAGCTATTCTGAAATTCGGATGTTCTGTCACGAGCGCCCCACATTTACCCGAAATTGTAACATATTACCGATCATAACAATTATCATTTTTTCATTATTATTATCTTTAGAGACAAGGAAGCATAGGTTTAGTTAGTACATATAAAATATTTATCATAATCAGTTCGTGGTATAGCCAAGCGCAACGGCGTAGTTGGACAGCCAGCAACGTCAGCGTCTTCGCGCCCGCCAGATCCCAGGTGTAATCAACACCGGGATGAGGCGAGCGCGAAATCACGCGCTTCGAGGATGACCGTTGCGAGGCGAGCCTTTGTTTGAAATTGCAAACGTCAGCGAAAAATCGCTTGCCGCCCGACGTTCCAAGGGGTGTCGGACGAGCGAGCGAAGACAGTCCCGTTAGAGACAGCATCAAACCAACATCTACGGAATCAGGCTCCTTCAGAGCTGTCGAGTAAAGAGTCATCAGTCTTGGGTCTCCGACGATCAGAGAGAGAATTCCCTTTAAATCTATACGCGGTCGTCCAAGCATCTCGCGTCGCGACATCAGTCTGTGAAGTTAGAATTAAGCGCAATACGCAAAGCCACGAACTTAATCAAGCCGTGTAGTACGTAAGCAAGTGTGTGAAGGTGAGCGAACTTCGGCACCTTCGAGGCCGAAGCAGCAACCGAGAGAGAGAGAGAGAAAGAGAGAGAAAACGTGAGTAGTATAGGAAAATACTGTAAGCTTCCTTGTCGATAACCCTGCTGCCTTTTAGTTTTTCATTAAATATTTCTACTCGCTTCCATTCAAAATTGGTACCACATAATTGAAATCCTCCAAACCATTTTCCCACGGAACGCCCTGTAGAGGACGTTCGCCTCCGAATCCACCAAAATTAAATATAAACCTCGGTAATAACAAAGAGGGTGAAGTCGTCGCGTGCGAGACCGCTCCGCACGTGACAGTTCCATGATTCAGAATGTATATTCACACTCTTAAATAATCTTCCATTCGGCCAACATCTTAATACACATTTCTTCTCTTTTTCTCCGCTAGATTTTCTCATTGTACTTTCGGTATCTTTGATAATAGATTAATTGTATACTCAAATATTCAACTCCGCAATATTAGTTCCTATTCTCTCTTATCTTTGATACGTTTGCGTAGTTGACGGGTTACGAACCTGAAATAGGCCGTCATAACATCACGGCTGGGTGTAGATGTGATTATCGATTGCCCCTCGTTGAGATCACAATCATCCATTCCGTAACAGTAAAATAAACATTGAAATAGTATCGTATAGTATTTTTCCTATTAAGTTGCGCAAAGTTCGACCACTACAATTATTTTGAATGATTGAAACGTATAGAACGGTGGCGTTGGGGTGCTGGGACGGGGGGGGGGGGGGGGGGGGGGGCCCAAAAAAACAAATTATCGAACTGTTATAAATTTATTAAATTAAGAAAAATCTGATTTATTTATTATTTTTAATGGTTTTTGGTGCCTCGCTATCCGTATTACTTTGTACGTTATTCATAGTTATTCACTCTCACTTTACTTGTTCTTTCTAAAGAGCTGATGCGAAGCGACTGATACTTTGATGTTCGATGTCCGTATTAAGAAAACGGCAGAATACAAAACACAGAACGCACGTTTGGACAGGTCCATTCCAGACGACAAAGATGTAAACAAACCGGCGCGCTAAGCTGAGAGCTGAGTGCTGCTTGGTTTACATCTTTAAAACGTGCGTTCTGTGTTTTGTATTCTGCCGTTTTCTTAATACGGACAACGAACGTCAAAGTTTCGCTCGCACGTGTTAGTGCGAAGAGAGTGCCGCAGAGATGGCGCGCGCGTACATACCTTGGAATCGCTCGTATACTCTGTAACGCTAAATTCTGTTACCCGCGGATGAGGACTTACCGTTGACACTTTGGCGCGATTCTCTACTTATCCGCAATATCAAACTATAACAAAATAATTACGTTGGGCGCCAGACGCGTTAGCGTCGATTTTCAAACAATAATACAAATCACTAAAAATAACACAAAACCGTACAAAAGAGATAAATAGAGAACCCGTTGTATGGCTGGCTAGGCACAGGTACGATCGCGTACATCCCGGTAGAGTGGCGGTATTCAAGGCAGCTAACAGTAATTCCAGAATTAAAGAAAATAACAAAATAAAGAATAAACTCAAGTCAAAAGGAAAATGAACAGGTTAATCGATCATATATTGTCGAGAAGTTTACATGATTGAGACAGGCTAATAAAATGGTATCGACAGCGGTAGTTAATAAAATAAATAATCGTTGTTCACAAAAATTTCGGTAGAATAGCAGTAAACGGTAGCTTTGAAACGAGAGACGGCAGTTAACAGAGAAAAATGAACGTAGGTCGGGAGATGCGATGTAATGCAAGAATTTACTTAAAACTACACGTCACTGGGCGACGTGATCTTACCCAAGTTGCAAATGACGCTACGAAAATTATTATTCTGTCAATTAGAACGGGAGAAATTTACTGCGATCGGTAGAAAACAACGTAACGATAGTTCGGTAGATGATACGACAAATTTACCATAAATTATAACCAGTATGAGAGATTGACATTCAGTAACAATTTACCAAGTCGGCGAACGATCGACTAGATAGCCTTCGGTAGAATTATTCATAAACGGTAGATTCGATAATTTATAATTATTACGTACTCGAGGAATTAAATAATGAATTTCTAAACATAACTTTTGAGAGAATATCAAAATACAAAATTATGAGAGAGTGAGAATTTCGGAGAGTTTACAAAATAGAGAAATACACTAAAATACACCGCAATACAAAAGAATGATTCACAGAACTTAATTTAACAAAATAGAGAGAAATAAATAACAGGCAAAAATAATATAAAATTGCCAATAGCAATAAAGAAAAAGTGCGGTAATATCTAGGGGCTGATTCTACGCTCGCTTGTACTCCAAGGAACTCGATATATGATACAATAGGCACAAAAATAAATGAAAATATAATAAGCAATAACAGAAATAAAATATAAAGCACACTACTATTACAAAAAGAGTATAGAATAAAATATAAAGCCAATAGGGCTCAAAATACGATGGAAAGGGCAGAAGCAGGCTAATAGAGATTCACAAATAATCAGAAAAATCATAAATACAGAGAAATAATTATTTGGCAGTTACGAGGTCGCTCAGATACGAAAATAATAAATTACTGAAATCATGCAGTCACGCGGCGGCTTACTGCAACTTTAAGCCGTGGACCATGATTCACACAAAACTGCCCTCGGTCGCCGGGAGGATTTTTATCTCCCTGTTCACCGGCAGTCGAGGCGATACGGAAGGTTCGAGTGGATGCTACCCCAGGTGTATATAAAGGTGCACCAAGGTAGCCAGTGTAGTCTGATGAGACCGTCAGTAGGCGAAGTCGTCGAGAGCTGCAAACGGTAGCTAGTGGTCCCTTGTTGATCCGGATCGTTGTCGTCCAAGTACCTTATTAGCTTGCGCCGAAGCGCGAAATAAAGAATTTACAAAAGAGAATTAGTTAAAAGTAGTTATTGCCTATTTTGTATCGAGTTCGGTTGGAGTACCCTGCTGAGGACGCGTAAACTAAAAATAATAGCGGTTGTGTGCCCTTGTGACGGGCGACTCTGAAACGCCACGTTACAACTCTTATAGATTCCCGCACGCTCACCACATTCCCGCACGCTCAGCTACATCCCCGTTCGCTCAGTTGCATTTCCGCACGCTCTTGTCAACGTGTGGGAAAGTGGTACTTTGCGAACGCAAATGCATGCGCAAAATCGAACTTTGCGCACGATAATAGGAAAAAACAATTCAATCAGGACTACTTGTCCATATCGTATGTCTCTACTAAATTTTTCAATCTAAGCTGTACTGGTCCCCTTGAGGGGCTGCAAGCACAGGGTATCTACAATACTGCAGACTTTCTTGTATGGGCCGACGCTGTGCGTAAGCCTGTTACATTTCTGCAGTGCAAGCTTTTCACCAATACCTTCAGAGCGGGGCTAGCGGCGTGCACACAAATGTAGTAGACAATCGATACTCTTTGCCTACTACAGACAACGGAGCAGTATTCAATAGTTTTTGATAGCAGATCACTAAGCTGGTAGGGGCGGGACCGGACAGCTGCAAGTCATGATTGTTCATAGGAATGATCAAATAGGAAAACCATACAAGCGTATATCATTACAAGTTTACAAAAATTGAACCCATTCCTTCCAATCTCGTGCTGATGTATTTAAACAACCGAGTTCACTAATCAGTAGTCTTGCCTTCATTAATTAAACCGCCTCAGCCAATAATTATAGATTTGCGAGAAAATGCAACCCTCTCGAACTACATTATTTATAAAAACCCCAATAGAAAGCAAAGCAGAAACGGAACCAATTTAGATTCAGATAAGACACTTATTATTACATATTATAGAAACGGAATCATAGTGAATCTTAAACATCTATATGATTGTTACAAGTAAACCAAACCGTTTTTGAAACCTTACTCTGAACACCGATGGAAAGAACTTCTTAATAAATATGTATTTAAACTAAGATCTGTTATACAAAATTATATTTCAATCACACATAGTGTCGTTGGCGCGATCTGAAACTACCTCAATCTCGAGAATTGGTAAACTTTAGGACAAGTTCTGAAAAACTGATCAGCAGACCTCATGGATTCGAATATATTAAAATACGTAAGTCCGATGAACAACCAAATTACACAGACAATCAGAGCTATCTCGCGATGTTCCTGTCAGAATGCAACAATAATATTCAACTGCTGATTTTGTAGTGAGCCTGTTACAGATCAGACTATTGCACTGGGCATTGGTACGATATAAGATAATAGGCGCGTCGAAGAAGCACTTATCAGTGTGATTTTTAGATACCAATTTCAATCTACTCTTGCTGATGAAGTTGCTGCAGACATTTGCCTATTAGCACTCAAGCTGGGTCCTAGTTTACCTCAGTCCTTGGCACCTACCTAATTGAGATGAAGACATAAAAGAAGAAAAATATCGGGCATAGCCATCTGGGAAGAAGAAAAAATGCCTAACCTAACCTGTGCATCGGTCGTGCTAGTATCTCAATATTTAGTTTAAACTCTACAACGATTGGTTGCATTTTCAATTCTCGTACTTCGGTAAAAAACATTTGATATGTAGAGTTGATTCAAAGAAACACGCAATGCATTATTTAATTCATCATATGGCTATAATCTGATTGAGTGGAAATTGAAATTGGCCACCCTTTCGAGTACATCTGTAGCCGTAAGAATTATAATAGTAATAATGATGATCGTGGTGATGATGGTAGTGATGGTGGTGTTGGTGGTGGTGGTGAAGGTAGTGGCGGTGGTAGCGGTGCTGGTCATAGTCTTCGTCATCATCTTTATTTATTACAATTATGTTTGCAAAGCTACAAGAATAAAGGAGGAAGGGAAAGGAATAAGCAGTAGGTTGGCAGTCGTAATAGAAGCATCCGCATTCGCTCGAGGGACTAGAGCAACTGTTGAGAACCTTGTCCGGGTCTAGCCAGACTCGAGCCCAAATCACCGACCAGCAACTCGGCGCCTGAACGCCGTTACCTGTCTTACATTTTTGCAAGTTGCCCTCAGAGCCTCATTGACAGGTTAGGGACTTGAACCCGAGTCCTCCCGCTCCGTAGACTCAAATGCTAGCACCTGAGACACTACAGTTGGTAGTGGTCCATAATAGTGGAATGTTAAGGGGTCTAGCAACCTCTAATTTTAATGAAATGGATTCTAAAAAGATGCATGAACGTAAGCATAAGAATGCCCTACCTCAAACAGTTGAAGATGCCATTCGACCTATTATGACGATCTCAGTTCAGATGAATTGTTAGTGCGGTGTGAACGAGGTTGCCACCAAGCTACAACCCGTTAACGGTTGTACAATAAGGGACTTACTAACAGTGTACTCCCTTTATGTAGCACGAGTTTGACCAATAAAATAGCATTTGTAAGGCAACTGAGAAACGGGGAGGAGAGCGTATGATGACGAGGGATCTCCCTCGACTCTCGGTGACCCGTGAACTCCGTAATGGGAACAGGCGGTTTGGAAATGTACCAAGAGTTCGTAGGAGCCTACGAGGGACAAGTCTACGGAGTGGTAATACGATCTCAGCATCTTCCTGAGAAAAAGACGACTGGATAGCGTACACGCACACCAAAAAAGCCAGCCAGATCGTGAGGTAATGCGATCAGGTGCTTTCGCGACCGAAGTGCTACTGTACCTTACTCGCATTTGGGGGTAGCAGAAGCGAGCATGTGCTACGCATGCGTGGCGACGAGTACGCATGCTGAGCGAAGGTGTTGAGTGACGTAGAAGCAAGCTTGGCACTTGCGGCCACTTGCGGTTCGAGCTTCGAATAAAGCAGATATCGAATGATTCCGTCTTCGCAAGTCACCCCGCAATATTCTTTCTTCTCATTAGGCACTATGTGGTTACACGTTTTCCAAAAGTACGGCAGCTACGGGGGTGGCCAGCCTACCAACGGTGGCCCGCCACTCTAACGGCTACGGATGTTCAAGTCCTAACCCGAGATTCGTTCCTCGAAGTGTGAGCCTGTGCGTGTTTGTCACAGACCTGGATACGATAACTATCCGTTATTTCGCGTCTTACGGAATTCCGGAGAAGGTACGTTTGACGAGGTGCACATCACTTCTGAGTCACACCTGAGACTCGGTCTGACGGAATTCCCTAACTGTGTTAAGTGTGGAACGATGTAGCGAAAGCCACTTAATTCTGATATCATATGCTGGTTATTCAATCTCGCCAATTACAGAGCACATCATCGTGTGGATCCTTCGTTTCACACGCGTTCAACCTTAATACCTCCTAATCTTCAACTCATACTTGGCGAACGTTGCACTTATGTCCGTAGAGCTAAAGATATTATTATCATTTTAATATTACGGTTATTGATCTTTAGGAATCTCAGTCGTATATCGGAGAAATCACTTAACTGGATCCCCTCTCTACCTAATAGAGATTTTACACAAAACAATAACGAAAGTGTTTACCCCGCCATTTGGTTAAGAACGCCGAACACAAGTTTGAGCAGCCTACATATCGACAAAATTGCTAGTTATATCATTCTGCATCCTGTCAATGATGAATACGATGAATCGAATTGTAAAAATTGGAAGTCGCTGCTACAGTTTGTGCATGGAAGTCAACCAAGAGTGTTGTGCTACCGCAGACGTCCGAGCTCAGAAAAGCACGGAGGAGGCTCGTCTCTAAGCATCTAGAGTTTCCAAAAAGAAGCCCAAGAGGCTCAATCAGCTGCCGAAGGGGTCATATATGGGCCAGGAATCGCTGGTTCAGGATGAGAAGCAAATACCGCACCGCTACTCGAATAACGACTTAGCAAAATAAGCATGCGTACTTTCTCTCGCGAATGAATTGAATCTATATTTGTCGACCTAACTGCAAGTAGATCTCAGAAGATTTTCAATCCGATTGACTTTGAAATTGGATACAACACTTTTAGATACATTATCTACGAAGCAGCGTACGATTTATGAGATAACTTGATCTGTGCTTTTTTCATTTGTATCAGATACCTTACAGTTTCATTATTAGTATAGATTGTTTAGCCATTGGCTTACCAGACTGCTCGATCATCAAGAAAAGCCTTTTGCAGCTCAACCGTGCACTCCCCCATGAAGACACTTTCTCGGTCAGGGCAGTAGTCCCACAGAGTGACCTCGATGCTTCTATCCATTAGATCGTCACCGGGTACTCCAGAAAAATTGAGGGTTGCATTCCAAATTGGGTTCTGAGTAGGTTCAGCAACATCTGTCTTCAGCGAGCTCTGATCGCCACTAAAAAAATCGAGATGTCATTCTACACACAGATTGTCAACCAGAAGTGAACATTTGTCCAATGAAAAAATCTCGAGACAGTGTAATTTTTTTACCACAATTGATCTGAGATTGTGTAAAGAAACCCCGTAAATCAAACCTACCATGCTGGAACTAGACGAAGCTTTGCATATGCTTCAGGAGCAGTTCCGTACCCGGTGTCCTCGCGAGTGCATAATTCGTCTCCAGCCAGCACTGAGACTACAAGCTCTTTGCGTTCGGCCTCGTACCAGACCTGGATCTGAACTCGGCCTGTGACTTGTTTTTCTTTGGCGATTTGTTCCTATAAGAATGGAATGTAAACTATATAAAGTAACTTCAGTTATAGTAATCGGAGTCAGTACTTACGTCTGACAAGTATGGACATATGAATTCAATTATACAAAGAAAACTAGTACTATAAGGTACGACAAATAATGTAAAGTATTGCAAGTAACGTATTTTATATTCTAATGGCAGGTTGAAACATTTTGGAATTTGGCAAAAATGACAATAGAAGCCTGGTTGTTTTCGTCATCTTATCCTTTTCATATTATCGTTCAACGGATAAATATCCAGTCAGCATAATTCGTTTTCTTTTGTGTGTTATTTTTGATTATTTTGTACTGGCAAGACAAGGTGAGTTGTTAGCTGAAATTTTGTTTTTTGTCTTGAGGTTGACTGAAGCTATATTTCATCTTCGTGAAGTTGAAGTTTGTAATGTAACGACCTAAGACAAAAATACGAAATTTCATAACTTTGAAATTAATTTGTGAATATTGCGGCTAAAATTAGTATATTTTGCTTAGTTTATCGAATTTTTATAGTTTTCGTCAATTCAGCGTTTCAAAAATTCAAGCCCATAACTGTTTTGTATTTTTGAATATCATTTCATCATGAAATTGTTGTTTCAGAGAAATCTTATATTTTACATTTCACTGATTCTACAGTTTATTATAATAACTCTCAAATTCTTGCCATACAAATTTTTTTAATCGGGTATTCTACATCACGTATGTATTATGTATTGGGAAAATGACGACTTGTCTAATAAAACATGCAAAAGCGATATAGAAGTATTACGGGGAACGTGATGCTATTCCACAGTATATAATTATGACGGTGATATTGAAAAGATTACTAAGGTGCCTACTTGTTTGACGCAATAAATAAGAAGAAATCAAGATTCATGTAATGGAATAAAATTAATACAGAAAGAAACTATTACATATTGATACATAATTTCGTTAACGTGTGTTTATAATATATATCGTACTTCACGTCACTATACAGTAATAAGTATGTAATATACATACTAGATATATAATTTATATGTAATCTAATTTTCTACTTTTCTCTTTTTTCAATACAAAGGTATAGAGCTACAAAGGCGAAGAGTGTTTTTAGGTGGGTTCTTCTTCGGTTAAAAAAAAAAAATGACGTGGTCATCTTTCATAGCGTATTGTTTTTCATCCTCTGGACGGGTGAAACGAATAACCACATTTTTATATATGTCTGTACAACAACCTCTATTCCTGATTTTCTCTAAAAAAAAAAAAACAGAAAAATTTTAGATCTGAAAATGAAAACGCTTGTGAACAAATCAATGCACAATTCATCTAATAGATGTTCGAATGGAGTCCCGCAATCATAGTAATACGATTGTTTATTTATTTAGATTTTTTTTTTCTTATAACCGAAGAAGATTCATAGCCGAAGCAAAGCAATCGAAAAACAAAATCAGGCTTGGACTAGCCTTGCGACTGGTTTCAATAGATTACATATGACTCCATACGCGCATTGAATTTTTCATTGTGATATTATGTACGTCTGCAGTATATGTACAGATTATTCGCAATGTAAATGATGCAATTTACTGTGAATACAAATTTATAACTTTTTTGAGAATAAAGTGCCACCAGTCAACGAAGTAGTCCAAATTTTTGAATGGGCTGGTGAAAGCCGCAACAAATAGGTTTGACTCCAGGGGCAGCTTATCGATCCCAAAGCAACAAGATTACTGATCACTCTTCCTAGTTAAATAGATTCAAGCTTCTTTAGCATCATGTTCTTTTTGTGGAGAAGGAAACAGGGGAGTAAGAGTGAAAATTTACAGCACCAAGTCTGTAGTGAGTATTTGGCCCGTAATGTCTTTACATTCATTAAAAGTTACATAAATTTTGTTTTAGAATTCACAAATTTTATATTGGAATGTATTTTATATCAAAATTGAATAGGGTTTCAGGGAACAGGATTCTTTTGTTTTACAAACACCTAGTTATGAAGTGGAAAACTAGAGTTGGGTTGAATAGTTCCTAAACATATTGGGCCATGAATTCCTCACCGTTCTGTAGAAAACGAGAGACAGAAAACAAATTCTCAATATTTTTTTCAATTCTAGGCTATGTTTCTACCGAAAATTGTTACGTCAGCAAAATATTAGAATGCTACGTAGGCAGAAATTAAATCTGACCACTTCTTCCCAAAATTTTAAATAGAGATAAATGCATAACCAGATCCAAGCATGCCCCTGCGTCCTAATACGTAAGTCTAATTTTCAAAGGCAAATAACTAGTTCGTGCCAGTTGGGTGAGAGTAGCGTATACTGAGCAATAACTTTTATACACTTACATTGTTTTGCATCTGCAATGTCATTTTTTAATTTTTTTTCAGTTCGTTTCGTTTCATTTCTCATCTTTATTTTTCTCTTGTTTAGAGAGACAGACAGAGAGGCAGAGAGATAGTAGGAGTATCAGTTCAATTTACGGAATAATTTAATATTTATTTAAGCATGTATTATTATATATTATATATGAGATTGAATTGAATCAAAGTGTAGTTATATGGTACAATCAAAGTGAATTAATGTTGTAAGTTAAGTGAAAATTAGAGAAGACAAACGCGCATGAAAATGTGAAATTGAAAATTAAAATAAAGAAAAATACGAATCAATCCCTGAAATTGTCTTGTGACATTTATTCCCAACACTTATATTCAGTTACACTTTAATTGTTTTGCTTTTGTGTGAGTTTCAATTAAAAAAATTTTTTTTTCACTCTTCAACATATCTGATGGTTTTTTTTTTCTGTCTTTCCTTTTGTTGGTTCTTCGCATTGATCCAATTATTATGTATACCGACATGCAATATTCGGTTTTTTACATTTACAATGTCAAGTTCGTAATCCTCCATCATATAAATTCACTATAACGATAATTTATCAGCTGGCAGTGGTTTTTCAGAGCTCTTTTTACTTTTTTTTTTTTTTTAATGATTCACGATTTTTTCGATTTTATTATTTTTCTTATTAGGTGCAACTTTGACTTCTATTGAGATCCGAAGTTTATTAGGACGGCTATGGCAATACGACCTTGCTTGAATGACCACCTCATTGTATTTCACGAATCATACGAATGTAGGCATGCGGAAGAGTTGGTGCCAACGGGAAGAGTCTTATTTTCTTGTTATGTATGAATTAAGCATAAAGTATGATAAAAAATAATCAGTTGATGATGAAATATGATCTGATACGAGCATCATATATTTTGTCACTGGATAATGGGATTTCTCGATGCTTTGGATCCCAATAATTGTCAATCTTGATAGAACTGGATTATGCATTAACCATGCGTGACCACGAGTTTACGAGAAGTGAAAAAACTACCCATGGTAAGTAAAGTGAAGGGAATGAAAGACACGAACAAAAAAGTGATAAATATTGTAACCGATTGCATATGACCACAACACATATAAGGTTAACAGACGCTATAAATATATGTATACCTGAAAACGCGTTAAAGTATATTAAATATCCTCCACGCGTCTAATATTATACATATGATACATGTAACATACTAAATAAAGATAATCTATCTCCATGGTAAGATTAGGCTATGTGTACAAATTTTCATCCATTTCTTGGATTGTTTTACCTATAATATAAATATGTTGATGTATGTGTACAAGGTGAGTAAGTACAAACTCCGAGAATAGGAGGGGCTTAGTTAATCAATAGGCATCGCATATGACACAATCAGTTGCTTTGATAATAACGTAATCATAAAAACGAGTAATACTAAATGATGTCAAATCTGTTGTTAAATATTACTTGTTTCAAATACCAACTGGTATCTCAAATATTGCTGACTGAAGTTTTGTATCGAACGAGACGCCGTTCAGTTTGAATAGTTTTCTTAAAAGTTATGTACACCAGTATCGATACACATGTCAATTCAGGTATTTGATTGTTATACAACTCCATTACTAAACAATCTACATTTCACTTCATTATTAATATTGGCGTTGTAATCGGAGAGCTCAGAGCCAAAAAATTCTGGTTTGCCAATGGCTAGTATTTGAATGTGCGAGCCGCATTCACGAACATCCTGTGGTCAGTCAAACCACCGTTGGGGCCGGTGTTACAGGTCCACTTTTGAACACTGCATAAATTCGAGGGTGGGGAAACGATTTTCTCAAGGCGGAAATTTATGTACAGGTTATACAATATATACAATAAAATGTAAAATTATAGGAACGAGTTGGATGTACGTAAGAATAGGGGTGATTAGTCAGGCTCTACAAAAAAAAAGTGAATCTTATTTCTGAAATCGAAAAATTTTTTACAAGTAGTTTAATAAATATGTAGTACAAAATAAAAGAAAATAGTTAATCAACTATTTGATAGAACAAGGTTTGGCAATCATTGCGAAAAAGTGAAAATATCGAAAGTGTGATCGGCGCGGCGGGGATGCTTGCTCTTCTTTCGTTTTCAGGTTAAATATTTTCATTGAAGGAGAATAACTTTAGGCGAGAAAAAAATTGCTGATTTTCATGGATCTTTTTGTAAGAGAAAGACTTCTTCAACACTATTCAACATATTATAAGTTTTGGCTGTTACATCATGTTTTTCATTTCAAATTTTTTCAAATAACGGAGATATGGTACGGTGTTTTGTCTGGGTCGTAGCGAATGTCGACAGACACGTGTGACACATAGCAACGGCTGGATGAATTGTGCAACCAAACAGAAATTTAATTTTAATAACACTTAATTGTAGAATATAAACCTGCTGAATGTAAAAAATACTGAAAATTAATGACATGGTACGCTTTGAAATAATAACATAGAATTGTTTACCAAAAAATGGCCATATTTTGCTATAAGAGCATACTTTTTTGAATTGAAAGTAGTGTAAATATGACAGTTCTGGACCACACAATGGCGCGCACCCCCCTAGCTCCCTCCTAGCTCCCCCGTAGCCCCCCCCCCCCCCCGTGTTGACCATTTTCGCGGTTTGCCGTAAGATGGCTATTTTCATAGGATTTGACACACACGCACACAATAATTCCTGTCGAGACTTGTTTGGCGCCGGAAAGCCGCACATAAATCGGATAGGGTAAATACCCGCTGGATCTATTGAAAAAATTACAGGAAATTGCTCTTTGAGATGGTGCCGGCAATGAACTTTGCTGGTGGTGATGTACTTGAATCAATCTGGGGCAGTGGGAGTGGTCCCATAAAAATTCCTCGCACAATATGCGTGTCGAGACTTGTCCAATGGAAAATTGTAGTGGGGGTGAGTGGTATATAAAGCGAAAGTCTATCGTGATCGTCACTCTGTTCTCATCGTATTCTCATTGTGAACTGTTCTCGCTTGTGAAATGATCTCGAAACGCGATGGATCTAGCAAAAGTTAACCACGTCAGCCGCCTGGAGAATCTGCCAACCAAGAAGATGTCGGAACTCGAAATTGGGGCAGTGTATGACGTCATCGGGTTACGACTGGTCAAAACAAAATTCGGGGTACGTGGCTTGGCGACGATCGATGGAAAACACAACGTCTTCTTACCACCGAGAATCGTAAGAGTTCTACAAGAAGATTCCAGTCAGCTGACTAAAATGTGTAGCATGGCCAGGGAAAATCGTCTGCAAATGAAATACCTTGGTGGGGAATTCAACAAGTTTGAATTTTCATGCAGTTATGTGCCATAAATGAACTTTGCGACCCCCTCTACTTCCACAAAATTCGTCCACGAGGGGATAAAAGCGGGTGTGCTGGAGATGGAATAGTCAGTCTTCCACATACCATCCGTCAGTATATAATCGAGCGCAACATTCCCACTCCTCAACATGGCGATGATCCTAGACGTGCAATGTTTTATTGGTCATAATATGAAGTTTGTATCCAAGGAAGTCGCAGTCATGAATGTAAACGGGTCGGGTCTGGATTACATCATTTTCAAGCCGCCCAATGATTTGGCGAGCATACCACTTGAATGTAGAGCTACCAATGTATGGTTGACACACAATCACCACGGAATATCATGGAATGCGGGCAACAAATCTCACGAGGATGTGACGAAGATTGTGAGAAAAATGGTTGGAAATGCGTGTTACGTATACGTCAATGGGGCGGAGAAGGAAGTATGGCTGACGGAGATCGTCGATGGTACAACGAGGGTTATTGATATGGAAGATTTGCATATCATACCCTCTGCAATGGAAAAATTGAGGTACATGGAAACGGCACCGTGGCATGACGTGAACCATGGATACTCTCCAGCGAATAACCTCCAGCAAGCAGCAGCGCCAGGCTCAATTTGGTATGATGACAACTCTGAATACATCCCGGCATACAACTGCGCCTTTGAAAATGTGCAGCGACTAAGGAGTTGGTATTCGAAGGAGTGTACCAGCTCCCTCGAGAAATCCTTCCGTCTATACGAAGAATTGGACGGTTTAAGGGCAATGATGTCCAAGGATATAGCTTTTTTACCAAAGGAGTTTATCCGCACGTTCGCATCAAACTCCATCAATGATGCGTGGGATGAACTACCAGAGAATATGAAAATGGACTACGTCATCGCAAGTTTCCGCAGATGTAACATACATTACACACCAAGACCCGATGGCGATATGGTGGATGGACCGAATCCTGTAATTAAAGACTGTCTAGGTTGCAATCGTGTGTATAGATAACATGGACAATATTCACCAAAATGACAATAGAATTTATTACAATATATACAATTATATTCGGGTTTATATGTAGAATATTCAATAGAATTAATCTCAATTGTATCATAGCTTATACATAGAATTAAAAAAATTTACTATTCGATAAAATTATAATCTAGAAATAGGATACATTAAAAATATATATCTTTATAACTTTCACCCATTCTCGTCATACAAAATGAAATGTTATGAATTTTCACTTGTGAAAAATATATAATCAATAATTGTGAATTTAGCGTGGTTTATTCCTCAAAATAATTCATAAAATCATTATCGTTATCCTGTTCGCTAACATTATCATCATCATCATCATCATTGCTATTTTCGACATCCATAATTATTACGATAGTTTCATTCGCCCATTTTTCTACAATTATTTCCATACATATATCACCGTAATTTATACAATGTTGGCTGTTTGGTCTCACTCGAGCAGCTCGCGCATCCTCAACGAGATCCCAAAGCTCCTCCAACGAGAACTCGCGTGTTGCTTCGGAAAAGCCTATAATTATCTCTTCCTCAGCCTCCTCATCCTCGCCCCAATCAACGCTCGACCACTCGTCGTCATCATCACTCGAATAAGATGACATTTTTTTCTTTCCAAAATTGATTCGCGATGAAAAATCTGTAAAAAGAGCAAGCCGAAATAGAAAAGTTGATGCTGCTGCACTCATCATTTATATGCATGATAAATCTCCAATTCAAAAAAGTTTCCACCCATTCAAAATGAGTGATATGGAGAAGGTGTGGAAGATACTAGAATTTTATTTTAATGTGGTGATACACACCAATCCTCGTCCGAATAATAACCATCATCGTCAGCTCTATTGATGTTTCCCAGCATTTGATGGATTTGATCAATCTCATCTAGAAGCAAACCGAATCTAATGCGTACGTCTTCGCAACCGTCAAAATCATTATCAAACTCAATGCCCACTTTCCGTACATTCACCTCCACCCACTTGTCATCACCATCCCCGCCATTCCAAACACCCTCCACCTCCGCTTCCTCCTCCTCCGGCTCCTCCTCCTCCTCCTCATCCTCCACATCACTCGATGATGATGATGATTCTAGATGATGCTCGCCAGCCAAATGATGTTCAAACTCGCGATCATCATCACCAACACTGTCATCAATACATCGCTCGGGGTCGATAATTAGCGCATCAGCATCACTATGAGTCAATTGATCCTCATCATCCTCCTCGTCATCAGCCGCCCCTCTGCACACCTGCTTATATGTCGGCGATCGTGGTGGTGAATGGGGTAGGGAGTCTGATGACCCTCTTTTCCATCCTTTCATATTTTTTCGATATGATTCTAAAATTTTTCCAGATTTTTTATGGATATGATGATAGGGAATACAGAAAAGTTAAAACAAATCGAAAAACTTTGTTAACATACTAATCAAATGCGATAATCATTACGGAATTCAAATCAACATTCAGAGTATCGTAAGAGGATTGGCGAAGCACCATATACATATATATGTGTTGTAACGTGGCATTTTTGATGCCCGTTACAAGGAGCTCCTGGAAGCCTGGGCGAAACCAAAAATTTAGGAATTTCCGAAATTGAGTCGCGAAGTTTTTGAAGAAGAGCGCCAGGACTAGAATCACGCATCCGAAACTACGAGAGGGGACACCTTAGCGAATAGCGTAAGATATTTCAGGTTTTTTTTGTTTTTTTATTTTTTGAGCTACAACGGCATCAGGCAAGAAGTCGACACCGAATTCGAGGAAATTGCGAAGTGGCGGACTAGCGACAATTGCGAAGGAAGGATGTCGAGGCTGCGGAGGGGGAGCCGACACAGATCCCCGCATCGCGGGAATCCAAGGTGGACGCGATTCCCGCTGGCGGCCGGCGTGCTGCAGCCTCTCCCCCTTCACCCCGCCAACAATTGACCAGCGAACTTGCGACGGACCGACTAGCGACGAGGGAGCACCACGCTCACCGCCAAAACGTCATGGAGCTGCGCGGAGGACGAGATTGCGACCTAGCTTTAAGTTCTGCGCAGCGATGCTATCGAAGGTGCGCGTCGAGTTGCGCGATCGACGAAATCGATGACGGATCGATTATTGCGTATTCTTGTGGGTATGACGTCACGTATGAGATAGCGTATCGAGATCCGTGTTGCGGCAGATCGTAGGTTTTTGAAACCACTCTAGTTCTGGCGGTCGTGATTAGTAGTCACGTTTTGGGGGAGTTTCGCGAAGCAATGGAGTCGCCCAAAAATCGCGAGGGGAATAGAAAGGGGGTTGCAAAGGTGTAGAAGGTAAGCGCTGCTTCTATCCCCGCGATTGAATTTCGAGCATAATTGCGAAAAGGCTTGCCGAGTAACGGATAGCCGTTTTGGATTTGCGTTGTAGAAAAGTACTCGAAATTCTTTTGCCGATTCTTTTGCTTGATGACCGTAGCCTGAGTACGCCTGTTAAAGTAGAGTAAATTTTGAGTTTCTGAGAAAGTTGAGTGGAGTCACGGGTTTTAGTTGAATCGTTCTCGTTAGTGAAATCAAGTATAGCCGAATTTCGCTGTACCGAGTCGAGCCGCGTTATCGTTTTTTTTTGTGTCACCTCTCGAGTAGGTCGGGAAGTGCCGAATTGGAGTGCTCGGATTAGCGGGTAACGTTTTGGAGGATTTTGAAAAGATTTGATTTCGGATGCGTTGCGATTGCGTATAGTTTAGGTTACGTTTAGTTGCGCCTGCATTGAGTTCCGTACCCGTTATTTAAGATAATGTAGATTGAGTTGCGTTACTTTAAGCTTGTGTTTAGTTGAAGTTAAATGTAGTGGTGCTTGCGCTTAGTTAAGTTTACGTTTAGTTAAGATAGTGTTTAGTCGAGGTTAGGTGATGTATAGTCGAAATTGCCGTTGCGTTGAGCAGCAGTTGAGACAAGAAGTTTGAGCATTGCGTTTTAGTTGCGTTTAAAATATAGTAACGTTAGCGGATTCGTTTAGATTTAGGGCAGCTGGCGGTAGCGTCGAAGCTCCGAGTCGGGTGAGATCTCGAGTGAGATTGAGGACGCTGTCTGTTCGGTAGCCCGACGGCGCACCGTCGAATAATTAGTTTTAGTTTCGTTTCGAGCAATAATCGCCATGGAGAACAAATGGCGAATTTGCAAATTGAGAATTGCGTATGAGGATTTTGTGATCGTTGAGTGACGTTTTAGTTAGGAAGCCGCGAGCTCATTAGAGTAAGAAATGGAGTAGGTTACGTGTAATTTTCTGTTTAGTTTTAGACTCGCGATGAGCGATTTTTGGATTATATTTTTTTTGTTGTTTTGTATCACCGCTATTGTGGAATATAAGATTTTATTTTACTTTTGTTAAATAGCGTGTGTATTTCGAGTGTCTCTCTCTCTCTCTCTCCAAAAATTACCCCTCCCCTCTCCGCGGTACTGAGCTATCGGGCATATGCCCGAGGAATAGCGTATTAATGATTTCGAGGCGTGTTAATCACGCCAGGCGCCCAACAAAAACTTTGCGATATTGTTTCAGATCCAGGGTACATCGTGGACGCCAAATTATTGTGCACGCGGTAAGTTCTCGGTCATTTTCTCCGAGTGACCGAGAAGCGGGAAAAATCCACGTTACAGTGTATTCTAGAAAGTACTTACAAAAAATATGAACTCGTTGAAGTCTTAAGATTTTTCAAATGAACGCCGTTTTTTTTTTTTTTTCTCACGACTCACTTTATTAAAAACGCTTGTTTTCACACGAAGGATTTTCAAAATTACTAGAGAAGTTTCAAACCGCTGTTCGAATTTATACTAAAGGAGTCGCACCCACCCTCCACCGGGCAAAAACCAGCCGGCCAATCATTTGTAGAGCATGCACCACGTGACATACAGACAAAAGAGTGACGCGGGGGAGGCAGTATAAGCTGGGAGAAAATTTTCTCAAGAGCTCGCCAGCTTTTCGTTTGCTGATTTTTTTCTCGTTGCATACCCCACGCTGATATGGTTGGGGATGTGCAGGCTCGGACTTGTTCGCTATAAAGAGTCGTAAAACCCAAAACTGTGTGTACACATACCAGCCGGTCAAGAGCGGGCAAGACAAGATTTTTCTCACACCAAACACTGTTCGCTACCTGCTTTTCGTTGACCGATTTTTCCCACCACATGTCTTACGCTGATTAACGACTCATAAAACCCAAAAACTGCATGTGCACATACCATCCGGTCGAGGGTTGGCAAGACAAGATTTTTCTCATGCCAAACACTGCGCACTACCAGCTTTTCGTTTGCGGATTTTTTTCTCGTTGCATACCCCACGCTAATATGGTTAGGGATGTGCAGGCTCGGACTTGTTCGCTGTAAAGAGTTGTGAAACCCAAAACTGTGTGTACATATACCAGCCGGTCAAGAGCGGGCAAGAGAAAATTTTTGTCACACCATACACTGTTCGCTACCTGCTTTTCGTTGACTGATTTTTCCTATATAAGCGCGACGCATCCGATGCAGACTCATCAGTCTTACACGCTACATGCAAGTCAAAAGTCATACAAAATTCAGCTTATATCAACGTCAAAGTCTTGGTACTCAAAGCGTATATGAGACTTGTAAAGCAGATGGAGGGGACGTACAATTTGCTGAGAGAGCAACCTCCCGGAGAAGAGAATGACGCTATCACCAATCATTGGACTGATATTGGAATTGCGCATATCGAAGTTCTGCGCGATATTTCTATGCAACGAGGAACAACCGTTGGTGCGAAAATACGGATCGAACCTACGATCACACTCCTACAATCTTGGGTGACGAAGATCAGGAAGTTGCAGCAGCACACGGTGGTGACGGGTGGAAATATCGGTACTCCTGCGGGTGTACAGTGGGACGACGTGGATAGTGCTTTTGCCAGCCGAATCAGAACAGGGGTTGTCACAAATCTTCGTCATGAAAATTTGGACGCCTTCCTGGACTATGTGCAGCACGTCGTCACCGAGAAGCTGGTGCTGGTACTAAGCGAGGAGGGAAATGTGAAGGTTAACCTTATATTATCGTGCTAATTCGAAAATGCCAAGCGCGAAGAGATCTCCACCAAAGTTAAGAGCTTCAACACCTCCAACGTGGCGATTCTTCTGCCATCGAGGGAAATAAATGGCTGGTTTACACGTGCACGGGGTGATCTGTCATCAAAGGTGGAAGATTTCGAGCAATGCGATTCCGGCTAGAGTATGATTGAGATCCTCAACATCGCTGTAAATATGAACCGCTATCAGCCTCTCGCTGCGGGGGCTTTAACATTCATCGGGCTGCCCCAAGACATTCGACATAAAAAGGCTGTGATCAACGTGAGGAACGAGGACGCAAGATGCCTTCTCTGGTCCGTCACAGCAGCCCTCCACCCGGTCAACACCCACATTGATAGGACTCACAACTATCGTCGCTATATTTCCGAGTTGGACTGTACAGGTATCAAATTCCCTGCTGCTCTACATGATGTGAAGAAGCTTGAGAGATTGAATAATTTGCGAATCAACGTATATGGGATAGAATCTCAAACTTTTTCGCATGATGCAAAATCAAATAAAAGCGTCATTGTGCCAATTTATTTGAGTAAAAATTTGCATAGCGTAAACATTGACACGATCCATCTTCTAATGGTTGTGAGTAATCCGGAAGACGATATGACTGGTGAGTTTGCACCAAGATTCCACTTTGCTTGGATTAAAGATCTGTCCCGATTGGTGAGCGAACAATTGTCTAATCATGATGGTCAACTGTTTTTATGTGACAGATGTTTGTGCCACTTTAGCGTGAAACACGCCTACGACAATCATCGACAAGATTGTATTATGCTAAATAAAGTACGCATGGAATTTCCCAAGTGTAAAGATTCGGTATTTTCCAATTTTCAAAACAAAGGCACCGTTCCGTTTGTCGTATACGCCGATCTCAAATGTATATTAATCCCCGAACCTGTAGATGAATTTGAAACTCGTAAGACTTGTGATATTCAGAACCATGTCCCGCACAGTGTGGGGTACTACGTACATTGCACGTACGATGAGACATTATTGGAGTTCCACGGTAAACGCGGTGTCGATTGCATACATTGGTTTATGAAACAGCTTAAAGATTTATCAATTCAAGTAGAGTCACGCATCAAAAACATAATTCCGATGAAGGCTCTTACCCAAGTGCAACGCGATCGTCACATGGGCGCAAAGAATTGTTATATTTGTGAAAAACTGTTTACCCCTGAGAAGAAAAAGTGTTACGATCACTGTCACTTCACGGGTAAATATCGTGGTCCTGCTCATAATCGGTAGAATTTGAATTTCGAAGAGTCGCACACAATTCCAATAATTTTCTACAATTCGTCCGGTTACGATTATCACTTTCTAATAAAATCCCTAGCGTCAACTTTCCCCGGTAAAATTACACTGCTACCCATGAATAAGGAAAAATATATATCCTTCACGAAACGCGTCGATGGAACAATGATGCACTTGAGATTCATCGATTCGTTTCGATTAATGGCTAGCAGCATCGATAAACTTTCCACATACTTGACCGATACCGATAAACGCATAACACGTAAATCTTATAATAACCCGACTCAGTCCAGTTTGATGACCCGCAAAGGCGTATTTCCCTATGAATACGTCGATTGTTGGAGGAAACTCGATGAAACGCGATTACCTGCAAAGACGCATTTCTACTCTCTTCTCACCAATTCAAATATTAGGGACGCCGATTACGAGCACGCAAAAACTGTCTGGAGGAAATTCCATTCAGAGTCATTGGGGAGCTATTCAGATTTATATTTAAAGACCGATATTCTTTTGCTTTCCGATATTTTCGAAAATTTCCGCGCTAGCTGCTTCAAAACATACGATTTAGATCCGTTGCACTATTACACTGCACCGGGACTTGCTTTTGACGCGATGCTCAAGCATACTAATGTAAATTTGCAACTTTTAGACAACCCTGAAATGGTGTTATTTATTGAAAGAGCCATTCGAGGCGGCGTAGCACAATGTTCTAATCGACACGCTCGGGCCAATAATAGATTCATGGGAACAGATTTTGATCCAAACAAAGCGGAATCGTATCTCATGTATTTTGACGTGAATAACCTGTACGGTGCAGCTATGAGCGTGCATTTACCAATCGGTTCGTTCGAGTGGGAGTATCAGCACATCGATATAACAAACCATCCGGACGATTCGCCGATCAGCTACTTTACGGAGGTAGATTTGGACTACCCTGTGGAACTCCACGAGGATCACAAAGGCTTACCACTTTGCCCCGAACATTTTGCTCCGCCAGGTAGTAAAAATGCTAAAATCGCGACCACCCTTCACCCCGAAACAAGGTATACATTGCACTATAGGAATTTGAAACAGTGTTTGAGTTTACGATTGAAATTAACGAAAGTGCATAGGATTTTGAAGTTTGCACAATCTCCATGGCTCGAGCCGTACATCACTCTCAACACAGACATGCGTAAGCAGTCTAGGAATGAATTTGAGAGAAACTTTCAGAAACTAATGAACAACGCTGTGTTCGGCAAGACTATGGAGAATGCGCGGAATCATAAAGATGTTGAATCGGTCACAAAATGGAAGGGAAGAGGTGGTGCGAGAACGCTTATCGCCCGAGCAAACTCTCACAGCTGCACCGTATTTGACACTGATATGGTTATCATTGAAATGAATCGTGTCAAAGTTCACGCCGCCAAACCTATTTACGTCGGCGCATCAATTCTAGATCTGTCAAAAATCTTTCTCCACGATTTCCACTATAATTGTATTAAAACCAACTTTTCGAATAAACAGGCTAAATTGATGTATACCGACACAGACAGCCTTATTTATCAATTGAGTGTGCCTAATATCTACGATATCATCAAACGTGGTGTAGATACAATGTTTGATACCTCTGACTATCCGCCCGACAATGTGTATGGTATTTCCCTTGAAAACAAGAAACTACTAGGACTAATGAAGGATAAAAATAACGGTAAAATTGTGACAGAGTTTGTGGGATTGTGGGCAAAGCTGTACACATTCACTACGATGGGCGAGGATGGGGAAAAATATGACAGTGGCGTAAAAGTGAGTAAGCGTGCCAAGGGTGTAAAAAATTCGTCGATAAATAGCATCATGTTTGATGATTATAAGCGCTGTCTGATGGCTTACCAAGAGTTTACTCTCCCACAGTGTTCAATACGCAGTGAAAAACACGAAGTATCCACGATCGTACAAAAAAAATTGGCTCTGAGTTGGCAAGATGACAAACGGCAATTGATACCTGGGCAGACCGACACCGTACCTTGGGGGTTCGTCCTAGCCCCCCAATAGCTATAGGATAAGCTGTAGACGTAGAATTGATGTAAATATTTGATGTTTGACGCCTCGGATGATCCACCATCGGGCGGAAACGTTTCACCATCAATACAATATTCAATGGATTCAAAAAATTGAATTTATATATTTGACAATTATTTATTAATTATCATTGATATATCGAGCAATTATTCATATTTATTCGTTCATCACGAAAAAAATTTTCAGAAAATGACAAAAAGTTTGCTGAAAAGGAAAAAAAAGTTTTCCAAAAAATAAAATGTGTAATAATCGTATGAAAAAATTGCATATTATCATTATTATTATCATTATTACTATCATTATCATTATTATTATCATCATCGTCATCGTCATCGTCATCGTCATCGTCATCGTCATCGTCATCGTCATCATCATCGTCATCGCCATCGTCATCGTCATCGTCATCATCATCATCATTATTACTATTATTATTACTTTCATAGTATAGAGTATGGCACATGTGCGTACAAAAGAGATAAAATGTGGAAGTATTTGTATATTCAAAATCTTTTATTGTAATTCGGAAAATACATACAAATTATGTTACATGTCTGATTTATTTATCCAACTATTGTGCGAACTATCGAAACCCGACCACTTCACATAGAATAGATTCCCCCGTTCGCGTAATACTTTCTCCACAAGGTAGCCGTCGGGATATTTCACTTTGTTGAGCTCTTCCTCGTAGAAGCCCCCCTCGATGGGATGATCTTGATAATCGGTAAGTTTGTAGGTGGGTGGATTGTTATTTTTCACCCCACTCACGGTGAATATTTCTGTCGTCCAATTGGGTGTATAGCCTTCTTCGAATACATTCTTGTACTTGCTGATTCGAACTCAATCGCCTACACTGAATTTCCGCGCTCGATCACTTTGTTTGATTTGCCGAGGCTTGTACACGCTACGATACAGCTGTTTTTCATTCTCCGTGCCAACATCCACCGGCTTAATCCAAATCGTGCGATGTTTGGTGTTGTTGTAGGACTTTATCAAATCATCCAGAATAATAATCCACTCGTACGATCCTTGGAGAGTAAACCGCTTTCACATTTTATTTTCCAATGTTCGATTAAAACGTTCGCATATCGACGCCTTTAAGTTGCTAAATGTCGAATACATATTGATGTTGTGATGCTTCACGAGGGCTTTGAATTCGCTGTTGTAAAATTCTTTGCCTTGATCAACGTGTAGATGTGCAGGTATACGGCTCTGGATCAGTACAGATTTCACGGCAGCAGTAACATCTTTCCCACTCTTGGACTTTATCGGCACCGCCCACGCGTACTTAGAAAATATATCGATGATTGTCAATACGTATTTGTATCCCTTGTTGCACGAGCTGTATGCGGTCATATCGACGAGATCAGCTTGCCAGGTCTCATCTAGTCCGCGTACATCTACGAATCGGCGCGGATAGTTGCATTGAGCCTGTCTGTGAAGTTCGGCAGCTATTACAGTCTTCATTGTTCCCGACTCTCCACCTTCCAATCTTTCGAATTGTCGTCCAACCACTCTGGTTCCTCAATCGATATTAATTTCCTGCTGGTCTGTCCCGGCGTCGGTGTTGCTTGCTCCCCAATATGTTTAATGCGACTCAACGTGTTTTCGATGTATTTGTTATCTATTCGTAGCTGTTTCAACTCCTCGTTGTGATTATGCGCGAAACTCTCAAAATTTGATTGAAAAGTATCCACAATATCCACAGCCATAGATCGTCAAGCGGTATTGAGAACTTTCAGGGAAACGGCATCGTTTTCCATCTGCGGATCAGCGATATTACGCAATCGTTTGCTGTCTATATCGTACTGATTGTCGTTGGTGGTTTTGAATCCAACACCAGGAGGCCCTCGAATAAATTTTTTACCACCACCACGCTCCGAGTGTCGTCCGAATATGTCTATGCTCATCACTGAACGATCACTGAACAAATGATGATTTTATGTTTACACGTCGCTAATAAACGATTCCGGCCTCGCGCAACTCTTCAATAATGGAGACTATTCCGTTGGAATGGTTGGTATTGCCTGCAGTCTGTGACGCCATAAGCAGCCGGGGGCGATCTACAATTTCATTTTGATCATCCCAGTAGATGTAATCAACATCTTTCCCCTGCATTCGCGCAATCTTAAAGTCAGGTAAGCCCATACCTGATTTTTTCGGCGAGCCAACGTGTTGTGCAATGAAATTTCTATACTTTGCGCTTTTTAAATCATCTCGAAGGCTCCCATTGGCTTGGTAACGTTTCCGATGCGCGTTTGTCGTCGTTAAAATTTTTATATAATTATTCTCATCCCCATCATTTACAATCGATGCATCGGGTGATTTTTTAAACAGTAATTCGAGTGATCCAGGTGTTCTCTCATAACTTTTATCCCCCACATTGACCAGATTATCAGTGAAATTGATCGGCGTATCACCAATCATCATACCGTTTGTCAACTCTCGAACACCGTATGTGGTATCCAAATCCCTCTTTTCACTTGTGCTGAATATTTTCAAATATTGCGCCGTGGAATCCGTTGTTTTCTTCACCGGCGTACCTGTAGTATAAATTTCACCAGACTTCAGTGTTTTATCATTTGCATCCATGAAATTCCCCTCATCCATATTCTCATCCTCTTCATCATCATCATCATCATCATCATCCCCGGTACTCTCGTCATCTTTTTCTTCGTCTTTTATCGTTGTCACATCCGGTAGTTCTGTTTTAATTTCATGTTAAATATGCTGCTGCTGCTGTCTTGAGGTATCTACCAATTCTTGCAACGGTGTTACCAAAGACTTGAATACCTCTTCCATAACCTGTTCGGCCGTGTCCTTGTCCAACTTGAGCATCTTATTCTTTCGCCGTATGACATTGGATGCTTTCGACATTTCACTCAATGTATCGCGATGCCTACGAATCTTGGCACTCTCCATGTTGCCGGCTCGATTGTTGCAACGAAACTGTGCAAGTTTATGTTAGTTTATGCTTATAAAGCAGTCAAACCCCTTACTTTATCGCCCCCCATTGATTTCGCTGTCCTTGTCAATTACGGTAAGACTGTAATTGTCATCATTCCAGCATGCCGAGCACAAGTCTTCAAATTGCTGATACGGCATGTCCGTGTTCACATGATTGTTGTAGATATGTTTCAGATTCATATCATGCTGCCGAAATAGCACCAATAAGTTTGCATTGTCCCGCACTAGGTGTTTTGGACTGCGCGCATATGTTTGACTTAGATAAAAGCTATCGATCTCGCGATGTCTGCCTATGCTGAAGTATGCTCTGATATTATCCTGCTTTTCACAGGCCACATGGTCGAAAATCATAACAGAGTTGGGGCGAGCATCTTCCGGTTTAGCAACCTCATCGTTCTCGCGAAACAGGAAATAACCCGCTCCCTGCACGGGTTCTAGTAACTTTTGCAAAAATCGATACTTCGGCTGGATGACAGATTTCGAATAGACGTAGATATTTTCGAATCGCAATCCATTGCCGTGGGTGATAAGTGCGAGAAGAGCGGTAGTTTTACCGCAATTAGATGGCCCGCAAAAAATGGCTCTAACGATATTTGGCAGCAATTTTCCATGTCGTTTTCCTATCTTCCTCTTACCACGTCGAACCATTTTATCAAAATTCGCGATAGGTAGTTTATCGGGCTGACCTGGAAATCTCATGATGCTTCGTTAGCATGACAACGAGAACTAAGATGACGGTATACAAATTCCTCCTTTGATAGAAGTCACGTTGGTTGTTGCCTGACTATGAGGACGTGCACACAGAAGAAACGCGGTGGTGGTTTGTTGAATAAAATCATCAATCATCTCCCAGTTGAATTGCATGTGCTAGGGTATCAGTACTGCGGGCCTGGAACGAAATTGGCTAAGAGGTTGGCGCGTGGAGATTTGGGGATCAATCCGCTGGATGCCGCGTGTAAAGACCACGACATTGCATACGCAAAGAATCGCAATATCGCAGCGAAAAATCTTGCCGACAAAGCGCTCGCTGAGAAGGGGTGGAATTGCGTCTAGGCCAAGAACGCTAGTTTGAGTGAAAAGGCTGTAGCCTGGGGAGTCACCAACACCATGCGAGCTAAATCTAAACTCGGAATGGGTTTAGCTGCGGAGCGGTCGAAACTTGGAGCGGCTGCGAAGAAGAAATCTAGAACTGGCGGGAAGAGTTAGCAGCGGAAGAGAACTGTGAGTCTCAAATCCATCATCACAGCGGCAAAGGCCGCCATGCGACCGGGTTATAAAGCCGTCGAGTCGGCGTTGGCCGGTGCACGTGCGGCCGCGCGTGGCACTGGGAAGAATGTTCGTACGCCTCGCGTCATACCTGTGCCTGATAAAATTGGCGGCATCCTGCCGTTTCTCATTCCAATTCTGGCTGGCCTAAGTGCTACTGGGGCTCTTGCGGGTGGTGCTGCGGGTATAGCTAAAGCTGTCAACGAATCTAGTATCAACAAACATCGGTTGAACGAAACCAAACGGCACAATACAACAATGGAAGCGATTGCTTTGGGCAAGGGATTATACCTACGACCCTACAGCAGCGGAATGGGCCTGTACTTACGACCGGCAAAACACTAATAAAGCTACCACATCGAGCTCTCACCAACATTGATGTACGCAACTATGCTAAAAATATAGAAATTTCATATTTTCGTGGGGTTTTCATGCGGAATGATCTGCCGAAATCAGGACCAAAAATGCTGGAATCCGCTATTATTAATCTTGTCGATAAAAACGGTCCAGGGACACATTGGGTTGCGTACAAGAAAAATGGTGACCATATTGTGTATTTCGATAGTTTTGGTGATTTAAAACCGCCTGAAGACTTGATGAGGTATCTCGGTGTTGGTAGCGTTAAATACAATCATAAGAGGTATCAGGAATACGATACTGTGATTTGCGGCCACTTGTGTTTCAAATTTCTCAGCGAACAACTATAAAAAGACAAGTGTTACATGAGCAAGCATTAGTCATGTCGGAATCGTTGACGTTAACACTGTCAGGCACATCCTTCGTGCTGGAGACACAATATTTCCCCCCAATCGAGTTATCACCGGAGAAGAACTATGTTCTCGGTCTCGTCGAGTTCCTGACATTGAATTCAATACCCAATATTCACGAGACGTGCAATAAATTTTACCTGAAACGAGTGGACAACAGCAGAGAAAGCATCACGATACTTACGGGAAGCTATGATATTGGGGATATTGAAAAATTTCTGCGTAAGGAGCTACCCTCCGATATCACCCTTAGTCTGAAAGCTAACAACAACGAGCTGAACAGTGAAGTCACGTGCAACCATGTGGTAGACTTTAAGCCCAAAGATTCCATCGGCCGATTATTGGGATTTAAAGCAGTTGAGCTATCACGAAACGTTACTCATAAATCTGAATTACCCATAGCCATACCAAAGGTTAATACTTTACGCGTTTAGTGTAGCATAATAAACGATTCCGGCCTCGCGCAACTCTTCAATAATGGAGACTATTCCGTTGGAATGGTTGGTATTGCCTGCAGTCTGTGACGCCATAAGCAGCCGGGGGCGATCTACAATTTCATTTTGATCATCCCAGTAGATGTAATCAACATCTTTCCCCTGCATTCGCGCAATCTTAAAGTCAGGTAAGCCCATACCTGATTTTTTCGGCGAGCCAACGTGTTGTGCAATGAAATTTCTATACTTTGCGCTTTTTAAATCATCTCGAAGGCTCCCATTGGCTTGGTAACGTTTCCGATGCGCGTTTGTCGTCGTTAAAATTTTTATATAATTATTCTCATCCCCATCATTTACAATCGATGCATCGGGTGATTTTTTAAACAGTAATTCGAGTGATCCAGGTGTTCTCTCATAACTTTTATCCCCCACATTGACCAGATTATCAGTGAAATTGATCGGCGTATCACCAATCATCATACCGTTTGTCAACTCTCGAACACCGTATGTGGTATCCAAATCCCTCTTTTCACTTGTGCTGAATATTTTCAAATATTGCGCCGTGGAATCCGTTGTTTTCTTCACCGGCGTACCTGTAGTATAAATTTCACCAGACTTCAGTGTTTTATCATTTGCATCCATGAAATTCCCCTCATCCATATTCTCATCCTCTTCATCATCATCATCATCATCATCATCCCCGGTACTCTCGTCATCTTTTTCTTCGTCTTTTATCGTTGTCACATCCGGTAGTTCTGTTTTAATTTCATGTTAAATATGCTGCTGCTGCTGTCTTGAGGTATCTACCAATTCTTGCAACGGTGTTACCAAAGACTTGAATACCTCTTCCATAACCTGTTCGGCCGTGTCCTTGTCCAACTTGAGCATCTTATTCTTTCGCCGTATGACATTGGATGCTTTCGACATTTCACTCAATGTATCGCGATGCCTACGAATCTTGGCACTCTCCATGTTGCCGGCTCGATTGTTGCAACGAAACTGTGCAAGTTTATGTTAGTTTATGCTTATAAAGCAGTCAAACCCCTTACTTTATCGCCCCCCATTGATTTCGCTGTCCTTGTCAATTACGGTAAGACTGTAATTGTCATCATTCCAGCATGCCGAGCACAAGTCTTCAAATTGCTGATACGGCATGTCCGTGTTCACATGATTGTTGTAGATATGTTTCAGATTCATATCATGCTGCCGAAATAGCACCAATAAGTTTGCATTGTCCCGCACTAGGTGTTTTGGACTGCGCGCATATGTTTGACTTAGATAAAAGCTATCGATCTCGCGATGTCTGCCTATGCTGAAGTATGCTCTGATATTATCCTGCTTTTCACAGGCCACATGGTCGAAAATCATAACAGAGTTGGGGCGAGCATCTTCCGGTTTAGCAACCTCATCGTTCTCGCGAAACAGGAAATAACCCGCTCCCTGCACGGGTTCTAGTAACTTTTGCAAAAATCGATACTTCGGCTGGATGACAGATTTCGAATAGACGTAGATATTTTCGAATCGCAATCCATTGCCGTGGGTGATAAGTGCGAGAAGAGCGGTAGTTTTACCGCAATTAGATGGCCCGCAAAAAATGGCTCTAACGATATTTGGCAGCAATTTTCCATGTCGTTTTCCTATCTTCCTCTTACCACGTCGAACCATTTTATCAAAATTCGCGATAGGTAGTTTATCGGGCTGACCTGGAAATCTCATGATGCTTCGTTAGCATGACAACGAGAACTAAGATGACGGTATACAAATTCCTCCTTTGATAGAAGTCACGTTGGTTGTTGCCTGACTATGAGGACGTGCACACAGAAGAAACGCGGTGGTGGTTTGTTGAATAAAATCATCAATCATCTCCCAGTTGAATTGCATGTGCTAGGGTATCAGTACTGCGGGCCTGGAACGAAATTGGCTAAGAGGTTGGCGCGTGGAGATTTGGGGATCAATCCGCTGGATGCCGCGTGTAAAGACCACGACATTGCATACGCAAAGAATCGCAATATCGCAGCGAAAAATCTTGCCGACAAAGCGCTCGCTGAGAAGGGGTGGAATTGCGTCTAGGCCAAGAACGCTAGTTTGAGTGAAAAGGCTGTAGCCTGGGGAGTCACCAACACCATGCGAGCTAAATCTAAACTCGGAATGGGTTTAGCTGCGGAGCGGTCGAAACTTGGAGCGGCTGCGAAGAAGAAATCTAGAACTGGCGGGAAGAGTTAGCAGCGGAAGAGAACTGTGAGTCTCAAATCCATCATCACAGCGGCAAAGGCCGCCATGCGACCGGGTTATAAAGCCGTCGAGTCGGCGTTGGCCGGTGCACGTGCGGCCGCGCGTGGCACTGGGAAGAATGTTCGTACGCCTCGCGTCATACCTGTGCCTGATAAAATTGGCGGCATCCTGCCGTTTCTCATTCCAATTCTGGCTGGCCTAAGTGCTACTGGGGCTCTTGCGGGTGGTGCTGCGGGTATAGCTAAAGCTGTCAACGAATCTAGTATCAACAAACATCGGTTGAACGAAACCAAACGGCACAATACAACAATGGAAGCGATTGCTTTGGGCAAGGGATTATACCTACGACCCTACAGCAGCGGAATGGGCCTGTACTTACGACCGGCAAAACACTAATAAAGCTACCACATCGAGCTCTCACCAACATTGATGTACGCAACTATGCTAAAAATATAGAAATTTCATATTTTCGTGGGGTTTTCATGCGGAATGATCTGCCGAAATCAGGACCAAAAATGCTGGAATCCGCTATTATTAATCTTGTCGATAAAAACGGTCCAGGGACACATTGGGTTGCGTACAAGAAAAATGGTGACCATATTGTGTATTTCGATAGTTTTGGTGATTTAAAACCGCCTGAAGACTTGATGAGGTATCTCGGTGTTGGTAGCGTTAAATACAATCATAAGAGGTATCAGGAATACGATACTGTGATTTGCGGCCACTTGTGTTTCAAATTTCTCAGCGAACAACTATAAAAAGACAAGTGTTACATGAGCAAGCATTAGTCATGTCGGAATCGTTGACGTTAACACTGTCAGGCACATCCTTCGTGCTGGAGACACAATATTTCCCCCCAATCGAGTTATCACCGGAGAAGAACTATGTTCTCGGTCTCGTCGAGTTCCTGACATTGAATTCAATACCCAATATTCACGAGACGTGCAATAAATTTTACCTGAAACGAGTGGACAACAGCAGAGAAAGCATCACGATACTTACGGGAAGCTATGATATTGGGGATATTGAAAAATTTCTGCGTAAGGAGCTACCCTCCGATATCACCCTTAGTCTGAAAGCTAACAACAACGAGCTGAACAGTGAAGTCACGTGCAACCATGTGGTAGACTTTAAGCCCAAAGATTCCATCGGCCGATTATTGGGATTTAAAGCAGTTGAGCTATCACGAAACGTTACTCATAAATCTGAATTACCCATAGCCATACCAAAGGTTAATACTTTACGCGTTTAGTGTAGCATAACCACAGGGGCGTACATAAACGAGCATCGAGCTCACACGATTCACGAATTTTTCCCAACCGTTCCATCGGGATATAAGATTGTCGAAGTGCCTACCAGCGTCATTTACCTGCCAATCGCCGTACAGTCGATACATCATTTACAGCTGAGAATAGTCGATCAAGACGACGAGCTGATTAATTTTCGCGGCGAAACGATGACTGTACGTTTACACGTGAAGTCACTCAAATAATGGGAATCGTGTTTGAGTCGAGAAAGTTGGGCAAAAGTTATAAAAGTCAAACGTCATGGTCAAAAATCATCAGTCGCCCGACACCTCTGACAACGTTTACACAGCCTACGAGACTGACGCATCTGAACGTTCGGTTTCTCCAGAGCCTGGGTCTTTGATTACGTGGAAATTTTGGAAAATAAGAATTCGTGTTTGCTGCATCCTGTGTGTTTTACCATGGAAGAAATAATAAGAATACAGAAACCTGTGCTATTCGACGAATCGATCGCGCACTCTGAGATTCATGCTCATCAGCCGTTTGCATCATCCACCTTCCGGAACAACGATGAAATCCATATTGTTGTTCAACATCAAGACTTGTGTCTACTGCCCAGTAAAAGCTCTCTACACATTCATAGAAAAATCATAAAGGATGATGGTGTGGCTGCGGTGACGGTTACGAAATTGATCAATATAGCCGTTTGTCATTTGTATAAGGAAGTCCGCTATGAGTTGAACGGTGTAGAGATTGATCGGAATAAACATGGTGGCATTACCAGCACTATGAAGGGTTACGTATCCTTGACTCCAGGCCAGCAATATAGTCTGGAGAATACCGGGTGGTTAAGTAGGGATAACGAACTAACCGATGCCGCTGGAAATTTCGATGTTGTTTTACCGTTAAATTAGATGCTAGGCTTCGCCGAAGATTATCGTCGAGTCATTGTCAATGCTAAACACGAGTTAATTCTCGCACGTTCCAACACTGATTTGAATGCCGTAATTCAGGCCTCGCACACGGAAAACTTTAAAATCACCCTAAATAAAATCGAGTGGCTGTTGCCCTATATCAAACTGGCAGATAAACCGAAAATCCAGCTACTCAATTACATCGCCAAGGATCCGGCCATATCCATGAGTTTTCGTTCTTGGGAAACGTACGTGTATCCGATGCTCCCATCAACAACGCGGCATATATGGTCAGTCAAGACATCGACGCAGCTTGAGAAGCCGAGATATGTCGTTCTAGGATTTTAAACTGCAAGGAGAAACGAGCCGCTGAGAAATGCTGGCGTATTTGATCATTGTCGGATCAGAGATGGCAAACTCTTCCCAAACTCACAGTGCTATCCGTACGGAAATATGAATCTTGATATCTACAATAATCAATACGCCATTCTCTATGATATGTATGTTCGGTTTTAAATGACCCACTACAAGAAAGAAGCTGAGCCTTTGCTATGGAAGCGTGAATTTATAAACCAAGCTCCCCTTATCGTCATCGATTGCTCCAAGCAGAACGAAACATTGAAAACTGGACCTATGGACATTTGATTGGAATTTGAATCCAGCATTACGTTCCCACCACACACTTCTGCCTACTGCATGATCTTGCATGACCGGATTGTTGAATATAATCCGATTAGTCGTACTGTAAAAAAATTGGTATAAGTCAATTCTGGAATAATATGTTCAATTAATATGGATATTGAAAATAATATGTAAAATTTCACTCGTTTAAATTTAGAATCAGATAATTTAGAATAGAATAAGAAAACTGAGTGTAATTGATGTTAAATGAAAAAATTGTTTAAAGCATTCAAAACGCCATTTTGAACCTTCCTTCAGGGGTGATATCCTGGAATTTTTTTAATAGATCTAGCACGTTTTTATCCTATCCGATTTATGCGCGGCTTTCCGGCGCCAAACAAGTCTTGACAGGAATTATTTTGGGTGTGTGTGTCAAATCCTATGAAAATAGCTATCTTGCGGCAAACCGCGAAAATGATTAACGGGGGGGGGGGGGGGGGGGTAGCGCCACGGATATAGGTGGGGGGGGTGGTAGCGCCGCGGATTTAGGGGCGGGGGGTAGCACCGCGGATTCAGGGGTTGGGAGGTTACGCCGCGGATTTGGGGGGGGGAGGGGGGAGCTAGGGGGAACGCGCCATTTTGTGGTCCAGAACTGTCATATATACACTACTATTCAATCGCATAAATATTCAGATTTGTATTTGAGATATTAGTCATGAAGATTTGTACCAAATTTGTTTGGAATCGGTTGATTAGTTTTTGAGCTATATGTCACGGACGTTTTAAAAATGTAGTTTTGACTAAAACGCGTTTGAGAAAGCATACGCCTGTTGATTCAGGCAGGTGATGGTAATATTATGCAGGGTCCATGATTTATTTTCTTCGCTAACATTTTACACCTAATACAATACCGAAAACCGTAGAAAAATCAACATATCATTAGGATGTTTCGAAATTGCTCAATTCAGAAATAATAAAAGTATCGCAAAATCCATGCCCTTGTTTCTTCAGAACATTATTTTAAACTCATTTGAAAAGCTCAAAAACTCATTTAAAAAAAACTCAAACTGTGTTCTTACGTCTCGAGGAGCGTTATTTGAGAACAAGAAATGCATTTTTGTCGAATACATCTACAAATATATGTTTCTCGATGAAACATCCCTTCGGAAAAGTCGTAGATCGCATCAAGATGCTTGTTCTTGGTTTTGAACATTTTTCACATTTACTACAACATTTTTCCCGTCCATTAACCTTGCACCTGAAGTATCAGGTTTCCGAAAAAAAGGCGAGTTCTACGGTACAATTACTGTGACACTCCAGCCACGTGTACTTTATTAAAAATATTGATGTTGGGTAGCAATTGTTTCCTGCAATAATAATTAAGAACAAAGCGGAAATATAGAAGCGGAGAGCGACAAATTTCTTCTCAGGACGTTTGGACTCTACCATGGGTTATGAATAGACCCTAGGTTAGGTAATTGAGCATGGGCAATAAATCGACAAGACAAGGCAGCCAATTTTTATGTGATGGAAAATTAATGTTTGTTTATTAAAGAAATTGATAGGAAAATATGGAATGCATGTGATAGGAGTAAGGGTGTTGGGTGTTTAGGAGCCATCACAATTTTAAGTATATTTGAAAAATGAGAGTGTGTGGAAAAGGTCACTTCCGCTATCCGAAAATTATAAAGATAATCAATAAATTTACATTGTTAGATAAGTACACGAGGGTTGATAATAGTGAATATACATTTCCGGATGGTTATACTCATAAATACTAGGATAAAGAGTCAGGACAGGAAACCTCCGCTATTGGATGGCTCATCTTATTTAGTCACAAGGACCTTCCGACGAACGGTAAGTGTTGTATTGAAGATACGGAGAGTAAATGACGTTTACATCGGCTCTCGGTTAGTTATGATAAGACATTTATCGGGCTGGTCCCGGAAATTCTATGATGACTCTACTTCAGCGAATGACAGGAAGCTAAGACATGAATTTAAATACTAAAATCTGCTCTTTGCAAATATCAAGACAGTTTAGCGAACAAAAAAGACAATCTGCTGACCCAACTAATGATTCAACTTGTAATATCAAAGGGTCTGACAGCAGAAAGCCAAAAGTACAATCCGCGATGCTTTCCCAATGAGAAGAGTTCTTTAATCCAATCGCAAGCGTTACAGACAAATTCAAACGGTTTTGATAAGTAGAAGGACCGACGTACAATCCGCGATGTGTCGCCAATGAGAAGAGTTGAAAAAGTGAATTTAAAAAGTACGGACTCTACGTGAACTTTCGACTATAATTCGAAGACAGGCGGAAAAACTGAAGTATGATCCACGATGATGGGACTTGTAATTCCAAGTAGCACAAACAGGACGTTATTAAAAAAATTTGGTTTTGACAGGCAGAAAGACCGAAATACGATCAGTGATACACCACCCCAATATGTATGAACAGATTTGACTCATTAATTGAGCCCTAGTTGTTCCCCATTAATATGCTAATTTGTTTACGGGACAATACCGAGGGAGCCGGTGCCATGTGGTAAATCAAGTGAAGCTCGATGCTGCTAGATGTGGTCCTGCAGAGATTATGGAGCGCAATTTTCCCCTGCGAATGCTAATTTGTTTGCTGATCGGCGGAATATATTGATGAAATGATTTGAATAGAGTAGAAGAATTCTGACGCGTGAAATTTCATTCATCATGAAGATTCCTTTCAAAAAAACACGAAACACTGTTCTGACCCATTATTTTATAACGTCGGTGGTTTTAGAGGTCGAAAACGAAAAATTTCATTCATTGTATTTGTTCCTCATCATGGAACTGAATCCGATTACAATAAAAACATCTATGTGTTATGTGATTATGCAAACACTACATGCGTTGCACCGAAAAAGCTAACAGAAATTTGCACTATGTTATATTGCTTAGCTGTCCTAAAGAGACTTTTGTTTAGAAGAAAAAAATAACAATTACTGTTCTCGAAGTGAGAGCTGAGTACAACAAAGGTTGCACAAATAGTTCCACCAAAATGCAACAAGCAATCGGATTGCCGATTGGGAAAGTAACAATCCAAATTGCATGATACCGAGACACGAAAAGACTCAGTGCCACTAAAGAGCGAGCCATTGCTACGTTCCAAAAAGTAAGAAATGCAAAGACGAGAAACAGAAAGAGAAAAAGAAAAAAGCTCACCGACAAGAAGATCGACTAAGTGCTCAAATAGGTAAGAGCTACAAGGCTGGAGGTCTCTGAGAATATGTACTGTTTACATAAATTACAGACCACAATTAGATTTGTTAATTGTGAACGGATTTAGTTTTGTGATGTAGAATAAATGTAATAAACAAAATTTTTCGCCAATCTCTCATACCACGGAGGTTATAAAATAATGGGTCAGAACAGCTTTTCATGTTTTTCTAAGAGGAAGCTTCTTGAGAAGTGTAATTTCACCGTAAAACTTGAATTTCTGGAGAAAAGCTGATACTTCAGAAGGGAGGTTAATTGATAGAGAAAATATACTACATGTGAAAAATGGATGGGAGCAAAAAGAAGCACCTTGACGAGACATACAGTACAACTTTGATGTAGGAATATTTGGTCGAGGAATATGTATTTATGGAGATATTCGACGAAAACAGAGTTCAAAATCTGGGTTTTTTTATTCGAGTTGGAACCCATATTATAAAGTAATGAGGGTGTGAATTTTTCAGATATCTTCACTATTTCTGAACTTAACAATCCAAAAACCTTAGAATATTAAATTAATATTTCGACGAGTTTCAGCGTTGCATTAGGTGTACAAAGTTACCTAAGGAAATGAATCATCGACCCTGTATGACAATTCCATTATCTATCTGAATTAACGGGTGTACACTCCCCTTGAAGTTTCAACAAGTGAAAGCTCATTGCGACCCTCGACTCTCGAGAACGGTAACTGAACAAGTATCATCAGTCCTCCTGAAAAATATTCTACGAATCTTTCAAAACCTCCGTTTTACCTTGTATAGTGCTACAACGTCTATAGTCTAGTCGAGAAGTGAGTTTTCTGCGAAAATTAGTTACAGGTCTCGTAAAAATATGAGCGATAGCTCATTCGATCCGGAATCACAACCCGAAAAAGGAGTTTTTTGGATTTTTTCTGCCGATCAAAATTACGATTGTTATTAACAAAAAACTAAAAAAAAAAAACGCCCTTTCGTTTTTTGGCTATAACTCAAAAATTATAAGTGATGGCGAAATTTAAAAAAAAGATCCTAAAAGAGGAGGAAATTTCCGATGAAAAACTCCGTACTCCCGGAATTCTAGCTCCATTATTTATAATTTTAATTTAACGCTGAAAGTAGGCTTCCGCGCGGCAGTTTCAGCATGCGCGCGCCGCCACTATAGAGAGTACTGCACATATAATAATTTTTTTATGTCATTTAATGTTTTTTTAAAAATTTGAACAAATTCAGGGGTCATCTAGAGACTTCAAAGAATACGGTCCCGTTGGAATTTTATGTCTATCTCAATTTTTCAAAAAGTTATGCAATTGTTAAGTAACTAACTTTTTCCGGGTTTCCGTTATTAAAGAACCCGGTATAAAAGTTTAAATAATAAACCTAAAAATATTTTGCTTCTTGGAGCCTTTTTTTATAAGCATGCTGAATAAGATGACGTCATAAAACTTTTATAAAATTTTTTATTTTGTTAATTATGAATTTTCACAGTAACGAAAAATGGAAAATTCAAAATATTGTTGTTAAAAAAATTTTTTTTTCAATATGTTAAGCTATCACTGATTTCAACTCTACTTTAGACATCAATCAATACCAGTTTTAATTTTTTTATGTCATTTGTTTATAAATTTTTTATAAACAAACTTATAAATTTACAATTTTTCAAAATTTTTTTTTTACCATATGGTTGTAATGTAGAAATAATGATTTTTAAAAAAAAAATTTTTTCTTAAAAACATTATCTTATTGTTGTTAATCGTTTGTCTCATTTTTTCATTACTTTAATAAGTTATTAAGAAATCGTTTTTTTTCTAAAAATCATCATTAACATTTCTCAATAGAATAGCAAAAAAAATTTTTTTTTTAATCAACAATTTGTTCATTTATTTATTCAACAATTTATTATAAACTATTTTTTTTATTTGTTATAATTTTTTTCTAGAAGATCAAAAAATCACAAAAACAGCTACCTGCAACAATATGGCAAAAAAAATTTTTTTCTATTTTTAAAAAATTATCTTGTTTTTTTAACACGGCTAAGTCCAACGCTGACTCGATTTGTCAACTAACAACTTGCTGTAACTTTGCAACTATTGCAGATACAGTTTTCGACCTTCAAGTCATTTTTGTGCAGCATGAGTTGAGCTTCCTAATAAAATTTTAAACTAACGTTTATCAATTATAGTTTACTAATTACACGCTTTTATTTACAAAAGTTTACATTGTCTATTCCTTACAACCCTTATATCTCATAAACAATTAATGTTACGACAAATATGCTTTAAGGCATTCTTATCACCCGATTATTAAACTATTCGAATATATTTTTTTTATATTTTTAATCTTATTTGTTTATGAGATTTTGGAATTTTTCTTCAATTATAACATATTTTATGGTCTTCTTTAAGATTTCGAAAGTATATAGTAATTGAAATTACACATTTTTTTTGTTTATTGTATCGTTAAATTCAATCTTACCATTTCTTTAATTATTATCTATATTGAGAATATGTAAATTTGAACAACTGGTGAATTTGAAAAATTAACGACGGAGCCAGGAATCGAACCTGGAATCTAGCGATGCTTTACCGGAGACTTACTCCACTAGACCACCTAGCCGCCCTGACTCTGTTGTCTTTAATTTCTCTCATAACCAGTGAGTTCAAATTTGTTTTCATGTGCCCGATTTGAATGAGTAAGAATTTCTTCTCTGCATGCACGATGTAAGGAGACTGTAGTGTGTAGATGTTATGTTTACCCTTTCAATCCTTTGCTTCCGATGAGAAGCCCGTAAGACGGCAATGCCGTCTAATAAATGAGATGCGGGTGTGCAAATCATTAATCTACGAGAGAATTTTGTTGAAAGTTTTGTTTTGTTTCACCCAATCTCATTTATTAGACGGCATTGCCGTCTTACGGGCTTCTCATCGGAAGCAAAGGATTGAAAGGGTAAACATAACATCTACACACTACAGTCTCCTTACATCGTGCATGCAGAGAAGAAATTCTTACTCATACAAATCGGGCACATGAAAACAAATTTGAACTCACTGGTTATGAGAGAAATTAAAGACAACAGAGTCAGGGCGGCTAGGTGGTCTAGTGGAGTAAGTCTCCGGTAAAGCATCGCTAGATTCCAGGTTCGATTCCTGGCTCCGTCGTTAATTTTTCAAATTCACCAGTTGTTCAAATTTACATATTCTCAATATAAATAATAATTAAAGAAATGGTAAGATTGAATTTAACGATACAATAAACAAAAAAAATGTGTAATTTCAATTACTATATACTTTCGAAATCTTAAAGAAGACCATAAAATATGTTATAATTGAAGAAAAATTCCAAAATCTCATAAACAAATAAGATTAAAAATATAAAAAAAATATATTCGAATAGTTTAATAATCGGGTGATAAGAATGCCTTAAAGCATATTTGTCGTAACATTAATTGTTTATGAGATATAAGGGTTGTAAGGAATAGACAATGTAAACTTTTGTAAATAAAAGCGTGTAATTAGTAAACTATAATTGATAAACGTTAGTTTAAAATTTTATTAGGAAGCTCAACTCATGCTGCACAAAAATGACTTGAAGGTCGAAAACTGTATCTGCAATAGTTGCAAAGTTACAGCAAGTTGTTAGTTGACAAATCGAGTCAGCGTTGGACTTAGCCGTGTTAAAAAAACAAGATAATTTTTTAAAAATAGAAAAAAATTTTTTTTGCCATATTGTTGCAGGTAGCTGTTTTTGTGATTTTTTGATCTTCTAGAAAAAAATTATAACAAATAAAAAAAATAGTTTATAATAAATTGTTGAATAAATAAATGAACAAATTGTTGATTAAAAAAAAAATTTTTTTTGCTATTCTATTGAGAAATGTTAATGATGATTTTTAGAAAAAAAACGATTTCTTAATAACTTATTAAAGTAATGAAAAAATGAGACAAACGATTAACAACAATAAGATAATGTTTTTAAGAAAAAATTTTTTTTTTAAAAATCATTATTTCTACATTACAACCATATGGTAAAAAAAAAATTTTGAAAAATTGTAAATTTATAAGTTTGTTTATAAAAAATTTATAAACAAATGACATAAAAAAATTAAAACTGGTATTGATTGATGTCTAAAGTAGAGTTGAAATCAGTGATAGCTTAACATATTGAAAAAAAAATTTTTTTAACAACAATATTTTGAATTTTCCATTTTTCGTTACTGTGAAAATTCATAATTAACAAAATAAAAAATTTTATAAAAGTTTTATGACGTCATCTTATTCAGCATGCTTATAAAAAAAGGCTCCAAGAAGCAAAATATTTTTAGGTTTATTATTTAAACTTTTATACCGGGTTCTTTAATAACGGAAACCCGGAAAAAGTTAGTTACTTAACAATTGCATAACTTTTTGAAAAATTGAGATAGACATAAAATTCCAACGGGACCGTATTCTTTGAAGTCTCTAGATGACCCCTGAATTTGTTCAAATTTTTAAAAAAACATTAAATGACATAAAAAAATTATTATATGTGCAGTACTCTCTATAGTGGCGGCGCGCGCATGCTGAAACTGCCGCGCGGAAGCCTACTTTCAGCGTTAAATTAAAATTATAAATAATGGAGCTAGAATTCCGGGAGTACGGAGTTTTTCATCGGAAATTTCCTCCTCTTTTAGGATCTTTTTTTTAAATTTCGCCATCACTTATAATTTTTGAGTTATAGCCAAAAAACGAAAGGGCGTTTTTTTTTTTTAGTTTTTTGTTAATAACAATCGTAATTTTGATCGGCAGAAAAAATCCAAAAAACTCCTTTTTCGGGTTGTGATTCCGGATCGAATGAGCTATCGCTCATATTTTTACGAGACCTGTAACTAATTTTCGCAGAAAACTCACTTCTCGACTAGACTACTAACAGATCTGATCATGAGAATGGCGGAATATAGAAGAATGCAATCATTTTTCAAAAAATACGGCAGCTCCTGAAAAAAAAAATTTCCATTTTTCGTAATTTCTTAATGAATTTTGATTAATTTTCCTTGTTGGATTTTTTCCTGATAAGCCGCCGATTTGTTAGGAATTATTATTTTGTTTATTTCTGTAACTCAAGGCCAGATAATACCTTATATTAACTACATCTTTTTTGCTTTTTAATTTAGATGATCCAGTCCAGAGGTATCATGCTCACTGCAAGACGCCTTTTTTACCCGTTCTCCCTGAGATTGGCTAAAGCAGCTTTGCAAATCACAATTTTTACAAATAAAAAATATCCAGATGCAGTTCAATGTTACTATAATACATATATATATACATATATATTGTTACAACGGGGGGAAATTACGAAAGATCTAAGAGAATCAAAGAGTTCTCTGTGCGATTTAAGCGAACGCCGAGCCAAAGAAGTCTCACGAACAAGGAATATTAGACAGAAAATGGATGTATTTTAACACAAGCTCTCTTTTTAAAGTCTAGAGACTGACTGTTTTTACAATAATATCGGTTGACGCAGCAACCTTATTCTTTTTAAAGACATAAGAGGTTTATAAACGTCTTTTATCTATGATGACTACTAGATCATTTAAAAGGGGACAAAACGGGTGATTTCGCCCTTTGTAACATTACTCCCCCTCGAGGAAAAGAGTCGACCCGACTCGGAAAAGATAAACAATTACAAAAAATGTGATCTAGCAGTCAGTGCTCGAAGGTGAGTTGGAGCTGTGGCTCTAAAAATTAAAGAACTCCCTTTTTTACTATCTGGCATTTGCCCACAGTCTCAAGGTAAACCACAGAAAACCTTGAGCAGATAGTTGAGCATTAAATAATCTCAAAAATTTATGTGCCATGTTTTATAAAGGTTAGTGTTATTGAGTGTTATGTGGCTTCATGAATTCAAAGTTAACAGCAACGGTCGAGATCGATGTCGAAAAGAAATCCAATCCTCTTCATGAAGGATTGTCCAAACGAAACAGGTTCGGGTGAAAACATCGAGGCGAGAACCAAAAATTCCAGGACCAAACAGGATAGAAACAGACTCCTTTTCACAGGAAATAGGGGAATAGATGGGTGACTGATCCTAATCTTCTTAAGAAACAGCTCACCCTAGAGTTTTGGAAGGACAAATGTGAGTGATGGTATGACAATTCAAATTCACTAAGTGAATTCGGGAGAATACACGAATAAAATAAATGAAATATGTATTCAAAAGAAACGATCTTATCTGAATCATTTCTGCATCCTTCTTCAAAATAAGACCACCAGTCATCTTCAGGAATCGGGAAAAGATTGGATGGGAAAAGGCTGTGTCAAGTAACCTGAAAAGTACTCACAAAAACTGACATATGGATTAGAAAAATAAGAGAGGATCGACCAAATGCTCACTACTTCAATCAAGCGCAGAACCGAAACACTCTTCAAGCCAAAGAAATCGATGTATCAAAATTTCTCGAATCGACGGAAGTCGAAGATCCCGACCTGTCAACATCATAGCTGGAGAAAAACCGGTAGTATCATGAATTGCAGAGCGATACAATAAAAGAAATAAGGGAATCCACTCTTCCCAATCTTTCAAAACGTTTCGAGGTTGATTTTTCGGTAACCAGAACAGAGAGTCGAATCCCCGGTAGAAATGACGCAGTTGTGAGCGGAAAGAAAATCTACGCCTAAAATGCCTTCATCTTCTATATCAGCTACTAGAACTTCATGTGGGGATTGAACACAATCTGCTACTGTTACCTGCACGACCATCTTACCTACTACAGGGGTAGTTGCTCCGGTAGCAGTGCGAATAGACACAGAAGGAATAATTGAAGCAAGAGACGAAATCATATCTGGACGAACAACGGAAATTTCGGCTCCAGTATCTATCACCCACAAACAACTTAGTCCGTTAACGGAACCTTTAGCATATAAGCCGGTACGACGCAGGCCTCTAACCACGAACTGTGAAGCAATAGGGCTAAGGAACTTGGAAGAAACCGATGATATCCGCCCTTTCGAAACATCGGTAGCTAGTTTCCCGAATTCTGAGGAACAGAAGGTTGTGCTGCCCAAACCGGATTAGAGGGAGCCCTCTTGGAGACATTTTTGCGCCACGAATCTTCCGCAGTCTTCAACTGACGGTCGAGTTTAAAACAATTCTTCGCGATATGACCTCTTACGCCGCAAAACTGGCACTCTGAGACAGGCCGATTGGAGTTTGATCTATTGTAACGAGAGAAACCACTATTTTTCCTTCCTGGAAGAGAATCTGAGCTAGGCTGATTGACTGAAGGACGGGACGAAGAATTTTCTGAAGGTTCAGCTTGGCTCAAACGATGAAGTTGACGCGAACCTAAATCCGCCTCATTTATGGCTTCTAATTCTAAGCCCTTAATAATTGCTTCATGTAGAGAAGTTGGAGCTGCGAGCCTCAGATGATACCGAAGCTCCGGATTCCGAATCGCATTAATGAATTTCGCCCGAGCTATCTGATCTCTAGCTTTTTCTGCACAATCAGTAAGAGAATGACGAGCGAGACGTTCGATGTCATTTCCGAGAGAGGCTAAATCTTCCTTGGGCCCTTGACGTCTATTTTTAAACTGAGTAAAATAAAGTTTGGAAAGATGTTCTTCGCCAAACCGGAGTTTAAGAGCCGCACAAATGCTGTCGAAATTTTCAGAATCCGAATCTGAAAGCGATCCAAGAACTACCAAAGCCGGACCGGACAAAGAGGCTGTCAAATTAGCTGCTTTCTGGGACGGATTCCAACCATTAACCTTACTAATCATGTTAAACTGACGTTCGTATAGACTCCAAGCAGACGAACCGTCATACGAACCGGGCTTCAAATTCGATTGTTTCGAGGGCAACTCTACAATACTCGCGGGAGGTACAGAGACCTGATTGAGTCCGAACGAGCTCTGAGTCTGCGGAGGGAGAACATTGACAGTTCCGCGCGATTTTAAAAAGGCCAAGAACTCTGACTGAATATCTACGCTAGGATGAGACGACGAGACAGGAGGCTCAACTACTTCCGAAATATCACGTGACGGAACATCGTGGCATCGCGGAAAAGAGCTAACCTGAGCTTGTCGCGAGACATGAACAGGTGGAAAATTTTTAGCAACAGGGGGAATTTCGCCTCCCCCATAAATAGCGTCAGACCTTGATTGATCCGGAATTGAATGAATAGAGGTCCTCCTTGCCGGGACCGGGACTGAAGGAAGAGAAGTCCTTCTACCTGGGGATGGAACTGGGCGTATCGGGAATTCCTGCGGCCGCTCCTGAAGCTTCTGCAAACCTTGCAGGATCCCGATCAGCGCCTGAGACACGATTTCTTGTTGTTGACGCTGTTGCGAGAGGAATTCGTGCAGAAGATTCTGCTGTTCTTGTTGCTGCTGTTGTAGCAGTTGTTGATGTTGTTGCTGCTGCTGCTGATGCTGTTGCTGCTGCTGTTGATGTTGTTCCTGCTGCTGAATCTGACGCATCAGCAAATCTTGGTTTCCCTGGATGAGCTCTGCCAAGAGAGCTAGTTGGGGCTGGGGCTGAACCTCAGCTTCCGAACGACGAGAAATGGAAGGAAACGCTGGTTCAGGAGAACGCTGGCACGATGAAACGCGTCCGGCAGCTCGTCGCTCCGCGCGCGATGCTCTCAACGTAGGAGTTCGTTGCATTATTTTGAATACTTCTTTACACTCAAAATCCACTCAAATGGCACAGAAGAGATCCCACTTCTGACACCAATGTTACAACGGGGGGAAATTACGAAAGATCTAAGAGAATCAAAGAGTTCTCTGTGCGATTTAAGCGAACGCCGAGCCAAAGAAGTCTCACGAACAAGGAATATTAGACAGAAAATGGATGTATTTTAACACAAGCTCTCTTTTTAAAGTCTAGAGACTGACTGTTTTTACAATAATATCGGTTGACGCAGCAACCTTATTCTTTTTAAAGACATAAGAGGTTTATAAACGTCTTTTATCTATGATGACTACTAGATCATTTAAAAGGGGACAAAACGGGTGATTTCGCCCTTTGTAACAATATATATATATATATATATATATGTATATATATATAAATTTTTATATTAATAAATCGAATGTCTCTCCATAAAAAATATTTGAAAAATCACTTTTTCAGCCTCCTGACTGCGTATAACCCATGAAATCTTGTAGAATGCTCGGTATAATCATGTCAAAGAATGGTACGATTGGCTTTGCCTTGTGCACTCTCAGCATCATGACGCGCTCAACACCAAGCGTGTATCAAAGTACATCACTCATCCTTGTACGTCAAAGGATCTGTAAAATGAGAAGGTTATTCCACCAAGTTTTCTCTAACATAACGTATGAAGGATAGAATGAGTATATTCGATTGAAGGAAGCATATGCAACTTATGTGGTACATTGAGTAATGATTACCTACCGATCTGAATGGTCTCAGAAATTTCTGTACTCACCCCATACTGTCCTTGGGCCATTTCTATACGTGCTGAATATCAGAATCAAGTTTCAGGCCTTGTAGGCAGGTCAAGACCAAAAATTCGAGTCATTCGGTAATTTCACATATTAGAGCAATTTAAGGCAACCCGCATGTCAGAATTTAAAAAAAAAAATTCCTTAGCCCGATACCAATTTTTCAATTCTTTTGCACAAATACCCGTTTTTATCAATTTTGGATGTTTTTTTTTTTAATGGCTATAAATTTTGAACAAATTGACCGATTTCAAAGTTTTTTTTTTTCAAAACCCGTGGAATTTCATGCACTTGCAGAAAATTATAAATTCGTTGTTATCGATAGAGAGTCGCCGGAGTTATAGTTCATAATGCAAGAAAAACTGTTATGTATGAAATAAGACGGGACTCAACGTTATTCCATTATCAATCGTGTATTACAAAGCGGAATTTACATCGTCGCTCCCGAGACAAGACTACTTGTCCTCGAGCTCGGGCAAGACCCACAGGTCTTCGTAGTTTGTAAGAATATAGATATATAGCATCTCTCCCCCCTAGTGTGAGACATGTACTGTCTTTCACGACTAAACAAAAAATTATTGTTGGAGAGAAGAAGACAGAAAAGAAAAAAAATATATGTATTTTAGGAAAAATAATTGAAATCAACCAATTTTTGAATTTTTGTAACAAAATTTTTGGAGTATGCAATGAACAAAATTCAAAGAATTGAAAAGGTAAAAAACAACAAAAGAATTCTATTCAAGTTTGATTTTTTGTTTTTATTCGAAGTGGATAGTGAGTTTATTTTTCGTCCATCGGTTTCTTTTTCGGCATCGACAGTGTTTTCGGCTCACTTGCTGATCCAGTCTTGATCTTGATGAGTTGGTTTACATGGCGTCTGTGTACCAGTCCAGTGCTTTCTTCTCGTACCTCGTATGACAGGGGGCCAGTTTTTTTTATAATGGTTGCTCGTGTCCATTTCGGCCCCGTTTTGCTCTGATATATTTTCATGTGAACCGTTTCGTTGATCTTAAATTTTCTCGTACCAGCCCGAGTCTCCGTCGACGTCGGGTTTTTTCCTTCTTTATTTGGTTTCATGATATCCAGCGGAATGTGCAGTTTTCGGTTCATCGTTATCTCGGTTGGTATGAGGCCTATTGTTGCTGAATGGGTCGTATGTTGTTTCAACAAAAATCTGCCTACCTTTTCTTCCCAGTTTCCGTTGACGAGAATTTTAAGATTACGTTTGGTTGTTTGCACAGCGCGTTCAGCTTGTCCGTTTGCCACCGGGTGATAAGAAGCAACGAAAACCTGCTTCATTCCATCTTTTTTTTGTGAATTCCGCCATTTCCGCTGATTTAAACGACGCGTGATTGTCCGAGACGATCGTTTTTGGTGTGCCGAAGGTGGCAAAAAGTCTTCTTAGTTCGATAATTACTCTTTTTGACGTTGTCGAGGAAACTTTGGAAACGTCGATCCATTTCGATGTTGGGTCAACTAGGATCAAGAAAACTTGTCCTCGGAATGGTCCAGCAAAGTCAATATGTAGCCGAGTCCACAGATTTTGCAGGACTTCCCAATTTTCTATCTGTGCTCGAGGTGGATTGTTTTTGATTTCTTGGCAATTGTCGCAATAGCTGATCATTACTTCGATATCCTCGTCGATCCCGGGCCACCATGCGTACGATCGGGCAAATGCTTTAGTTGCCACAACGCCGCAGTGATTCAAATGCAAGTATTTCAGGGTTTCGTGTTGCAGTTTCTTCGGTACAACCACCCTTTCACCTCGCACGATGCAACCTTCTTCGACTGCCAGTTCATTTCGTTTCAACCAGAAGTTTCTCATTGACGATGAGATGTTTTTTGGCCGTCCTTCCTTAATATAGGGTTTCACCTCTTCTAGCATCTCGTCTTTTTCTGTTTCTTCTCTGATGTCTTTGACTGAGATCAGATTCCTCGAGGTACCTTCTAGCATAAGAACGTTTATTATTTCTTCGTCTTCTGTAGCTTCTTCTGGAAGTGGAAATCTGGATAACATATCAGCGTTTCCGTCCTTTTCTCCAGGTCGGTGAATCAGTTCGTACTCATAGGCTGACATAGTTATCTTGTATCGTTCGAGTTGAGGTGAGAGTTTTTGTGTATTTTTATTGTTCTTCTTGAAGATGCGAAAGGGGCTTTTGATCCGTGATCAGTTTGAATCTTCTTCCTGACAGATATTGATGGAAGTGTTCGGTGGCTTTGATCAGCGCTAGCGCCTCATGTTCAGTTTGTGAGTAATTTCTTTGGGTTTTCGTAAGGGTCTTCGAACTGTATTCAATTACCTTCTCCGATTTGCCGGGCATTTCGTGAGTAAGAACTGCCCCGATTCCGATTGGCGAAACGTCTGCTGAGACAAGTGGGAGTTTGTCGTCGTAGTGCGTTAAAACTTCCGATCCCATCAATCTTCTTTTGAGTTCTTCGAAGGCTCTTTGCTCTGCATCTCCCCAAGTCCACTTGTTTCCTTCGTCCAGTCATCAGTGCAATGCCTCTGCAATTTTTGCGCGGTTTTTCATAAGCCTCCCATAAAAGTTTATTCCTCCTAGGAAAACTTGAAGTTCCTTTTTGTCTTTTGGTGCAGGAACTCGTTGGATTGCTTTTAATTTATCCTCCATTGGGCTGATTCCTTTCGCCGAAATAGTGTGTCCTAGAAATTCCATGGTTTTTACTCCGAAAATAGATTTTTCTACGTTGATTTTAAGGTTTGCCTCGTGCAGCCGCTTCAAAACTTTTTTCACACGTGCATCGTGTTCTTCTCTTACTAGTCCTTAGATTTTAATGTTGTCTATATATATTTGTACGCCAGGAATGCTCTGTAAAATCTGAGTCATGTGGTGCTGAAAAATTTTTGGTGCAGCCGACAATCCATCTAGTAATCTTGTGACTCTGAAAAGGCCGATATGTATGCTTATTGTGAGAATTCCCGATGTTTTCTCATCAACGCATAGTTGTTTGTATGCGTTTTGCAGATCGATTTGTGAAAAAAATTATCCACTGTTCAGCGCCGCGATAGCTTCTGACACAGCGGGAATGGGGTATTGTGAATCTTTAATTTTTGGGTTTACCGTGTCTTTATAAGTCTCCCACTACTCTAATTTTCCCATTTGCTTTTTTAACGAAGTCTGCAGGAGTTGCCCAGTCTGACTGCATCACAGGAATAAGCATTCCTTGGTTTTGCATACTTTTTATTGCTTCGCTTGTTGCTTCCTGTAACGCGTATGGGACACGCCTTGCTTTAATAAATTTCGGTTGTGCTCCTTCTTTTAATTGGATGCTTATGGGAATCCCATTGTGTCCTTCTAGTTTTGAAGATGTTTTGAGCGGAAACTCGCTGATCATTTTTGTATAATCAGTTTTTATTTTTTTTCCGTGATGAATGCCCATTATTTTTATTCCAAGATCATCAAACCAGTCTCTTCCGAGAAGGTTTGGTCCGATCGTGTCTTGTAAGATAGTCACCGGTAAATTCCAGTAGCAACCCTTTCCTCGGCTACTTTTATCTCCGAAGTTTTTCTTTTGATTCGCAATTTTATTTACCGCATTTGCTTCTTTTTTCGGAGTAATTTTTGCTGATCTGCAGTCGATTCTACGTTTCGAGCAATTTTTAACGCTTTACTTAACGTGAGTCCGTCTGGATTTGCGTCCTCGTCTAATTCCTCGTGCCTTCGGCACAAATATCTTTGTAATTCCTCGTCTCTGATACCCTCTACAAATCGGTCGCGAAGCATTATTTCTAATGGTAATTTTTCTGTAAGACCCCCAAATTTGCTTTCTTGGGCCAGTTTCCTGAGTTCGCGAACAAAATCTTGTAACGATTCTTCTTCTAATTGGTCGCAGTTGTGAAACTGAACTCTGTTTAGTAAAACATTCGATGATTTACCGAAATGTTCCTTGTATTTCTTTACGATCTCGTCGTATGACACCTTTTTCGGTTTTTTCGGAAGGCAAAAAGATTTTATTATACGATATGTTTACCCCGACGGCAGTAAAAAGACTAGATCGTTTTTTACCTTCCTCAGTGATGCTGTTGGCTTCAAGATAAAACTCGAATAGGTCGGCGTAGTCTTCCTATAGCTGTATTTCTGGATCAAAGTCCACCAATTTGCCTATCGCTTGTGCCATGTCTTTTTCCACTCGCACTTCCGAGCTAGAACCGTCGACAATCTCGCTGTCCTTCTCGTCCGATTTTTTCATAAATTCACGCACTAAAACTCTCAGAGCATCTATATTCGCGTTTTCAGGAACCTCTATACTTATTCTCTCACATATCGTCAATAATTCAGATTTAGTATGATTTATTATCCATCCGGTTTTGTTTTCGTTTATTAGAAATTATATTTGCGGCCAGTCTCACGGAGGACTCATTCGGAGCACGCGTAGATTTATTATCCTCGTCGCCAATGTTATGTATGAAATAAGACGGGACTCAGCGTTATTCCATTATCAATCGTTTATTACGAAGCGGTGTTTACATTGTCGCTCCCGAGACGAGACTACTTGTCCTCGAGCTCGGGCAAGACCCACAGGTCTTCGTAGTTTGTAAGAATATAGATATATAGCAAAAACCTAATATTTTAACCTTGATTTTAGGAATTTCATTTTTTTTTTCTCGTCGACGACTTTTTCCTAAACAGTTCTTGACATGCCCCAACTTTGTATGCATGTTTCGTGAGCTACCAGCCTTTGTGAAAAAAAAAAATTTAAATTACGGCATTATTCAAACGTAACATTGAATTTTATTGAATATATAATGTAAAATTTGGTACATCGAGACTGGTTTATTTGATGGAATAAGTTTTTCGATTTTGAAGTATTTTAGTCCGTTATTCTTTCAACCACCGTATGTTCTGATGCTCTTGCTGTACAGATATTTGATCCTGTTTCTTCTGTCCAATCGTGAGTTTTCTGTATTCCTTTAATACCTTTCACGTATTTCTACTTAGCTACTTTTGCCTCACAGGATAATTCTAGATCGTCTGCAGAGATATGAAGACGTTTGATTGCTAAAATGTATTTTCTGACTGTATCAATAAATGAAGAAGCGTCTTGGACGAATTCGGTTGGTTGTTTAAAAAGATTGTGCTTCGTTGCATAATGCTTTATCAACCCACCTGTGACATCGCAAGCTTCTTTTATATGGCCCGTAGTAGTAAATCCATGTTTTTAAGACCAATTGAAAACTTTCTGAAAGTGAAAAAAATTCTGCGCATTTGAAATTAAAATAGTTTTGAAATCGGTCCAGTGGTTCAAAGTTTATAGTCATTTGAATAAAAGAACAAATCCAGAATTGATAAAAGCTAAAAAAAAAAACAAATTGAAAAATCCGTACAGGGCTCAAGAACTTTGCTCAAAAAAAAAATCCTGAAATACGGGTCCCCTTAGATTGTTCTAAGAATGACATATCAAATCACTGGGTGATTTGTATTTTTGGTCTCGACCTGCCTGAGTACTTTGAGGTGGAATCAGCCTGATTCTTGACCTTCTCTGTACTGCCTCGAATTTGTCGCTGTATACACTTTAAGTACTTTTAAATATTTCGCATCTTGAACCTCATGCAATTCTATGCTTTCGTCGACTTGTTCCCTTTACTTGGCACTTTTCTAGTTGATCACCTGTATTGATATCATGAAACAAAAAAGCTGTAGTCAGTAGATGAGAACTTAGACACTCTAAGTCGGCTTCGATGATCCCGTCGAGATTCAAGTTTCCACATTTGGACGGAGAAAATATCTGACCCACTCTGCCCAGAAAGTACGACTACGCACTATAGCCTCATGTTAGATGGCGCAAAATATTTTTTACTCATTACATATGATACCAATTCATAACGTTTTTCTGAAATTTCTCAGTTCTTTGCACTACTCCAGTTTATGCTATCATTGGCTGAATTCAAACAATAACCTATATTTGAAATTCAGAAATTTTGTTTCTAAGTAACGAACGTACTCAGACTGCAGAACGGACTTACGATGAATACGTTTGCTCTGATTTTTACTGCATAAATGTCTATGTGATATATATTTATGAAATAAATTTTTCTGATCAGAAATTCACGAATTTCAACCAAAGTAATGTTATCTACTTCTTCCATCATCCAACATATTGCATGATTTGAACTTTGTTTTCATGATACTGAAGCTGACATGTGTATTCTTCACGATTAACAGAAAGTATGACACTGAAATTCTATTCAAAGGCTAAATCATATTGATGAACAATGTACTTGAAAGTAATTTGTCAAGGGCTTTCATACTCTGTGTTTATTATCGCTATCTAATTATGCGTCGATACAGGCATTTTCGTCAGAGGTAAGCAATGAAAAATCTCAGGTTATACGCGCAAATTTCGTATTATCCTCATGTACTCTCAAAATTGATATGCATTTTATATAACGACTATGACGCTCGATCAGATCATAACTATAAATATGTGTGTAGTATATGACACGATGTGTGCATGGGTGTGCATGTACAGTAAGCAGGAAGGGGCCCGCAGAAATTTGCATTTTATTATGGCCCGGTCTCCCCGGCTCCTTAGCGACAAGCTATAAAGTTTATACGTCCATTAAGCTGACACAACCACTTGCTCAAAATGACCTATTTTTGTTGGGTGATTTAATTGCCTTTAATTTGCTATTTATTTGCCGAACTATCGATTTTTTTGCTTCATCCCTTAATCGAAAATTTTTGGCGTTGCCAACTTTATGTTAGGCCGACCAAGCCATACGTAAAAACACGTATAAGGTAAGTGGAGAAAAAAGTCGAATAGAAGCATATTTTTTTGCTACTTATTTGCTCGCGAGATGCGCCAATTTTAATTGTTTTACTCACCCCTATACCAACAAACCATCCCCCAGATCCTGACTTCAGACAAAACACGCCGAAAGGGTCGAAGTCTCGAAAAATAGAGTGCACTATTATTTTTTGCTATTTATTTTGTCGCGATATGGGCCATCTTCAGCTTTTTCTTCCCACCCCTTATCCGAAATAACCACCCTTTGGATCCTGACTCGGAAAAGAAGAGATCGAGAGCGGTGAAATTTCCAAAAATGAGGTACACCAGTTTTTTTCTGTTATTCATTTGCTCGCGATATAAGCTGTTTTCAGATTCTTGGCCCTACCCCCCATCCGAAGTAACCACGCTGTGGATTTTGACTTCAAAAGGAAAAGATCGAGGGCGGTAGAATAACGATAAATGGGATGAATTATTATTTTTTTTTTTTTTTGCCATTCCCTTGTTCACGATCTGAGACATCGTCAAATTCTTTGTCGATTCAAATCTGAAATTAGTTCACCGATTTTCTTTCTTCCCCAGACTCAGAATATGGTTCACGAGTATTATTGATAAAATTGGTTACATAATAATTATAGAAATAAACTAACGGTCATACCATATCCGTGTTCGTTTGAATATCGCTATATGTGCACATGTATTGGTCACAAATCATTTGGATACATTCTGTGATACCTACTATAATATTGAATTTCCATATTTTATATTACGAAGTGCTCTTTGAGGTATCCTCACGATAGTGATCTATCATCCGTATACGGTGCTAAATTTAGCGTGGCAACAAGGAGGGGAAAGCTACCCAAAATGTACATAAACAAGTGTTGGCACGGCAATAGGTATTCTCATTCGACGCTCTCCTGTAGAAGCGCTCATTCGACGAGCCTAACAATCAGCTAGGCCTCTCTGCTGATTTAGTCATGCATTTAAATTTTCCTTATCGATTACTTGCTTCCAATATCCAATTTTTTTTTAATCATCATTGGAGATTTCAATGTATCCTTCTGCCTGGCGCATCTGTCGCTCTCTCTAAGAATCGAACGATTAATCAAGTGACTCATTAATAACGAATATTACTTATAATCTTCACGATTATACCGAGGTATTTGGCTCCGACATCGTCGCCATACCCATTTGCTTTTGTTTTCTACTATATTGACGACTATTTATGCAGGGACCGGGAGAGAAGGGAGTAATGATCGTGAAGATCAAATTAATCGAGAAAAAGCAAATGATTTTATTAAATTGAACAAACAAAAATGATTCAAAGATCACGTGGTTATAACTTCTTCGCTCGCGACCGTGTCCGAGTGCCCACTGCCTCGTTTCCCTCTCCCCCCTTCTTTTGTTCTAACGTCCCACCAGGGCCGTCACCTCGAACGTCGGAACCCGACTCCACATTTATTTATTTGATTGATTATTATTATTTGATTGGCCCGCTAAGTACCACTTATCAATATATATTTTTTTTTGAATTTTCAATACTATTAAGCAGCAGTTGCCAATCTTTAGTTTGCAATCACGCAGTGGCAGCAAGCTTAAGGGGGTATTCTAGTGTAAAAATTTGAAAAAATCGATTTTTTTTTTTTTTATATTTTCAAAGCTTAACCTTTCAAGAATGTGTCCTTAAAAGGACAAGTCAAAATTTCAATTATTTTTAGAGATATAGCTATTTTAGTGACACGTCTTCAATACTGGCTCGGCTGGAACGAATTTTACTCGAAACTTTAAACGCGTTTTTCTCAAAACTACATTTTTCAAAACGGTTGACATGATTTCTCAAGTTCTATTGAACCGATTTACTTGAAATTTGGTGAGAATCTTCTCAATACATGTCTCTATCGCACGAACTATTATTATAACGAAATAATAATTTTTACTATTTTTAAAAAATTTAGAAACGTCCAAAAAAGTCAAAAAAAAAACGTATTATTTTTTCGGACAGCCGTAATTTGGCAAAAAAAAATTTTTTTTCGACTTTTTTTTAGTTAGTACGATAGCTGCATTTATGTAGATTAATAATCTTTTTTTTTTTTTTTCTGATTTTGAAAATGCTTGCAATCGTGACAACATTGGCGCGCCATTTTTTTTGTACCCCCCACTTCAACAACTCATAGCACTTTCAATTTTGTATTTTTTGACTTGTTTTTTTTTTTTTTGTAATCGTGAAATAATAATAAACGCCTGATAAAAAAATGGATGGTAAAAATATTTTTTGTTTTTTGTTTATAGCACTTCAAAAAACACCTCAAATTCATGCCTCTACACTAGAATACCCCCTTAAGTAGCACACTTATAGTTGGATATCTCACTTGGAAAGATACAATTAAGTTCCAATCATGTTTTTATTGTGAATCAACAGATATGTACACTTGGGGACAATGAATCTCAGACGGCTAATTTTTTACACTAGATAGTTATGTTGTCAAGACAGAGAAACCTACAGCGCCATAGTCGGCTGAGCGCGAAACAAACTCAATCTCAAAAAACATAACATAACCTGTCTGCGATTGAAGCGCGGGCCTAAAAAATATAGATATGGCACGCGTTGTAGCTACGCGAGCGACGCTCTCTGGCAAGCGGTCGACGTCGGCAACCGAGCCGAGTCGCAGCGAAAAAGTTCAGTTCTCTACGAAACATTGTAACAAACACACACTTCTTCATGTACTTTAAGATTTTATTGTTAAATTAAAGATATTTTCATGCCAATGGTGTCGAACTCCTTTTCAATCCCAACATTGGTCCTTCGAGCCGGATTGAAAACTGTTTAGAGAGATGGCAAAAAGATATGGATCATCGACGTGGGATCCGCGAATTCGTGATGAGAACGAGTGTGAATGAAACGAAAGTGATGTTGAGATGGAGAGAGATAATGAATGCCGATAAACTAGATTTTTATTGGTTTTGATGAGGCGATACAAACCGTATCGCAAGAGAACGTTACAGAGAGTGAAGATTTTACAGAGCGAGAGAACACATAGATTATACACATACATGATTTCGAGATAGTAGACAATACATGAGATACAGCTGATGGGTTTTGAGTCGCGACACGGGCAAGCGGCGAGATTTGACGCAGAGACGGCAAGTAAACATTGCACGCGAGTGTGCGTAAATGTACGAGGACGATTTTGAGTGTCGCGAGACACACATTTAACTATTCGATACCTTGCCGAAACATACCGCCCGCTTCGCTATCGGTAACGATCGCGAAATTAGATTATGCCGCCCGCCGTGCGTTATTTATTCTTAGAGTCAATAATTGTCTTAAGAGGACACTGGAAGCACACACAATTTCACGATAGGACGTTTTAACACAGAGGATTTCGTTTTAACGGTCACAACGCGAACGAGACCGTCGGTTCCCGGATGCACTTCGATCACTCTCGCGAGGGGCCACACAGATGGAGGTAGATTTTCGTTTTTTACGAGAACGATGGATCCGATTTTGATGTTCCCGTGATGAGTCTGCCATTTCGAGAGGTTTTGGAAGGACTGAAGATACTCCGTACTCCACCGTTTCCAAAAATGCTCCAGCATTTGACGCGAGTGTTGCCAATGCGATAGCCGTTGAGCTGGCACCTCGATGAGTGTCGGCTCAGGAATTGTGTTCAATGCTGAGCCGACGAGAAAGTGTCCTGGAGTCAAGGCACTTGGATCCCGTGGATCGTCCGAGATAGCGCAAAGAGGTCGAGAATTAAGCGTGGCTTCTACTTGCGTGAGGAACGTCGCGAATTGCTCGAACGTTTGAGTAGCTTCTCCGATGACTCGTTTGAGGTGAAATTTGACTGATTTCACTCCGGCTTCCCATTTTCCACCGAAATGAGGCGCGTAAGGGGGATTGAACCGCCACTGGGTTCCGTGTGATGCGAGGATGTTTGCGATTTCTGAGAACTCCTTTGACGATGCAGCGAGAAGACGGCGAAGTTCTGAGTCTGCGCCGACGAGATTCGTTCCACAATCGCTTGCGATTAAGGCACAAATTCCTCGTCGAGATGTGAAGCGTTTGTACGCCGCGATGAATGCCTCCGTCGCGTAGTCCGAAACTAGCTCGAGATGCACAGCCGAGGTCGTGAAGCAGATAAAGATAACGATATATCCCTTGCATGATTTCGCTCCTCTTCCGCGGGAGGCTCGAATCGAGAATGGACCAGCGTAGTCAACGCCAGAGTGAAGAAACGGCCTTGATTGCGTGACTCGAGACTGAGGGAGTTGGCCCATCTGTTGGCTGCTGAGGGTGACGCGATGACGCGCACAAGGAACGCAACGATGTATGAACATGCGGATCGGTACTCTTCCTCTCAGGATCCAGTACCGCTGTCGGATTATAGCGAGAGTGAGTTGCGGACCTCCGTGGAGCGTCAACCGATGATGATGATCGATGATCAATGTGGAGAACGATGATTCGCGAGGCAAGATGAACGGGTGCTTTTCGTCATACGAAAGCAGTAAGTGATTCAGTCGACCACCGACTCTGAGGAATCCGTTTGAATCGATGAACGGCGTGAGTCGCGATAGTGGATGACTTCGAGTGAGACTTGAGCTTGTCTCGATTTGGCGAATTTCTTCTGCAAAGTACGCCTGCTGGGTCACCTTGGTCCAAAACAGTTGGGCGTCGCTCAATTCGAGAGTAGAGATCGGTCCGACAGTGATAGACGTGTTTACGCGATTCGATGTCGTCTTTGCGAGGAACCGATTTGCTGCGCGTTTACACAATGATGTGACTTTGAGGAGAGTCGATAGTTTTGAGTAGCGATCGACGAGATCCCAGATTTGTAGCGGCTTAGCTGTTGCGATGTGCGTCGACAGCCCTTTTCTTTCCTCGAGATGAACGTTTTCTTCCGGTCGCGGAGATGAGGATGGCCAATTGACAGAAGGCTTCGAGAGCCAGGATGGTCCAAAGGTCCAAAGTTCTGATTTTTGGAGTTGCTCCGGAGATGCACCACGAGACGCAAGATCAGCGGGGTTTTCAAGACCCGAGATGTGATACCAACGAGCGCGCGCGAACTCTTGGATTTCCGTTACGCGATTACGAACGAATTCCTTCCACCGCGATGGGTGGCTTTTGATCCACGCGAGCGCGACTGTGGAATCCGTCCACAGATAAACCGGGGTGTTTTCGAAATCAAGAGTCTTTTCCACATGACGCATCAACCGGACGAGAAGATTCGCAGCACAGAGTTCGAGACGAGGAATTTTCACCTTCTTTAGCGGCGCTACTTTAGTTTTCGCGCACACTAGTGAAACGCGCACTTCGTCAGTGTTGATATACGTTCGCGCGTAGATCACTGCGCCTAATGCACTTTGAGAGGCGTCCGCGAAACCGTGGATCTCTATCCCGAGAGATGCTGAACTTAACCCGATCCATCGTGGGATGGTGATAGCTGAGATGCCTTGAAGATCTTGTAGAAACTCGATCCATCGCGAGGACAATGAAGCTGAGAGCGGCTCGTCCCAGTCGAAACCGAGTGCCCACAATTCCTGCATAAAGATTTTAACTCTGATCGTGATCGGCGAGAGCCATCCGAGAGGATCAAAGAGCTGCGCGGTTTGTGAGAGAACTTTTCGTTTCGTGAAATTGTCCCGAGTTTGATGAATTTGCGGAGAGAACGCGAACGCGTCGATGTCTGGTCTCCACGCAAGACCGAGAGCCCGAAAGAATGGACTTTGATCGAGATTCAGATGCATCGCGATCTCTTGATGGCTTCGAGAAATGTCAACGAGAGTTTCTGAGTGGCTTGAAGTCCACTTTTGAAGTTCAAAGCCGCCCGCCTTGAGCAATTGATTGAGTTCGTTGATTTTTTCGCGACCTTGATCAACGTTCTCTGCTCCTGAGAGGATGTCGTCGACGTACGTGTTCTCGAGAATGACGTGGCTCGCAAAGGGATACTGCTTACCTTCGTCCTGAACGAGTTGATGAAGAACACGGATCGCGAGATACGGAGCGCTTGCAAGACCATACGTTACCGTAGTCAGTTGATATTCTTCAATCGGTAGCTCTGGTTCTTCCCTCCAGAGGATTCGCTGAAAATCTTGGTCATCATTGTGGACCAAAATTTGTCGGTACATCTTGACGATGTCTGATGAGAACGCGACTGGATATTGTCGCCAGCGTAAGAGAACGTCCGCGAGGTCGGTTTGCACTTTTGGACCGACGAGAAGATTGTCATTGAGAGAGAGTCCGAGGTTGGTTCTTTGAGACCCGTTGAACACGACACGCAACTTTGTTGTTGAACTGCTGTCGCGAACTACACCGTGATGGGGAAGATAAAACACGCGGGAATTGTCTTCAGGTGTATTGATAGCGCGACGCATGTGCCCGATTTCACGATATTCACGAAGGAAGCTCGAGTAAGCCTCCTTGAGTTTCGCGTCGCTACCGAACCGTTTCTCCAAACGAAGGAGCATTTGATGCGCGGGATTCCGCGAGTTGCCGAGCTCTACCGAATTGTCCTTGAGCGGCAGCCGAACTACGTAACGACCGGACGTAGTTCGAGAAACCGTTTCGCGAAAGTGTTGCTCACAACGCTCTTCTTCGGAAGTTAGTGCCAAAGGTTTCGACACTTCTTCCTGCTTCCAAAACTGCTGCACGAGATCTGGCAGTTCGTGATCGAGGGAGCATTGAAAGCCTTGGACTGCGCCATACGAGGGGCTTGCTGCTTCCGCTGAAACGCAGCCGGAGAGGACCCAACCGAACTGAGTTTCTTGCGCGATTGGTGTTCCTGGTGCTCCTCTTCGAACTCCTTGACCAATGATGTTGCTGTAGATGTCAGCTCCGAGAATTACGTCGATTTGACTGGGATGTGCAAAGCTTGGATCCGCGAGGTTGAGTCCTCGTAGATGAGGCCAGTCTTCGACGAGAAGTCGAAATGAGGGTAGATACGATGTGAGTCGTGGAAGCACGAGTGCCTCCACCTGACACGAGAACGAGGTGTGAGCACGAGATTGGAGTTGCAATGTCGCGATGCCGCGAGTCACTGCCGATTGATGAGCTCCGACGCCAATGATCGGTATCGTTGCTTGATGCCGACGTAGTCGCAATTGTTGCGCTAGCGACTCCGTGACGAATGAACTTTCGGATCCTTGATCGAGTAGAGCGCGAGCGATGATTCTTTCTCCAGTCTCCGGATTCGAGGCGATCAATTGCACTGTGGCGAGAAGAACTGGAGAGCGCTTGATCATTGTAGGCTGAGCTGAGTGGTTGCTCACCTGAGAGGCGCTATTCGAGATCGGTGCGTTCTGCACTGCAGGTTGCGCTACTGCAGCCTGAACTTGAGATGTGCCGCTGTTAGCAATTGTCGAGATTGAGGAAGAGTTTCGATGCAGCAAGGAATGATGTCGACCGTTGCACACGCGACACGTTTTGTTGGATCGACAGTCCTTCTGCTGATGTGGACCGAGACAATTGAAGCAAAGCTTTTTCGCAGAAACCACTTCCCTTCTTTGATCCAGAGATTTGTCGCGAAAGGTCGAACAGAACGCGATGTAGTGGTTGCCTTTGCAACAAGCACACGACTGTTCCTTTGATTGCGTTGTATGTGACCTTGTCGTCTGAAGATTTGACCTTCCTTGCGATGAGTGTGGTTTTGACGTCGCGATTTGATTATGAGCATGAGCTTGCTCCACGGCTTCGAGGGTGTGGATGCGACCGATGAGAAACGCCTTGAGCTCCGCAAACGTGGGGGGCTCGAGTTTCTCGCTAACGCTTTTCTCCCACTCTTCGAGAGATGCTGGGTCGAGCTTGCGAATCGACATGTGCACGATGATGTGATCCCCTAATTTCTCGGGACTATCGAGAAGTTCGAGCGCGCCAAGAGCTTCGCAAGTGTTGCTGTGCAAGCTCTTCAGTTCTGATGACGACTTTTTCGTGACACGAGGAATCGCGAAAAGTGTCGCGAGATGAGAATCCGTCAAAAGTCTCTTGTTTTCGTACCGTGAGACGAGAGTTTCCCAGGCTCGAGGGAAGTTTTCTGCGGTGAGAGAAATGTTTTTGATAAGTTGTAACGGTTCATCGGTCACAGTGGTTTTGAGGTAGTGCAGCTTTTCCACTTCCGAAAGTTGCGAATTTTCGCGAACCATCGACGAGAAGAGGTCGTGAAACGGCTTCCATTCTGAGGAGCTGCCCGCGAAAGTGGGCAGTTCGATACGCGGTAACCGTTTTGATGATCCTCCTGCTGGTGCGTCTTGAGGAGCTGCAGCGGCTTGCACGGTTGCTGCAGGCGCAGGCCTTAGCGATTCGACAAGATCAAGCATCACTCCTTCGCCACTCAAGAAGTGCTTTTCACACAGCCCGTAATAATCTTTCGCGAAGTACGAAAGCTTTTTTATCGCGTCGAGTTGATCACCTTTTGCTGCGAACTTGATCTCGCTGATCTTTTCGTGATTCTCTTGGAACTTATTCCAACTTGAATTTAAAGCATTAAGCCGCGACTTCACCTGCCCGTAAGTGATTTTTGCCTCGCCGAGCTTGCGCAGGTTGTCGACGGCACGAGAGATGCGCCAAATGTAGTCGTTTTGACGTTCGATATGTTCTTCGATCGACATGTTGATGTACGAGAGGATTTAAACTCACGCGACGAACTGAGTTTTCACGAACGAGACACAAACACACTGATAGTAGCGCGACGCGATTCACACTTCGAGAGATCGGTGTTGTTGACGCTCAGATCTTAGTCACGGTCACTACAGAGGACACCGCACGTTTGAATTTAACGGACGCGACTGATTTTTGTTGATGGTTTTCACCGATAACGAGATTGTTCACTTTGATAACGTGAACTTTCGCAACTTGATGCACACGCGATAGTTCCGTTTCACTCACTGGCTAATTCGTTTTCCCGTAAGTCGCAACGATTCGAAAGATTCGACTCGATTTGCGAATGATCCGATTCGATTCGCGACTGATCCGGCTCGAAGGACCAAAAAATGTTTAGAGAGATAGCAAAAAGATATGGATCATCGACGTGGGATTCGCGAATTAGTGATGAGAACGAGTGTGAATGAAACGAAGGTGATGTTGAGATGAAGAGAGATAATGAATGCCGATAAACTAGATTTTTATTGGTTTTGATGAGGCGATACAAACCGTATCGCAAGAGAACGTTACAGAGAGTGAAGATTTTACAGAGCGAGAGAACACATAGATTATACACATACATGATTTCGAGATAGTAGACAATACATGAGATACAGCTGATGGGTTTTGAGTCGCGACACGGGCAAGCGGCGAGATTTGACGCAGAGACGGCAAGTAAACATTGCACGCGAGTGTGCGTAAATGTACGAGGACGATTTTGAGTGTCGCGAGACACACATTTAACTATTCGATACCTTGCCGAAACAAAGACAAAAAATCTATGGTAGTGATTACAGTCCACGAAAAATAAAGTGCAAAAAACATCGAGAAGCAAGAGTTTTTTCAACACAAACATGGCGGACATCGCGAGCCTTCGAAAGCAACGCGGAACCGTGAAAGCGAAAATGACACGACTCACATCGAAGATTGACCAAACACAGGACAATGAAATAAATCGAGAGGCCACCGAAGTAGTTCTAGCAAGATTAGACGACATTTGAAGCGAAGCCGAGGCAGTCCACCTCGCGATTGCGCTCCACGGCCACAACGAGGCGGGACCGACAGTCGCGAACACTTCGGAAGAATCGGATTTCGAAGAAAAATATTTCGAGCTGAAAATAAAGCTAAAAAAATGGTTGAGCAGACTGCCAGCACAACAATCCAACGTACAAACATCGTCAGCAAGTGACGAAACGTTGAATCGTATGCTGCAGCAGCAAGGTGAGTTTTTGCGACAATTAAGCATGAGACCCAGCGAGGCAAGTTTTCCAGGTGACGCATCGCAACCGTCGACGAGTGGCAGCAGCGACGCTGTTACTAGGCTGATCGAGCAGCAAACAGCGCTGCTACGTCGTTTCACGGAAGCTAGCGGCGCAAATCAATAATCCAAAGTCAAACTGCCGGTTGTCAAGCTGCCGACATTCGACGGCCGAACCGAAGAGTGGAAGCGCTTTTACGAGACATACACGTGGCTCATACATTTGAACGAGAGCATTCCAAACATTCAAAAATTCCAATATCTCGTCACGTCATTATCGGGTGTCGCGGCAAAAATAATCGAGTCGATCGAACTGACGGGAGGACATTTTATAGTTCGTCTTCCATTTATCGAAAATCCCGACGTTCTAGGCGAATCGCGAGAAACAGCAAATAAACGTTTGACACAACTCGAGCGTCGTTTCAAGAGCAACAAAATATTGCACGAAAGATACGTAGAATTCATGCGTGACTGTGTGGACAGCGGTCACATGTCGCCGGCGTCGGATCGAGCTAATGATCGTGGCCGTCCGAAAATCTATCTGCCGCATCACGGCGTAATGAAAGAATCGAGCACAAGCACGAAACTTCGCGCGGTCTTCGACGCGTCGAGCAAAACAAGCTCAGGAAAATCACTCAATAACATCCTGTGAGTAGGACCGACAATACAAAGCAGTTTGTTCGATGTAGTAATGCGATTTCGATTTCATAATGTTTCGTTAACCGGCGACATTCGTCAAATGTACCGACAGGTACTCGTGCACCCCGACAATCGCGATTTTCAACGAATATTGTAGCGCTTTTCCACCGACGAACCGGTCCAAGACTTTCGATTAAACACTGTAACCTACGGCCAGGCTAGCTCCGTATATTTAGCCATTCGATGTATTCTTAAGTTAGCGGAGGAAGCGAAACCTTATTTTCCGACAGCGTCACGAGTCATACTTGAACAAACTTACGTAGACGATATACTCGCCGGCGCATCCGACGTCGAGGGTGCTGCCGCGCTACTCGAGCAAATCACGACTGCACTGAGAGGGGGCGGCTTCCACGCGCACTAATGGTGCTCCGATCGTCACGAAGCTCTGGAGCAAGTACCGTCGTACCTCAAGGAAGACACATCGAAGCTTAGCATCGACGCGAACGATGTAATCCAAACGCTCGGGCTCGAATGGAGACCGAACGACGACGAATTTCAATTCTGCGTCCAAGAAACGAAGCCAGCTATCACGAAACGCGAAGTTTTGTCTGCAATTAGCAAGTTTTTCGACCCGCTCGGTCTGATTGGCCCCATAATCACAACGGCAAAATTAATAATGCAGGAAACCTGGCGATCAGATCGAAGCTGGGACGAGCCTCTGCCACCAACATTCATCGAGAAATGGGAGAAGTTCCGAAGCGAGCTGAACGAGGTTAAAACGCTCTCGATCCCGAGGCGCGTAATTCCATACCAAGACGCTACAAAAATCTATTTGCAAGGGTGTTGCGACGCCTCCGAAGTCGCATACGGCGCGTGCGTCTACGTCCAGGCCAAAGACGAGACCGGAAATACTTCATCGAGACTGCTCCAAGTCCCGCGTAGCCCCCATCAAGCCGACCACGATTCCGCGATTGGAGTTGTGCAGCGCGGTTTTGTTAGCGCATCTTATAGCCAACGTCCGACGAGAACTACGAATAAAAATCGACGGCGTTCAGGCATGGTCTGATTCACAGGTTGCACTCTGGTGGATACGCGGCGACGTATCGCGATGGAAGCCGTTCGTGGCCAATCGAGTAAACGAAATCATCGAAGTGTTGCCCGCAGAACATTGGAGACACGTCAGGGGCGCGGAGAACCCTGCCGATTTAATCTCTCGCGGCACGACTCCGGAACAGCTCAAAGAATCAAAATTATGGTGGTTCGGCCCGCAGTGATTACTAGACAGAGACTCACCGATATCAAACGACTCGCATTCTCAAGAAACCGAGCCGACGGACGAAATTTTGGGGAAGCTCCAAGTTAAAGAGCGTAAGAAGTTTCAAGCATGCGCTCCTGTCAGGGACGACAATTCGCTGTTGGAACAAATAATCGCCAAGTTCTCGTCGTTGACAAAAATCGAAAGCGTTCTCGCGTATTGCCTGCGGTTCGTGAGGAATGTCAAGAATCCTCGCGCCGAGCGCAAGCTGTCAACTTTGTCGGTCGCCGAAATACAAGAAGCGCTCATTCGACTGGTGCAACACGTACAAGGGAAAGATTTTCGCAACGAGATAACCGACCTCAAGAAGAATCGCGACTTGAAGACATCCAGCAAGATTTTGCAGTTGCAACCGTTCCTCGACGATCGCGGAGTGCTCAGGGTGGGCGGCAGACTGCAATACTCGTCGTGGAAATTCGAACGCAAGCATCCGATAATTTTACCAGCAGGAACTCGAAATTATTGTTCGAGAGAGAACATCGCCGGTTGCTGCATGCCGGCCAGCAGCTATTACTGTCTACTGTAAGGGAGAAGTATTGGCCTCTCAGAGGGCGCGATTTGGCCAGACAGGTTTGTCACGAATGTATACGCTGCGCCAGAAACTATCCCCAAGAACTTAAACAGCTGATGGGACCGTTGCCGAGCGACCGAGTTCGTCCGAGTCATCCATTCACCGTCACCGGCATCGACTTCGCCGGCCCAATCGTCAAGCTCGTAAACAGAGGACGAGGACGCAAAACCAACAAGTCCTACGTCGCGTTGTTCGTTTGTTTTGCGACGAAAGCCGTGCACTTGGAGGCTACGAGCGAACTTACATCGGCATCCTTCCTCGCAACTCTTCGACGATTCATTGGACGCCGCGGACGACCACAGCGAATCTACAGCGATAATGCTACGAATTTTGTCGGAGCAAAAAACGAATTGGATGAGATTTGCCAATTCCTCAAAGCGCAAATTAAGAGTAACTTCGGCGATGTCCTGGTCAACGAAGGGATCGACTGGAAATTTATTCCCCCTCGATCTCCACACATGGGCGGATTGTAGCAGGCGGGAGTAAAGTCTTGCAAATACCATTTGAAGCGAGTGATGGGTGATGTTTTGTTCACCTTCGAAGAGTTGTCCACGGTGCTCGTGTAGATAGAAGCTTGCCTGAATTCCAGGCCAATCACGGCCTTGTCCGACGATCCATCAGATCTTCAGCCTCTAACACCCGCATATTTCTTGGTGGGAGGACCGCTGACTAGCCTCGAAGACATCGACTTGTCAGATGTTGCACTGAATCGGTTGGATCGCTGGCAGCTCGCACAGCGAGTTTCGCGAGATTTTTGGAAACGGTGGGCGGCCGAGTACCTCACCAGTTTGCAAGGGAAAACAAGGAAACCTCAAAATCAACGATTTGGTTTTGCTCCGAGATGAAAATCTGCCTCCTCTGCAATGGAAGCTGGGACGCGTATCGGAGTTGCACCCAGGCCACGACGGCCTCGTACGAGTTGTCTCCATTCGAACCGACCACGGAAATTTCAAGCGAGCGATTGCAAAATTGTGCAAGTTGCCCCTCTCGTCAGTCGATGATGAAAAAATTAGCGATGCTAATTTGGTGGGCGGTATGTCTGCGATTAAAGCGCGGGCCTAAAAAATATAGATATAGCGCGCGTTATAGCTACGCGGGCGACGCTCTCGGGCGAGCGGTCGACGTCGGCAGCCGAGCCGAGTCGCAGCGGAAAAGTTCAGTTCTCTACGAAACATTGTAACAAACACAAACTCCTTTATGTACTTTAAGATTTTATTGTTGAATTGAAGATATTTTCATGCCAATGGTGTCGAACTCCTTTTCAATCCCAACATAACCCGTGACTGTCGAATCTAACCTTAGCATACCGCGGGGATAATGACTTGTTGGATTGACACGTTATTTTCGACGATTCGACGGTCATGGGTTATGTTATGTTTATTGAGATTGAGTTTGTTTCGCGCTCGGCCAACTATGAAGGTGTGGGTTTTCCTGTGTCGCCCACATAACTGTCTAGTTGAAAATTGACGATTCGAAAATTTGGTGATTCCGAAAAATTAACGACGGAGTCGGGAATCAAACCTGGCGTCTAGAGATGCTCAGCCGAAGCCTTACTTCACTAGACCACCTAGCCGCCCTGACTCTGATGTTAATATCCACATAAGACATTCTTGTATACAGTGCTTGAAGAGACGAAAATTCTTATTCACAGATATCAGGCACACGGAAAATGGGAAAAAAGTTTTCTGAAAACTTTTTTTCATTTTCTGAAAACTTTTCTCGTGGTCAACGAATGGATATGGATTGCTCAATATATTGATAATGAATAAATAAATAATTGTTAAGTATATGAATTCGCATTTTGAAACTTCAAAGCATTAAATATCGTATTGATCGTGAAACGTTTCCGACCGATGGTGAATTGTCCGAGGCGTCAAACATCAAATATTCACATCAATTCTACGTCTACAGTTTTATCCTATAGCTATTGGGGGACTGGGACAAACCCCCAAGGTACGGTGTCGGTCTGTCCAGGTATCAATTGCCGCTTGTCATCCTGCCAACTCAGAGCCAATTTTTTTTTATACGATCGTGCTTACTTCGTATTTTCTGCTGCGGATTAAACACCGTGGAAGAGCCAACTCTTGGTAAGCCATCAGACAACGCTTATGATCATCAAACGTGATGTTATTTATCGATGAATTTTTTACACCCTTGGCACGCCTACTCACTTTTACGCCACTCTCATATTTTTCCCCATCCTCACCCATCGTAGTAAATGTGTACAGCTTTGCTCGCAGTCCCACAAACTCTGTCATAATTTTACCATTATTTTCATCCTTCATTAGCTCTAGTTGTTTTTTGTTTTTGAGGGGAATACTATACACATTGTCGGGCGGATAGTCAGAGGTATCAAACATTGTATCTACATCACGTTTGATGATATCGTAGATATGAGGCACATTGAATTGATAAATAAGGCTGTCTGTGTCGGTATACATCAATTGAGCCTGTTTATTCGAAAAGTTGGTTTTAATATAATTATAGTGAAAATCGTAGAAAAAGATTTTTGACAGATCTAGAATTGATGCGCCGACGTAAATAGGTTTGGCGGCGTGAACTTTGACACGATTCATTTCAATGATAACCATATCAGTGTCAAATACGGTGCAGCTGTGAGAGTTTGCTCGGGCAATAAGCGTTCTCGCACCACCTCTTCCCTTCCATTTTGTGACCGATTTAACATCTTTATGATTCCGCACATTCTCCATAGTCTTGCCGAACACAGCATTGTTCGTTAGTTTCTGAAAGTTTCTCTCAAATTCACTCCTAGACCGCTTACGCATGTCTGTGTTGAGAGTGATGTACGGCTCGAGCCATGAAGATTGTGCAAACTTCAAAATTCTATGCACTTTCGTTAATTTCATTCGTAAACTCAAACACTGTTTCAAATTTCTATAATGCAATATATACTTTGTTTTGGGGTGAAGGGTGGTCGCAATTTTGGCATTTTTACTACCTGGCGGAGCAAAATGTTCGGGGCAAAGTGATAAGTCTTTATAATCCTCGTGGAGTTTCACAGGAAAGTCCAAATCTACCTCCAGAAAGTAACCGATCGGCGAATCGTCCGGATGGTTTTTTATATCGATGTGCTGATACTCCCACTCGAACGAGCCGATTGGTAAATGCACGCTCATAGCTGCACCGTACAGATTATTCGCGTCAAAATACGCGAGATATGATTCCACGTTACTAGGATCAAAATCTTTTCCCATGAATCTATTATTCACCCGAGCGTGTCGATTAGAACATTGTGCTACGCCGCCTAGAATGGCTCTTTCAATAAATAACACTATTTCAGGGTTGTCTAAAAGTTGCAAATTTACATTAGTATGCTTAAGCATCGCGTCAAAAGCAAGTCCCGGTGCAGTGTAGTAGTGCAACGTATCTAAATCGTATGTTTTGAAGCAGCTAGCGCGGCAATTTTCTAGAATATCGGCAAGCAAAAGAATATCGGTCTTTAAATATAAATCTGAATAGCCTCCCAATGACTCTGAATGGAATTCCACCCGGACAGTTTTTGCGTGCTCGTAATCGGCGTCCCTAATATTTGAATTGGTGAGGTGAGAGTAGAAATGCGTCTTTACAGGTAATCGCGTTTCATCGAGTTTCCTCCAACAATCGACGTATTCATAGGGAAATACGCCTTTGCGGGTCATCAAACTGAACTGCGTCGGGTTATTATAAAATTTACGTGTTAATCGTTCATCGGTATCGGTCAAGTATGTGAAAAGTTTATCGATGCTGCTAGCCATTAATCGAAACGAATCGATGAATCTCAAGTGCATCATCGTTCCATCGACGCGTTTCGTGGAGGATATATATTTTTCCTCATTCATGGGTAGCAGTGTAATTTTACCGGGGAAAGTTGACGCTAGGGATTTTATTAGAAAGTGATAATCGTAACCGGACGAATTGTAGAAAATTATTGGAATTGTGTGCGACTCTTCGAAATTCAAATTCTACCGATTATGAGCAGGACCACGATATTTACCCGTGAAGTGACAGTGATCGTAACACTTTTTCTTCTCAGGGGTAAACAGTTTTTCACAAATATAACAATTCTTTGCGCCCATGTGACGATCGCGTTGCACTTGGGTAAGAGCCTTCATCGGAATTATGTTTTTGATGCGTGACTCTACTTGAATTGATAAATCTTTAAGCTGTTTCATAAACCAATGTATGCAATCGACACCGCGTTTACCGTGGAACTCCAATAATGTCTCATCGTACGTGCAATGTACGTAGTACCCCACACTGTGCGGGACATGGTTCTGAATATCACAAGTCTTACGAGTTTCAAATTCATCTACAGGTTCGGGGATTAATATACATTTGAGATCGGCGTATACGACAAACGGAACGGTGCCTTTGTTTTGAAAATTGGAAAATACCGAATCTTTACACTTAAGAAATTCCATGCGTACTTTATTTAGCATAATACAATCTTGTCGATGATTGTCGTAGGCGTGTTTCACGCTAAAGTGGCACAAACATCTGTCACATAAAAACAGTTGACCATCATGATTAGACAATTGTTCGCTCACCAATTGGGACAGATCTTTAATCCAAGCAAAGTGGAATCTTGGTGCGAACTCACCAGTCATATTGTCTTCCGGATGACTCTCAACCATTAGAAGATGGATCGTGTCAATGTTTACGCTATGCAAATTTTTACTTAAATAAATTGGCACGATGACGCTTTTATTTGATTTTGCATGATGTGAAAAAGTTTGAGATTCTATCCCATATACGTTGATTCGCAAATTATTCAATCTCTCAAGCTTTCTCACATCCTGTAGAGTGACAGGGAATTTGATACCTGTACAGTCCAACTCGGAAATATAGCGACGATAGTTGCGAGTCCTATCGGTGTTGATGTTGACCGGGTGGGGGCTGCTGTGACGGACCAGAGAAGACATCTTTCGTCCTCGTTCCTCACGTTGATCACAACCTTCTTATGTCGAATATCCTGGGGCAGCTCGATGAATGTTGAAGCCCCCGCGGCGAGAGGCTGGTAGCGGTTGATATTTACAGCGATGTTGAGGATCTCGATCATACTCTAGCCGAAATCGCGTTGCTCGAAATCTTCCACCTTTGATAGCAGATCACCCCGTGCACGTGTAAACCAGCCATTTATATCGCTCGATGGGAGAAGAATCACCACGTTGGAGGTGTTGAAGCTCTCAACTTCGGTGGAGATCTCTTCGAGCTTAGCATTTTCGAATTTGCACGACAATATGAGGTTGACCTTTACATTTCCCTCCTCGCGCAGTACCAGCTCCAACTTCTCGGTGACGACGCGCTGCACATCATCCAGAAAGGCGTCCAAATTTTTATGACGGAGATTTGTGACAACCCCTGTTCGGATTCGGCTGGCAAAAGCACCATCCACGTCGTCGCACTGTACACCCGCAGGAGTACCGATATTTCCACCCGTCACCACTGCGCAATGCTGAAACTGCCTTATCCTCGTCACCCAAGATTGCAGGAGTGCGATAGTATTTCGGATCCGCATTTTCGTACCAACAGTCGTTCCTCGTTGCATAAAAATATCACGTAGAACTTGGATATTCGCAATTCCGATATCAGTTCAATGATTGACGACAGCGTCATTCTCTTCTCCGGGTGGCTGCTCTCTCAGCAAATTGTACGTCCCCTCCATCTGCTCTGCAAGTCCTATATACGCTCTGACGGCCATGACTTTTGAATGAACTCATGAAAATTATAGGCTTTTGCATTGCACGAATTATGTAAGACTGATGAGTGCATCGGATGCGTTGAACTTATATACAGGGTGTCCCTAAATTGCCTCCCACGGACTAGCCAGCATGATACCTCGTTAAAATCCAACCGAGAATTTCTTTTCCGGAAGCTCGTCCGACGCATAGTTTTTGAATTATAAGCGATAGCGCCAGGCCAATCAGAGTGCACCATTTCATCTAGATTTGCCGCCACGGAAATTGCTGTTTTGTTCGGCTGGGTGAATTATTATTATTCGTTTACGAATTGAATATTGGCACCTCCCCTCTCTCCCTGTTGTACCCCTTCTCGGGCGCTGACCTCGGTATTGTTGCCGCGGACACGCTGCCGGCCGCACATTCATGGGCGCACACTTGTGTGAGTAAACAGAAGCGCATCCTCAAGCATAAGGGGTACAGCAGCGAGAGAGGGGAGGTGCCGATATTCAATTCGTAAACGAATAATAATAATTTACCGAGTCGGAAAAAACAGCAATTTCCGTGGCGGCAAATCTAGATGAAACGGTGCACTCTGATTGGCCTAGCGCTATCGTTTATAATTCAAAAACTATGCGTCGGACGAGCTTCAGAAAAAGAAATTCTCGGTTGGATTTTAACGAGGTATCATGCTGGCTAGTCCGTAGGAGGCAATTTAGGGACACCCTGTATAGGCCGATAGATCGCAAGAATTTGGGGACGGTGCGCACTGCGTTCGGCGCATTTCGGAGGGAAAAATGACGTCAGAGATGCGGTGCGCACTACGTTCTGCGCATCTCGGAGGGAAAAATGACGTCAGAGACGACTGGGTCCACCCTTTACCCGACCCGCCATACCTCAATTTTTGGGTTTCATTACTCTTCTGGCTCTGCAGAGATGATGCAATTTATGTAAAGAAATGACGTCAAAGACGGCGGGGTTTGCAGCCCCCCTCCCTTCATCCCTAAATTTTTGCGGTTTATTGCTTGTTTGAAGTCACCCGGTTCCGCAGCTGCATCTTGCCTAAAAGCGTGTTGGAACAATTTTTCACCCCCTCCTCCACCCCCTCTCCGCGAACCCACCGCCTACGATGAAAGCCCACCTAAGTATAAAAATCTGCGCAAATTCTGTGAGTAGAGTAGCAATGTATAATCTTCCAAGAATGCAATGGAAATCGGTCAACGAAGTGCAGGTGGTGAGCCGTGCAGGTATAAAAAATCGGGGCCCAGAGCCCTTGCCTCGAATACCTACGCTTATGACGTTCGGCAGAAAACAAGTCTCGACAGAAATTATTTTGTGTGGGTGAGTGTGTGTGTATGTTTGTGTGTGTGTGTCAAATCCTATGAAAATAGCCATCTTGCGGCAAACCGCGAAAATAATCAAAGGGCGAGGGGGAAGCCAGGGAGGAACAAGGGGGGTAAGCGTGAGAGATAGAGAGAGAGAGAGAGAATGAATAAGTTTTATTATGCCCTGGAGAAAAAACTCCGTGGGCAATGCGTACATAAAAAAAGATTAAATATAATGTAATAAAATATAATGTAATAAAACTTAACCTAAGAGCTTAGAACTAAGAAAACTAAGAAAACTAAGAAGAAGCATACAGAGTACAGAGTCAAGACGCGGAGAAACCGCGAGCGCATATAAACACAAATAAAGCATAAATATAGCACAAATAAAGCATAGAAATAGTGCAAAGAAAAAGAAAAAGAAAAAATAAAAGGAAAGAGAAGAAAAGAAAGGAGAGTGGCAAGCAAGCCGATTAACCGCACGCAATGAGAGCAACCAAATATATTAAAGTTGGGAAGCCAGCAAATGCGTCCGCAGATCTCTCTTGAAGGTGGAGAGACACTGCAGAGTTGTGATGCTAGGAGGAAGGGAATGCCAGAAATAGGATGCAGAGAGAACGAAAGAATTGCGTAATGTGGAGGTACGATGTAGGGGGATGGAAAATGTTGGTGTAGAGTGGAGAGGAGTTGGACGAGTTGATGTGGGAGCAAGAGAGAAGAGGTCATGGATGTAGGAAGGGACATCTGATTTAAGGAGCTTGAAAATAAGGATGCCCATAAAGTAATTTCTGCGATTAGAAACCGTAAGCCAAGATAAGCTATTGCGATATAGGGAGATATGGATGTCCCGACGTACGTGAAAAATGAAGCGAATACAGTTATTGATTAATCGTTCCAATATCAGGTTCTGTTCACCGGTTAAATCGATATAGGCGAGGCAACAATAATCAATAAGAGGAAAAACAAGTGCAGTTATAAGCATGATGCGCAATTTCTTCGATAGAAGGTTCTTATTATATTTTAGGCGAAAGAGAGTAAAGTTCACCTTGGACGAAATGTGCATAATGTGCTTGTGCCACGAAAGATTAGATTGCATAATGATGCCCAGGTTGCGTGCGTGCGAGACATAGGGAAGCTCATTTTCCCTGACTCGAATGCGAGGGAGGGTCAAAAAATCAATTTGATTAATGTAAGCACCACTGCCCAAAATCATAACCTTTGACTTCGCAAGGTTTAACCTGAGTCCATTCACCACAGCATAATCAAAGATATAATTCACGTCGAGAGTCAGATCGGATAGAGCACGAGCCAGGTCACTGGGGTAGCAGGTGAGATAAATCTGTGTATCATCCGCATAAGTGAGGTATTGGGTATAGTTCAGACCAATGCCAATATCACGGATGAAGATTGAAAAAAGAAGAGGACCAAGAACCGATCCGGATCGAACCGGAAATTGTTTGGATAACTCCGGCCACTGTGCCTTGAATATCTTCATACTGCTGCATCATGTCAAGTTTCAAGGTCTCAATTTTTTGATCGAGTTTGGCGTCAAAGGCAGTAGTGAGGTCCATTTTGAGCTTATCGATTTTTTTATCGAGTTTAGAGTCTAGGGCCGCAGCATTAGCCTGTAGCTGGTACATCACATCGTCGATAGTGAAGCGAGGTGCAGCAGTAGACGCTGCAGTCGCAGTGGTGGCCATTGCAGTTGCAGTAGTTGGCGCTGCAGTCGCTTGCATCGAGGTGGGAAGCTCCAAATTCAGATGATCAGGTGATGATGTGGGCGAATGCTCGAGTAAGGTCGACCGACGTCGCATGCATTGTTCACATTTGTATATTGACGAGCCAAATTCCGAGGGGTCGAAATTATGTGCAGATTTAATGCATGAAAGGTGAAAGTCGCGCGAACAAACACCCGTACAGGAGGCAAAAGGCTCTTTGCGTTTGACAGCGACATTGCAGATCGCACAGGTTGGAGCCATGGTGATGTAAAGGAGAAGTACTCAATCGATCGATCAGCGTATTCGCAAGTAGATAATTTGAATCCTTGTAGTCCCAGATGATAAGTGAATGATCCGATGATTGACAGAGCTCGTTATCGATAATTGCTCATGAAATGAAAAATGAATCCCGACAGATGGCGCCACCAGTCCACAATGGAGAAAAGGCGGGATTGACAGGTGAGCAGAAAGCGCGCCAATGAGTAACCCAAAGATTGAAGTTAGGAAAACTGTCAAATCCAAAACCAAAACGTGCCGTGCAGAGGAAGAAAAAAGGCCAATTTCAAGAGAGCAGTTTGAAGAAGGCAGAAGAAGAGTATGCCATATAATAGTAGATATGCACGCGCTGAAGCACACAGGAACCCAGCATTGACGTAGATAAGTACTTAAAGATTGATGCCAGTTTCAGAGTATTGTTTCCGAGAGTTTCCCTAGCGGTCGTCCAATGGGAAGAGGGAAGGTAGCGTAGGAGTTGTAAACAGCAAATCGTCCGTCCGTCAACTGCCAAGTCGTTCCAGTCGAGAATTTTAAGTTATAGGATACCAGTCTTCAGTTTATTGCCTCATCCGGTAGCTCAAAAGAGAGAGCAACAACGATTTTTAGCTTAAATTTTGCGTGAGCGATGGGGGAGGAAAAAAACCTGGAAGCAGAGCCCGAAAAACGGGCAGGGAACAGCAGAAAATGGGCAGAACGGGAGAGCAACAGAAAGTTAACCAGACAGGTACTCACCAATCCAAGAGAGAGGAGAGAGAGAGAGAGAGAGAGAGAGAGAGAGAGAGAGAGATAGATTTGTTTATTTTTCCATGACAATGTTGGACAAGAACAAGACTACCTGCATTTACAGTGAAAACATGCAGGTAGACTAGGCAAAGACAGAGTGTGCACAGAAAAGATACAGAGATAGTTACAGAATTAGATGTGGAAAGAAAAAGATACAGAGTGCTTAAATCTAGGAAACCTAACCCAGCTTAAGCTACAGGAGGACGAGACGAGGAAACCAGAACCAGCTATACCATGGACGGAGTAGATGTCAGGCAAGATAAGGTTGGGGGGGGGGCTACGTCCTGTCAAATTCCGTGTCGAACAGAAACTGTCGAAGGCGGGAGCGGAAAACGGCGACTGAGGAAGACTCACGCAGTTTCTGAGGGAGAGACTCCCAGAAGAGGATACCGGAAACCGCGAAGGACCTGCGGTAGGTCTCGGTGACGAAGCGAGGGATGATGTGGCTACCCCTCACGAGCCTGCTGGATCCAGGTGCGCTGGCAGGGCGAACGACAAAGAGGGCACGCAAATAGTCTGGCGCGTCGGTGTGTAGGACGCCGAAGAGCAGGCTACCAAGAAAGTATAGTCTGCGATCACGCACAGAGAGCCAACCTAGAGCGCGACGGTGAGGAATGATGTGCTCATCTCTAGCAGCCACGCAAACAAAGCGGGTACAACAGTTGAGTAGACGTTGCAGGCGGGTGTTAAGTACGCCGGAAATATCATTAAAGACTACCGAGCAGTAATCCAGGAGCGGGAAGACCAGGGCCGTTACGAGGTAGTTGCGCAAGGAGAAAGTGAGCAGTTTACGAGAGGCAGAAAGCTGGCAGAGAGCGAAGTGCACTCGCCCAGACACAGCATCAACGTGGGGAGTCCAGGAGAGCGAGTTGTCGAGAATTAACCCCAAGTTCCGCACAGTGCGGGAAAAGGGGACAGGAACTCCATTAACTACCACCAGCGGAAGAGGCGTAGCGTTAAGTCTAGTGACAAACGAGGAGCTACCGAGAATGATGGCCTGGGTCTTGGAGGCGTTGAGAGAGAGGGAGTTAGCACGAGACCACTCCTGGACCGCTGCAACGTCGAGATTTAAGCGCGCTATGGCCTCCGGAACCTCAACTGCAGGGCACTGCAGGTAAACTTGTAGGTCGTCGGCGTATAACAGGTGTTCGGTGTGACGAAGAGCGCGTGCGATGTCATTGATGAAAGCAACGAAGAGCAGGGGATCCAGAATGGAGCCCTGTGGGACTCCTTGATCAAGTGATGCCCAGGAGGACAGTTCCCCGGAGGGGCCAACCACTGCCTGCGAGCGGCCTCGGAGGTAACTGGATGTCCAGGTCAAGGCGTGCTGTGACAAGCCGAGCGTCCGGAGCTTGGCGAGAAGCAAGGCGTGAGGGATGGAGTCGAACGCCTTGCTGGAATCGAACAGTACGACGATTGTGACCAGGCGGTCGTTGACGCCGCGACGCACATCGTCCGCAAGCTTGAGAAGGGCAGTTTGCGTGCTAAGGCCCGGGCGGAAGCCGGACTGTCGAGAGTCGAGCAGAGAGCGGCTCTCCAGATAAGTCAGCATCTGAAGGAGCACGACGCGCTCAAGCACCTTAGACAAGAGGCATAAATTCGCGATGGGACGCATCTGCTGGAGAGAGGTGGGAGACTTGACCTTAGCCAACGGGATGATACGGGCCTTCTTCCAAGACGCCGGGAAAACACCGGAGTTGAGCGACTGGTTGACGAGAAGCAACAGGAATGGAAAAATGGCCGGAAGGGCGTCCTTAATGTTGCGGAGTGAGAGGTCATCAACCCCCCGGGATTGAGACGAGAAGTGAAAGATCGCACTGTGAAGGGCAGCCGGAGACACGTCGGCAAAGTAGAATAAAGTGTCATCATAACTAGGCGGGGGTAGGCCGCGAAAGAACTCCTCGACCTCCTGAGATGCTCCAGGACGGCAGGAGACCGCCGCGAAATGGATATTTAGTTCTTTTAGAGAGAACTCGGCACAGTCGCTAATCTGGGAGGAGGCCAGCCCGAGGGATCGAAGGTCATTCCAGAGGGCCCGGGAGCCGGAGGCATTAGACAACCGGTCGGCATAGAAAGCGGTGCGGGCCGCAGAGTTGCGCCTGTGGAGGGCATCGCGGGAGCTGCGGTAGGAGAGAAGATCGGTCCCGCCGCGAGTGCGCTTGTACCGTCGGTAGAGAGCATCCCTCTCTCGCTCAAGGGCCCGCAGGTCAGGAGTGATCCAGGGCGGGGCGCGACGCTTGGAGAGAAATGTGCGGATGGGTGCCAGTAGATCCAAGGCGGTGGTGAGATTGCCCTGGAGACGCAGTAGCAGCTCATCAGCGGAGGCAGGTGGAAAGAAGCAGTCCCAATTCATAGAGTCAAGGGAGCGGGCGAACTCCTCAGTTGGGAAGTTACGAAAGGAGCGCGAGGTGATAAGCCGCTGGTTCGAGGGAGCGGGCATTGCAAGGGTCACGTAAATTAGGTCGTGCCCAGCAATGAAGGGAGTCTCCGATTGTCCAAAGTCAGCGACAGCGTCAGGGTCACTAACGAGACAGAGATCCAGAAGAGAGTCAGCGGTGGATGTGTGATGAGTGGCCATGAAGGGCACCAGGTGAAGCGCGTGTGACTGGCAAAATGAACGAATGTTATCGGCCTCGTAGGAGTCAGCGAGCTGATTCGCGTTAAAATCGCCCAGGACAATAGAGAAAGCGTAACCGGGTGAGTAGAGGTCAAAATCCGACTCGAATAGGGCCAGGTTGGCCGTTTGTGGCGAGCGGTAAACTACCGAGACCAGAAGTGGGGACAGGCCAGGAGCCTTGACTTCGGCCACGAGGTACTCAGGGAGAGCAGAGTAAGGAGGCGGAGATGCCGCGAGGATACATCCACGCAGTGGGTCACGGAGGTACAGAGAAACCCCACCGCCCACTTTACCAGCGCGATCATTTCGGAGGATGGAGAAACCGGGTAAAGTGACTGAAGAGTCAGAGACTTCAGTGTGAAGCCAGGACGCGCTAACGGCGACGACGTGGTATGGGGAGGCGGCGAAATGGTAGCGGAGATAGTCCATGTGGCCACGGATGGAGTTGGCGTTAATATGGCAGATCTGGAGCGAGGAGCGTGAACATCCAGGCGCAGGCGGCAAGCTCGAGGTTCCAGGTCACAGAGGCGAAGAGTGGGCAGAGGAAGGGCTGGTGCGCGCCTCCTGTGTCACCTCACATTCCGCTAAAGGAGGCGGACGCGAGACAACGGCACCACTTGGTGTATCGCGGGTAGAACCACGCGAGCCACGATAGAACGGTGGTTGCAAAGTACGGCCACGCACGGAACCGGGCCTAGGTTGACGGCCAGAGGGACCCGAGCGGGAAGGAGAGGCATCAGAGCCACCGCCTGGAGAGGCGGAGGGAGACTCGACCTCAAGTGCCTCGAGATCCTGAACTGTGCGTATACGCCGAGTACGCTCGCCGTCCCTGGACTTCAGCAAAACAACGCCACCGCTATGCCAGACATATTTAAATCCTCTAGCTTTGGCCACAGTACAAGTTGCGACAAGAAGTTTGTAGACATCCCCTGGGAGAGCCTCGTTCACATTTATGACAAGCAGAGGAGTGGTGCGTCGGGGGAGAAGGTCGGAGGTGCAGAGAATCCCGTGTGCCTTCTTGGCAGCAATGAGCCGGAGACACAAGTCCTGAGAGCGGAGCCTGGCGGTAACTGGCAGCGGAGCATCACCCCGGGAGGTATCCCGGCGGGCACGGGATCGTGGGACTAGGAAGCGCGAGGATAGGTCGTCCTCGTCTCCCAGAGTAACGCCAAGAGAGGCTGCAACCTGCAGAATGACTGCGCGAGTGCCGTCAGGGGATGGCCAAGGAACCCCTGAAATGATGAGCTCCGCCTCACAGAGCCGGGCAGAGGTGCGCCGCAGTTCCTGTTGACCAGCAGCCTGGTGACGATGAAGGTCAGCGAAGGCTGTCCGCAACTCATCGAGTCCCTCAGCGAGAGTACGGTTTTGGTACTCGAGATCTTGTATGCGGGCTGCATTTCTGTCAATTTGCTCTTGCATAACAGTCAATGGGCCAAGACGATCATCAATGCCATTGATGCGACCTCCAACGTCGTCGAATCTGCTGTCGATCCGGCGCATCATTTCTTCGAGAAGCGTAGTGTGAGACGTAACGGCCGGGGTAAGGAGAGATCCGGAGGCAGTAGGAGCAGCTGAAAGCGGAGGCTGCGAGCCGAAGACAGAGCTAGAGCCGAGCAAAGGAGCGGAAGGCGAGGACGGTGGTAGTTGAAAGATCTCCATATTCCGCACCTGCTGCAAGTGAGTATCACGGCAGCAACGAAGGGTGCCAGTGTAGGTTGCCTTAATCTTTAGACAACTTCGATGGTAGTATGAGTTGCATTGGTCGCAGTGGACGGCGTCAAGGACCGGCTTGTTACAGCCTGCGCAGAGTCTGGCAGGACACATGACAGCTGGGCCGGCTGCCGAGGAGTGGAAGTTCCCTACCTTATCGGCTGCACGAGCAAGCGGCGGCGAGGCAAGAGAAAGCGACGGTGCCGATAGAACCGGCGGATAGAGCCACAACTGCCACAGTCACGCAATCGGGAGAGACCCAGCCAGACGGAGATGGAGAAGTAAACAGACCGAGGCATGCGCAGAAAGGAAGCCGGTGGCAGGTACAGGTTAGGTAGGCCCAGGTAGCCGAAAAGTCCAAACCAGAAAAGTGCAGCAAGGGCGTGGGAGAGGCAGCTGGACGTGGAGATAAGCAAGCAAGAGGTGGCTTGCAAAAAAGCGCGTGCAAGGGGTCTGCAAATAAAAGGGCCCGAACTCGAGAGAGAGAGAGAGAGAGAGAGAGAGAGAGAGAGAGAGAGAGAGAGAGAGAGAGAGAGAGAGAGAGAGAGAGAGAGAGAGAGAGAGCGAGGGAGGGAGGGAGGGAGGGAGGGAGGGAGGGAGGGAGGGAGGGAGGGAGGGAGAGAGAGAGAGAGAGAGAGGGAGAGAGAGAGAGAGAGAGAGAGAGAGAGAGAGAGAGAGAGAGAGAGAGAGAGAGAGAGAGAGAGAGGCTCATAGCCGCACCGTACAAATTATCATCGTCAAAGTACATGAGATAATATTCTTCGACTTCTGGATCAAATTTCTCTCCTATATATCTATTGTTAGCCTTTGCGTATCTCTTTGAGCACTGTGACACACCACCTCAAATACCTTTTCGATGAACATAACCATATCTATGTCGGTGAGAGGCTCGAGCTCGATGTCGGTACACTTTAACATCGCATGAAACGACAGACCGGGCGCGGTGTAATAATGTGTCGGGTCCAGGTTGTACGTTGTCCAACAGCTCTGTCGAAAGTTTTGAAAACCGTCGGCTAGTCAAAACACGTCCGTCTGTAAATACAAGTCCGAATACTCTCCCAAAGTTTGAACGTTAAAAGTTTGCCATACGTCGCACGCGTGTGCGTAATCGTCGTCTAATATATTCCGGTCATTCAATTTTGAATAAAACTGTTCTACGGCTGGTAAATGTTTCTTCTCGAACTTCTCCCAACTGTCTATGTATTCGTACGGGAAGACACCTTTCCTATTAAATAACTGAAATTTGTCCAAGCTACTGCAGAATTTACGTGTTCACAACAACGTTGTGAACGCAAGTCGTTGGTCGCGCGCCTTCCAACCCACGCGAAGCAACCAGCCTTGCACACTTTCCAATCACGCGACCCAGAAGAAAGTGTGACGTCACGCACACCGCTCACGCCACCCACGCAGCCGAGCGCGTTGCGTAATCAACCAACGTGTTCTCCCGCTGCCAAAGACCAACCGAGGCTGCAATAAGAGACGGCCGATCAGACCGATCGGCAGGACACTTCGGGTTCACCTCGTCCTGACGTACCAAACAGACGCTGACGCTTCAACGCCACGCCGTTCCCGCTCATCAACGCTACACCGACTTTGATTGACGCTACAACGACTGTGACTGACGCTACGACAGTTGACTGACTCCACGACAGACCGGACTGCAAGACATTTGTATGACGGACTCTTTTCATCTGGCTTCGGCCAGCCAACTCACAAAGACATCTGCATCCAACCCGCCTGTCCCTTGGATACTGCATCCAATTGACACCCCATCACGACCACTGACCAGACCACCAGCCGTACTGCTTTCTTTGTGGGATGTACGCAGAGCACGACTGACCTCTCCGAGCTATCACCGACGCATCCCAGCTCCAGTATCCCCATTTCCCGAGCCGCAGCGCTCGTTTGTGTCAACTGCCACCCAGACGACAGATAGTGAGTGGGAGTCTCCGGTGAAGACAGCTGAGAACCGCCGTCCCCCAACGCCACCCAGCTCTCCAGAGAGCCGATACACTCCGCCACCCAGGACTGTGACTGAACCCCCTCGACGACCGACATCCTCACTGAAGCCTCCACCGCATTGTTTCAAAACAAAAACTATTCCATGTATCACTTGGCAACCCTTACGATAACTGTATATATGTAAATAAAGTAAATAATAAGTATAAATAAACTCAACACCACAAACTCATCTTTGATTTCAAGCGACTCACACCTTCCACGCGGTTCGGTCGAACTACGAGCTATCAAATAGCGAACATTACGTGTTATTGTTTTTTGACAATCATCCAGATACGATGATAATTTATCGAGGCTGCCAGGCATGAGATGGTACGAATCTATGAAACGAAACGTTACGTCCGTTCCCTTAAGGGCGTTGCCTAGCTGGAAAGCGCGGGTTACTCCGCTTCCCGCGTTAACCGTGGCGAGAGAGAGAGTAAAGAAACAAGTGAGACGGAGCAGCCGAGCTGTCGCCGAAGTGGGGCGGGTGACGCGGGTTAGCCTCCACCACTCCTCACAGGCATTCGGTTTCAAATACTTTTAAACAGCCCAGTATGCCGCGCTTGGCACGACGCAGCACCTGATGAATAATAGAAAAAAAAAGTAGACTCCTTTCAGATTCCACTTGAAAAACTTACTAGTAATACAGAATTTAATAAGGAACCCGAAACTATTTTTTTTATAATTCGAAAACTTGTCATTAATGAGGTAAAAATCGTCAAACATTTGAATTGTTTATAAAAATTGGGATTTTCAATAATGTTCAACATTGCATTTTTTTATAGAAGCTTATTCGTTTACCTCCCGAGTGCACTGTAAATGATGTCTTTACGTGAAATAGAACCGGATGTATGCGCGCTCCTTTTGCATCAAAATGGAATGATTGTCTTGTAACTTTCGAAAACAAACATAATTCGGACGAACACCAAAATGCGTATCGATTCTTTGTACCTTTATTTCGTGTGAAAAAAAGTATGAATAGATTGAAAAAATACGAGGTCATTTTTTGATTCACGTGACGTAGAATTCCTTATACGTATGTTGATATAGATATATATTCTTAATATTTGAACGAAAATTATATACACCGGCGTCCGTATTTCTACGCAATGCGATCACGTGACTGGTAATAGTCTAATAGCCGGTATTCATAGTCAGGTTCGATTTGCAGGACTGTCTTGAGCCAGCTCAAAGCATAGCTTGATCGACTGAGAGCTGTTCCTAATACAGTCTCGAAAATAATACGTAACTATTTATGAATACCGGCCAGACGTCGTCACAGGTCACTTTAAATTGAAAATTGCAAGAATAATTGTTAGCAAATTCATGATATAACAACGAAAATATCATCAATCTCCCAGGTCTCACCACGTGGAGGTCGCTATCAAACAGAGACCCACCTAACCCGTCCGTACCTCCCAACCATGATCGGGTTTGCACCAAACAAATTCAAAATGATGAAAAATAATATAAAATGGTGAAAGTAAAATTAAACTCGTTTAAACTTAATAAACATAATCACGAAATCTGTATGAAAAGGATCTCATAGAAATTAAATTGAAACAGTCTAAGTGAAACATTACAGTAATCTTGATAGAGAAAATTGATATCATAACAAGGCATCGAGCATTGTATACATTATATGGCTAAATAAATTCTATAGAAAGCGCAAACTATGGAAAGTAGTACGTCACGAGTGCAGGTCACAGATAGTAATGAAAAAACAGGCTATAGAATATTTACATAATATATAGGTATACACGCAGTTTGGTCAGACTGCAGAAAGTATTCCTGGAATGAATAATCAGATATATAATTATAACGATATGACTAGCAAATTTTTGGCACAGTAATACACATAACCAACTAAACATAAATCACAGAAATATTGCACGTAAGCTATATACAAAGCTATTATATTTATGTACATATGTACAGATATTTATATTACAGTTTTTTGTCGTCTGTCGGTCGTGAATTTACTGTTTCTTACGCGCGGCCTTATCTGGGCTTCGATGATTTGAGGGGGTTCGCGGATTGAGAGTTGTCGGGCGCGTCTGGAATCTACGATCTCGGGTAACAAACAAAAGCGAAAGAAATCTGCTAATTTATTCTCCATTTTTTCGGTCCAGAATTTATCGTCACGTTTTATTTTATCAAAAATCAATCCCTTTGGCGTCCAAACTATAAAATAGCACCACTTCCTATTCGTAATATGTAGAAGATCTTGGACCTGATACATGTAATTATGAGAAAGCTCCAACTTGGCTTTTCCTCAATATTAATTCTGTATTTATTGAAAAAAAAAAAAAAATTAGAGGTAGTGGTACATGGCGGGCCTTTTTAAAACAAGCACAAGAAAATAAAAGTCGAGCTATATCAATGTTGTAATGGCAATATAAACATGGGCCCGCCAAGTACCACGTACTCCAATTTTTTTTTTTTTAATCAAAATTTTTGTTTTTTTTTCTTTGAATTTCAATTTTGATTTCAATTTTTTTTTTGTCATCATTAGTTATAGTATATCAAAATCATCATTAGTTTCTAAATAAATTATACTTGGCAGGAGTATCCGATTTGATAACAGTTTTGTAGGTGGCTCTTTTGTAGGTAATGTATGATTACCCCAGAATTACGACAAGTTTATTTCTAAAAACAAAACGCGCATATTTTAGTGGCCTAATACGTACGCGCCGTATTTACTTCGTATGGAAAATTCTGCCAGATACCTTGTAATTTTACCTTGGATACTTAGGTAGTCACAATAAGTGATGAGAATATTCCTTATGATCGACAAAGTGTAAACACTAATACAAATTGCCGAATAGTGATTTCGATCATTTAACCTGAAACCAAACCGGGCTAGTACCACACGTCACAATGCATTCTAGTTTATATTTTCGTATGTATAAAAAACTTGGGAATGAATTTATATTGCTATTATGAACAGCAATATCGGCTCTTGAAAGTACCTTCTTACAATTAGATTAAAGCCCTGCGATTGTTCGTACTCAAGTGTTTGAATCTCGAAGTCGGAGACGATGCGACATCAATCATGTGAATAATTCGATTTACCTAATTTTTTCCTGAAATTTGCCAAAATCTTCATGCCGGGTCGTTTCTCCTTCTTCAAAGACAGGTTCCTTTTCTTCTCAGCCATCGCGGAAATAAATACTGACTCGAAATAATAAAAAACACGGTAGAAAAACACAAGCAAAAATAAAAGCGCGGAACAGTATCCACGTGCCGAGCGACGAGGATTCGAAGGAGGGGAATTGTAGTGGGGGAGTTTGAGTCTACTCTCCTCGCCTGTAATTCGCATGGTCGCCAGCCAACGCGGTCGTGGCGCTAGCAGCCGCCCGCCTTTTGCGCGAAAAATTTGCTGTTTTATGCTTCGTGATTTTCCTTCTCATTTCCTCATTTTTGAAGATAATTAGGTTCTTAGGGAGTCATTTTCAAGATAAAGAATAGATCTGTGTCGCCTGTTTTGCCGAATTTCAAAAAACAATTCACTGTCCGCTGTGTCTCACTTCAAAGATAACGTAATTTCAAGTACGTTTTTCGCAAATCTGAAAGCGAAATCGAAAATTCGGCAGAATAGGCGACACAGATCTATTCTTTATCTTCAAAATGACCCCCTAAGAACCTGATTATCTTCAAAAATGAGGAAGTGAGAAGGGAAATCGTGAGTCTCTGTTCGCGCGCGCTCTTCGAGGCATAGGCAACGCCCTTAACGAATTTAGTGAAGGAAATTTACTTTTCTTTATTAACAGGTAAAAGTTTAACAGTATCTTCAAATGACATTGCCAGGGCTTTGATAAGAAAATGCGAATCGTAACCCGACAGATTGTGGAATATCACTGGGATAGTGTGCGAATTTAGCAGTCGAGCTTGCAAACTGTCAAGGTGGGTGATTGAAATCAGTGCACTTATACAGTTTTTTCACCTTTAGTGTACAACAATTTTCGATTTTACTTGAGTGAATAGAAATAATACAACGTGTGTGCGTTTTTTCAGATTATTTTCAAAAAGAAAATAACAACGTTCGACGTCACCTCGAGCTTTCAAACTGTCATACATCGTTATTTCGATCGGTGAGTTGTACAAGAATATCAATTTTTTTTTACCACATCCTGTGATCAATAATCAAGACTTCAGTCATGTATTAATTTTTTTTCAGAAAATTGAGTACGTATACATTTTATCTAATGTGCGTGTGCCGCAAGAATGGGTCCACTACCTGCCACGAGACTTCTAGGTTAGAGCGGCTCATCTTGCGATCACAGCCTACGGGGATGGGAGCCGGAACGTTATTCTGGGCTGAAAAACCCGCTTGGTAAGAGAGGGAAATGTCATTTGGTTATTCCAGAAAGTGTAAGATGAAGAGTAATACACAACGAATTTCATGACTTTTATTACAAGTTCGATTAATTGATTTCTTAACTTATTATTTTTTTGTTTTGCTTTTTTTGACAACAAAAACCTTGAAACTTTTGTAATACATACATGTCTTACGTTTCTAAGATCATTTCACAACTTCTAGAACAAATTTGATAAATATTTTTGTGTGTGATACATCATATCTTGAATGTCCAAAATTATTGTATGTTTCAGAGAGCTGTAAACAGCATCCGAAGTAGTCGTATGTTAATGTACAGCAGAAAAAAAATAAAAGCTTTCTGAAAAAATTTATACAATTTTCTTAAAGATTATGAAACGTAGAATAACTGGAAACTTGTTGAAAAGTTTTTTTGTTGAGTTTTTGAAATTGGTTCTTGATCGCGTTCAGTAGTCGCACGGTCTATGCTGGTAAGAAGGAGACGATGCACACGTTGTCCAGGTACGGTGTACAAATTAGGCGAGAGTCGACGCATCTTTGAATTTAATTTGACCGTACTGGTTGCTCAGATACTGCAAGAGCAGCCGCTCCTCCTCCATCGTCTGCACCAATTTCTGATATTGCGTCTCGTCCTCGTTCGGCAGTCGCACAATCCGTGCCGGTAAGAATACGCTGAATTCGTTGTTCAGGTCTGTGCCGACACGCTGCCCAAACCTTGTTTGGACTCGTCGAATGTTGGTGACTCGTAGATTTTGAAAATTTCCAGCTCCATCAATTTCTTCGTCGGCAGAAATTCGTTTATGCTTGCAACTTTGTTGAGTTTTGTGAAATACGTTTTTGGAAAGTTTTAGTAGTTATGTGTTTCTTAATGAATTTAGATTTGCGAACTTTTTTGTCACTTTGTTGAGTTCTGACTTCTGGTTAATAACGGTTTTCAAATTGCGAATATTTTTTAAGAACAGATCGATTCGCTGTTCTAATTCTGCTTTGTTTGAAGTTCTCCTGATGAGAGCTGAAGATGCAAGACTGTCTTCCTGACCTGAAATTCAGACTTTTATAGCCGTATTCCTCCCACCAGGCACACAAAATCCTTGAAAAAGTTCTAGAAGCTACCGAAATGATGTGTCTTCGATTGTGTGGGTAACATTAGATGTGTACGGTTCGGTTTCTTTCTTACTCCTCGTTGATCTGATGATACTGGATCGAATCGGCTTCGCGTTCATCGTCATCTGGTTCGATTTTCGATAAAATTGCAATCACTTCGTGTTGCTATTTTTGAAATGTCAGGATTAACGTTTTGTCCTGAAAATATATCCTGTGTAGTCTGTGCGGTTGCACACGAGCTCTCCGGACACGCTCAACGAGCCACCGAAGATCTTGTAGCAAAAACTCTGACGTCGCGTTGCTAAATCCGATGATTATTTCTTCGCCGGTAAATTCGTTATTACGTATCATTACAATTTTGAAGCTTTCATCTCACAAAAATAGTAGTCTGACTGAAGTACAAGTTTCATGTGCTGACCCATTTTATACAGATGGTGGACCTGGTTAGATGTTACAGATTAACGTCAGAACCTTCCAGAATTCGACGTCGCACCTCAATCCGTCGTCGGCAGATCGCTCGCCGTCAAGTCGAAACTCGTCGAACGAGTTGTTTGTCAGTCTCAGTTTCCGAGAATCTTCCAGGGTCAAAGAAGCTCTTTCTAAAGGACCCGGACCGCTCGCTGTCAAGTCGAAACTCGTCAAACGCATTGTTTGTCAGCCTACATTCGTTCAGGGTCGAAGCAGCCGCATACAAATTTCAGAACCTTCCAGAATTCAACGTCGCACCGTAATCCGTTGTCCGCAGGCCGCTCACCGTCAAGTAGAAACTCTTCGGACGATTCCGAGTATTGTTTTCGTCGGACGATTCCGAGAATTGTTTGTCTGAAATTCGTTCCAGGCCAGAGTGGGTCTTTCAGAATTCAACGTCGCACCGAAATCCGTCGGAGGAATTTTTGTTAGTCTAGATTCGTTTAAGACCGTGAGAATCTTCTCGAACCTTCTGGAAGCTCTCAAAACCTGACACACGCTAGGATTCTCGGTCGAACGTCCGAGGATCCACGGGGCCCGCTCGAACGCATGAAGATTCACGGAGTACGCTGGGTAATGTAGTTATCGGCCCCGCTCGATGGCATGATTTTCTTTACCGACGAAGAGCAGAATTTATCCCACAAGGGGTAATACCTCGGTAATTTCAGCCATTTTTTACCAACGATCATGGTCATTTCGAGGATTTTTTACCGACGATCATGGTCATTTGGAGGATTTTTTACCAACGATCACGATCATTTGGGAGATTTTCTTACCGACGAGCGGTCGGCAGAGCACGTTTTATCTCACGAGAGCGGGGGTAACCTTCAAGGGTTTGCGTCTGGAATGCGCGAAATGGCGGATTGGTCGGCGGACAGGCGGCTTGGCGGTAAAGAAGGTGATTCTATCCAGAACTCTCTCTGTTATACTACTCTTCTTTCTTCAAAGCTTCAAGGGCCTTGCGTCACGGAATATCAGTTACAGTTGTAACGATATACTTTGATAATTCGACATTGTCTACTCGACTTTGTTTGATACACTGAGCAGTCTCTGCTACGCAACTCGCTTCATTTGTTTAAGGTTTCGATCGATTAGTCTTATTTGCAGTGTTTCAATTTACACGCGGGGGTACGATCTGAAATAGCAGTGGTTGTGAATGATCATATATAATCAAGGCTGCTTTCACCACGTCACGACAATCAATAGGGATTCAAAACTAAGAAGATCTACCATGCGCCATCGTAGTTTTCTTTCCTTTGTAGTGTTGTTATAATTCCACACTGGGCTGAGAGAGTTATTCAAACGATCTAGGCGAAATGAGAACATAAAGGATAGGTGATTCTTCAGAAATGAATGATTAAAAATAAGCTAAGCTGATAAAAGCGAAAATATATTCTGCAACGATTGATTGATGAAAATGAATTGTTCAAGTTATTGATCAAATGATTAAATCAATCCAGATTATAATATAAAGATGAACACATACAGGGTGGTCCATGTAAGTCGACACAGCAGAATATCTCGAGAACCAGCCATTTTAGAGGAAGATGTTTGATATAAAGGTTTCATAGTTCAAAAGGGGAAAAATACTGTGCTACCGTACTTTTGATTTGGTGGAGGTTTACAAGGTCATTTGGAGGTCAACATTGTTTTTTTCAATGGAAACATGTATTTTTTTCACAGACTTACATTTGACACATAAAAATGAAGAACTTTTATCCGAGACTTTTTTCATGTGACATCAATTTTACAAGATATACAATATTGTGAAAATGATCAGTAAATTACAAAAAAAAAAAAACAGACATTTTAATCTATCATCAAAATTATGCCTGTCAACTTTAATACACTTCTCAATATATTTTATAAAAGATGCGTGAATGCATAGTAAAGTTCCTCTATCGATGCCTGTTACCGACGCCATCAGGGACTCTAATCAGGGAAAGGGGTATCCTGGATATTCAAATGATTAAATCGAAAACATTAATTTCTGGCCGGAGGAGTTTATTGATCTCATTCCGTTAATTACTTTAGTTCTTTGACAATCTCGACAATATATACGTGAATGCACCAATCGACCATTTCGTCAAGCCGCGTCGCTTTATTTCGAGACCGAAACACCCTCAGTTTCCCTGAAACAAACCGTTTTCAGCACGTTCGACCTCAGGGAAGCTACCGACGATAATCCCCACTGACCGACCAAGGCGTGGGCTGAAGCGTGGTGCGACCTTGTATTGACCTCCACGCTTAGCCGCTATCTCGCGAGGTCTGACATCCACCCTGGCCGCGGCTCGTTGTAAGCCTTCCCAGGGGGAAACCATCTCTTTGAGATGGCCAGCTTCGGAGACCCCTCGGCTCGGTTGACCGCCCACCGATCACGCGACGACGGACAAACTGCGATAATGCTTCTATTCTCGATTGCTGTTCGCCCAAATGTCCCAAACAGAGCTTCTCACCGAAAGGCACTCGCCTAACGCCCGTGCCCGTATGCCTTCGCTCTTTCTTCCTCGCATTTGCGTGCCCGTATACTCGTTAGTTTATGACCCCCGTGCAACGCGACAGTCGACAGGCCTCCTCAATGCCTACCGTAACGTTATTGACGCTCGTAAACTCTGCCGCTGTTCCGCCGAACTCTGACGACGCTCCGATAACAACTGAAACTCTCATGGACTCACGCGATTGGTACCCACAGAGGACCCGCCCTCTGGTGGTCGATTGCCACAATCGCGGTGCGACAAATTCACACCATCGCAACCATAATATTACTACCATTCAGTCTCGGCAACTGCTCCCGCCCCCGATCAGACCAGCACGCTCGCCAACAATGCCTCTATAAGCATTTCCAATTCGTTCCTTCATATTTTCTGGATTAGTTGGTACGGTGCTGTAGAGTTTTTCCATAATATCGTATAAAAAAAATTTTGGGATGAAAGTGTTTGATTTTTTTGTATAAAATGCAAATTTATGAAACAAAGTACATATTCCCGTTCGAAAAAACAATGTTGACCTCCAAATGACCTTGCAAACCTCTACCAAATCAAACGTACGATGGCACAGTGTTTTTCCCCTTCGAACCATGAAACTTTTATTTCAAACATTTTTCTCTAAAATGGCCGCTTCTCGAGATATTCTGCTGTGTCAACTCAAATGGACCACCCTGTATATATGAAATAAATATAAAATTATATCGATTGAGACAGTCTGACGATGGCTCATTTCACTCTTCATTCTTCCCGGAATTGCGCGAAGTATCTTAGCTATGCACCTTTTGGCCTCTAAAATGTGGGATGAGTAACACATGTCAAAGAGCTACAAACATTTTCGACGATTTTCGGGATATGAGCAACTTTCCTGAATTCCGCTACAGAAGAGCGATGCACCGTCGAAATTTGAACCCATTCTTCTTGTTCATTTATTTGATATAGGAAACAAAACGGTGAGTTTGCTTCGTCGGTAAGGGTAGTGGTACTACGGGACCTTGATGCCTTTCCCTTTCGGCTATCTTGTTTGCGATCAGAGACCAAATGTGAGTTCCATTGCACATCAATTATGTCACAATGAAGTCGTATGCTACAATTCATATAGAATCGAACTCTCATTTCGTTTCGGACCAAAAACAAGCCAGCCAGAAGGGAAAGGATTTAATGATTATTACTGTATATACAAGCTGCCGCCGCACATTCGTGACATTCTACAGTTTTTAGTGACTTTTGGCCTTTCAATATTACGACCTAGGTTTTGCTACGAACTGTGCTCTGGACTGATTTTTGTTCTACAATGAATGCTGAGCTAACTGACCTACCTGGATGTATCTCATCGCTGCGTCCCCATAACTTTTTCGTACAAACCTTATTGTATACAAGGTATGTCTGTCAGGTCAAATATATGGAAAATGTGGATGCTCATTAATATTACCAAGCAAATAATTTATGTACCACACACGTTTCTGGATATAAAAAAATACAGTGCACGCTAGATATATAGTTCTAGACATATGGCTAGATATAGTTGCTAATTGCTCCCACTGCTGGCGTTGTAAGCGAGAGCCGTGTGCGGTGGGGGGTGACAGTACAGCACAGTGGGGGATTGGTGCGCTGAGGTGGGGGATGACGGATTTGTATGTCTGACCGTGCGTGCGGAGAGACACTTGCTTGCATGGCCTTATTCGGAATGGCCATTTATTTAGCGCATGCTGTATGTGTAGAGCACAATAAATAAAGCAGACTGCGATTTACATTCATTTTCAGATTATAATACACTGCTGAAAACCTTATGCGAAAGAAATTTTCGGAATTTCAATAAATCACACATATGTATGCAACACAAGTCATAATTTATCAACTAAATCTCAAAAATTTTGATGAACATGTTATATTGAAGTACACAAATGATGTAAAACATCACTTACCAACTGGCTGTCATTTCATGTGTTTCGGCTACCGCTGAATTTTCGTTGATATCAAAAAACTTTACCACCATACCCTCATCAATTTTTGACACATTGTTTGAAGTTGGTTTTTGGATACCAATGCCGGTCATAATTTAACAAACCACTTTCTATACGAAGAAGAATTACAGGAAGATTTGAATCGCGAATACAGAGCATAGGCTGTACTACTAACGTGTCTCTGTAACTACTTTTAGGGGAAAATCCAAATTTGTTCTTTGACAAAACCCCATAGGAAGTAATCAAGTGATGTTAGATCTGGCGAACGAGGTGGCCAAGCTACAGGACCGCGCCGTCCTATCCACTTATCACCAAAAATCTCACTCATCACTTGTCTTGAACACAGAGCATAATGGGGTGGTGCACCGTCGTGTTGCATCTACATGTTCATCCGAACATGCAAGGGCACGTTTCCTAGTAATTGAGGCAGTACCTTTTCCAGAAAGTTTGCATAAACTTGCCCAGTCAAGCGACCTTCAAAAAAATATGGACCAATGACGCGATCATCGACAATGCCGCGCCAACAATTAACGGACCACGGATGTTGAAGTGGTACAGTTCTTATCCATCGAGGATTCTCATTTGCCCAATAATGTATATTATGTCTATTTGAATTTCCAGTATTCGTGAAGTTAGCTTCGTCTGAAAAAAGCACATGTTTCAAAAACGAGACATCTGTGTGCATTTTCCCACGAATCCAATTTCAGAACGTGACGCGATTTAGGAAATCATTGCCCTAAAAATCCTGATGTAATGACATGTGGGACGGATGGAACTTGTGTTTATGTGAAATTCTTAATACAGATCGCCTACTAATTCCACTTTCTCTTTCCATTTGCCTGCTGCTTGCATGTGGATTTACTACCACTAAAGCTAAGATAGCACCTGCATGAGCTTCAGTGACAATCGGTCGACGTCTGAGTCGTTTTTTTTTTTACTATACCGAAGCGGGAGAAATGGTCGGCTAATTGCTTGAAAGCCATGCGCGATTTTTGTTGCCTATCCGCATAACGAGCCGCATACAAATTTTGAGCGTTTCTGTAATTTTTGTGGCATTCCCCCAGCACCATAAACATATCGAAAGGTTCTTGAAAATCGTTCATTTTCGCGATCCGATATACTCACATTAGAAGGTAATGTGTGACTAACTGATATGATGATAGAAAATGCGTACTTGCTGCCGATGTAAACAATACCTGTAGATGTGTATTATCATAGGTATCGGTAGAAATGAAAACAGCGGGGAGTGGGGTTGGCCAAACATAAGAGGATCGTGCTGCTTGAAAATTCGCTGGAAAATCTATCTCAAAAGTATTCACGAGACTCCTACCTTGAAAGTAATTATTTCGATTCAATTTGATTTTTCGACTATTTTCATACTTCGCGTGCCTAAAATGACCTTGTGTTGTAGATCGCTGAATTTGTCTTGAAGTCAATAATAATATCGTGGAAAAAAAACACATAGTTCCATTCAAAAAAGTGGAGTTGACCTTGACGTAGCTTCAGCGCCTTTACCGAAAAAATAATAAAACGGTCCAGTATGTCGGCCTTTTTAAATAATATAACTTTTATATGAAACTTTTTTCAGTATCATCAACAGTTTGAGTGCTATTGCTCTGTCACACTTTAAATGCCCCACCCTGAATGTATACATCTATGAAATAAAAGGTGCACATTTTTTTTTCAAACAACAATCTTCATTTATTGCAATCCACAATAGACATATAATATTCATCCATCCAACTGCTGTGTGTACTGTCAAAACCTAACCATTTAACATATATTTCTTTTCCACGCTTCGTGACTCCATTCTCCACCAGATAGACGTCCAGGTATCTAACCTTGAGGAGCTCCTGTTCGTCGAAACCGCAAGCGATGAGTTGATTTCGATAGTCTTTCAGCTTGTACGTCACCGGGGTGGTATTTTCTATTTGACTGATCGTGAATATGTCCGTAGTCCCATTGGGAGTGTAACCTTTCTGAAAGACGTTCTTGAATTTGTTGATTCGAACTTTTTTACCAGTTTTAGACTTTGTTGGTTTGGTAGGTACTGCTCGAAGCCCACCGTATGCTCGACGCAATAATATCTTTTCGTTCTCAACGGTGACATCCTTTGGTTTCATTCGTATGGTTAGGTATTTCGTGTTGTTGTAAGCTGATACCAAGTCGGATAAGATGTCCAACCACTTATAGCTTCCTTGCAGGCTAAATGGCCTCCGCATTTGCTTTTCAGCGTGCGATTTAAGCGTTCACAGATCGAAGCTTTCAAAGTACTGTACGTGGAGTAAAATTCAATTTCATAGCGTTTTATCAGAGAATCAAATTTTGACTTGTAAAATTTCGTTCCCCTGTCCACGTGTAATTTTTCCCGAACACGTCCTTGAACAAGCACAGACTCCATCGCCTTTGTAACATCGTCCGCCGTCTTGCGCTTTATCTGTACAATCCACGCATACTTTGAAAAGATATCTATGACTGTGAGCATGTACTTGCAACCTTTATTTTGCGCTGCGTATGACATCATATCAACAAGATCAGCTTGCCAGGTCTCATCGATGCCGCGAACGTCTATACGACGACGTTGATAATTTCGCCGTGCTGGCTTATGTATGTCTGTTACCAGCACTAGTTTTTCTTCGTTCATTTTGCAATGCTGTTAGTCTTCTATCTAACGTGAAGATGATTTTGGTGTTGCGTATAAACCAATTGCTATTTATTTTCAAGTCAACTTTTAAGGTATCCAACGCTTTCTCTGTGGTAGTCTGTGAAACTTTGAGTAATTCACCAAGGGTGAATTTGGTTTTTCAAAAAATTCAATTTTTCTTGTAAAAATTTTAGATTCCCAGCGTTGTTTTCTTCTACAGGGTCGGCTATATTGCAGTCTTTTGTTATGTATATCGGAATGTCCCTCAACAGTCATTTGAAATCCATCACCTGGTGGACCGCGAGTGCTCGCAACGGTGTTCTGATTCAGTTGCTATCCAAACATGTCGACGCTTATCTCGGAAATGATCGAAAAAGCAATGGGAGTTGGCTAATAAATGATTTCCGCTTCTCGTAATTCTTCGAGAATAGACAGTATTTTGTAGTTGTCACTTGTATTCCCAGTCGCTTGAGATGCTATAAGCAAGCAGAGATGTTCCACCAACTTGTTAGCATCGTCCGAGAAAATATAATCTGTTCTAATACCTTGTCGAAAAATCCAAGCCTGAGGTAGCAGAACACCTTTGCCCGTACGCTTCAACGACTGTGACGATATATCTTTGCCCATCGTAGAAATGTTGAGCAGCTCTGCAATTGCATACTTGAATTTTGCATCGCGATCATGTCCAATAGACTCCTTCGTGCCATAGTATTTTCTATGAGCGTTTGTTGCGAGGACGATATTTTTGTATTTCTCCTTGTAGTCAGAGGTAACGTAAGCGATGCTTAGCATCTTTTTAAACAACAATTCCAACAACCCCTTGGTTTTTGGATACCGCATATCACCTACGCGAATGTATTCATGCTCGAAGCGTATTGGTGAGTCACCAACCATCAGTCCGATAGTCGAAAGGTTTCACACCCCGTAAACGGTATCGAAATCGTTCTATTTTTGTTGATCGTCAAACATCTCAAGATATTAATCCTCTAATTTTATGGATGAGTATACAAAAGTTTTATCTTCTCCGTCTTCTCCCGCAGTTTCATAAGCATCTGCTGCCTCAGATTCGATTTGGTTCTTCTGCTCGTGCTTCATTTCAACTTTCATTTCTTCCTTCACTTCTTTTTTGACTGGTTTCACACCTCGAGTAACCTTTACTAATTCCTGCAGGGGAGTTACCACAGGTTTGAAGACATCCTTCATTTTCTCCTGCATTGACTCTTTTTCCATCTTGAGCAGTCTACATTTAAGACGAATTAAATTACTTGCTTGAGCAATCTGACGCAAGACTTCTCTTTCCTGATGACTTTTCTGCATGTTGATACGACTAGCTCTGCAAAGATGCTGTTTCTTCTCCGTCAATGATGTTGTATTTCATTCCGTTTTCATGTTCATAAAATTGTCAAATCCCTTCCTGTATCGCCTATTGTCGAGCTCTCGGTCCTTGTTGATGACTGCAAATCCATACTTATCACCGTTCCAACATGTTATGCACTAGATTTTAAACCGTGTGTGCGACATATCGGTGTTTACATGATCGTTGCATACGTGCCTCAGATTCATCTCGTCTTGCTTGAATAAGACCAGCAGGTTGGTGTTATTACGCACGAGATGCTTGGGGATTCGAGCGTAAGTCTGACAAAGATAGAAACAGTCTACTTCATGATGTCTACCCATACAAAAGTATGCACTTATGTTGTCTTGCTTCTCGCACGCTACGTCATCGAATACCATGATAGAGTCAGGTTGCGCTTCGTTCGGTGCAATGACTTGCTGATGCTCGTTGAAGGGGAAGTACTCAATACCGTTAACACTTTCAAGCACTTGTCTCAGAAACATGTTTTTCGGTTGATTGAGAGATTTTGAGTAAACGTATACGTTTTTAAATCTCAAACCGTTTGGCTGGGTTATAAGCGTGAATAGAGCTTTGGTTTTACTACAGTTGGATGGTTCACAGAATACTGCACGGTAACAGGTTACCATGACGGTTATTCTGTTTTGTATTTTTTATATATTTGTCAAGGTTCATCACCGGCAGCGTGATAAATTGTTTCTCGAATGAGCTCTCGAACGCGACTGATCGGATAAGCTATGAATACCTCGTTTTTAAACACTTCCCCTCAGTTGATGAGCAGACATGATTGTGCTGATACGTCATCTTAAGCGATCTCCGAAAAAGCGATCACGTGGGAACGGTTTAGTAAATCGCATCATCAACAAACTTCCGATCAAGTTGCACGTTCCTGGTTACCAATATTGTGGTCCCGGTACAAAGTTGGCAGAACGGCGCCCAAGAGGCGATTCCAGTATCAATCCTTTTGATGCAGTGTGCAAGGAACACGATATAGCTTATTCTAAAAATTGTCAGAATATTCAAGCTAGAAACGTTGCGGATAAAATATTAGTTTCAAGAGCTTGAAAATGGATTTATGTAAAGGACATTAAATTGAATGACAAACCGACTATTCGGACTGTCGCTCAAACGTTGAAGGTGAAGACAAAGTTAGGCATAAGATGTCAGAACCCAAAGAATGTTTCCTTGAACAAAATCATACTCGCAGCAAAACAGTCTATGATTTCGAGTCACGACGCGCAAACAAGCATTAAGTCTACACTCAAAGGTGCTCGAGAAGCTGTAAAAAAATAAGGTGATAAGTGAAAGTATAATAAGTATAAGTAAAAGAAGGTTGGCGGATTTCTACCTTTTTTCATATCCATTTTTGTCAGTCTCAGCGTTACGGGTGCGTTAGCGGGGGGTGCCGCGGCTATAGCAAAGGCTGTAAACGATGCGAGCACAGCTGAACGAGAATTGGAGGAAACCAAATGGCATAAAAAAAAGGTGGAAGTGATCGCGTTAAGTAAAAGTCTCCATCTTAAACCGTACAAAAAGGGTTTCGGTTTTCATCTTTCAAAACACCAAGTGTAAAGCTACTGCGCCGAGTTTTGACCAACCGGGATTTGCAGAAGTATGCAAAAGTCATGAAAATTCCCTACTTCTGACGTGTTTTCATCAGCAACGAAATGCCCAAAAACGGACCGCATAAAAACGAGGCTGCTTTCGACAATCTTGACGATAAGGATGGCCCTGGGATATACTGGGTTGCATATAAGAAACGCGGCAACGATGTCGTATATTTTGACAGTTTCACTTATCTTCAATCTCCGTTAGACCTCGTGAAATATCTCGGTGTTGGTAGCCTGAAGTATAATGATGAAAGATATCAGGATTACGATACATTCGATTGTTCGTGTATCTGAAATTTCTAAGCGAGAAGCTATATAAAAATGACACGTAATTCAATAATGTCAGTCCAACACTTGCAGTCATGGATGATTAGTTTACGTTAAGGACGTTGTATGCAAAACATCCTTTTCGACAGATTTTGTTAAAATTTTGCTCGAGTTTTAATTGTAATATTTCCAAATTTCTTGCCAAATTTCAATACGATTGACCACGTCGTTTGAGAATAAACCGAATTTGAAAATCCGAAAATTAACACAGGGCTTAGGGGGAAAATCCGCAAAATACCTGACAAAATTCACGTTTGCATATGTAATTGGAAAACGGGTCGATAGAAATGCTTGAAAAATTAGTATCATCTTATTCAATAAATTTTGGATCCATTAGAATTTTTTAATATTTTTCCACCACGTCGTTATCTCGTAATTAATTCCGAAAGTAGGGAAAGTTCGTGAAGATTGCATGAGGAGAATAATCCCGAGCAGTCAGCTGTTCCAAACTGGCAACGACCGAATTTTCGTGTCGTGCGTTAGTATTGTCCCCCGCGTTCCCTATCCGTGACAGGGCTCTACAGCTGTAGTGGGTACAGACGCGGCGATAAATATCGTTCTTGATGCCAAAAACATGAACGATTTCGACTATTTTTTTCGCTTTTCGGAACAGAAATTTATTTTTTACTATTCTTATCGTGAATATTTCGCAATTCTAACGGCGTCTCAATTCAATTTTCAATAAAAAAATATTGCATTCACTATTTCTTATAAAAGACGACGTCACAAACTTTTTGCTCGGATTTCGCATACAACGTCCTTAACTATATCGGGAATGTCTTTAATTCTGAAAAGTGCAATATCTTTTTCCGATCGAATTTGCTCTAAACAAAAATTATGTCTTCGGTTTCGTTGAACTGTTAACCTTCAATTCTATTCCCAACGTTGACGACAGTTACAATAAAATACACATAGCCGGTGAAGTAGTCACCATACCTACTGGCAGCTCCGAAATTAGGGATATTGAAAAGTATGTTCAAAACGCGCTAAAAAATACCAACATTGAAATCAGCGTAAAGCCCAACAATAATACGTTGTGCAGCGAAATCAAATGTAACCACATCATAAATTTTGAACCTGACGGTTCTATTGGTCTACTTCTCGGATTTACACCACGCATATTAGCAACCAACCAAACTCACAAATCGGATATGTCAGTAGCTAATCTTAAAGTCGACGTGTTGCTAGTCGAATGCAGCATTACAACGGGTGTCTACGTCAACGAGCGCAAAATGCACACTATTTGCGAATTTTTCCCTATCGTTTCGTCGACATATAAGATCGCAGAAGTGCCGTCGCACGTCATTTACCTTTTGATCACCATCAAGACCATAGATCACATACAGCTTTGGTTAGTCGATCAAGACGGAGACCTGGATGATTTTTGTGGAGAAGCTATAACTATGAGACTGCACGTCAAATTGCAATAAAAGATGAGTATTGTATATAACAGATTATCCAAAAAGAGTTATATCAGTAAGTCAGCATATCCCGATAAAGTCAGTCATCGATCGATTCCCGAACCGTTAACACGTTGGAAAGTAGAGTTTCTGATAGCTCTGGGTTTGAAGCTGACATCTTTTGGCAAAGAAATTTCAAACGATTAAGATTTCGATTTTGCTATTATATTTCGTTGCCTGCTACGTACCATGGAGAATCTGAACATTCAAACGCCTGTCATCTTCGATAAGTCAGTCGCACATCTACAGATACGTGCGCACAAACCTTATGCGTCATCAAGTTTCAACGACAGTGATGAGATTCGCTTCACCATTCAAGATCGGAATTCATGCACATTCCTGGAGTGTATGAGCGTGCGTGAGACGGAAGCGTGTGGGTATGCGAACTAGGAGGCCGGGGCGAGATGGCAGGGTGTGTGTGAGAGTGGGGGCTTTTCAAGTCTCGGGAACGCTCGTCGCTCAGTCTATGTACACATCTCATAATAAACACATGTATATCGAATTCCGTGTCTTATATTCAATGATAGATTGACCAACTGGCGACGAGGATAAAACGAATATGGGCTACAGGCTGATGGGCGACAAGACAGGGAAAACCTAAAACCGCCTGCATCCAAGACTTGTCGAAACGACAAGTCCGCGAAGAACGCAACAGAAAGGAAATTGAGTGGGATGAAGGTGAAATCGTTGACAGTCTACGGGAAAAGCTAAGTGCAGCAGTAAAATGATCAACGGCAGGGCAGCAACAGGCTGCGCAGAGTAGCGTAGAAAGTGAAACGGAAGACGCGAAGTCAGTAAACGACACGGATAAACAGAAACCAAAAATGGAATCCGAAGCCAATTAAATTTCCAACTCGGAGTATAAAATTGGGAACAATTAGTAGGGCGGATTGGATTATACTTCGTAGCAAATGAAATTACAGACGAAGCAAAGAAAAGAGCAATTTTGTTAACAAAAGTGAGTGCGGACACAAATGCGGCGATTCGGAAAGTGTGTGCTCCAAGATAGCCAGCTGAAACGTAGTGGGAGAATATAATCGAAAAAGTAACAAAATATCTGAAGCCGAAAGTGAACGTACAGGTACTGCGGGATCGAGTGAGATAACGCATACAGCTCGAACATGAGACTATCGTACAGTTTATAGCCGCTTTGCAAGAATTAGCAAGAGACTGTAAGCTTACAAATGTAGACGACGCAGTAAAAGACTTGAGGTTATGTCACAATTTGTTAAAGGATCCATTTGTGTTCCGCTAATTCCGCATCTATACAGGTGTGGATCCAAAACCTACAACGCTTTGCCGATCGATGTGGGCCTTGAAACTTTACTGACGATTTCGAGAACCGTTTAGCTTCAAAAATTCTGCGGATTCGTCGTTGTTAACCTCCCAACGTCACGCTCCCTTGCTCACTCACGGTGGAAGAACCTTGTCGAAGCTGAGTTTTGTTGAACTGCCTGAATCGAGCCTACGTCTGGATTTTGCTTGATGCATGTTGGTAATGATAGAGCGTGAGATTTTTACCGATGATGTTAAAAACAACGGTTGCTGATAATGGTAACTTTACTATATTAAGGGTAGAACACCTAATTTTTTATCGAAGATGGTATAAAAGTAACTCGAATTTAGATAATTTTATCAACAACGATGGTAACGTAGTGCGCAAAACAGACGATTTTTTCCGATGATCGATATGATGGTAACGCAGAGCGCAGAGCAGATGAAGGTTGATAACGTTAGTCTCGGTCGAGATAACCCCCGCACCCTTGAAAAAGTTTGACGCCCGAACTGTGTCGGTGAAGTAGGGATTTGTATCCAGTATAAAGGCGAAGATAACTTTCATGACAAAATATAATAAATAACCAGAAGAACTCGCGCAGCGCGCTCATGGTCTAGTATCTTTCAACTGCTAATTGTGGCAGCACAAAGTGAGTGTTTAGACGACATACGGAGTGACCGCTGGAAACAATTTTCGAAAATACAAAAGTTACATCGTGGGTAATAAATCGCATCAGGTGTCATATAATCTTCGTGTTGTGGGACTCATGCCGGTGATATCGAACTGACCGCAGCGGAAAAACTTTTGAAAATACGTTCATTTGTTCACTGTTCCGATTATTCAGTACTTATGAATACGAATCAGAAAATTTACAGACGATTTACGTTTAAATATATATACATATATATATATATATATATATATATATATATATATATATATATATATATATATATATGTGAAAGTGGTCATTATGATGTTCTGAGCCTATTACCGGGAACTATCTTTTACACATATCTGTTGATATTACAACCAATTCGTATACAAAACATGACACAAGTTGAAATAGAATTGGATGTACTGGTGATTAACAACCGGTAAGATCTACCGTATATTTGTTATATTAGCAGTGGAAAAGTGAGGTGCGCGAAGCGCGCAGGGGCGAAGCACTTAGTTGTATACAAACTGTACATAAGTAGCCTCTGAGAAGTCATTCTACCATTCTTGTGTTTAATACATATTCGAAAACGCATCTGTGACATGGGTCCCGTTAGCGCCGTGACTGACCATAGGATGTTCATGTACACAACTAGTATATCTAAATATTCCAAAACTCGCCTCTAGAAAACTGAAGACTATCATCGCTCTAAACTCTTTGACTATTACTTCAATGTGATCTGCCTGTTCACTCGTCCGATCGGCTACGGGACAGCGTCAATCAATTAACGAGGCTTCTCCCATAGTCAAAGCAAGTAACTCACCTTATGTACGTAATCGTCCGGTAATTTTACGTGGTAACATCTAACGAAAATTAGTAAAAATATTACTTATAGGACGTATAATATCTAATAATCTGAAGAGACTAAAAATAAGACGTTCGGAAATATGAACTAACAATTTTTTTAACACGAGAAACTATGCCGGACACGATTTCCCGATGTATAAGACAAATTATGTTGCGTCATGTGCGCATCGAATAATTTTTGTAAAAACATTTATTTCATTGTTACCATCACTATTGTTGGTTTTAAAATGTCATTCTGTTTTTTTCTTTGGTTCCACTATTTGAAACGGTATGATGTTCTCTGTGCGTATCTGGACGTAAACACAAACGTCTCGTTTAGAGATCAAAAAGTGCAGAAAAACCATCCAACACAACTCGCCCCAACTGACACTTCTCAGAAACGAAACAAAGTAAGAGAAGAACTGTAATACTTGTATGTATAATATTTATATATTATGTATTATAATCATCCATATCGTTAATTCAATATTATTGTGATCGTACAATTATATGTTTCATATATAGAATAAGATAATTACAATGTGATTGTATCATGTAATGGAAATTTTTCTCATTTCATTATTTTTTTTATCTGTTCTGAATTTTTTTGCTCTCAGCTGAAAATTCAAGTTTACCCTGAGAGCCGGTAGTTCAATCTAATTCATATTTCACGAGTACTTACAACCCGCTGAGATTTGAAACTCTGCACTATAACGAATATATGTATGTATATACGTATCTATGTATACATCCATATTGTATGCATATTTTGGTAGAATAAAGTTAGTTTCCTGAATCTGAAAACTGAAGATCGATTGATTAAACTTGGCAGAATGAGTTTTTGTTTGCGCATGCGCAATCTTTGTCATCTTTTCATGCGAGTCATTACTCTGTGTACTATCTGCATATAAGATTCCATGTAATGCTATTGTCCACAATTCAAGGCTCAATCAGCGCGATTCTAGTAACAGCGTACTAAGTTTCGTGTTAACTCGTCAAACAGGAATTTGAAAATGTTCACTCATCAAATAGGACAGTTTTTCCAGGCTTAAGTCCATAGGGATCCTCTATCCCGATAGTATTAATAGGCAATATGAGTCTATTTAGGTCAAGTTGATCGTAAATCGATCTTAAAAGGCTTGGCAAACTTATTGTTAACTGACCGATGACTGTTACGGGTAATCGTAAAAATATAATCTCAATTCGCGATTTGACGCGGAAGAGTCATACATCTCATGGCATGTTTTACATAAGTTGACTTTTATGCCTTACAGAGGAAAATGCTGTCGCGATGCGGTCCCTCGGTCCAATAGAGTTCAGTTATTTATTAGCACATGCTCCGGCAGATACTCAGCCTACTAATTTTTACCGATTGCTCTGGTTAAACGTGTACTAGTTATTTTCAAAAGTGTGGTTGTATTTGAATGTGCATGAAGTTCACAACATGTCTATAATAATATAATCTAGTCACCGAATTCTAACATTATTTGATGTATATAATGCATATAGGCCATACAAAGATTATTTCAAGAAATTATCAATTATATATATCGTAATTATGAAATATGCATACGATACGGTATTTATATCGTCTATTGTTGATACAAATCTGTTCTATAGGCTGAAGTTAGCACAATTTGTTTTCTTCAATACCTGTTCGGAAAGTTCGTTGACCAAAGCTTGTGGAGTGTACGTAAAGTGCGCTATTTCTGAATAGTACAGTAAGACGCCGTTGGCGCATACTTACAACTGAAACGTTCGATATTATATTCAAGTTCTTTTTGGCACATGCACGCTTTCAAATAACGCAATTATATGTACTATGTCATAGAGCGTCAGTTACTCCTCCAATTTTATGCATTTTCAAATCAAACTTCCCTTCAACCGTGTTCAAAGAAATAGCATTTCTCACACGTGCGAATAAGTGTCTGGCTCGTGTGCTGCCTTCACGCTGGACTTGTGCGATTACCTCAGTCGTATTCATGCGATCGCAGTTTTTACATTGCGGCTCACGCCGTAATCTTTACACTCATTGTCAGCGTAAACTGCCCACTTTCCACACTTGGAACACAACTTATTATTTTCACCGTACATTCCATTACTTCACAAACAAATGCAGTTACTAGAAGTACCACTAAGTATAATCGAAATCTTCTGTTGTTAATGCGTATTTCATTGAATTTTTCATAAAATTATTTGTTACTGCATTATTGGGCTCATTAGTTTTATAGTTATTCGGATAATACTTTCCTTGCACACCATTTGAATATAAAGTCGTATGAATTTTGGATTTTTTTATTCAGGGGTTCCAAGATCAAAGCGGAAGTTTGTTACCACAGCCAAACAAATACATAGACTGACCGACAGTTTTTTTTGCAAACATGTTTTTCGGACACTGGAGATCCGAAAACATAAATTGATTCGTTCGCATTAGATAAAGTCATATTGGACCTAACCCAATACTTTTCCTGAATCGCCGTAGATAAGGAAAAGTGAAAAGAGCGAGTGAATTGATGAGTCTCCGTATTAGTACATTTAAAATCTGGATGCAAAAAGGATATAAAAAAAGAAATTGCAAATGCTGAGTGAAAAAATTAGGTGGAATATAAACTGTCAACACGTATCATGTATATTAGTAGATATTTATGCATACTTAGTCTATATAATACCGTGACCACACTTTATATCTATCATTTGAGTACATACATTTAACATATTATATATTGATACATCTAATGAATGTCTTCGCTTACCCCTAAATTTGCGAATACGATAAATATGGTATAGATACTCGAGAAATTTATTTTTATTACACTTGCATTAAAACGAGCTTTGCGTAGCAGTTTAGCGAGTGAAAGCAGCCAATTTAATCTTATAAATTATATCCATAGGTTTACGTATGCGCAGTCCACATATGCTTCACTTTCGTCCGTTGTGAAATCACTTTTGTCCCTAAGAACAAGAAATTGGCCACTCGCGTCGCGCGAAAATACTACGCAAAACTCCACTATTTCTCATTTGCTTGTTATAAAAACTATTGTTTGTGACTCAAGGCAAAAGTTGGCGATCACAGGTTGTTTGATTGCCGCACTTGCTTCGCTCAGGCGCAAACTTCACACTCGTCGCAATCACCAACTTTCGTCCCTTGTCGCGCAATATAATATTTTTGTCTCACTTGTGTTATCACCTATTTAGGACTTTTCGCATGTGTTTACATACACGTAATAATATTTGGTTTGTATAATGTTTAGTTTTTTACTAGGAATAATAAATATCACAAAATAATTGCGTTATCATTTACACCATGTGAAATTTTACTTTATTTCTTATAATTTGTCATTTCCTCTTTTATCTACTTTCCTTCTTCAATATATAAGTAGGTATGTTTGTAATATTACCATGTGAATAGCGTGCAGATCACGGAAAACATTTTTCGTACATACACGAGACAATTCTTGCAGAAAAAAACGTGATTCGTCAAATTTTCGTTTCATTCGTGCATTCACGAATATTTCGTAAATATGTATTCTAAACAAAACAGCGTGGCAAAGAAAAGGAAGTAAGTTTTTACCCTGCAAAAATAACTTGGCCATTACCCCGTCTTAAGAGTGTGATATTTCTACCGCGCATTGTACGAAAGCTTGTCCAATCACGAATATAATGTGAGTACGTATGTATTAAATTGGGGTGTTTTAGGAAAAAATAATTTGCGAATTTTCACCGTAGCACCCTCTGAAAAGTTTGTTTGGATTTAAAAAAAGATTCTCTTAAAACATGAGCGTTGTACGTTACATGTAGGATGGCGTTCATTCGGCTTTTCACTTTTTTTGCACATTTTTTTCAATTTTTTCCAGGTTTCCGTCTCATTGTGTATTGGAACATTCGCGGGCTAATTATAATATAATGCGGGCGTTCCGCGTAGCAGCCAGCGGCAAGAAAGAGATAGTTATGGTTTACCCCGTCCCCACTTTCTTAATACCTGGTGACTACCTCATCCAAAAACATTGACCGTCAGAACAGAAGACTGGTCATGGCCTAGGCTGTGACGCTAATGTTTGCAGCTCAGAATATAGATTATCTAAAAATATCATTTGATTTGCAAATATCGGTATGACGGTTTACACCACGGCCAGTTTCCTGCACTGATGGTCAATGTTTTTGGACGAGCTAGTTACCACGTATTGGAGAAATGTGGACGGGATGCAACGCTCATTTTTCAGTGCAACTTTCTTTATACCCAAACAACCTTTTAAGAGGATGTTACGGTAAAGATTCGCAAATTATTTTTTCCGGAAACACCCTCGGATGTATGTATGTATGTATGTATGTATGTTTGCATGTATTGTAACGTTTGGGGTGTTGCTAGTGCTACTGGCTTGTGCAACCTCATTGGAGTGTGTGAGGTTTGTGTCCTTGATTTGAACGAATTTATGTTAATGAAAAATGGAAGGACCACCTATTTTAATAGGAAAGAAAAGTTATAGGTTATGCCTACATGAAATACCCTTATTTTATCATTGCTGCACTGTCACAGACTTATGCATTAACACCGCCCAAACTGCATTCCATCACTGATCGCAGACTTGGATCGATTAGTTAGCGTTCCTCTATCCCTCCACAGAACTGGGTAATAGAGTACCTAACCTGTCGTTCCTAAGCCGTTGAGTACAAGTTTTTCTATCTATAGACCAGGACGTTAGCCGTGGCTGTCCATAAGACTCGGGATCCACAAACAAATATCATCGGACGCGGATGACTAGTTGTTGTACACATTCATCTCTTTCACTGTAGTTGTAACAACTTGTCCTATTCGAACTATATGAAAATTGATCAACTGTGTCATCAGATAAGAGAACGAATTTGGTTGATGCTAAATTTCAATTAAACTATTGGATTCTGGCCTTTTGGCTTCACGTAATTTTACAAACAAAAAATATAATGAAAATCGATATAGGAAAAAAAAAAAATATAACAGAGGAAAAATCATAAAAGAAATGACATAAACTAAATTTTTAAATTATCGTCTAATATTCTTCTACGATTTACGTTTAGCGTTCACTCTGTTTAAGCTGCGAGATTTGGAACTGTTCCAAGTAAAAAGATTGCTCCAATTCATTGCCTCGAAATTTTGACTATGTCATTCAAATGTAAAATATGCTAAATTTCCTAAGTGCAAATAAACTTTTCAAGAAGCAGCTGAGTCATCGAACTGCCTCACGATAAGTATAGCTAATTATTGTCAATGAGTTGGAGTCAGATAGACACTTTGATGCTAGCGTTTTGTGTTTCGTCACTGCACTGCCACTGCTAACGTCGATGAAGGAGAAGAGACTATTTTTTGGTACTGGGACACAAACTTAGTCGTAGTACGGAGTCGGAGTCGGTACACGTACAAAGCCATGCACCTCTTGCGCTCGCACACATAGTGCCGACCAATCAGACAAGCTGTACGCACTCACGATCACGATACGATACACACCTGTAAAAACCTACTTCGATACAGCACTAGCAGCTGCTGTTGACCATGCCTTAGCGGAACGTTGTACCAATGCTAGGCTAACGTTGAGTTTTGAGATCTCGGTGGATTATTTTGTTTAACACGTACCAGGGAGCATTGGTGATAGTTCTGAGGATTTTAGATTGGAATCTCTGGAGAATTTCGATGTTGGAATTACTGGCTGTTCCCCATAGCTGAATGCCGTATGTCCATATTGGTTTTATTATCGTTTTGTAGATGGTTAGTTTATTATACAGCGATAGCTTGGATTTTTTGCCAATGAGCCAGTACATTTTATTGACTGTCTGACTTTGTATATAAACAACTCAAACACCGAGAATGGGCATCACTGGATACCTACCCAGAATAGGTTAAGGTATAATGAAAGATAGCGTGAATGCCTAGTATATAACGCGTCCGTTCCTAGCTCGAATTTTTTCCGTTATGCCGAGTTTGCCGGAGAATATGTATTCGACGAATTGCAGTTAATTGTAATGTTACGTAAAGTATGATATAGTGTAAGAGTCAATATGATATTTCTTACTGCACATTATTTTATTCTTTGCGAACATAACGTGGTGAACGTATTATCCACCAAAACCAAACGTGTTCTATTTGGTCACATTGTTTTTTTTCAAGTGGTGAACGGTAAAATTCACTTTATTGTATATTTATTGGTAACTAATACTACGAAACAAAGTAACATCTCTGATAAAAAGTTTACTATTTTTTAGCGGCATTTTTTGGTATGGGAAGCGAAAATGGTCTACACGAGCATATATCACCCCGCCCTCTGAAATCGCGTGGAAATATTTGAAAATAGATCGAAACTATGATTTTAACGTTTTTCGTATATATCTTTTTTCCTTTCGTTTGTACAGAGAAAAGGTCGAATACATTTTTTCAGTCTTTGAAAGGTCTACAAAACTAGACATTGCGAGTAAAAAAATATTGATGAGATCAAAAGTTATTGGCAAGAAACCACTAATTAATTAATTTTAAATACATACTAATACAGTAAGTATTTATCACAATAACGTCTACGTGTTAGATTTAAGCATTGTTTGCCACAGAAAAATAATTTGTGTGGAAGCTGAAATCTATAAGTTGAACAGTTCGCGACTTATGACCTTATAAACAAATTAGCTAAACATCGGCCTGTACAATTCTGAGTGTTATCCGACATTACGCTCATTCTTTTAATGGTATATTTCACAATAACATATCAGAATCCATCATTGTATTTAAAATAATGCAATTTTATAACGAAAAGATTTTTTTTTAGACACCCTCAGATATAAAATTGAACTAACCCTTCATTCAACATTTTTTGTAACATTTGATCATAAATATATGAGAGCATGAAAAAAGCTTCAATTACAAAAAAAAATTGTTGAGATTCGTTGGAAGTAAACGGAGTCACAGGCCGTTAAAGTTAACGACTTGTAGTTCGACAATTTTAGCGAGTAGCGCGAAAAACATGTGACCATAATTGGAATACGGAGTACTTACATTGTCCTAGGTATTGAGTGTTCGGGAAAAAGGTAAGTAAGTTGAAAAATGTGAGAAAAGTCAGCGAAGCGCTAGTATTTCGGTGGATAACGCTCAGCGGACAGGGTGGGGGGAGCTAACTCGACGCGGAAAAAATCGCGATACGGGCGTTCGATTCAACGGCGCGACTTCAGTCGCACTTTTCTCAGGATCTGTTTGCAATGAATAAGTCATTTTTAAAAAAATCAGATATTATTCAACGATGGGAATCGAATTTCGTAACGCCAAATTGCAAAATTTATAAAGCAAAGCCGTCACGAGCACATTAATTAAATATACATATAAGTTATAATTTTCTTTCACCAGGTCAATTTTTGTAATTAAAAGTGAGTTTAATCTATTTCTTGAATGAACGGAAAAAATTACCTTTCAATGTTCCCAGTTACGTTCACACTTATGATAAAAAAATTACACTTAACTAACATATGATACATTAATTGTATATGAATTTACAAATACAAAAAAAAAACGATATTCAATAAATTTATTTCTCTTTATTGCGTGTTTGCGTTACAGTTCAAAATACCAAGTTGTTTGGAAAGAACGTAGCAGCCACTTTCTTTGTCGGCTAGCGATGTCGAAGGAAAAAGTATACGAATTTTGAGTAGGATCGGGGGTCGGGCCTCGAGTTCAAAAGTACAGATACAGAGGCAGTCCTGGCTTGGCTCTCAAGCAGTTTGCTTCGCTGTAGCTGCTGAGTACTAGAAGTAAATTTGTGACTGTAAAATTAATGCGTTCATATCAAATTTAAAAATGAAAATTACTCATTTACCACAAATAGTTCCTGAGAAATGTACGACTAACGTTGCATCGTTGAATTAAACGCCTGTATCTCGATTTTTTCCGCGTCGAGTTAGCTCTCGCCGTCCTGACCGCCGGGCGGTATCCAGTGAAAATACCAGCGCTCCGCTGACGTTTCAAACATTTCTAACTCATTTACCTTTTTCATAAACACTCAATATTTTGTACAATGAAAGTACTCCGTATTTCAATTGTGATCATATTTTTTTCCGCTACTCGCTTAAATTTGCAAACATCAGGCCGTAAACTTTAACGGCCTGTAACTCCATTGTTTGCCAACGAATCTCAACGAATTTGTTTTCAGGCATGAAGCTTTTTTCATGCTATTTTCGTACTCATAATTAAATGTTACAAAAATAGTCTGATCAGCGGGCAGTTTGTTTTTGCTACTAATGGCGTATTAAAAAAAATTCCCTTTGTTGCAAAATTGCGGTTTTCTAAAAATGGTTATTTGTTCCTATATGTTGCTGTAAGAACTACCATTAAAAAAAAAAAAAAAAAACAGTGTGACGTCGTATAACCGTCAGTATTGTACAGGCCGGTATTTAGCTAATTTGTTTGTGAGGCAGGCCATGCGAGTCGTGAACTATTCAACTTACAGATTCCAGCTTGCCCATGAATTATTTGTCAGTGGCAAAGAATGATTAAATATGACGCGAAGATGTCATTGTAGTAAATATTCACTTTATTACTGTACATTTAAATCGACGTAATTAGTTGTTTTTTTGGCAGTAACTCTTGATCTAATCAATGTTTTTTTAACTAATGACGTCTAGTTTCATAGATCTCCCAAAGGCAAAAAAAAGTATTCAACTTTTCTTCTGTACAGTCGAAAGGAAAAAAGATATACACAAAAAACGTTAAAATCGTAGTTTTTATCGATTTTCAAATATTCCCACGCGATTTCAGAGGATGGGTTGATATATGTTTATGTACACAATTTTTTGTGCCTACACCAAAAAAATCAGCCTGCTCCAAGAAAATAATGCGGAATGGTCATATTCAGCCTCTATTTCCTGGACTTATAGGAGTCGAGTGACAACGACTTAGTAAGCAAATCGTATCTTAGCCTTTTTTCATATCACACTGATGTGTTTTCAATTGTGCTTGTGTGCAGTGTGTTTTTTGTGAAACGTTTAGAAACTAGACAAAAACACTGAATATACTGACAACTGCTTCGCACTCGTTTGAGGACATGGCACACGTCTGATGTACAAATAAAATATATCCCATAGTTTTACACGAAGTGTTCGAACTTGCTTTAATTACCACATAAGCACTGTTAAAAACACCATCATTTTCCACAGTAATGATGGGTGCGCTAAACATCATAAACTTGGATATCACTATTCAATTTATGAACTGTAAATTCAACACCGGAATTTTGAATTGTATTTGTTAAACCATACAAGTTGTGTAACTTTATAGTAAATGTATATAGATTAATAGCGGATTGACAATTGATTCCAGTCACTTTTTGTGAGCACAGACATCATTTTACCAACTTGTCAGTAACTGCAATCGTTGAAAACACATCTTAGATCAGATAGAAAAATAACCGCATTACTTTTTCCTACCCGGGTCCAAAACCCGTTCGCTTGCAACATTTGAACTGCTATAGTCATACGACCCACCACCTACGCTAAGCGACGATGTCGTATATCGTGATTTTATTTATAGTGTAATTGTCATAAATTGAAAATTCAATTACTCATTCCAAAATTCACATGGCAATTCTTTGGGCTTTACTGATATATGATACTCTCAAGTGTTTTGTATTAAATTTATACTTGTACAAGTTGAGTGGATTTGCAAGAAAATTTCGGAATTTGCAAAAACTGTTGAGAAATTTTATGAATACAGTGTGCTTAATATATTATCAAGTGAAACTAAAATTCGTCGGAGTTATTCCGTCGGAGAATGTAGTCGTGGTAAATTCAAAATCAGACTACGACAGTATTTAAAGTCCACATGAGTGATTTCCGAATCTGCTAATGAGATATTCAAAATCGCAGAGTAAAATTAATAGAGATGTGCATTGATTGTTTTTTCCATAATAGATTTTTAATTTCAACAGACTGTAATCGAATTTTTTCGTATATGTATCACGTAAATTCAGCAGCATGTTTAGTAAATTCCAAATAACGTACAGTAAATGTATGGTAAAGGACCCGGCAAAATGCTTATGGAAATTGGCTCGCGGTCGAATTGGTTGGATTTTTAGTATGTTATCGTAGATATACTTCCAGTCAAAAGTTTCTATCGTCAAAAATTCCAAAAATCAATAGTTTCCGAGATAAAGGTTTCGAAAGTGTAGTGTATGTATCTTAATATCTATGGATTACCAGCTTCCTGCCTATCTTCAAGAACCAACCTTGTAGTTTTTTGAGTTATTTGTTTGATTTCAAGTCTCCTTAAAGCTTTGTAATTCATGAATAGCACTAAATCCATAGAATTCAAAAAATCCGAACACCTTTCTTCTAAAGCTTGTAACTCGGAATATACTGATTTTCTGGACTTGTGTCGACGAGAACTTTTCGTCAGGAGAAAGTGTACCATAACATATTGAAAAATAAGCCAATTTGACCAGGAACCAATGTCCATAAGGATTTTGCGGAGTCAATTACGAATACAACATATTCACTAAAATAATTTGGTAAATTTAACATACGATTTGCTTCTATCTAGCCAAGCCCAGTTGAGAAAATTGATTGCAAATTGAATGAGAATGCTCAATTATTCACTTTAAACACCAAATCAATTTTGCCGGACTTTCTAAAGTAAATGCGTGGCAAATTTATGAGCATTTTTAACAGTGTGGCCTAAGATTAGTCAACCGTACTGTCCCTCAGGATTGGGTACCAATGCTGTCCCAAGATTGAAAACGGCGACAGTAACTAGGACTGTATTTAAGCTGCATTATAGTACCGTACCAATGTCTCATTGTCAACCCAGCACTGTAACGACGTTCTACACATGCGCAGCGTTCGCTATACTAGCCTACACATCAACCTATTTTCTATAACATACTCAATCTACCCGCTAGTCTTTCCATCACTAACATGCAGTAACGTGGTTTTCGAAAACTTGGATTAACATATTGCGTCGTGAAGCATATTGTGCAATTTTTGCGTCGACTCTAATAAATCGGGCAACAAATACTATACGTAGGATAAAACTGGGAGACATTGGGCATTCTAAACCACTTCCTCTTCTACCGTATTTGAAATTTTCCCTTATTTCATAGAGCTATTACTCAAACTGCAGAATAAAAATTCATTATGTCAATATTCTCTGTACACATGGTAATGTATATGGCAATTTTATGAGCCCTAATGTCATAAGTGTATTAGCAATGTTCATAAGTTTCCTTCTTATATTTTTTCCGTACTCTCACATGAATTTTCAGCGTTAAAATCTCGACGTGTATAGCTTACCCATTTTTTGCGTGCGTTCCGTAAAGTAATTGTTTCTACGACAGTACCAAAAACGAGTATTGGAGTATGAAAAAAAGTACACTTTTACGTCCTCGTACTGAAAAATGATCTTTTTTATCCTCTGATATAAAAAAGAACTTGTAAACTTTACTTTTGTTACATAAAGTATCGTGTGCACTATGGAGGGAAAGAAGCCCTTTCTGTCTCGCGTGCTTGTAATATTCGTCTTCGACTTCTGCAGCTCTCGAATACGAACAAGTGTTTAGCGTAAGAATGCGTACTTCACCTCCATGATGTACTATCTACTATTTATCTAAGCAAAAAAGGTAAAATACGATAAATAATTTTTATTTCTATGAGTGAAAACTTCTTCAGGCGCACTATGCACATCTTTTCCTGTGTAGTAGAAGAGACAGAACCGTTACGTTGGGCTACGTACCGCTCATTTGGGTAATCTCGGCTCGAGTTGACTTTAACCAAGCGAGAGAGAGACAGTCAGTGCATCGCTGCTCAAGTTGAGTTTACCCAAGTGAGCGTTACATCAGAACGCGTGATGCATCAGTAATAGTCAGTGTCTAGGAAAATACGGTGTGAGTCGAGCCGATAAATAGATCTTTGTTAAAGTAATTTTTGACAATGATTGATTAATATTTTTCTTGAAGTATAATTTAATATAATAAGCGTGTGTTTAGATATAAATTTGACAGAATTTTGTTGTATATATATAATACATAGCCCATAAAATAAGTTCACACGACAGAAGCGAAAACTTATACGACATTTATAATCCTAAGTAATATATATAATCAAAATGGTTCAAATTATCTATATTACTTAGAATTATTAATGCTGTAGGGGAGAGTGGGGTCCCCTGTGACACGGGGCACCCTGTTCCACTACCCATATCTCGTTTGCCTCTAGTGGCAGAATTTTGTACTATTAACCTATTATTCGTTGTCTAAAATCTGTCAATTCCATCCAATTTCCATACAGTGAAAAGTTGACATCATGTAGAAAATCAACAACATAGATTCAGGCCTACCGAAAGCTGGCTTTTGTGCCTTTTATAATCTGTCTTCTTATCCATTGCCGTGGAGTTCTTGTGAGAATCTCCTTATGTATTATTAGCCATACATAAAGGTAAGTGGGAGTAAGAGTAAATTGACCTGAAAATGGTTTTTCTGTCAAATAATAATCAAAACATTATCAACATGCAGAGAGGTACATTGTGACAAAATTTTATGGGGCTCGTTGTGCCAATCCTATGGTAGTGTATAAATGTGATTTTATTTCTCACGTATTCGAGTTGAATGACATAAATCTAAATCCAAGCAGACACGATCCAGAATAGAAAAAAGAAATTTGACCGAAAAGTCTTCGACGCTGCTACGATGGAGGCTGCTGTTCGAAAAGTTATCGACAACGACTGGAGCGTCCGTTCCGCTGCAGCAGCATTAGAAATCAACAGAACGACTCTACAGTGATACTTTACTAAATACAAGACGCTTCCAACAGATGCACGACAGGGCATGAATTTTGCTCCAAATTTCCGGACCAGAATTGTTTTCTTAGAAGCTATTGAGCTAGAGTTGAGAAACTATTTACTCACCGCATCGAATATGCATCATGGCTTACCTCGTAAACAAGTCGTGGCCTTAGCATATCAATTAGCTATTGATAATAATTTAAATTGTCCAGAGTCATGGCATCGCACAAATCAGCGGGTGTAGATTGGATTTTCAATTTCATGAAAAGAAATCCAGATCTATCCGTCAGAAAACCAGAAGGGACCAGTCTAACTCGGTCAAGTAGTTTCAATAGAAATACAGTTAACCTGTTCTATGATAATCTAGAAGCAGCGTACAAGCAGCTGGGAAGTCGTCAACTGCTTCCATTTACAGCCTAGGCGATATTGCATTAACAACAGTTCACAATTCATCGAATGTAATTGCACAGAAGGGTGAGAAGCAGTTTGATCAAATGACATCCGGTCACAGCATGTTGTTTTATTGCTGCGAATGGAAATTTAATTCTTCCATTCTTAATATTTCCAATCAAAAATTTCCAATCCCATATGCTTCATGGTGCTCCACCAAGTTCTGAAGGAGCTGCGAATCAAAGTGGTCGGATGAACGGTAAAGTATTTATCGATATCTTGAAACATTTTCAAATACATGCTCAAGCATCCGCAGACCGCAAAGTCGTGCTGATTCTTAATAACCATGATTCGCTCATCATGATAAGTAGTTTGAATTTTTGTAAGGACAATGAAATTATCCTGTTGACCCTACCACCACATACTTCGAACAAGCTTCAATCTCTAGATCGTACGATTTACAAGTCATTGAAAAATTCTTTCAACACAGCCTGCAATGAATGGATGATAACCAACCCAGGAAAATCTAGATCTATTTATCAGATTGCGAAACTTTTTGGTATCGCCTATCCAAAGGCATGTACTGTTCGAAACGTAACGAAGGGATTCGAATCGACAGGTATTTGGCCGTTGAATCGCGATCTATTTCATGACGATGAATACCTGTGCTCGTATGTCACCGATCGACCTGCTCCTACCATTGAAACGAATCAGGCCCTAAGCATAGATTGAAATATCAATGATACTTCAAGTAATGTTAATAAGAATGATGTGAATAATAATAATGTTAATGAATTCATGGATTCGAGTACTAGTTTTGATATTGATGATCCATTTGTTTTTGATGCAGTTGATGTAGTACCTGCAAGCTCAGCAAGTGATGGGAATAAAACTGATCCCGCTCATCACGTGTCGCTGTCGCTCGTTGCTCCATTGGTATTTGATATCGTAACAGCTCTTGAAAATCGTATTGAGCCGATTGTTCTCGACATTCCAGTTATAGCAGATGCTAAGTTATCAGTTATTACCTGTGAATCTACTTAGGTTCCACAAGATTCACTGAAAATTAAACTTGAAGCCAGAACTAAGTCAAAGATTGAATGTAAAAAAACAACTATATTGCCGCAAGATATAAAACCATTTCCAAAGGCTGAACCTCGGAAAGGAATCAACAGAAAACATAAGAGTAGCGCGATACTAACTGATACCCCTGTAACAGATACTCTATGTAATGAAATGAAAGCTAAAAAGTTTAAAAAAGAATTGATATTAGAAAAGAAGCTGCAGAATAAGCCAAGCCAAGAGAGAGTATGCACAAAACTCAAGTTATATGATAATTTTGTCAAATAAATTCCCGCTAAAGAATTGAAAAGCCAAAGGAGTGAAGAAGGAATCTTTACCGAGCATAGGCGAAGAACCAAAAGTTGGTAAAAAAAGAGACCGCCCCGAGACACAAAGGAATGCTGAAAATAAGGCACCTCTTTTTTGATGTGATAAACAAACACTTGAGCCTGTTTGTTATTCTGTACCTGAGTACGTTTCAGACTGAAGTAATTAAAATCATTCATCATAGTAATAAGTTTGAAGTTGCAATAAGAATGAAAAATCTTTACCTGAATAGGTTTAAGGTCAAATCGAAAGTGAATGTGTATTTATTCGTATTAAGTTTTACTTTAACTATCTCTAACAAGCTAATAATTTGAAGTTCAAGAATAATCATAAGTGATAATAATATGTTAAGTTTTGATTTACCACATGCTGGTTTCGGTTACTGTACTCCAAAATACTGTACTTGTACACTATTTCGCGTATAATATGTAAGATGCTCAGAGGTGTGCAATGTGTGTTAAGTTTTAATGGAAAATATAATAGGTATAGTTGTACTAAGTGAATAAAAAAAATGTCTGTAGAACTGCTACGCAGTAGGTTCGTATATTGAAAAAGGTTGTATTATTTCTATCATTTCAAATGAAATATATATCAGAGCTATCCAGCGCTGTCCAACGGGTACTCAAAAATACAATAAACAATTAGTGAAACTCAATGGATTAGGTATGTGCCTGTTTTTCCTACATGGCACACAGTGCCCCACGTTTCACAGTATATGTCACATTCTACCACACATCATGGAACAAGGTGCCCCACATATGAGGCAGTTTGTGCCATTTACACTCTCTTGAAATTCGGTAATGTTTTATTGTTACAGCAACATTAATTTGTTTATTGACTTTAATTTATATACTCGAATATCTATATCATACAATGGATACTGAGATATGTTCAGTTAAGTAGATAAACAGAGTGAAATTCTAGATAAGAAAAACGTGTCACATGGGACCCCACTCTCCCCCATAAGTTTTCTCTTCTATCGTGTGGTCTTAAGTACTCACGCTGCTTCTTAACTACATTGCTACAGTTCTAGGTATATATATATATATATATATATGGGGCAGTCCACGTCGATTCGACCTGGGTTTTACCTTTGACCTCTTGGATTTGGTTCGCGATTTTTTCTATGATTGTTCTCATTTTGAGAGGTACTCTGTTTTTTAATATATATATATTGTAGAATATCACAGTGATATGGAAACGTAGGCATTTCAGAGATTATCAAAAGTTCAGTTGATTATAGATTTCGACATAGAGCAGCCTCTCTCAATTGGCCCGTTTGCTAGTGATCTGGTATTGTTTGCAGTATTGTCCTATCTGTGATGCAAACAATATCCTGAAGTTATGAGGCTAGTATTTTTTCCACATAGCCTCAACAGCGGTATCTGATTGAGAGGCCACCATTTGATAGATTTAGGCTTAATAAGACAGCAATGCTTGTACATTAAGGCTCTAAAAAGAGCGAAAATACGTAATTTTTGCAAAATCGTATATTTACAGATATGTGGGTAAATCTATAATATTAATAATTATCATCAATAACGTTATTAGGATATTTATATTTTACATAGATATATGTATCCTAATAATAATAATCTACATATCGTTTTATGTCATACAGTTTGACGCAGATTATTGTATACATATCGGGTTCTTTGCTTACATAATAATGACTATATATACTAAGAGAATATCTTGAAAGTTAACACTCGGTCACAGCCGACTCGGCACCACTTACGTTCTTCGTCTGTTTTTCGTAGGCTGGCCATTCCATATTCAATTTTAAACTGCGAAAGGCCGACCTCATATTCTCCATGATATTCTCTCACAATCAGTATATATTTATTTGAGATCGGTTACAGGTGTAGAAATTAGGTACCCTGTGTAATATATTTCCGTGCACAATATTTGCCCTAATCGTTTTACATCACTTTATGATATACATGTATGTATGTATTACTCGAATCAATTGCTCTTAATCAGAATCATCATTATTGAATATTTGCGTAAGTATTTTATATATATATATAGTACATATATGCATATATATGTACATATATATAGAGGGTCACTTATTGTCTGCTGAACACGAGCGCGACTGACGTATCGTTTGACCTGGCGCCGCATGAGCTGCTCTCTGTTCACCCGGGTCTCGAATTCAGCAACAAATTCATGACCATGTATGTCTTATACAGAGTGAATTACCAACGACTACGAGACTACGTGGTCCGTCGTCTGATAACTTTTAATCCCACGGGCTACAATCTGACAGCTATTGTCTATTAGGGTGACCAGTCGTAATAAATTTAAATGACACCTCACCGCGATATATGTAACCTTAAAAATCTTGACAGTTAGCGGTGGCAGTTGTCCTCAATTATCTACTGTAACAAATTTGTAGCTCACATACATTGCGGCGAAATGACGCGCGGTCACCCTAAACTCCAGCCACGTTCGGATTATAGCGCGTGCACATTAAATTTTCGCAGATGACAGGCGATGCAGTTACTGAGACTTTACTTTGTATGTCGTGTAGTTGTTTTGATCATTGACCAGGTGTTAAGACTATCACTGTCAGAACGTAGCGAGGGAACAGGCTTTAAGAGACCAGCGAGCCCCTCTTAACGCTTATACGACACACAAATTATGTGTAGCATGTCTCTTAGATAACCTCTTGAGACTAACGCGATTCTGAGTAAGGGTGTGAGGGCCCAGCACGACAATCATACCCGGACCAGGTACCTCAGTCGTTTTTGAGCTATTCGTCTCTCCCGCCGTTTTCGTTGTCGTGGCTACACAAAGCAAAATCGACATAGATCGATTTGATTTACTTGACCCAACTTTGACTTTCCTGAAGATTCCCGCCAACTTATGAGCAATTTTCTCGTGAAATCTATGGTGGGCACCGATAGACTCTTTTGAACTAAATGACCGGTGTGTTTGGGTCACGTCTAGTAGTTTTGACTTTGAAAGGCTCTTCACTTTTCCATCCGCCCACCTTATCTGTCCAGAAGCCATCTCACATAGTAAGAAGGTTTGTGACGGCCAACTATGAGAAGAACACTCTAGAATCGACACAACTTAATGCGTCGTTTGTGTGTCAACCAAATACTGCCCGCGGTAATTGTAATTGTTTCTCGCACAGCGTTCGGTCAGAGGTGTTGATTCCACAGCGATCAGCTCAGAAGTGTCCGCTCTGCGATTATCCGATCAAGAGTGTCATGCTCGGTTTCCTGATTCCGGTTCTTAACACGGTTTGCGCAAGCACGCGCGCTGTCGTTGTTATGGATCAATTGCCACTGCTACAATTACCCTTACTCTCATAGCTACAATAACAACTTTGATTCAAATGACTCGTTCGAGACTCATCCACTCTTTTTCTCGTTCATTACCGAACAATAGCGCATGAATTTCTCTGCAAGCTATCCGGAAATATTAAGACAAATACATGTAATTCTTCTTCGAGAACATACAGCGTCTAATAATATAAATACAATTTTTTAACCCTGTGCAACGATCATATTTTTCACCTACTATTTCTTTTTTTTTGTATCTATTCTTATAATTATCGTGATTAATTTCATTTTTTGTAAATCTTTTTAGGCGAGTAAGTAGTTAATGTATAGTTTTCGGTATACATGCATAATAATAATGGTATGCATAAAAATAAATAATACTTAATAAATTAATACATAAATGCGTGTATGCAATAAATTTAGATTTGTGTATATGCATGTATGTGTGACCATCTGTACCTATAATATATGTAAAAAAACCATCGCATATTCATGTATATATAACATATGTACGAATCATTATCATCTATTTATGTGTCCTTTAATGTACTTACTGTAATTATACATATATTTATCATATGACATTTGCCCACATAAAAATGCGAATGGATGGAAACTTCGTGATATGGATCATATAACATTTTGTACGGGCATTGAATGAAAATAAAACCGTGAAAATAGAATTATTCGCGGCACTTTTCGTCACTATACAAGCCAGTTCAATCGCGGAAACTACAATAAAGTGTGATCAAAATCTTTTGTCGTTATATTTCTTTTCTTTTTGTATTTCTTCTTAAATGATTTTATTTCCTTGAAATCAATCTGTATTAAATTTTCTGTAAACGTCATATGTACCGTGTTGGAGTCATTTGAGTTTCATGAATTATTTTGATAAAAGCATACGGTCAACGGAAACAGAGTATGGCTATTTTTATGCCTATCGTGTGATTATGAAATTGTTTGAAATTAAGACTTTTTCCTCCAGCCGTTCTCGAGATCGTCACGGGAGTTTGTCTGGGCAAACGGACAGACTGTCAGCCTGACAAGCAACCTGATATTTTTTCGCAAAAGCTGTTCTTCAGAGACTAGAGGTCCAAAAACGTAAATGATATGAGAAAAAAGTCATTTTTTAACAAAATCAATTTTGTTTTTCCTACATCACTATATGTGATGAAAATTAAATCACCCCGTTTTAGCTAAAAAGCTTAGTACGTTTTTACGTGAGGCATGATCATATACTGCTAGTCTTCGTAGTGCGAACAGTATCCTGTGCAAATTTCAGCTGAATAATTATGTCCACAAAACTCTGCACTCACATTTACGTGCTGACCAAACCTCAAAAAATTCTCAGGATTTTGATTCGAAATCGATAGACTGTATTTCAATGCCCGCTACACGGAGAGAAAAATCTGAGAAAAATCACCCTGCTGTTACTATGATCGTGATGTAAAAGACACCTAATGTAGTTTTTACGGTGCTGCATCAGAAAAATGCGGCGTCACATTTTAAATTTTGTGCTGCCGAAATACATAGTTTCTAAACAAGGTAGTGATTTTTTTCATAAAAACCTATAATTTTTGTAACATGCATCAATAAAAAATGCATTAGGCGTCTTTTACATCACGATTATAGACACCAGGGTAATTTTTCTCAGATTTTTCTCTCCGTGTACTGTATCTCCAAAATTCATGGAGTAAGCGGCTGCCGTCTGTAATTGTAAGCCGGAAGTGGAATTTGGCGAAAAAGATTATTCGAACATCTTCGGAGTAAGAATAGTATCCTGTGCAAATTTCATGAGAATTTGTTCGGTAGTTTGATTATAATCTTGATTTCAAAAAATCAGGGATCACGTGCATTCACTCATGAAAATGCTTAAACACGAGTTCTAAGGTGCCAAACATGCTCCCTGTATGGTTCGAGACTTTTTTTTCACGGTCCAATGTGGTGAAAAAACTGCCTTTCTTTCAAATGTCTTTTGTGAATGCGAAAAAAATTAATCTTTTTAGAATTTCGCGCAGAATTAATGACTAGAATCTCGATCATGAACTTTCCATTACTTCACATTTTGACATAGATATGCCGATATTTATAAATGATTGCTTTCTATAAAATAAGTACATATAAATTTATCTTGGAATGATGGAACAAATCAACTGCTTTTTCTGTTTCAGTCATAAATTGAATAGCTGCAGTAAGGTAAAATGAAATGTCTGTTGAAATACAAGCACTGAATAATAATATTTAGAGGTTCCTTATCGCAATTTTCAATTTCCCATACATTTAACGTGGTGAAAATTGTGTCTGTTACTTCCCAATTTTATAACTCGACAACGGATGAACATAAAAAAAAACACACCCAAGATATAATTTTGTATAAAGTAGAATGAGCTAGTAAAAAGATACGTAATCGTAAATCTACTCATTCAAAAGTTATTCAATGTCAACGTTGAATTTTTATTTATTTTGCATTTTTTCAAATTCAGACTCTTAGGATTTGAAATTATTGAAGGACACAATTTAATAAGGAATGATATGCTCTACAAAGAAGGCCTTATGACATTTTCTGTCAATTCTGATAGTTTTGCTGTAGATCTCAAAGAAAATAAAAAATTTCATGCAAGTTCAACTTTAACACCCGTTGGTGAGCCGTAAGATTCGAAAGTGAAAATCAAAATTTTTCCCATGTCGAATGAACGGTAAATCAAAAATTGGGATAGGGAACTTCTGAATGTTATTATTGGAGGTTTAAATTTAAATAACAGGCATTTTATTTTACCCGATTGTAACTACTGAATCTGTGACTTCGGGATAAAATATAGTCTGTATTTTTTGATCTTTAATTTTAATTCAAATTTAAATTGGATTAAATATTATATATTGTGCTTACTTTGTAATACGGTACGTGTAACAAAGTGAAAGACATACATGTTTCAACTTCTGCACTATTGAAAAGATTCATACGTGTGTGTGTGTGTGTGATAAGCAATAATATACATATGGATCATGTATATACTTATAGAACATATCACATAAAGAGAGGTTCAAACTATGAAACTTATACCGGCGTCTTTGGCAATTTCCGGCGCGTTGGTGACGATGGTGTTTTGTCCGTTTCCGTTTCTGAAAAGTAATTTCAATCTGTTAACTAATATCTCTTCCCCTAATTCTTCTACAAAGGGAAGGCGCGAGGTTGGTATCACGGATTTTAAAGCCCTTTCGGGGTAGAAAAGTACTTTGTGATAACAAGCTAGATGCCAAGCGGCAGCACCCAACTCAAAGCCGTTCTGAAGAAGGACCGGTTTAAAAAGCGTTACGCTATTCATGTACCTGCGCCGTTGCACTCACAGTGTTGTCAGTGTTGTCAGTTGCCATTGTCAATGTCATTGAAGCCGTGGTTTTACATACAGGTCTTGTAAAGAACAGAATTATCAGTGGTGGGGGTGGGCACGCTCAGTATCCAAGGTTTTCGAGTCTCAGGCCGCCACTTAGCGTCGCTAGCTATACCGAGACGCAAATCCCGACCATTCTTGCGGCCGAAATCGAAATAACAAACTTGGATAAGTACTAAGCGTGCCAATTCACACTACCATCTTTGGAAGACCTGTATGTAAGACTGTGGTTGAGACGGCGTGGCCCGCGAACGTGCGCCTGACTACCACGCGAACGGCGTGGGTTCGATCCTACCTGCAATCAAGTTTTTCGTCTCTTGTATATTTTTTTTTTCTTTTGCTACGCAAAAGTGCATGCTTATCTATCAAGAATATTGTCAAGTTATGTACAAAATAAGTGGATTGTAACGTTATTATTTCTTATTATTATACATTGATTTATTGCAAAATATTACAACGGCTTACAGCGTATTTTGGTTTACAATGGCTTATTACTCGCTGTCACTGTAGTTGTCTGTACAGCTGTTGCATCTGTTGAAATAGTAGTTATCGTAAAAGCATGAAAAACATGAATTGTCGTACAGACAACGACCGTGATAATGAGTAATAAGCCATCATAAACCAAAATACTCTCTGAACCTTTGTAATATTTGATGATACATCAGTTTTTAATGATGATAAATAATAGTGTTACAATTCATTTATTTTGTAGGCAAATTGACAAAATTCCTGAAAGATAAGCATGCGCTGTCAGGTAGCAAAAAAGAAAAAAAAAATAAATTAAAAAAAAAGAAAGTAAGCGAAGCTGGAGGGTTCGCTTAGTAGTCGGGCGCACCGGAGCCACATCGTCTCAACGATAACTACGCGCAACGGAACGGGTACATGAATAACTCTACGCTTTCTAAACCGGTTTTTCTCGAAAACCACTTCGAGTTGGATACTGCTGCTTGACCTGTAGTTCGTTATTACGAAGAGCTTTGAAATCCGTGACCACAACCTCGCACCCTCCCCTTAGTTAAATGGTAAAATTTTACCTGATCCTTTTAGAATGATCAACATCAATGTATATTTCATTCTTATTTCTCAATTTATTTTCCCCTTTAATAGGAGAAGTAAAATGACTGTAAGTTTGTGAGTGTTCAAAAACTTTCTCAACCTGTTCACGTAGAGCATATATATTTCACAAGTTGCTTTTCGTTAACTTTTTTCACCTATTGTTAGTCAAGAATTGTGTTTGTGGGTATGATTTATATCACAATCTCAATACTTTTTTATCATTATTTTTGTATTCTGTTTCTGCTTTTATTTCAATTTTTTTTATTTTCTCCTTTGCCTAGACTTTGTATAAATAACAGCCATTCATTGCATTCCTGTGAAAATCCGAAAAAAATGTATGATGCATAATTCCGAGACGGTTCAAAACGCAGAATCAGACGTTGAAGAACAGTACTTTTGATAGAAATAGATAAAATAAGTTGAGCTTAGAAGTAGAAACAAATAATTTTTCATACGTTTTGCTTTCAAAAATACTATATCTATTGATATTTCATCCGCATGAGTAGAGTCACAGATGCCATTGGCACTAGCTTCACTAGATTGAATTCATCGAAATCATGCGAATAGATAATGCCCCAAAAATTGGCACCACGCTCGGAAATGCTTTAAAACCACATTTCACATTTACAGAATTATCCAGCTTGTTATTTGGGAATTACATTGATGAATAATATCATGTCTGGAAGATTAAATCAATTATAGTGAAAATGAAACAAAGAAAAAAACATGAATCTAAACCAAGGTGATCACAACGCCTCTTGTATTATGTACGCCTGTTATGCAACTATTCAAGGAGCAGGCATATAAAAGTGTAATAAATTTATTATCTAACAGTTAAAAATTGATGCAAAATTATTAATTCACCCTGAGCAAAAAGATTCATTGTCTATACATGTGACCACGATACCACATTATCTTGTTTGAAGAAAGGGAATTATTTCTTTCGGTTTACCGAAAACGCAATTTGTATCTGCAGCACCTCGCGTTTTTGCAGCATAAACCCCTTCTTTATAATATAGGTACGTGTAGGGGTTTCTATAACAGCTTAAGCAACGTTAACCCCTCATTGCCTTCGATTATTGTGTTCTTTCAATGACATTCCTTAGCGCAACGTAACTATTAAATTTTTTTGTTCAGATTTCTAATGTTTGTATGAAAGAGTAGAAAAAAATATCTATTTTGACAATTTCGCCCGTATTAATTCTACTTTCTTGTCATTTATTGACTCTAACTGCCAAGCGCCAAATCCAGTCAATGACAGTTGTGACCATAGACTTATAAAGATGAGCTGCGTGGTCTGTGCATAGAGCTGAAAGCATACTCAGAAAGATAGAGCAACAGCTGGAACCGGACCTCTCATTCTCATCGGTGACTTGGCGACGAAAACGCATTGAGTACGCTTACACGGCACTGTTATTCCGGTTTTACTGTGGCGGACACAGTAATAACGGATTTAAAAATGCATGCAAATGACGCATTACACCAGATTTAACAATTATATCCGGTGTGATGAGCCATTTACATACATTTTAAAATCTGGTAATACTACGTCGGTCATAGTAAAACCGGAATAACAGCGCCCTCTAACCGTACTCATAGACTCATATAAGTATACCCTCTCGCTTGCCTTATTGCTTACCCTGCCTGGCGGATGCCCCCCACTCTTTCGATCTACATTTGAAACTACTCTTCTCTAACTCTTTCGATCGAGCATCAGAGAAGTCCGGTTCCAGCTGTGCTCTCTCTTTTTAATTACGGCTTCAGCTGAGTGCACAAACCGCGCATTCTATATCTATAAGTCTATGGTTGTGATGTGGCATTTCGTGAGCCAGTCAAGTAGCGGTACGGGAAGGTGTTCTGGCAGTGACCTAGGTATCTGTCAGTTGTCAGAGCAGTTACCCGGAAAGCAAATTGTCCTAGGTTCGAATGCCAGTCAAATCCAAGCCGTGAAACATTTTTCCGGAATTATCAAAATGTACGCGAGGCAGTTAAAAATTGGAATTATTCGTATTAAGATGCACTTTAAAAAATTAGCATACAACATTTTATATGCTCAGAATTATGAAACCGTGGCTCAAAATAGAAGAAACAGTTCTTTAGAGGGTATAACATTTTTTCGATAATATTTTCAAAAATTTTGAGTATGAAAATAAACTGCTAAGGCTCGGTCCAATGATAGCTATATATTTTTCAGAATTTTTTCACATTCATAAGATGATAATAAAGCCGACTGAAGATAATTGGAAATTGCATCTACTGTAATTAATTGCAATGTAAACAGTGTGAGCGTACTGTGTATGTGTGAGTATGATATGTCTCATGATTATATTACACATCTGTTCTTCAGCTATGTCTATAGAATTTGCAGCAAAAATTTATTGAATTGATTGTTACGACTCTACGAGCAAGTACTGTGACTTCTGTTTTCCTATTTCTGGCAGTCTGATATGAATAAAGGGTAACACCACAAACTTATGCAAGGCACCTTCTGCCACACAGGTGAAGCGAACGATAGTTGGGAAATGAAAACGATCAGCCATTTTGACAGGCACTATCGAAATAGATATACAAACTATACATACCAGCTTTTTGGATTCGCTTACATTTTCCAGGCAGTGTTGGTCTAAACTAGCTTGAAGTTTTTTGACAAATGCGAAGATAATTGATATCAAATTCAGTTATATGCTTGGTATTAAGTACTATGCAGAAATCTATTGTATGAACTTCTTGTTTTAATTTTGTGGGTTAGGATTTCAAATGAATTAAAATCATTCCTTTTAGTCGTTTACGTTGTGTCATTCCGCCGACTTCGCTAAAATATACGAGTATTATACATGAAACATGAACAATACGCCCTCCACTAATATACGTTATAAATTTGTATTGAGCATTAGATGAAACATGCTCCATTGTGTACCTAAAAGGTTTCAAAACAAACCACTCTCATTCCAAATGGAGTCATGAATTTGAAGCTGAAATTTCTTGAGAGGTCAGAAAGTAGATAGGCTAGATTGGTTCGGGGTCACCAAGAAGTTTCCAAGTCCCCACATCGACCTACTGCGCATGTACAACGGCGGGAAATTTCAAATCTACGTAGGTAGAATGCGCACATGTACTTGACCCAGACGAAAACCTTTTTCTAGAACGTTTGAGGGTAGGAAATTATCCACACTCTCTACGTTATGATAGTTTTTACCCTCATCAGATAAAATTCTACAGATTCACGCTCTGCTTTTACTCTTATGGGAAGTAATCCCCCAGAATAGCGCTCTATGCTATTATACTCGTCGAGTAAGATCGAGAAACTGCATTACCGAGCTCAACCAAAAACCCTCAACCAGTCAATCTCGAACCCTCGCACGTGACTAGTTCATCAAGGTTCCTTCATCGCGAATCAGCTTCCTGAAGGTTCCTTTATCATGAATCTGCTTCGGAAAGATTCTTTCGCCCTCCGACGGTCGAGAGGTTTCGAGGGAAGGTAGGATGCTGAAAGGCTTGCAACGACGCTGAACTTTACGCTGACAAACAATTTTCGGAATCATCCGACAAGTTCCGACTTGACATCGAGAGGACCGCGTTGGATTTGACTTGCTTTCCAGATCAAAAATGTATCATCAATTGTGTCGAATGACAGTTCTTGTAATTGTCAAACGGAAGCCGCCAGATATCATCAACTTGGTAAAATCAACTTTACAGGTTTCAACTTCCTTGCCATTACATCCTTACCTATTTTGTTATACTTGGAGCATTACGCGCATTATGATTGCATAGTACGAATATCAGGGTTCAACGTGTACTCCCAGTTTACAAGTGCTGACTGTGGAACACAATACATCGAATTAATAATGAGCAAAGACTTTCAAGAGAAGCAATGCCTTTTAGAGAAATAACTACAGAAATTATTGATGAACTCGTCAGTACACACAAGGTTGATTCAAAATTACTTGGTACAGTCCTTCGATAACTATGTCGAGTAAGCTCCAAAGTACGCAAGAAGAACAGAGGTTAATTTGAAATTAATATTGAGTAATCGGATCAGGTAGTAAAATTATGTCTGCTGAAAATTGTGATGATATTGTACCACTTTTGCAGCGGGCCATAGCTATTCTTGCTGAACGTAAAATGAACCCATATATGGTGGCATATGCCTGGGCCAGGCGTGAGTACATTAAAAATCTTGGGTCGGCTATTGTGTAAAGAAGAGACAACGGTTACCGAAAAACCAAAATGTACATCGATTATAAGTCATGTGGGAGACTCAAATTACGACTTAAGAGTTTACCAAGAGAGGATAGTACTTCAAAAACACGCGAGAGACTTAGTTATAGAGTTAGGTGGTGTGATTTAGAGGTAGCTTTTCAAAAACGATCAGGAGTGATAATACGCTTGAAACATTTAGATACAATAGCTTTAATGAAAGATGCACAGGCTCTATTTGAAACGCGGAATAACAATGTGTTAAAAGAAGAGAACGTTTCCAAAGTAAACGCTGTTTGACCTGCAGAATACAGCATCTTAAGGGCGCCCTCTGGTTTAATGGGTTCAAAAAATCAATTTTTTTTTTTTTTTTTGCATAAATTGTTTCCTTAATGTGTCTAGAATGTGATGAGGTGAAGTGATTTTTTGATATTCGAAGCCATTATAAAGATACAGCAGTTAGAAGGGACAGGTGTTCGGAGCATTGAGCGGAGCGCTTGGAGGTTGAGCCTATTGCTCTTTGTCGGCTCTATACTTGAGACACTTCTGAAAAAATAAAGCTGAAAAATCGGCTTTGAAAGACTTCCAAGAGCAGGAGTAAGGTGTACCTTATGGACCAGGCATCGCGGATTAGTGGTCAGTTAGAATTTTTATAGTTATAACTGTACTTGAAACTTTAAACGCGTTTTTCTCGAAACCATGTTTTTCAAACTTTCCTCCATCATATCTCAAAAACGGCTTGGACGATTTACTTCAAATTTATAGGGTCTACTCGGTACATCTAGACGCATTCAGTGGACTATCATCATCCAAAAATTTTGAACATTTTAATTTTTATGTATTAAAAAGTTGACAAAAAAAAAATGAAATTCGGTCTTTTTTGTTCCGAAGTCTGTCAAATATCCAATATCCACACTCTGGTTTTGTGAAAATATATTGGATCCTATTTTTAAAGATATGGAGAAGTTCTAAGGATGTAACTCAGGCTGGACCTAGCATTCAATTGTCAACTTTACTTCAAGTACGATTAAGGGTCGGAAAGTAGAGCAAGATGGAAGCAGCCATGAGGAGACATCAACCCAATATCATCATGTTTGGATCAAGGATCCATCTCGATTAGTCCGCAAACAGATTTCAAAAGAAAAAAATTTGAAGAATACATGTGTGATCAGTATCTCCACTCCTTTCATAATACAGAAAACTTGGTTGCTCACGAACAAAATTACATGAATATGAATAACTGCAAGTCGTGCTACCTTTAGCGGTAAGTAATACATTGAAATTTAAGAACTTTCATGATAAGGAAAAAGTACTCTTCATTGTTTCTGCTGGTTTCGAATGTCTGCTAAGACCAATTTAACAGCACAGTACTTCCAAGACCGAGGTATTCCAGGAGCACGAACCATTTAGCATAGGAATCTACGTTAAGTGCAGATACGACGACGAACTGTTCTTTCACCGTAGTTATCACGATTTTACTCTTGGCAGATGTCTTTGTAAATTTCTGAGATGGTTGTCTGAAGGCCTACGGTCTCGATCGAGCACACTATGACATAACTCCAGGACTAACAGAGAACACGATGTTCGAATTTATCATAGTTGAATCACAACTGCTAACCGATATATATATACATGGTAATGTTCATTGAAAGAGGTATCAGGGATGGTGTGAGTCAGTGGTGCAATTGGTATGCCAAAGACAATAACAAATGCACAACACACTACAACCCAGACGAAGAGTCAAAATATCTGATGTACTATCAAAAATCTTCAAAAATCCTTACGGCGCGCGGCTGGGCAATGACGCAAGGCTTTTTTACGGCGGTTTTGAATAGGTGACCAACCTCGACGGCTTCAATTTCAACGTTGCTGATAAGTTACCGGTGAGATATATTCTAGAAGTCGACTTGGAGTACCTGCAAGCTATTCACAACGTTCACCGTGGCCGACCTCTATGTACAGAACACAGGGAGCCTCCTACTGCGAAAAAAGCTAAGTCGTTGAAAACCCTGTATCTTAAGACTCGGTACATTTTGCATTATCGAAATTTGCAACAAGCTCTACAAAATGGCCTTCAACTCACCAAGATTCACCGAGTCTTGAAATTCAATTTATCACCTTGGTTAGAAACAAATCGACTTTAACAGCGGTATCAAGGTTCGTCACGGGCAGCTAGATCGATTTTGTCTTGAACCTCATCTTAAACATAACTGGTTGGTTGAATTTTCTTTAAGTGCTTCGTTTATAAAAATTCTAGTTCAGTTTAAGAGCGGACATGATTCTGTACACAAGCGACCGTAAGAGATCCTCGAGAAGGTGGTTAGGTGGGAAAGATGTGGTGAATAGCATTATCCACAAACTTCCGATTGACTTACACTTCCCGGGTTACGAATATTGTAGTCCTGGTACAAAATTGACAAGAAGAAACCCCGCATAGATGATTGTGGTATAAATTCTCTCAACGCAGCGTCTAACGAACATGATATAGCTTATTAAAAAATTCGCGAAAATCTTCAAGCTAGAAGCACTGCAGTTAAGATATTAGCTGAACCAGCATAGAAACGGGTGTTTCCAAAGGATGAAAATTTGGGTGAAAAGCAATCGCTTGAGCTGTAGCTTGAACGATGAAGGTAGAAACTAAGTTAGGAAGGGGGGGGGGGGGGGGGGGGGGGTCGAAAACCAAAGAATGTTTCCTTGGACGAAATAATACCCGTAGTAAAACAGTCTATGATTCCGAGCCACAATGCAAAAACAAGCATTGAGTCTGTACTCCAAGGTGCTCGAGAAGTTGTGAGAAAAGAAGATGGCAAGCGTGACATTCGATCACAACGCATCCTACCGGTACCTTCGAAAGTTGGTGGATTTATACCTCTTCTCATACCTGTTTTTGCCAATCTCAATGCTACGGATGTGTTAGCTGGGGGTGCTATGGGTATTGCAAAAGCTGTGAATAATACAAGCGCAGCCAAACGCGAATTGGAGGGAAGCAAACGGGATTACAAAACGATGGAACTGATCGTCATAGATACAGGCTTCTATCTTTAATATTACAAGAAGGGTGTCGGTCATCGTCTTTTGAAAAACTGAACGTGAATCTACCACATTGAGCGTTAACCAACTGGAATTTCCTAAAGTATTCAAAAACTATAAAAATTCTATACTTTCGAGGTGTTCTAATGCGCAATCAAATGCACAAACTAGACCGTGTAAAGACAAGGCAGCTGTCATCAATCTTGATGATAAGGACACTCCTGGGACATACTCGGTTTTGTACAAGAAATGTGGCAAAGATGTCAGGAATTTCGACAGTTTCCGTCATCTTCAATCTCAGTTAGACTTCGGAAAATATTTCGGTGTCGGTAGCGTTAAGTATAACGATGAAAAATATCAGGATTACCATACATTCGATTGCGAACACTTGTGCCTGAAATTTCTAAGGCATAAACTATAGAAACATAACTTGTAATTTTATGAAGCCAGTCAAACACTTATAGTCATAGCTAATTTGTTTACTTCAACGATTTCGGGAACATCTTCGATTCTCTTAATATTTTCCTCCGATCTAAGTTGCTTTGAATCAAAATTATGCCATCGGTCTTGATTTTTGTTAATCTTCAATTCCATTCCCAATGTTGACGTTGGTCACGATAACATGACCATATCTACTGGCAGCTACGAGATTGATGATATCGAAAAGTATGTTCAAAATACGTTTGAAAATACGAACATTGAAATCAGCATTAAACCCAACAATAATACGTTATGCAGCGAAATCTAACGTAACCATTTCGTGAATTTTAGATCGAACGATTCTATTGGTCAGCTTCTCGGACTTCCACTACGTGTATTGGCAGTTAACCAAACTCAACAATCGGATATACCTGTAGCTATTCTCAAGATCAACGCGGTGCGGGTCGAATGCATTATCACAACGGGTGCATACGTCAATAAGCGCAAAGTGCATACTACTCATGTATTATTCCGTATCGTTGCGCCAGGATGTTAGATTTTGGAAGTGTCGTCGCACATCATTTACCCGCAGATCACCACCAAGTCAAAACCGTAGTTCACATGCAGCTTCGATTAGTCGATCGACACGGAGATCTGGTTCATTTTCGTTGAGAAGTTACAACTGTGAGACTGGACATTACATCACAATAAAATATTGACATTATGGATAACAGATTAACCACCAAGCGTTATATTAGTAAGTCAGCATGCTCCGATCAAGCCAGTCATCGAACTATTCTCGAACTGTTAACACCTCGAATTCCTGATAGCTCTTGATCTGAAGCTGACAATTTTTGGAGCAGGAATTACCAAGATATAACACCGTGATTTTTATATTGTGTTGCTTGTTACATACTATGGAAGAAGAAATCTTGACCATTCAGATGACTGTCGTCTTTGACGAATCAATCGTACGCCAAGAAATACATGCACACAAACCTTACGGATCGTCAACTTTTAATAACGGCGATGACATTTGAATCACCGTTCAACATTAGGATACATGTATATTATCAAGCAAGAGTTCACTGCATATTTCTGGGAAATTGGTTAATTAGACGATACTGCAGTAGCGATCATAACCTGAGACAATAATGTCATCTGCCAGTTGTTCGAAGATATATGATACGAACTAAACGCTGTACAGATTGATAGATGCAGGAACGTTGATTCGACCAGCCTGCTGAAGGGTTTCGCTTCGCTCAACCCTGATCAAAGTTGGCTTATGGGAAATGTTGGATGCCTCGATTTTAGGGAAACGAAAAAATCAACTGATGCCGATAGTAAATTCAATGTAGTTGTTCCCTTGAGCGTGATATTGGGCCTGGCTGAAGACTATTGCAAGATCATCGGTAATGCGAAACACGAGCTGATTCTAGAAGATTTTAGAATCGTGATTAATCAGGTGAAATGGTTAGTACCCTATGTGAAGCTCTCGGATCAACGGACAATCACACTTTTGAATTTCATTCAGAAGAATGCACTTGTTTCCACGAGTTTTCGTAGTTAGGAGCTGTACGAATATCCTTTGCTTTCGGCAACCACGAAACACGATTGAACTGTCAAACGTACACCCACTCGGAGAAACCACGATTTCTCATGCTCCGTTTTCAAACGAATCGAAGAAGCAAACCAGCAAATATGCCAGTCACTATTAACGTTACTGACGTTAAGCTTTTCTCTAATTCCGAGTCTTATCCGTACGGTAACTTAAATTTGGACATGAGTCACAAATCTCGCTTTACTTAAAAACGAAAATTTGTCGCTGTCACGTAATTATCACGGACTATGCTGAGAAGGTGGCGATTTACCATTTGAAACGCTTGATTACATCATCAGATGCCTGTCACTGCATTATGACTCATGAATTCACATAAAAGAATTGAAGATGAAAATTTTGCCGCAGAAAATTTCGAATGAGAAAGTTGAAACCTTTGACTTGGTGCATACGGGCTGTCCATCGTTACCAAAATTGTCAACAAATTTTCGGATATTACTGTGAAATGTGTGCATCACGCTATATTACGGCCACATTGGGCAGCTCAAAATGGGCTACTACTACAAAATTTACGATAACATTGAGTAAGAAATATTCAATCACTCCTACATCAATATAATGCATTTAATGTAAAACTGTAGTCCTAAGTTTCTTTGAAGTGAAAACTTCTTTAGCGCCGTTGCAGAAAACTTCTTCAGCACGGGGGTGATTTGAAACTCGATTAACCGAAATGAAACGACTATCGATGTAACGGAAATGCAAAACTTGACTTAATTAGCGTGGTAGTGATTTGAAACTCGATGAAACGAAATGAAACGACTATCGATGTGTTACGAATGGTCCTTTTGAAACACGCAACACGCGCTAAACGTGAAGCTACTTGCCCAGCGCATTCCTGCAAGGGTCGCTTCCCCGCACACAACTAGATGAGTTAGAGTGTGCTTTAACACCGAAAAAATGGCCCAATGACTTTTCTGCAGAATAACGCCCCACCACCGACGAAACCAAGCCGTAATTTGTAACCCATCGACATCTTTAAGTCAGTCGAAATTGAGGAGTGTGAGATCAATGAGATCTCAGCCCGGAGATAAGCGAGTGGTGCACCCCATCGATCGAATCGGCCACTGGAACGGACCTTCCATCACGTAGAAAGGCAACGTGGAGACTCAGGATTTCTTAACGGAACGACTCGGTGAATCGGTGGTGTGTTCCACTCCTCGACTCACCTTTCCCAAATCGTAACGTAGTACTTAGTTGTCCTAAATCTGTCTGGTCATATTTAATAGTATAATTAATTACCCTACTCGTCCTCAATCTCTCTTTGTCATTTGCAATAGTGTACTTAATATATTTCGTTATACAAAATATAAACCATTGTGGACAATACGAGTTCCATCCATTCGTCTAGTCCATACCACTGAGATCCTGTTACCCAGAATACTGTACTTTCATCACAGCAGGTGTGTTTACACTTTATACAAGCGAAGCTCAAAGTAATCTATTACTAACCGCTCGGGAATATATTACATGTATATTCTATTAGATAACGTTGAAAAAGATCCTTCAGATCATCGTTTGCACGTGACAGATGTAACGAAATGAAACTACTATCGATTTGATGAAATGAAATGACTATCGATGAAACGAATAATTATTCTACTCCTGATACTGCATTCTCCTCATTCTTTTGCAGTTCAGTTTCTGAAGGTTTCACTTCTACCACGTGTGAACTGCACAAAGTGTTTTTTTTTGTTTTTATGAAATCTGTTTTCATTCATATCAAGCATTAATAAGTCGAGCATAAACTATGATGAAATCAATTTTCGTTCCTGATGAAACTTAATCGAAAATCGACGCGTTGTGAAAATCTACTTGCTTATACTGGCCACCTAGATATTTCATCAGCAGCCGATCCACCTCAGTAGTCCGCATCATGTTCTGGAATGGGCCGTCATAATCGCACAGCAGTTTCGCTATCCGTGTTGGTAGGAAAATGCTGCACGTACCATCTCCACTTACTCACCCGTTGTTCGAATCATATCTGCACCCTCCGCATGCTCGTCACCCGATGATTGCTGTAGACCTCCAGGTCCGACAGCTACCTAAGGGATAAAAGTTCCCCTTGTTTGCTAATCTTGTTCAGTCTAGTAAAATCTATGTTTTAAGTTTTTAAACTTCTTATCTCAATTCTTTATTAAAATTCAAATGTTTCAGTTTTTTAATCAATTTTATAGCTGTATTTCTCCTACCGTTCGTAGGTTACAATCCTTTAAAAATATCTAGAAGCCTTGTGAGCAACATAAAAATGTATGTGAAAAATTCTGGAACTCCACGTTGCACGGAAAGCTCTCCGGTGATTCCAGAACCTTCCAGAATACAACGTTACACTGAAACCTGCCGGACGATCGCGAAATTACGTTCAGCGTTGAAGCAGGTTTTTTTCACGGCGCCAGAACTTTCCAGAATTCAACGTCGTGCCAAAACCCACCAAAGGCTTGCAGATCAACGCAGACCTCTTGTCGTTAAGTCGACATTTGTTGCGTGATTGCGACAATTATTCATCAGCTTGAATTCGTTTAGGGTCAATGCAGGTCTATCTCACAGTTCTAGAACCTTTCAAAATTCGACGTCGCACCAAAACCCGTTGTGCACAGACCTCTCGACGTCGTCGAAACTTGTCAGACGATTCCAAAAATTGTTTGTCAGCCTAAATTCGTTTGGAGTCGTTGCAAGCCTTCCAACGTCAACGTTCCCTCGAAACCTGTCGATCGTCGGAGGGATGAAAGAATCTTTCCAAAGCAGACTCACGATACGGAAATCTTCTGGAAGCTGACTCGCAATGAAGGAACCTTGCTGAAGTTGGCACGTGCGAGGGTTCGAGATTAAACGGTTGAGAGTTCGTGGTTGCGTTCGGTAATGCAGTTTCTCGATCTCGCTCGATAAGTATGGTAACATAGAGCGCTATTCCAGGGAAATACTTCCCATAAGGGTAAAAACAAAATGTGAATCCGGGAGGCTGCACTTGATGAGGATAAAAACTATGATAACGTAGAGCGTGAATCTGGAGAATTTTGTCTGGTAATGGTGAAAACTATCGTGTTATGTCCAGCGTATTGCTTGGGCGTACCTTTTTCGAAATCACAATATAACTAGGGCTCTCAACACGTGAAGTGTTTTCCAAATTCCCTTTCAACGCTATAAAGAAAGCTACAGCCATAGATAACATTGAAATATTATATTGCCTGAACCGGCGAGTTTCACCCCTCCTGGCAAAAGTTACGTAGAGACCAACAACGATCGCTAGTATAAGATTCAACTTTGTTTCTTATAACTGGTACCGAGAACTGAGACAAGAGACTGCTGAATTAGCATCAGCAGCGCTCAACCTGGAAATAACTCTCTTTTTAAGTCAAAATTATCATCAATAATTAGGATAAACCACTAACTTTGGAACCATTAATTCAGAATAGATTATCTGTTAAAATGTGTGGATGAATGCGTGAGTCTTATCTTGAGATACTTTTTGTCAACACCTCAAACGTGTAAGCAACGAGATTGAGAATCGTCGGAACACCATCGCAAGGCGCGGAGTGACGCCGACCGTGTAGATTTGGGCACCATGAGGTCGCCCTCGCACGTCATTGGCTAATTACCGTTGTAACTTACTGCAACTGCAGCTCCTTGGACCCTCAGGCCCAAAAAGCCATGTCTTTCGTCTGCCAAGTCGCGAAGTGCGTAGACGTCAACCCGGATTAGCCCTCTCGAGCAAGAGTAGCGTTGGAAAATATTAATTGTGACCGGCCTAAAGTCTCGCCCTAATTCGTCAAAACCGAGCATTCAATTATTCTGTTAACTGTAAAAGACTCACTATCTTTTACGTTCCAATCTTCACCGTTCTTTACTGAATCTCATTATTTCGCGAATAGACATTTTCGTGATATTCGATTTTCCTCAATCAAATCAAGTTCGGCCCTGATTTAACCTGAAGTAATACTAAGTGTCCATCATAATAAGTAGCTACATTATCATCTTCAATTAATAATTGTAAGAATCATTTTCAATGTATATATATATATATAAACCGCGAGTGCACCAAATTGACTGTTTCAAACAATAGCTTTCGATAGTTGAGTATCATTCGAAATTCACAAAGACTATATGCCCGACGTTCACCATCGTTCGGATTCATCAACCCTTTCGATCTCGAGGTGAGGCTCTGCCCCAGAATTCTACGGACACCGACCTACACGACCGACGGCTCTCAATCTCGTCGAACCTTGCATCTAAAGATAAGTTAATTCCAGTAGTTTTCTTCAACATCATTGCAAATTTTGCATAACGTCTTATCTCTCTATCTACTAAAAAAGTTCTGAACAAATGAACTGGTAAAAAAGATTATAACAACAATAGTATAAAAAATATTATAATAACAATAGTACGAAAAAGATTATAAGAAGAATAGTATACGCATGAAGTTCGTGGTGGGGTGAGATGCCGAAAACAAAACAAAAAGCATCTAGCAAACAAAACTTCCTTTGACAGCTGTCATCGGCTGTTTATGACAGTCTTTGACAAATATCTTTATAGGTATCTGTTTCTGACACGCAAAAAATAAACATGCAAACGACAATTATCAAGATGATTTCCGACGGGAACTGTCTTTTTAGCGCGCTGGCGTATTGCGTATACGGCACTCAAGATCGACACGCAGAGGTGAGACTGAGTATCGTTTCAAATATATCATACTGGCAAACATGTCAGCAGAACTCGAGGAGAGTTATCTCAAAGAAGATATAGGTTTTTTCGGATCCTGTAAATCCTTGATCCGGTTAACCACTAAGTCAGGGCCTTCCCAGTTTTCTTTTTAGTTTCGGACAACGTCCTTTCTGTCTTCGAGGTTGAAAGAGCCAGACAGAATCTCTGGGATTAAATTTTATATCCCTGGCTAGAATATCATAACGAGTTTTTAATTTGTCTGAAGCCATAGAAATTCTATTTAAAGCAAAGCTATGAATTTCCTCTACAATGGGGAAGTTAATAACTATAGCAAAATAAGTCGCCAAATGCAATTGGGAATGCATGGCATCGGGGGTTTTGTACATGTGAGTGGATTCGTTCACGAAAACAATCTGAGCAGACCTGCATAGGGAGCCAATAGCAATGTCGGGTTGATCGGAAACAACCGATCAACAGTTGCAGACCTGTGATCAAATCAGCACAAATAAATTCACCTGTCTAACACTGTATAAGGAAAGAGTGAGGCGCGCAGCGCGCAGGGGCGAAGCCCCTAGTTAAACAAAAACGAGTAGCAAGCTTCACTAGTCACTGTCGAACATTCAGTATTGTTTTCTGAGAATATCAATATAAATTTTCTTACAGAGTTCCATCGCAAAATTGAGCAAGATGAATTGGCGTCTAGCTGCAGATAATAACCTTGGGTATTCAGAGAGACACTCTCCTGTCTTCAGCTCGGCCCCCAAACCATATTTTTGCAGGTTCTAATCAAAGTTAAATAACGCATATGATTCTACGTATCGACTGATTATTAATTATGATATTTTTTCATTTGATGATGAAAATTCGTTACTTGAGTCCTTTGAGTACACGTAACCACGCTGTACAACGAACACAAGTACAATGTACCTGTACAATCTAGAAGTTCCAAAGATGTGAGCAGAATCAAAAATGTCGATCGATCTAAGAAAAACCTTCAGCGGACGCTCAATACCTATTTATGCTTGCATAAAGTCGCTCAAGCGAGACAAACGTTAACACCTTTCGCCCAGCCCACCACCCAGTTGCGCCCAACCGCCCGTGTTTATTCCACCGCCTTGGTGAATCAATTTTACGTTTTACATTTATAACGGTTCATAGAAGATATCCCGATGTTGATATTGCTATTAACAATTATCAAATTCCCATTATAATGTCGCTAATAATTTTCAACAAGAAAAAAGCAAGGAGTGCAGAAAATAGGAAGCGACAACAAAAAAAAAAAAAAGAAACATGAAGTGGAAGTCGAGCTTTCGAAGAAAGTACCAAAGCATTCCAGGTTTTTTACGAAAGCCACGACTCCTCTCAGCCACATTAGCAACAAAATCCTTCCTTGTTTGAGCGCTAATAGTGATCCTGAACCTTTCGTAAGCTGGGACTTGGAACAGCAGAAGCAAATAATGCTGTCTATACTTCGATCGTGGCATTGGAACACCGAAGAATCCGTCGTTCATCTGGCAAATCAGATTGGCCTGATAATCTGACCATAGATTATAAGCAAGAAATTATAAAAATTGACCCATGAAAACCTAACGGTCCGTTTCTACGTCCGAATTTTTAATGCAACACTAATGCTTGCCACAAACGATCCTTTGTTTCGAGCTTACAGGATTGAAGTGAATTTGACGACTACAGAAGGTAATTTCCGCGAATTCATTCATTTATCGTCCCAATATGATCCAATTCTGGAAGTACTACTCAAACGTACACAAAGAACGATGAACTATTTGAACCCGCAAATTCTGAATGCAATGTTAAAAATTCTATCAAACAAAACAAACTCGCAGATCGGACAAGAAATTGGAGATACTGCATTCGTATCGGTTATAACAGATTCGACACAAGATCTGTCTAATTGTCAGTAAGATTGATCAACTCAGCACCGTGTTTCGATATGCGTTATGAAAAAAGATGAAATTGGTAATATTTTTGAAATTGATCTACAGGAGTCTTTCGTTGGGTTGAGTTGTTTGGTCCCAGCCTATAATTATGGCTGTACTCTCTCTGTACCGTAACCTACTGACGTGCAGTTTCCATAAGAGAGCACACATGCTCATACCGTAGCCTTTAAGATCAATATCGATCTAGATTCAGTTACCATCTTTGTGTGCAGTGGTCTCGCACCGACAATCTGCATACAACATACCATCTATCGTTTTACAAGCGAGCTTACGTTCATGTAATGCTATGCAATATATACACATCATTTTCATTTCTTTGCTTTATATCTTCAATTCCAACTCACACATAGACCATATGGGTGTACAATCGAAATTCACGGTACTCAGGCTCACGAACCCTCACTGACCAAACGTAAGGAACGTGAGAAAAGACAAGACGAGCAGTTCACAAAGTATCATTCTTAGAATTCAAATGCATTCTTGCAACTAACTATCTTGTCAACACTGCACGGATTGGCCTCTTCGAGACCAATCGTTTTGCACTGAAGTAGTCAAAAACTAATTAGGTAGTAGGAGTCTCTTCCAGATCTCCTACTATTGAAGATCCTTTTCGAACCAGACATATGCAAACTAGAATCACTTCAGACATCGAAAGAAAACGAACTAAATTAATTGCAGAACCAATTTAGACTTCAGACCATTCAGAAAACTTCGAAATCAAAAACGTTATACATCATTCTGTCATAGAACACTCGCATTCAGAACCTTCAAACTTCGGTATAACTAACTGACGATAGAGACGATAGAGGGCGTCACGAGAGACACTCCCCCGACCAACGCGCTCTCTCACACTCGCGTCGGCAGATAATGCTCTCTCGCTCGCACTCACGGCCGACCATTTTTTGTGTCAGCCGGTTATTTCTCCCCCTCCAAAGTGTCTGCGTTCGGCATAATTTCATGGAATAATCATCTGAATAACATGTATAAAATTCAGCCGTTTTTCTATGACATAAGTTGCATCATTTTTTTCATACCCTTGATACCTGTTATCAGACAAATCCCCCCTGATAGAGTTTAGCTCTCGCTGACATGTTGTTACCGACTATGATATAGACCAACAGTGAAAATTTCATCCTTCTACAAAATGATGTGCGTCTGCCGTTCACGGGCTCTTGCTCTATAATTGCTAGTGCAAAAGCGGTGGTTGATGCCTATCCAGAAGATATCTCTCTGAACGTCTGAGCACAGCTGCTACACGTCTGAAGACATGCATTTCGAACGGTTCGAAAAAATCAGGTCAACCCAAGAACTCACACAGTTTCTTCTTGTTGATTATCAAGCGCCAAGCAATTTCTCGGATGATCTCACAGTCTGCTTCGTATTTCTCACTCTATTACTATGCGTTTTGACAGCTGAGAGAGATTTTTCGAAACTCAAACTTGACAAAATATACCTGAGAACCTTGTGACGTTGCACCTAGAGTGCAAGTCATAACAAACCCCAAACCCGCGGGGAAGAGCCGAACGGGTGAGTCCCGTCCCGTCGGGAAAGACCCGAAGGTAACCGAAGCCCACCGACGCTCGGCAGAGCCGAGCGCCAGCGAGCAGTACGACCACGGCCTGCGGAGCAGCAACAAGTAGAAAGGAAAGAAATCCACGAGAAGCGAAGAGGGCGAGAGAGAGAGAGAGAGAGAGAGAGCGAGAGAGAAAGAAAACGAGAGAGACACCGACACCCACACAGTTACACGTACACCATTACCCGCACACGCCGACGACACCAGGTTAGCCTGCATTCTACAGCCGATCTGCTCCTCCCCTCGCAATACCAACCCTTTTTACCTCACACTACCCGTCACACTACACCACCCCCCCCCCCCCCCCCCCCCCCCGCAATACCGACCCTTCCCACCTCACACTCCCCGTCACCCTACACACTCCCCCCCCCCCCCCCTTCTCGCGCGCGTATCTATAAGTTAGGATTAAGGTAGTACCGTGATAGCAGCAGTCCTCAACTTCCAGAGAAATATCCCCCGTATAAAACATTAAAACTAAAGTAAAAAGTAGTTGAGATACAGTACACCTTTGCGCCTCCTCTCACATGCGCAGAAGTATAAAAATTTTCCCATTGCGTCTTTTGTCTGACTTGACAACGTTGCATTCTAACTCAGTATCTCTTGCCCCTCAAGCATGTGTTGCAGAAAAATGTATTGTTATGAAATCAATTTGAGGTTAGCTATAATTGGAGACTGAACCGTACCGTAACCTATATCCGCAAAGTTCTGACATTTATTTCAATTCGTTGGGCCTTTGTGGCATTTTAAACTTCCCGCGTAGGGCAACGTTGCCAAGTCACTATTTCTCACGGGTCAGGTTATGAGAGAAAGTTTGAAAATCATTAAAAGCAACAAACTTTAAGAATTATTTACAAAAAAATGAATACGGCTTGTTTATGTTTTTTTTTGAAAAAAATTACTTGTTATATCCTCAATTAATAATTCTCAGTTTTTAAAGAAAATTCTAAGAAAAGTATGGCTGTTATTAAATAAAATGCTCACTCTAACTACGGTCGGGATAGGGAATACATGTAAATTGTACGACTTTTGATCGCTAATATTGCAAAATTTAGTACCGCAAGGACTATTAAAAAAAATTCCTACGTATAAAGGACACTTCAAATTACGTGTATTCAAAAATTGAAAGATATTGTAAGAAAAGTGATTTATCACGGTACTACCTTAAGTGACGCTAAGGGCTGAGGCGTGATCAGCCCCCGTTAAAGTCTACAACCCTTTGTACCTTGAGTAGTTTTAAGTCAACCCCCCCCGATTGCAGTACATGTACCCCCCTCGCAAATACACACACGAAGTTTTACCTATTCTATCGGCCCCGTCTCTAATTGTTCCTCCCCTCCCCATTATTAGTGCGGGCTCAAAACCCGTCACAACCTCTACCATCACTTCTCGTGGATACGAAACGGTAGAGATACCAATCCAATACTCGCGCGGCTTAGTGGGATTGCCTCAGCCAATCACGACGCAAAAAGAGAAAGAGAGAAGCGTTTATTCGCCATGGGAGAGAGACAGAATGTCTCAGACATACCCCGGTATGGTTAAATGAAATCGCACTAGGCCGCGCGAGTATTTGGTTGGTATTCTAACAGTTTACTGTCCACGGAAAATCATGGTATATCACAAAGTCGAACGACAAAGAGCCAAACAATTCGACTTAGATACTCTCATTGACGAATTCGGGGAAGTTAAAGTAAAAAGATCCAATTTGTAAGAAATAAATAGCGTTGAATTACCAACCATGCACCGTGCAATAAAAAATGTATCGGAAAGCCTGTTATTACAGTGTATCAGGTTGAAGTTCTGCGTACATTCCATCTTTGCCGATTGTTTTTCTTTCAGTAACTATGATTCATAATCATCTCAGATAATTTTAATAACTGAAACAGAAAATCATACACAAGCTTTCAGATGATTCATGTGGAGGCTTGTGTATGATTCTTCAAGCCCCCATATGAGGGAGCGCTTCAAGAATTTTGCTCCAGGACACTGAAAGTATATTCAAGCCACTGCTCTTACGCATAATACACCGAATGCTTGTGCGAAAGACCGTTCTGTGCCCCCGTTGCGAAATGACAGATAAATTTGTAATTTTGTTGGCTGGTCCGTAAAAACACTGTTTGTTTTATTGTATTGCATTTCTATGAATATGATTTGAACGTGGCAATAATACTATTATTCTGAAAGTCCTTCAAGCTAGAGAAAATCCTAACTCGAACTATACCTTTACCGGGTCATTTTGAGGAATAATGCAATGCACATTCTAGACAGCAGGTACAGGCTCTGCTTTTTGGAATCGAGTCACGTCAGATTTTATTGCTAATCCATAATGTTCTTTTGCAATCAGTTTCACAAAAATTTCGCAAAATGGAAATACAGTTTATATTAAAAGATTTTCTCAAAGTTCTTCACTTATACTCATCGACTTAGTTATACCTATTGATTTCATTACCTGTCTATATGGACCCATATAAAAACCATTTGACCGCCTAGTATCATGCAGCTCCTCAGAATTCCGTGAAAATTACTATGAAGTTCCATAGCGTAACCTCAACTGTCATCTTGAAAATCGAATATCTATGCAAAAGGGGGGCGCCACTGAGCATCTATAGTGAACAGACGTGTCTTGTGTCGCTCTATCATATTTAATCTTGCTAGTTAATAAATTCTGTGTAAAAAATTATAAAAACGTGCATATTCTGTGTAGAAACAAGTGATTAAAGTCTGCAGATACAAATCTTTGAATCCTTTCGAGTTTAGCATATAAAATTCTGTTTTTCCTGATAACACGGTGTGTGCTCAGCTGGCGTGTTTATGATTGTTTACGTTTCCTGACTCCGTAAATGAATACAGGCGACATCTCACGGTCAAATTCTGACCCCACACCTGTGGCGCCACTGCTAGCCAAACCCCGCCTCGTTTTGAATCACAACAACTCTATAGCCGGTGTCACACCTGCGGCCCCGTCAAGAAAAGGGCGACTATCCACCCAGCAACTCCTTGCAGAAGCTGCCAACACCTGCACTCCAATAACCAACTTTATCGAAACCAAGAGGAAAAGACACAGTTCCGGTCAATCTCCCACAGAAGAGCCGAAACAGTCTTCGAAGACTTTTAAGAAGACAGATTATGCGGAGTTAGAAGACTACCTGGACCCAATTGATAACAGTGATTCAGCGATGGATAAAATACTGGAGGAATTGAGAGGCCTCAGGTCTGACCAGGAAACTAAGCTCAAGGTGCTCACCGATAAACTGAACAAAAAGTTCGAAGACGACGCAACAGCCTTTGAGAATATACAGCGAAACCTAGCAGAATTAAAAACCGACTTACAGGGAACCAAAATCGATCTAACTAAACGAGTTAAAGCTCTGGAAGACAGCACAGTGAAGAAAGATGAACTTAACAACTTAAAAGTTTCTCCACTCTCAAAAGAGGAACGTGACAGAATCTCGCAACTCAGTAATAGAATTGATTTTCTTGAAAAGGAAAATAAGAAGACTCAAATCTCGATAGTAGGCCTCACTCTATCCACAAACAATCACACGGAGGAGGTCAAAACGTTCTTGAATTCCAATTTTGGGGTCAATATCCTTAGAATTGAAATAACGGAATTCACCAAGAGGCTTATAGTCGACCTATTTGATATAAATATAAAAAATCTAATACTAAAGAACAAAAAAATTAAATTGACCGGTACTAACATTTTTATTGAGCCAGACAGAACAGCCAGGGAGCGCGAAATAGACTGGAATGTCAGAACGCTCGCTAAACAACTAAGAAGCGAAAGTAAAAAACCCGTAAGAAAAGGGAATAAAATTCTGGTGGACCATCTTGTCTACTCCTGGAACCCGGAAACAAACAAGATGATGCCTCAATCAAGGAACTCCAGCTTGCATTCGGGCAGCATGGAGTGGACAGAATCAAAGACAAAAAAGTAATTAGCACACCCGTGGGAACATCTACAGTCAAAATCACATTTTGGAACCTTCATGGCTTCTCGAACCTTGAGCCAAGCTCAATAATTGGAGATTCCGACATCATCGCAGCTTGTGAAACTTGGATAACCCATACGTACACACCTGTTTATCTGAATAAATACAACATCTTTTGGTCCGAGGCGTTGAGAGAACATGCAGTAGGTAGAGCAAGCGGCGGTCTAATAACGGCAGTTAATACACAATATAACTCCTCGTTAATCGAAGCTTCCCCTTGGTGGATATTCACTGAAATTCAACTTGGATCATCCGTAGCTGTTATTGGGTCAGTATACTTCCGCAAATGTCTCGACCTCCGTTACTTACTCGATATTTTTCAGAGCATCATCGACGACATCAAAACTCAGCGCACATACGACTTGTTTATTATAGGCGGTGACATGCACGCTAAAGTCGGCTCCCTGAATCCATGGCCAGCTGATCTCTTCACCGGAAGCCAATTATACGACATTTTTCGCACTACTGATAATTTTACCTGTGAAAGGGGTCGGATGATCACGGAATTCATGGTTGACAACGACTTTGTACTTTTGAATGGGAGGACAGTCAGTGATTCTCCAGCTCAACCGACGTACGAAAACCTTGGCTCATCAATCATTGACTTAATTTGGATTGACATACCGTCTCTGCGCCTTGTAAACGATCTGGTAGTTCAAATGGAGCCGTCCATGTCCGACCATTATCCAGTATGTCTCAGTATCTCGCTGGAAACCTATACTCCGCCAGTTAAAAATGATAACCCGAAAAAACCACAATTTTCCAAGATTAAATGGACGAATAACGCTGCCGATCCGTACCTTGAACAACTGTCTAATCTCTTGATTCCAGCTGACACGGAAACCCTAGCAACTGACAACTTACAGTCGCTCCTGCATTGCCACATGTACATTGCTGCTGAAAAAGCTAACCTGGTGAAAACTCTAGGTTTCGCCGGAAATAGCTGGACTACTCGCAACCCGTGGTTTGACTCAAGCTGTAAGGTAGCAAAAAGCGAGCTAAGAAAAGCATTAAAAAAACTTAAAAACGATCGAAGCAATAATATACTCAAACAGGATGCCACTCTTTGTAAAAATAAGTACCGGGAAATATGCAAAGCTAAGAAAAAAGCTCACATTGACAGTATAAAATCGGCTTTTGCCAACGTCACGGCTCCAACAGACTTCTGGGCCGCAGTTAGAAAATTCAGCTTCAAGCACAGCTCTTCCCCTGACGTCTCAATTGACAGCTGGAACAAGTTTTATGCTGCGATCTCCAAGCCAAGAGTTGTCACGCCTTCTATTTCTGCAAGCATCACAAACGACATCCTTGATGCTGAAATTTGGTTTCCGGAGCTCAACTCGGTTCTTAAATCTCTGAAACCCGGCAAAGCTGCCGGCCCCGACTTACTGACCAATGAACTATTCCAAACTCTAACGGCACAGCATACAAACTTGCTAATAGTTCTATTCAACAGATTGCTCAATGAAGAGCGTGTACCAAAAAATTGGGCAAAGATATGGTTGTCAATGCTGCATAAAAAAGGTGCCAAGTCTGACCCAAGCAATTACCGAGGCATCGCTCTTATTAATATAATTACCAAGATATTCACCAACATTTTAAAGAAACGATTAGTTCTATGGATGGATAAGGAAAAGGTCCTGCCGGACTCCCAAATGGGCTTCAGAAAAGGGCGCAGCTGCACAGATGCCATTTTCACACTCCTCAGTGCCATTCAATTACAGTTTCGACACAACGATGGCAGAGAAATATACGGTATTTTTGTTGACTTTCAAAGGGCATTCGACTCGGTACCCCATGGGCGTCTGTGGCAGAAACTACTTGATCTAAAGGTCAGTAGCAAGTTTATCAACACAATGAAATCTCTATATGATCAAGCGACCATGCAGGTTAGAACCAAGGAAGGTCTCACGGAAGTCTTTGATGTTACTGAAGGCGTCCTACAAGGCGAATCTTTAAGTCCAGACCTGTTCCTACTATACTTGCACGATTTTGAGCAGTTTTTCCGATCTAAAGGTCTTCATGGCTTGGACATCAATGGAGTAGTCGACATTCTTTTGCTGCTGTACGCTGACGACACCGTAATCTTCGCCCATTCGCATATGGATCTTCTACGCAAGCTGCGTGCCCTCGAAGAGTACTGTGACCTGAACCAGCTAACAGTCAACAAGTCAAAAACAAAAATTCTCGTGTTCAAAGCAGCTGGTAGAATACGAGAATGCCCTACTCGGTATAGGACCTACAAACAAACTTGCCTGGACTTGGTCAATAGTTACACCTACCTAGGTGTCGAGGTGTCCACCTCTACCAGAGGTCTGGCAGCACTACAGTCTGCTACTAATAAAGCAAAAAGTGCTTCAGGAGCGTCCTTGGCCTTACTGGCTAAAGCAAAGTGCGACTCTTGGAACGCGTACAACAAGATATTTGACAGTATGGTCTCGACGGTATTTTTATACGCTATCCCAGCCTGGGGTCTCTGGTATAGAAACTCCCTGGAAGCTGCTCAAACTTTCTTTTTCAAGAAACTGTTCAAACTACCCAGGAACACCCCAGACTGGGCAGTACGTTTGGAGTTCGGACTCGATCCTATGGCTCTGAAGGCCATGACCAGTATATGGAGATGGTTGATCAAAACTCTTAGGGCGGATGACAACTGCTTGCACAAAATCTGCCTCCTGCGCCTCCTCAACCTGGCTAAAAACACCACGACCGCCTCACCGCATAACTGGGCCACACAGATAAGAGCTTTTTTAATGGAATGTGACGCGTCAGATCTAATTGATTCGATCGATCCCAACCTCTGGGAATCTGAGATGGAGTCCACTCTGAATCGGTATCAAAGTATCCTTCATAGCAACGACTTAAGCGCAGCAAGAAACTCCAAGTCACTCGAATTCTCCCTGCCTCATGCAGAACCTCGGGTCCCAGTCAGATATCTCCTAATGAAGATTCCGCTCAGCAGCAAGCGTCTGATAGCCCAACTGAGGCTTTCAAACAAACATAACTGCTTTTTAATCACAGACAACCTTATGACAAAATTTGCTCGGAACTCTGCATGTCAATTATGTAATCTAAAAGAGCCGGATACAGTCGAGCACTTACTGATCACCTACCCCTACTACGTGGGCTTCAGGAATCAATATCTGCAAAATTCACTGTGCAGCAGTGAACAAATACCAGCATTATTCTCATCATCTGACGCAAAAACTCTCTATGTAATTGTCAACTACGTCACCAAGTCACTAAATCTTAGAGCCTGGGCTCTGCATCTCCCACTTGTTTAAATTGTTTAAATGTAATTGTTTGACTGAATGACTACTTATATTTTTGTACTTATACTTATATTTATAATTTATCTGAAATTCTAATCAAGACGTGATTTTATATATTGTTCTACAACGCTAATTTAATTTGAAATACCGTTTTTATTTTGTAAATTTTACACTTGGTTACCCCCTTGCTAAAAACAACCCTGTAATTGTTTAATGCAATAAAGCTATAATAAAGCTATAATAAATAATAAATATCTATGCAAAACGTCCGCCAATGTTACATGCTTAGCTTGTTTTTGGTGAGAATCGCAAATATTCAAGCATGAAAATTATGTGATCAGAGCGCTTCTGAAGTAAGTCTGCCCTAAAGCTATGTGTTAAGAGTTAGAATTGTGGAGTTTGTCTCATTTTTTATTTATCCGTGAACCAACTCTGAGATTTTGTACGTGTGAGGTTATTTCAAGTTTCATTTATCTGAAGATAAGATATTTCTTTCACAGTCGGTTCTGTAGAAGAACCGCCTTGACCCTCTATAGACCTTGTCATGAAATCGCATACGGACTGATATTTTTTTAATTGGAAACTAGTTGTGGAGAAGAAGATTCCTAGGATGCTCTCGTGATGTTCATTATCACGTCGTTCTTACGCATAAAATAAGAGTCCTCATGGTATAAGTAGCACGTCTAGTGTCATTTCAGGGGACTATATCGGTAGAAAGCCCTATTTTCGTTACTACGGTTTTCTGAACAGCGTTTGTAACTCATAGGTTACCAATGACCCATTGATCTCTCAAGGGTTGAGAACCATAACATTGTGATGTCACGTTTCAATTACTATTAAATTGAAATTCTAAATATTCACTGTAAATGAATTTATTTCTGCAGTTCCTAGTACTTTAACTCATTCTAACGTCGATTGAAAAGGATTTGACTACCCTGCTACGGCTGATATTCGATAAAGAAATATAAAAAATTAATGGATCGAAAGCGGCCATTATCGAACCTAATCTAAAATGATTAAGATACAATCAAGCAATCAAAAATATCATACACGTTCCGAGTTATTGTTTTTTCTGTATTGAGAAACGATTTCATAAATCTGAATATGTAATACAATCCTTGTTTATTCACTTTCGGAAAGTGCATTTCAGTAGAAATCATTTAGATTTTCAACTTTGATTATTTGATTTGGCGCTCAAGATTTATATTTAATTGGGAATATTTGACGCAGCAGAAATTGTCAAATTTGAAAGTTTTATAACTGGAAAACCATACGGTATGAAATGTAAAAACGTAATATTCAATCTGTTCTAATCAACGTAATAAAAAATTTGCAATGAAATCAAAATGATAAGAGTTGGATGTTGGTCGATTTGGTACGGATGTTCTCACCCCATTTATACATTGTTTGAAAAGCGGATAAAATTTCATAATTCATTCGTCACGAAATGAAAGTTGATGACAATGAATCTTAAAGTGGTTTTTTTATATAAAAGCATTTATAGAATTGCTAATGTCATGTGAGATATGTAAGACAGGTATTCCAAGCAAACTTGACGACCCTCTGATCCCAATCACCAAGGATTAGATTATGAAAATTTGAATTTTATTATTCATTTTATATCTAAAACACTCGACTCTGATTATTTCAAGAACAATAACAGCAATTCTGGATTAGATGATCAATAGTCAGAAAACAATTTCAACAGAGAAAACAATTACTGTTGAAGGTTGTTGAAGAATTTCCCGAAAATTTATCTTAAGCGATTTGAACCATAATCTGTAAATTGAACAAGCTATTATTTATTGAAACCGATCGAACAATGTAGTTTTGAAATAAAACGAAAATGGTTGAACCATGTGATGTGTCCAATGTTACGAATTATTGTTCATTCAACTGAAATTTATAGTTTTCTAACTATTCTGCCACAAAATGACTGTGTTCCAATTCGATTCGATTTGATTAGCTACTGTCGCAATTTTCAATGTTTCACTTCAACACGTTTTGGAATAGATTGTATGGTCAGTATACCTATGACAAACCCTTGAAAAAAAGAATAACCCCGGAAAACTGAGCGTCAAAAAATGAAGTTTTATATCAAATCCGAAATTATCAGGGCACAAGTTTTTCCGAGTTGATTCAAAGTATACTTGTAGTATAAGCAATATATTTATATAGCGTATATTTAATGATGATGATATTAATTTTTAAAAAAGCTTGCAGAGTTGATGATCTCATCTTTGAATGACGAACTTTGAGATCTAATGACACTTCACTGATATATAATTCTGACTCCACAAGTATAAAAATATAATTATATATCTGTTTAGGAAGAGAGTATTGTGTAAAAAAAAGTGTTTCTCTTGTGAATAACGGGAAAAATGTTTTGTCGTTTAGACTGTTAAATTTTTCGTTGCTAACTAAAAAATATAGTCACGTCAACGAAACATGTTTCTTTCGTCATTATTCTCGGAATATTTTTTTTACACTATACTACTATTTCAGATTACATGCAAGTTAAAATTATGACGTCTCTGAACAATTCTAGTTGTATTAAGTTTTATATTGACTTACCCAATTGCAAACCAAGGCTACCCGATGGTTTTCCTGGGCTTGGTACCATTCCCGGATCGTCAAGCAAATCGCCGATTCTATGGAAAAGAGATGGGAAAGTCTGGTAACTGATTATTCCTGACGTAGTTACAAGAGCATTAGACAAAATGAGACAGTTTGGCAAAGTGGAATACTTGGGGAAAAGTGCAACACTCATGTGAGACGAAACAAGATAGCTGGAGAAAAATGGATTACCTGCTGCAAAATGGGATGCCTGTGGAAGAAATGCAACACTGGGGAAAAATTGGACACCTGGGCAAAACGGGCTACTCAGGGCAAAGTGGAACATGTAGGATAAAATAGAATATCTGGTGCAGAATGAAATTCTTGGCTCAAAAATGGCCGTCCGGGGCAGAACAGGGTACCTGAGGAAAAATAAGATATCCGGGACAAAATGAAACATTAGGCCAAAATAGCTGAGAGCAATACCGTGATGTAGTATTTAGTTAGTAGAAAATCCCGTGTTAGCTGGAAAAGGAGTTGAAACGAATTTGTCTGAAATTAGAAGGTTGTGATTTATTTATCATTGAAGTTCAAAAATTGTTATGCTCATGTTTCAAGACGTCGCGTCAGTCGGACTTCTTTTTTATTTCAAACCTGGGCTCGTTGTGTGGGCTTGGAGCGTTTGTTAAATTATGTTGCGTATCGACTAACTTAAAATTGAATTATGATCTGGCAAGAAGACATGGTAGGGTAGACTAGGTACAGTTGTAACAGGGAACTGGTAAAACAAACTGAATACCTCTCGAATTATGGGAGGACAAACACGTTCAGACGCGTAAACTGTTTCTCTCTTCCCTAAACCCCTCGCCGAAACGCCCATGACTCGAGAGTTATTCATTGCGGTTTAACTATACCCTGTTACGACTGTGTTCAGTCTACCCTACCGTTAACCGTGCACCAGGCGATTCGCGTAAAGCCCATCACAGCACTGATCTCTCAACCCGCTGTAAAGTATTTAGTCTCGTTGTTGGCGACCAGGTATTTTGCAGCCAAGACTTTCCAAAGGTCCAAACGGGTTTTTTGTACCATAAAAAATCTACCGTGTAGATGTGGGGACTCGAACCATGGCTTACTTGGTCGTTGAAGTGACGTTGCGAGTACAATGCCCATTCGTTGTTGCTACAGAGCATAACCCTAATTCATCATTAATCGTATGACTTGGAAAGGAATTTTTCCGTATCGATGAGCTATAACATTCTATTGCTCCAAATGTCATAAATGAAGAAAGCTTAATTTCCTTATATATCAACTAGCCTCGTTTTGTTCAATAGATGGAGTTCAATTGAATTGAAAAAATATATATATTTTTCTGTGACACCTCTTTGGAAAGTTCAATTTTTGAAGCTTGTCACACATGCACAAAGTGCTTCATTTCCGAACAGTGCGGTTCAACGATGTTGGCGCATGTGTACAACTGAAACTCTCGAATTTCTCGAGGCGCAAATGATAGCAGTTATATGTGATTGCACCTATTTTGGTTTATACAATTCTATTTGTTGAAAGCATAACCACTTATGTTGTTTCAGGTCTTTCTTTGTAAATTACACTATAAATTGATACTGCGAATATACGATGACCAGTTTTTTTTTTGTTGTTTTTTTTTTTAAACTATGCTGCGCCAGACTTGCCGGGCTAGTTCACTCGCCTGAGAAGTAACTGGAAAAAAACGTACGTACACATGAGTGAAATGCAAGTAGATATATGCTTATATTGTCACGAAAGCCGCATGTATGTATACCAATGTCAATAATTATTAATATCGCTTTAGAGACGAGGAAGCATACCTTTCAATTCATTAGTAAATTCATAATTATTCATTTATAAAACAGTTCGTGGCATGACCAAAGCGCAACGACGTAGTCGACCGTCAGCAACGTCAGCGTCTCCGCGCCCGACAGATCCCGGGTGTAATCAACACCGGGATGAGGCGAGCGCGAGATCACGCGCTTCGAGGATGACCGTCGCGAGGCGAGCCTTTGTCCTAAATTGTAAATTCAGCAAAAACCTCGCTCGCTGCCCGAGGCTCCAAGGGGTGTCGGACGAGCGAGCGAAGTCAGTCCCGTTAGAGAGAGGATCAAACCAACGTCAACGGAAACAGGCTCCTTCCAAGCTGTCGAGTATAGAGATATCTGTCTTAGAGTCACCGACGAATAGAGAGAGAATTTCTCTAATTCTACACGCGGTGTTCAAAGCGTCTCGCTTCGCGACGTCAGCCTTTCGAAGTTAGATTTTAATTGTAGGAAGCTGTGCCACGAACTTAATGAAGTTGTGTATTCTTAATTTCATGTGAGTGTAAAAGTGTGTGCCGTTCTGCGAATTCGGAGCTGAACCACCGAAGAGTAAGTGCGAGAGAGAGATAGAGTAAACACCTAGGTTAAGAATATTCTTGTAAGCTTCCCCGTCTCCCATTTCTCTTGCCATCTTTTTCATTAAACATTTGGGTTTCATAGAAAACATTCCTAAATTTAATATTGAAATCCTCCAATCCATTTCACTAGGATCGTCCTGCAGAGGGCGATCGCCAACTTACCCACGGAAAAATTAAATATAAACCTCTACGGTTACCTAGAGGGTCAAGTCGTCGCGTGCGAGATCGCTCCACACGTGACAATATACGCATATTTTTACGAAATCCACGCACACAAATCCACAGTACAGCTTCTGTTGTAGATCCGCACACCCGCTAATTTTTTCTTCTCTTTGCTTAGACGGATAAATAACGGAAATTTATAACAAGTAATCGCACAATTCTTTCACCGGTTCCATTGTTAGCTACTGATTAAACACGCTTAGGTCAATCCTTGTCGCGAGGAGAGACTTAAACTTTCGTACTATTATTGCTTCGGCCCAGAATATTTGACTTGAATATATTCAGTTGTTCAGCGTCAAAGTTGAATAAAGACTGTTTATCTTTTCAGAACTATATTGAATCAAGCAGTGAAAGAATAGTATAATGTTTGTGCGTGAGGTATACGAATAAGACGGAGAGAAAAGTAGTAAAGAGAGAAAGGAAGATAAAAGAGAGACGAAAGAATGATACGACAAAAGAATGAGCAACTAGCTAATGTGAGATCAGTGATGACTAAGGCAGTCAGTCTGGAACTTCCGGCCGTGAATTAATACAAATACGCCCAAATCTAATCACTTACGAATAATCAACATGAGAGCTGAATTTCCCATTGCTACTTTTTACTGTGATCATACCGGCATCGGCGGGGGAGATGTAGCATTGTTTCTGCATAGAGCATTTAAGGGTAAAATTTTTGTAACCCCGACTTGTGCGTTCTCTGCAAGGTCTGAGTTTTCAATCGCTGAGCTTTCCAGTGCTAATGGGTCTAAGATGCCCTTCTGTGTAGTATATCGTCCACCCAAGATTGGCTACATGGCAGATTTTGAGGGAAGTTTCCTGCAGTACAGCTAAGTCAAAAATAGTATAATTGTCATGGGTAATTTCAATGCAGACCTTTGTTAGAATAGCTTTGATGCTACTAATCTTAATTCATTTTTCTCTGGTGTGAGTATGGATATTGTTCCTCACTGCTTAACGCATCGCACTGCTACGAGTATTACATAGCTTGACGTTTGCGAGGTTAAGCGGTTCACTGATGCACCTGAAATCAATGTTTTGTACCAATACTGGTAAGAGCGAATAATTTCGTATTCGATACGAAACCTTCACGATAAGTGAATTTTTGGGTCGCTGATTACGAATCTGAAAGCCAAATTGAAAATTTCAAAATGGCCGATCCGATATAGCGAAGCGAAATTCAAAACTTCACTTGATTCTAATGGAACTCCGTACTCGAGGGGGTTTTGACGTTGCTGATTACGAATCTCGATACTCAATTAAACAATTCACAATAGCGGATCCAATATGGTTATATCCACTGACTAACGATATTCTATTATGACTGTCACCTCCGTTATTAGCTGGTGATAAATATGACCATGACCCCAGTGCCACAGGAAGACTATGGTGGAATTTCACAAATAATTCCATCTCTATTTTTTCAATTCTACAATTTAGAATCAAAAATTTTTATTAAAATAATTTTTTTTTATCTTCAGTAGAAAATGCACGAAAACCGCAGGTTCTCGACCCTGTGAAGTGGGAGGGAAATTGCACTTTGTTCGTAAGTGGGGAATAAACTCACTACACGGAAACAAACTCTATTACTAACAGTGGAAAAAAACTCAGATCGTACTGCCTCTAGCGGCAAATCTCAATGCTTCGGTACGATGTTTTGACGCGTCCATCAAATCTCACCTCGCAGTATTAAAAGTTTCTTTTTCCCGCTTTCAATTTTTTTTTCCTTTTTTTCAAATTTGGAAGTTCTCTGAACACCCTTAAAAATTTTCAGAACGGTGTTATGAGAAATAAGGCTAGCTGAAAGATTTTTTTTTTCAACTGGGAAAAAAAATAGAACTCAAAAAAACACCACTCTGAAAAAATTTGAGGATTTACGGAAAATGTCAGTTTGTTATAAGAAAAAAAAAAAAAAAAAAATGGTAATCACCGAGAAATTTTCGATTTTTTCCAAGAATTGAAACAAAAGGATGAAGATGTTGTTACGTCCTCCAGACTTCATATTCCTTTCCCACACTCTTAGTGACCTTACGCTCTGTAGTCTGCCCTGATCGTCGGCGAGTCAGCAGATTCTTCTCTAACTCGCGTCTAGCTTGCCTCCTACATCCCGCTAAACTCCCCAGATCCGTCCTAGCGCTCGCGCAAGACACATATCCGTCTAAAGCAAGACCATACCCTTTCCCTCGACAGACTCCTTTGCGTTGACCACATACACCAACACCTCCTTGATAATAATAAACAACCGTATACTTCAAATCGTTTACTTTGCCTTAAAAGCGATCCCTTTCTACTCCATTCACTTACTGCATTGGGAGTAGTAGCACGCGAGTGCACAGTCGACGTAAACGGACCTTATGATAGCCAAATAACATCTTGGCTGGGCGTGGAGTAAGCTTCTATTACCACTCATCGGAGTCTACGCATTCTACCCCGTAACAATGTATTTGAATAATTTTTGCGTATTTTTTTTTCTCAAAAAGTAGATTAAAAAACGAAAATTTTCGAAAAAAAACGTGCCTGTTACGTCCTCCAGACCTTAGATTCTTTTCCCACACTCCTACTGCTACCTTATACCACGTAACCTCTGTTTATTACTACATTGTCTCCGTTCCCATTAAGCGTCTGCAGAATGCTCCCCCTGCCTCTGTACTGCAGCTAGCCAAGTAGTATAGCAATGGGGGTTATACTTACAGATTCCTGTTACTGACACTTACCGAACATTCTCCCCAGACTCAAACCCTTTTCCGCGATGACATCACAGTCTACCGTACCGACTTGAGGTGAAAACCATGCAACCTTACCGACAGTTGTATCGGTCGACGGTAAAAATCGCACTGCTTAACCAACAATTCTTATCGGTCGGAGGTCAAAATCGTGCTGTTTTACCGACAATCTTATCGACCGAAGGTCAAAGTCTTTATGTAGTGCTTGTCTGCCGTCAGTAGAGGGTGCGGCGGGGGCGAGAACTTTTTGACCGTCCCGCATTATTTTCCCACGATAGGACTGCTGATGTGTAACATTAACCAGTCCAAATTTCTTTCCCACGGTAGGACTGCTGGTGTGAAACATCAAAAACTCCCACATTCTTTTCCCACGTTATCAACCACGCGACATTCTAAAATTAATAGTTCCCAGGATTGTTTCTCATCCACTCGGATATCGCTGATGTGTAACATCAACCACCTTACATTCCTTTCCCACGTTATCAACCACGCAACATTCCAAAATTAATGGTTCTGAGAATTGTTTCTCACTTACTCGGATGTCGGTTTGATATCAACCACGTGACATTTTTTTGGCTTGTAACTGTCATGTGAACTTAACGATGAATTTTGAACGGGTTCAGTCAAGACCAGAGTGCAAGGTCGACCGATAGCCGCGGTATATTCAGAGCCATGGATCAGCGGTGTTGTGTTACTATCACTCTAGAAATGCAAAACATAACTCGGTTTGAGTACAGCTCGGTCAAGGATGGAGAGCAAGGTTAAATCTTACATAAGTTTTGCATTGAAAAAAATTCTGTTTTTAGAGCTAAGGTGAAGGTGAAGGTGTGAAATTATTTCATAAATATTCTTCAAAAAACAGTTTCATTGAGTACAATTTTTAGGGTACAATGGAAAGTTACTTCACAACGATAGTACAATAATTCTATTCAACAGTATCATAACCAGGATAATTTATTCGCCAGGAATGCGGGACCGTTCTTGTAGACGCTTCTGCGCGGTAACAGAAATCGTACACCCTCGCCATCCGAACAGTATGATGATTTTGTAGCCAATTTTAAAGTATCAAAACGTTTTGTGCTGCACAGATTGCGTTGAGTATTGTATGAACGTCGCACCTTAGAGACACAGCTGACGTTTTTTGCAAGGTTTAAAGCGACGGACAGTCAAAGTCCAGCATATCGATGATTTGATCTTTCGGGACAATTTTGACCAACCAATCTCGTTTTTCTTCTCCTTTTACGTACACGGTTTCAGCTTTGCACAGTCTGTCTTCAATGGTCTACTCAACTTCCTCAAACGGTATGGTTCCACAGCTCCAAGGTAAACTGTGAAAATCACGTTCTAACCAAGAATTTTGGCTTTTGTATTTCACGTCCAGACAATCCCATTCGTAAGGTGTCTTGAAGAAAAACATTAAAGGATATGCTTCGAAGTAGATTGAAATTATAGCCAATTCTTTCAATGTGAAGGTATTGTTGAAAGGTCTACGAAAGCCTTGTATGTCAAGGATGAGCTCCATCTTTGAACTGTGCAAGATAGTGGGAACGGGTCAGATTTTATACCAACTGTTTCACTTCATCACTGAGCGGGTTGTATTAGACAATACGATCGTGAACAATCAAGTTGGGCTACCATCCAAACAACAATTTTACTCAAAACTAAATTATCGGCATATATCAGACGACGACTATGCACATGCATGTCAAGTTTGGCAAACTTTCAACGTTCAAACTTTGGGAGAGTATTCGGACTTGTATTTACAGACGGACGTTTTTTTACTAGCCGACGTTTTTCAAAATTTTCGACAGAGCTGTTGGACAACGTACAACCTGGACCGGTTGCATTATTACACCGCGCCCGGTCTGTCGTTTGATGCGATGTTAAAGTGTACCGACATCGAGCTCGAGCTTCTCACCGACATAGATATGGTTATATTTATCGAAAAAGGTATTCGTGGTGGTGTGTCTCAGTGCTCGAACCCGCAAATAAGTGCGATAAGTGCTCGAATACGCAAAGGCTAACAACAGGTACATGGGGGAGGAATTCGACCCTGAGGTCGAAGAATCTTATCTCATGTACTTTGACGTTAATAATTTGTACGGTGCTGCTATGAGCTTTGCTCTGCCATACAGTTTCTTCGAATGGTTATCAGACTTCGGACAATGCGACGTTCTTACCATCTCGGACGATGCGGAGTTTGGTTACATACTGGAGGTGGATTTGGAATATCCTGAGGAACTGCATGAAATTCATAAGGATTTACCACTGTGTCCGGAGCACTATATATCTCCGATCTCGAATAGTAAGCAACCGAAATTGACGCCCACGCTACTTTCCAAGAAAAACTACGTTGTTCAGTTTAGCGTTTTGGAACAATGCTTACAATCAGGCTTGAAATTACTCAAAATTCACAGAGTTCTCAAATTCAGACAAACCCCGTGGCTCAAAAAATACATAGATTTGAATACCGATTTGCGCAAAAAATCTCACAACGAATTCGAGAAGGATTTTTACAAACTGATGAACAACGCAGTTTTTGGCAAAACAGTGGAGAATGTTAGGAAGTATAGAGATGTCAGGCTGATCACGAAATGGGATGGAAGATACGGTGCTAGAGCTACTATAGCCAAACTCAATTTTTACAACTGCACCGTTTTCGACAACGATATAATTATCGTTGGAATGAGTAAGACGAAAGTCAAATTGAATAAACCATTGCATGCAGGTTTCTCTATCAGGGATCTAGCTAAAACATATGGCTACGATTTTCATTATAATTATATTGAACAGAAATTCGGCAACCGAGCAAAATTGATGTATACGGATACCGACAGTTTGATTTACAATTTTACCGTCCCCGACATATACGAACATATGAAGGAGGACTTGCACAAATTCGATACGTCTGATTATCCGCTTGACAACGTTTATGGAATGCCTCTAGCTAACAAAAAAGTTCTCGGCTTGATGAAAGATGAGAATAACGGAAAAATAATGCTGGAATCCGTAGGATTAAGAGCAAAGTTGTACGCATTCCGAGTCTTGGAAGATGAGGAAGACAATAAACGTGCCAAAGGTGTTAAAGAATCAGCGTTGAGAGAAATAACTTTCAACGATTATTTGGAATGTGTTTTGAACCGTGAAAATTTGTCTACAAATCAACTTTTGATAATAAGTCGAAAGCACGAAGTATACACCGTAGAACAGCAGAAAGTGGAACTGAGCTGGAATGACGACAAGCGGATCGTGTTTCAAAACACAACCGACACGCTTCCGTGGGGCTACAAACCTACACCTTAGCTTTGTAATTTATAACTGTGCCATGATTTATGAAATATTATTATGTAGGATGATGAATAAGAACGCTCCGAAATATAAAAAATTGTACAACGATGCATATGTCTATCGCTTGTATGAAAAAATGGAAATGCATACTTGTTATGTATCGGGTATAAAATAAAGAGACACGTAGGTTTTTACAAAAAATTCATCTATTCAAAAGTTTTATGTCCGATTCGTTTATCCAACTGTTGTGCGTATTGTCAACACTTAACCATTTAACATACAACTTTTCTTCCACGCTTCTTCAGCACCTTCTCCACCAGATAGATATCCGGATGTTCAACCTTGAGGAGCTCTTGTTCGTAGAAACCACCAGCGATAGGTTGATCTCGGTAGGCTTTGAGCTTGTACGTCACAGGATGAGTATTTTCCACTCGGCTTATCGAAAACATTTCAGTCGTCCAATTGGGAGTGTAATCTTTCTAAAAGTCATTTTTGAATTTGCTGATTAGAACTTTGTCGCCGGATTTGAATTTTGCCGATATGGTAGGTATCGCTTGAAGCCCTCCTTACGCCTGACGTAATAACAGCCTCTCGTTTGCAACGGTGACATCGTAAGGTTTCATTCTTATGGTTCGGTGTTTGGCGTTGTTGTAAGCCGAAACCAAATCAAATACGATATAGAGTCACTTGTTGCTTCCTTGCATGCTGAACCGTTTCCACATTTTACCTTTCAGCGTGCGATTGAAACGTTCACAGATCGAAGCCTTCAAATTACTGTACGTGGAGTAAAGTTTGATTCCGTAACGTGTCAAAAGCAATTCAAATTTCGAGTTGTGAAATTCCGTTCCTCTGTCGACGTGTATATTTTTCGGCACCCGTCCTTGACTAAGCACGGATTCCATTGCCTTCGTAACGTCATCACCAGACTTGCTCATTATCGGTACAGCCCACGCATACTTTGAAAAGATATCAATGACTGTGAGCATGTACTTGTAGCCTTTGTTTAGTCCAGCGTATGACGTCATATCAACAAGATCCGCCTGCCAGGTCTCGTCGATGCCACGCACGTCTACACGTCGACGCGGATCATTCCGGCGTGCAGGCTTATGCAGTTCCCTCACCAGTGCTTGCTTTTCCTTGTTCATATTACAACGCTCTTAGTCGGGTGTCCAATTTAGAAATGTTATCAGTGTTTTGAATCGACAGGTCTCTGCCTGTTTTAAAGTCTGTGTTAAAGGTATCCAAGGCTGTATTCGTGGTGAACTCCAAAGCTTTGATCATTTGATCGAGGTTGTCGATTTGTTTTCGAAGCACGTTGAATTTTCGTCCCAAGATTTCTAAAGTTACAGCATTGTTCGGCTCTGTGGGATGTGCGACACTGCACAGTCTCTTGTTCCGTATATCGTGATGCCCGTCCGCTGTTATTTGAAATCCGACACCCGGAGGACCGCGAGTGCTCGCGGCCGTGTTTTAATCTAGATGCCGTCCAAACGCGTCAACGCTTATCTCGGTAATGAATGCAAAAACGATGGGAGTTGCTTAATGAATTATTTCTGCTTCGCGTAGCTCTTCGATAATGGAGATTATTTCGTTATTGTGACTCGGATTTCCCGATGCCTGAGATGCTAGGAGTAAACGAAGACGCTCCACTAACTCGTTTGGATCATCCCAGAAAACGTATTCCGTTTCAACACCTTGTCGAGTGATCATAGCTTGCGGAAGTAGACCTTCCCTCTTTCGGCAAGGTGATGGGGAACAATCCATCAATTCGGCAATCACAATTCTGAATTTGTAACTGTTATCGTTTCGAACAGCCCCATCGGATGAGTGATACTTTTTATGCGCGTTCGTTGCGAGAATTATGTTTTTAAAATTTTCCCGATCTCTGGCGCTCACAGAAGAACCGTCAGGCTGCTTTTTGAACAACAGTTCCAGCAAACCCTCCGTTTTCGGGTAACGCGTATTGACAATACGAATGTAGTCACTCTCAGGAGATATCAACGAATCACCGATCATGAGTCCGTTTGAGAGATTGCCGACACCGTACACGTTGTCCAATTCACCTTTTGTCTTCGCATCTCTCATCAGTGCAAAATATTCATCCTCGATTTTCTAGACCGGTGTTTCTACGATTGTTTCATCTCCTGCCGAAGCAAAGAAATCGTCCAGTTCCGAGACAGTTTCATTTTTCGTTTCATTTTTCATCTGCTTCGTTTCTTCTTCAATTTCTTCCACCTCTTGTTTTACAGGTTTAGTATCTTTTGAAACATTCACCAGTTCTTGCAACGGAGTCACTACTGGTTTGAAAACGTCACTCAATTTCTGAGTCGTAGATTCCTTGCCTGACTTTAGCAATTTATGTTTTCGACGGATCGCAGCACTTGCTGGAGCGATCTGATGTAGGACATCTTTTTGCTTGGAAATTTCAGAGCTCTGCATGTTGACGCAACCGAGTCTGCAACGCTACTGCGTCTCTCGCTCGAGAACGTTTGATTTTATGTCTTTTCCAGGCTCACAAAAGAATCGAATCCCCCCCTGTATCGTCCCTCGTTGAGCTCACTGTTTTTGTCGATCACCAGAAACCCGTACTTCTCACCGTTCCACCATGCAGAGCACACCCTTTTAAACTCTGTGTAAGACATATCGGTGTTTACATGGTCGTTGTATACGTATCTCAGTTTCATATCGTCTTGTTTGAAAAACACGAGTAAGTTTACGTTGTCGCGCAGGAGATGTTTGGGAATACGCGCGTACGTCTGACAGAGATAGAATCGGTCAACGTCGAGATGTCTACCCATGCAAAAGTAGGCTCTGATATTGTCCTGCTTCTCGCACGCCACATCGTCAAATATGATTATTGAGTTTGACCGTGCTTCTTCCGGTGTAATCACTTGCTCACGCTCGGTCAACGCAAAATACTCCGTATTCTCAACATGGTCCAACAATTGCTTCAACAATTGGTATCTAGGTTGGTTGAGAGATTTTGAGTGGATGTATATATTTTCAAATCTGAGTCCGTTGGGATGGGTTATGAGTGTGAGCAACGCATTAGTTTGACCACATTTCGACGGTCCACAGAATATTGCACGTACACTATCCGGGAGTAATTTACGGTGCCGTTTGTGCCTTTTGACATTTAGCTCCGAAAGTTTGTCAAAATTCATCATGGGAAGCTTAGTAGGTTGTTTCTCAAACCGCATCTCGGACGTGACTGATCGGATTTGCTATAAGTACCCCGTTTCAAAGCACTTTTCTTAAGTCAACGCACGAACATGATCGCGAACAGAGGTAAACGAAGCAGCAGGCGGTAACATCGTGGCAAGGGTCTGGTGAATAAAATCATCAACAGCCTTCCAGTCGAATTGCATGTACCTGGTTATCAGTACTGTCGGCCTGGTACAAAATTAACAAAGCGACTCACGCGGGGTGATCCGGGAATCAATCTTTTCGACACAGCTTGCAAGGACCACGACATTGCTTACTCGCAGAATCGTGAAAATCTTGAAGTTAGAAACGAAGCTGATAGGGTGTTGGCTGAGAAAGCTTGGAAACGGGTTCTCGCAAAGGACGCCAATTTGGGTGAGAAGGCAGCCGCTTGGGCAACAGCTAATACAATGAAGGTAAAATCAAAACTCGGCATAGGAATTCGAAAATCAAAAAATGCGGCCTTGAGAAAAATTATGAATGCTGCAAAACGTTCTATGGTTCCAAGCAACGATGCGAAAGTAGCTATCGAATCTGCGCTGAAGGGAGCTGAGAACGCCGTTAAAAGAGCGGGTGGTGAATGTAAAGTGCAAACACCTTGCGACCTACCGGTACCTTTAAAAGTGGGTGGTTTTCTACCGTTTCTGATTCCTATTTTCGCTGGACTTAGTGCTACAGGCGCGTTAGCCGGTGGTGCGGCAGGTGTAGCAAAAGCTGTGAACGATGCAAGTACTGCTAAACCAGAACTGGAAGAGAGCAAACGACACAGCAAAACTATAGAAGCTATCGCGTTGAGTGAATTTCAAAAAACTAACTGCGATGCTACCACGTCGAGCGTTGACTGATTGGGACTTGTTGAAATATGCTAAAATCTTCAAGGTTTCGCATGTCCGCGGTGTTTTTATGCGAAACGAAATGCCCAAATACGGTCCACGAAAAAACGAGTCAGCTATAATCAACCTTGACGACAAAGACGGTCCGGAAACACACTGGGTTGCATAGAAGAAACGCGACAATAATATCGAATTCATTGACAGTTTCGGCAACCTTCAACCACACTCAGACCTCATAAAATACTTCGGCGTTGGTAGCGTCAAATACAATCATGAAAGGTACCAGGATTATGATACATTTGAATGCGGACACTTGTGTCTGAAATTTCTAAGTGGTGAGCTATATAAACATGGTGCATGATTCATTAAAGTCAGTCTATTACTTGCAGTCATGGATGATTCGTTAACGTCAACGATTTCGGTAACCTATTCGATTCTCGAGGCACAATATTTTCCACCGATCGAACTTGCTCGTGATAAAAGTTATGCTCTCCGCTTGGTAGAATTTGTTAACCTTCAATTCGATTCCCAACGTTGATGTTGGTCACAATAAAATTTACGTAGCTGATAAAGTGATTATCATACCTACCGGCAGCTACGAGATCGAGGACATAGAGAAGTATCTTCAAAACGTGCTAAGAAATACAGATACCAGACTTGCCATCAAACCCAACAATAATACGTTACGCAGCGAAATCACATGCAACCACACGACTGACTTTGAGCCGAATGATTCCATTGCTCAACTTTTGGGATTTACACCACGTGTATTGGAGGTTAATAAAACTCACGAATCAGACGTGCCTGTAACTATACTCAAGGTCAACGCGTTGCGATTCGAGTGTAGCATTACAACGGGCGCCTATGTCAATGGACACAAAGTACACACCATTCACGTCAGGACCATAGATCACGTTCAGCTCCGGTTAGTGGATCAAGACGGAGACCTGGTTAATTTTTGTGGATAAGTTATTACTGTGAGACTACCCGGGTAACAATCTCAGGTGGCAACTATATGGCGGCTACATGGCCAAACCAACCTAGCTATGTGGTCGCAATGTAGTCAGTTCGTAGTTTCATCCCGGCATATACATGGCAACGACAACCAACACATGTGGCAAACATGAGGTTATGATGTGGCATATGTTTTTGGCTTCTTGATGGTTTTGAGGTGGTGGCTATATGGCCAAAATAGTCAGCTTCAATCTGGTTTCTACCAAGCTCTCACAAGGCCAAGCTCCCATGCGCCTATATCAAAATCGAGTAGGTGCTGGCTAGTTTAGCCACCTGGATGCCATGTCGAAACCAAGAAGTAACTGAGAAAATTCGCCAGCTCGCTGCCATACGGTTGCCGCATAAGTTGGTTGTCGTTGCAGAGTAATAGCCAGGAAAAAGCCACGAATCCCTCACGTGACGGCTGCACAGCTATAACCGGGTCTAGCTATGTAGTTTGCGTACTTCCGCTACCTAGCCGCCACCTTGAAACCAAGAAGTAACCATGAACGTTCACCAGGTCACTGGCATACGGTTGCTGCATAGGTTGATCCTCGTTGCCGAATATTAAAGCTGGCTAACAGCTACGAATCCCTCACATGGCAGCCACATACCTATAGCTGCCATGGGTTTCGCCATGTAGCCAGTGATTCCGCTACCTAGCCGCCACCTCGAAATGAAGAAGTAACCATGAAGGTTTGCCAAATCGCTGCCATACGGCTGCTTTACGAGCTCGTTATAAATGCGATATATAAATACAAGAATGACATTTTTTTTTCATCTTAGAAGTGCAACTGTATGAATTTATAGCACAATTTATGATATAAATTGTTATGATATGAACTTGTACATTATACATCAAGTACCTCTATATGTATAATGTATATATATGTGCAGTAAACCAAGTCGAACTGAGGACGTCCAAAACGTAATTAACACGAATTAAAAAAAAATTAACATAAATTAAAAAGAATCAGCACATGCTTAATTCATTTCAATTCTATTTATAATTTCCTTCAATTCGCATTGATTTCGTTTTTTTGACGTACTCAAAAACGTACGTTCGATTGAATTCATCTGTGGTTACTAGGTAGTATATATACTTTTTTGCGAAAAAGCTTTACGACAAATGGATACTTCTGCATGAAAGTTATACGGCGGTATGAAATACCATGGAAAACAAGTTAGAAATATATATAGTCTAATTGATTATCAGTACATGTGTTATACTCAAAATTGTTGTACCAAGGCCCTTGAAAATATTAGGCCTATAGCAACATTTTCGTTTTTCGTAATAATGACAAATCAAGAAAGGCTAGCGAAAAAAATTTTATGAAAATTTATCAGGCTCCACGAGCCTTTTATAAGATCAATTAGTCGAGTGAAATGCCAATAAGATCAATTATTCGTCACGAACCAGACGCAAAAAGACAAAAACGCATTAATAAATCATGTCAATCGCTCGAAAACCCAGTTTGATTCAACCAATCATTTAAAATATATGCTTCAGTCCAAAATAAAAATGTAAGGTTTAAAAATAACATACATGTTGATCCAAACCATGGAGACTAGAGACAGAAGCACGAACTGCTATGCTCAATAGAAAGTGAAATACGTCATGAAAAATGCGTCGCTGGATGGCGCTGGAGAGCTCAAAAGGTTGCAGTCGAGTTCGCTAAATTCTCGCCGGCATATTGCATGTGTATACTTTATACTAGCCGCCCCACAGACACCCGGACAGTTCCCCCCTCGTGGCTTACAATAGTGAATTGTGCCTCGTCGCGGTCCGCTCCCACCTCACACCTACTCGAACTGAAATACATTTCCGTTCGCTCAACTGAACAGCAGTTCGTGCTCCTATCTCTAATCTCCATGATCCAAACTATCCATACGCAATTCAAAACCGTTCCCGGGTTGGGAAACTAGAGCAATATCGATAACAATAATACACTGAATCGTAGAACTCAACGTGTTTATGGAAGATATTTATTCATAAAAAACTTCTAAATGAAAAACTATAGTGTTACACCATTAGCCGGTGCTGCTGCCGCTCTCGCAGCGCACGCCGCGTTCCTATTTTTCCTTTCTTCGCCACGATCACGTGCGCCAATCAGGTAGTGGCCCACGAGGCGCAGAACATCTTTTTCACTCTGCCCGCCGTATTTTTCCAATGTTGCACCTACAAAAAGTGAATGATGATAATTCAAAAACAATTATAAACATGTGTGTTGAAAAAATGATCTGACAAAAATAAATTTTCCATATTCGTCGTACTAATAACTGTTCAATAAACTTATGAAGTGTTGACAAGATAAGTTCAAAGATTTCACGAGCACGTGGTTACCCAACAAGTGGTTTTATTCAACATAGCTGATTTGCCATCTACGGTGATTTATAGATAAGTTATCTCAATTACAAGTATTATTTGAAGATGGTTGATTTTCGAATTAAGTAATTTTGAGGAAGGAACCTCGACCTAACCTAATCTGAGCAGAGTAGTCAAGTACATTCTGTGAAATGTCGGTTGCGGGAGGGATATGTAGTGAATAGTGTCAAACATGAATCTAGAATTTATTACGGTCCATATAGGCTTGGAAATTCATGATGCTTTCTTATTTAGAGATAGGTAGATTCTCGTTACGCTAACTGATGTGCTGGATTAATGTTGTAAACGAAGTTTCAGTGCGGGTGCCCTTGTTATATTTTATTATATTCATTAAATAACACTCACAGACCAACGCTTTGTAGCTGGTCAAGGCCGAGAAATTTTTTTTGCCTCCCCTCTTTCCTTGCCCGCTGTACTCCAGGGCCAGGCCATTACTAAAGATCTTCCCCATTACGTCGCGTATGAAATCTTTGACTCCAGTGCCTCCACAAGTTTTCAGCAGGTAGTGAATCTTGATACAAAATCAATAATCATTATGCGGTATACCAAATATGTTACATGCTTAGCATGAAGGATTTGTTCACTTAGTTAACCATATAGCTTCGTGCACGAAACTGATCCAGAAGTATGATCGAAAAAATACGTTTAGTTAACTTCTGTTTCAATCATGTAGCACATTAGGACAAATGTCATGTATAACCTTGCACTCAGAAACTAATGTGAAGTGAAGTCAATTCTAAAAACACTTACTATCATAGTTCTGCCGCTGCGGTTAGCAGTACAAAATTCTGTATACCATACGATTCTATTACCAAATTACTTCAATTTGTGAGATATAATGCATTATATTAAGAGATTACCCAATCTAGTAGATAATCACTGTAGCAAAAGTAGTTTTAACTTGTGTCGAATCACACCGAAGATGTTTTACATTGGTCATTTTGCGTAGGAATTCTAGCAATATGGTTTGCTCAATACAAGTGGTTAGAAGTTTGTTTATTTTTCTAAGTTAAACTTTTCTGTATTGTTCCAGATATAATTTGACCTCCAGTACTTGGACCGAGTTTTAAGGTTTTTTCTCCTATTTCAAAATTTTAGGAAATTCACAGAATATGTAAAAAATGGTTTCCTTTTACTATAAGATTAGATTTTTTGGTATTTCCCAAGTGAAAGTAACTTATGATCAATTCTTATCGTAATTTGTATGATTATTATTCAAATTTGAGGTATACAATACCATTACTCAATGTTGTTCATTAATCTCAAAATTTCAATACATTTAAATAATTTTCGATGCTTCTTTACAGCCTAAAGTAAAATCTCGACTATAGATTGAATCTGTTCACACGTCAACACTGCTTTTCGGGGTTTGATGTATTCCCAACAATACATAAGACTGAAGTTAGTAACGTTAACGCAACGAAACATGGGGGCAAATGGGGCAATCACTATTTTGCAAGCTTATAGTGAGTTTGCAGTGGTCAAGTTTTCAAAATATGAATACATTTTGTCTTATTATGATTTATTGCATTTCAGATATTTCTGCAATTCTAAAATAACGATTTTTTCGAAACGTAAATCGTTACAATAACGTTACTAACTTCAGCCTCATAACAATACAGTATGTTATACTAACAATAAGATCTTGATATACTAAGATCTCTTCATATTGACAAAATGATACTGATGCCATTTCTCTTACATACTTCTCAAGTTTTAATTTTATCTAAAATTTTTATAATCATTGTATGAATTTTTTCTCAAAATGAAAAAATACAGCCTCAATGAATGGAATCCTTCGACCGATATTCTTCTCTCAAAGTAAGCATTTTAAAATTTTTCTTCCAAAAACAAAATTAGCTTGTGACAAGATAAGATAAATTTGAGCACTCCTGTAACCATTGATAACTTACTAATAATTTGTATTTCTCCTTTTCTTCGAGCGTCGCCTCAAATTCTACGACATCGAAGTGGGTTTTTGAAGGGAAACAATTTCCAAAAGTTTCTCCGAACTTTTGCAAAGCCTCCGTCACCTCTGGGGACTTGGCGAATTTAATGCACTGACGCAGCTCGGTCACAGCATCAGTTATCTCCTTCATTGATGTCAACATTTCGTTCTGCTTGACATCGCGGCGTTCTAGCTCCATTACAAGGTCAGAGAATCGTTCTGAAAATATTTCATCATAATATATTGTATATAGTTTTGTTTTTTAATATGTTCAAACTTTTTCCTAATTTATTAACATAATTCTGGATATTTATAGTAAGTTTTGATCATTCTTCAAACTGCTATTTTTTTTAAATTTATCTAATTTATTTATTTATTATTATTTCATTCCCTTATTAACATTTCATTCATTTATCATTACTGTTTTATTTATTTATTTTCCTTCATACTCATCTTGTTCATAATTAGCCTTCGATTATTTATTATTGTTGAGAATTTGAGAATTTTATTGTTAGGTGATTTTCGGGATAAGTAATAGTTTTTGTAGATAATCCCTTCAATACGGTACGTTTTCGTTTCAGTCCATTTATAATGAAGCTACCAGTCAGTCTAGAATTGCGTGGCTTGCGATACAACGCATTGGTGATACATACGTTCCCAGAAACAAAGATCTGTTGGTTTCGTTTTTTGTACATAGAAAAGACTTTGAGAATTTTATTGTTAGACATGCCCTAACTATACGTTTCACGATGCCGATAAATATTAGATGCATGATGTCCAATACGAATTGTATGACAAGACCAAAGTCCTCGTCACGATCACGTGCGCCAATCAGGTAGTGGCCCACGAGTGCAGAATATCTTTTTCACTCTGCCTTCAAACTTCTGATTTTTAATGCAATTATGAATGAACTGTGATTAACTCCTAGTCGAGTATTATTTGCAGTCAAGGTTAAGTGTCCCACATAATTTTTGAATGGGAACTTCTAATACGCGAAGCAAATTATGTACGTTGAAAATCAGGAGCAACTGAAAAAAAGCTGCAATGGACAAATACGTGCAATACTGATAATACGACTGAAATTTTGTTGACAAGACCTTTTCTGTCAGCGAAAGTATGCGTTTGTTGAGTGTGATTTTAAAACGTACCTCATTGACTGCTCATGGTAATTATACATTTCTCATATTATACAACAATTTATTATTCATGGAAAGTAATCTTTTTTATTTTCTACAATACTTTTTTTTGTACTTTTTTATAACCAGTTTTGTTATTGTTACTGTTAGGTCAAATAATTTTCGTCTCTTTTACAGGTTTTAGAGGTGCTGTATGCAAATCCATTGTCTATATAAAACCGATCATGCACCGAAATTGTGTATCCAAATTTTCACATACAGATCCACGGATATCATGAATCAGCTAAACTGGTCTAATGGTCTACTTTGTCTTCGAATTGTTCCTCGTGTCTACCCGATTATCAGATCTTGTCAAATGGTAATACGTTTACAAAAATTAACAGTCACAAAGTCAGAAAGTCATCTGCAAATTTGAGTAATCGATTTATTGGGTGATCTCACCAGCTTTTTAATCTGTCCCGAGTAATTTTAAAATGGAAAGGCACTAATGTCTTGTACAAGGCATAATAAATTGTCCACATTGACTGTTTATCTGGTGCGTAAAGTAAATTAGGGCCATCTAGTGCTACCGAATGCCTAAGTATACAATTTTACTTTAAACGTTCACTCTGAATGATGTGATCTGTTTACTAAAAATTCGTTGCTATTGACGATCACTACTGTTCTCATTAATTATTAATTGTTCCAGAATAACCCACGACTCACCTAATATTTTACTGCACTCGTGGCACGGCGGTGCAGCCACTGTAGCGATCACAGGATCTGTCCGCACAGAGGTGTCAAATGTTGCAATCGATTTCTCCCTCAGTAACATCGAAGACTCCTTTGTATTCTTTTTACCTATATATAACCGTATTTTGGTATTGCCAACGGTAAGATCATGAAAACAGCGCATTATTATCGAAGTTTTGAGTATTAGCTCTGCACAAGTATAACATCATTCCAAAATCTTTTGATTATTTTCGTTTAGTATCTCATATTCTTGAGTTTTGCTAATGCCTTGAAATTTTTGAGTTTCAGAAATAGAGATTCTCTCACCGGAATCTGATTGTACGGTCACAAGTTCCCTGGCCTTGAGTCGAGGCTCAGTACCCACATCGCTTGACTCCTCAAGGATACTTTCCTCCTCGGCATCAGTAGCCAATTTCATGGCTTTCTTCAATGTTCGAAGTACGGTAATTACAATAAACATCAATATTGTTGATGAAAAATATATATTTAATAAATGAAGATAATTCAATGAATAAAGTATAGAAATTGTTAGATAATAAGTTTAATTGTTGAGTGTGACTGAACAATAAAATATGATGATTTACCAGTTGAGGTAAAGCATCACACCACATTGTACTGCAGCCAATCTCTGCCTGGGTCTAGCCGTTTTTTCAGTGCCTCGTCTAGTCTAGTCGAGAAGTGAGTTTTCTGCGAAAATTAGTTACAGGTCTCGTAAAAATATGAGCGATAGCTCATTCGATCCGGAATCACAACCCGAAAAAGGAGTTTTTTGGATTTTTTCTGCCGATCAAAATTACGATTGTTATTAACAAAAAACTAAAAAAAAAAAACGCCCTTTCGTTTTTTGGCTATAACTCAAAAATTATAAGTGATGGCGAAATTTAAAAAAAAGATCCTAAAAGAGGAGGAAATTTCCGATGAAAAACTCCGTACTCCCGGAATTCTAGCTCCATTATTTATAATTTTAATTTAACGCTGAAAGTAGGCTTCCGCGCGGCAGTTTCAGCATGCGCGCGCCGCCACTATAGAGAGTACTGCACATATAATAATTTTTTTATGTCATTTAATGTTTTTTTAAAAATTTGAACAAATTCAGGGGTCATCTAGAGACTTCAAAGAATACGGTCCCGTTGGAATTTTATGTCTATCTCAATTTTTCAAAAAGTTATGCAATTGTTAAGTAACTAACTTTTTCCGGGTTTCCGTTATTAAAGAACCCGGTATAAAAGTTTAAATAATAAACCTAAAAATATTTTGCTTCTTGGAGCCTTTTTTTATAAGCATGCTGAATAAGATGACGTCATAAAACTTTTATAAAATTTTTTATTTTGTTAATTATGAATTTTCACAGTAACGAAAAATGGAAAATTCAAAATATTGTTGTTAAAAAAATTTTTTTTTCAATATGTTAAGCTATCACTGATTTCAACTCTACTTTAGACATCAATCAATACCAGTTTTAATTTTTTTATGTCATTTGTTTATAAATTTTTTATAAACAAACTTATAAATTTACAATTTTTCAAAATTTTTTTTTTACCATATGGTTGTAATGTAGAAATAATGATTTTTAAAAAAAAAATTTTTTCTTAAAAACATTATCTTATTGTTGTTAATCGTTTGTCTCATTTTTTCATTACTTTAATAAGTTATTAAGAAATCGTTTTTTTTCTAAAAATCATCATTAACATTTCTCAATAGAATAGCAAAAAAAATTTTTTTTTTAATCAACAATTTGTTCATTTATTTATTCAACAATTTATTATAAACTATTTTTTTTATTTGTTATAATTTTTTTCTAGAAGATCAAAAAATCACAAAAACAGCTACCTGCAACAATATGGCAAAAAAAATTTTTTTCTATTTTTAAAAAATTATCTTGTTTTTTTAACACGGCTAAGTCCAACGCTGACTCGATTTGTCAACTAACAACTTGCTGTAACTTTGCAACTATTGCAGATACAGTTTTCGACCTTCAAGTCATTTTTGTGCAGCATGAGTTGAGCTTCCTAATAAAATTTTAAACTAACGTTTATCAATTATAGTTTACTAATTACACGCTTTTATTTACAAAAGTTTACATTGTCTATTCCTTACAACCCTTATATCTCATAAACAATTAATGTTACGACAAATATGCTTTTAGGCATTCTTATCACCCGATTATTAAACTATTCGAATATATTTTTTTTATATTTTTAATCTTATTTGTTTATGAGATTTTGGAATTTTTCTTCAATTATAACATATTTTATGGTCTTCTTTAAGATTTCGAAAGTATATAGTAATTGAAATTACACATTTTTTTTGTTTATTGTATCGTTAAATTCAATCTTACCATTTCTTTAATTATTATTTATATTGAGAATATGTAAATTTGAACAACTGGTGAATTTGAAAAATTAACGACGGAGCCAGGAATCGAACCTGGAATCTAGCGATGCTTTACCGGAGACTTACTCCACTAGACCACCTAGCCGCCCTGACTCTGTTGTCTTTAATTTCTCTCATAACCAGTGAGTTCAAATTTGTTTTCATGTGCCCGATTTGTATGAGTAAGAATTTCTTCCCTGCATGCACGATGTAAGGAGACTGTAGTGTGTAGATGTTATGTTTACCCTTTCAATCCTTTGCTTCCGATGAGAAGCCCGTAAGACGGCAATGCCGTCTAATAAATGAGATGCGGGTGTGCAAATCATTAATCTACGAGAGAATTTTGTTGAAAGTTTTGTTTTGTTTCACCCAATCTCATTTATTAGACGGCATTGCCGTCTTACGGGCTTCTCATCGGAAGCAAAGGATTGAAAGGGTAAACATAACATCTACACACTACAGTCTCCTTACATCGTGCATGCAGAGAAGAAATTCTTACTCATTCAAATCGGGCACATGAAAACAAATTTGAACTCACTGGTTATGAGAGAAATTAAAGACAACAGAGTCAGGGCGGCTAGGTGGTCTAGTGGAGTAAGTCTCCGGTAAAGCATCGCTAGATTCCAGGTTCGATTCCTGGCTCCGTCGTTAATTTTTCAAATTCACCAGTTGTTCAAATTTACATATTCTCAATATAAATAATAATTAAAGAAATGGTAAGATTGAATTTAACGATACAATAAACAAAAAAAATGTGTAATTTCAATTACTATATACTTTCGAAATCTTAAAGAAGACCATAAAATATGTTATAATTGAAGAAAAATTCCAAAATCTCATAAACAAATAAGATTAAAAATATAAAAAAAATATATTCGAATAGTTTAATAATCGGGTGATAAGAATGCCTAAAAGCATATTTGTCGTAACATTAATTGTTTATGAGATATAAGGGTTGTAAGGAATAGACAATGTAAACTTTTGTAAATAAAAGCGTGTAATTAGTAAACTATAATTGATAAACGTTAGTTTAAAATTTTATTAGGAAGCTCAACTCATGCTGCACAAAAATGACTTGAAGGTCGAAAACTGTATCTGCAATAGTTGCAAAGTTACAGCAAGTTGTTAGTTGACAAATCGAGTCAGCGTTGGACTTAGCCGTGTTAAAAAAACAAGATAATTTTTTAAAAATAGAAAAAAATTTTTTTTGCCATATTGTTGCAGGTAGCTGTTTTTGTGATTTTTTGATCTTCTAGAAAAAAATTATAACAAATAAAAAAAATAGTTTATAATAAATTGTTGAATAAATAAATGAACAAATTGTTGATTAAAAAAAAAATTTTTTTTGCTATTCTATTGAGAAATGTTAATGATGATTTTTAGAAAAAAAACGATTTCTTAATAACTTATTAAAGTAATGAAAAAATGAGACAAACGATTAACAACAATAAGATAATGTTTTTAAGAAAAAATTTTTTTTTTAAAAATCATTATTTCTACATTACAACCATATGGTAAAAAAAAAATTTTGAAAAATTGTAAATTTATAAGTTTGTTTATAAAAAATTTATAAACAAATGACATAAAAAAATTAAAACTGGTATTGATTGATGTCTAAAGTAGAGTTGAAATCAGTGATAGCTTAACATATTGAAAAAAAAATTTTTTTAACAACAATATTTTGAATTTTCCATTTTTCGTTACTGTGAAAATTCATAATTAACAAAATAAAAAATTTTATAAAAGTTTTATGACGTCATCTTATTCAGCATGCTTATAAAAAAAGGCTCCAAGAAGCAAAATATTTTTAGGTTTATTATTTAAACTTTTATACCGGGTTCTTTAATAACGGAAACCCGGAAAAAGTTAGTTACTTAACAATTGCATAACTTTTTGAAAAATTGAGATAGACATAAAATTCCAACGGGACCGTATTCTTTGAAGTCTCTAGATGACCCCTGAATTTGTTCAAATTTTTAAAAAAACATTAAATGACATAAAAAAATTATTATATGTGCAGTACTCTCTATAGTGGCGGCGCGCGCATGCTGAAACTGCCGCGCGGAAGCCTACTTTCAGCGTTAAATTAAAATTATAAATAATGGAGCTAGAATTCCGGGAGTACGGAGTTTTTCATCGGAAATTTCCTCCTCTTTTAGGATCTTTTTTTTAAATTTCGCCATCACTTATAATTTTTGAGTTATAGCCAAAAAACGAAAGGGCGTTTTTTTTTTTTAGTTTTTTGTTAATAACAATCGTAATTTTGATCGGCAGAAAAAATCCAAAAAACTCCTTTTTCGGGTTGTGATTCCGGATCGAATGAGCTATCGCTCATATTTTTACGAGACCTGTAACTAATTTTCGCAGAAAACTCACTTCTCGACTAGACTAGTCGCTCCGTATAGCCTTTGGTGGCCACATACAAACTGTCTTACCGCCAGCTGTCTTTGACAGCCAAGCAGTAACAACTGCACTCACCGTGTTGTCGTCAAACAAGACGACAGAGTAGTTTTTTTCAGTCATCTTGCTAAGCTGAAAAATTGAAAGTTTACTTGTACAGGGTGGCCACTAAATCTCCATCACAAGATTCCCTGACTTTTCCAGGTTTTCTAGACAAAAATTTTATAATTTTCCCTGACTTTTCATTGAAATTCATTTAAAAAGAAAATGTATGGAAAATACGTATATTTTCATTAATTCATTATAACCAATTTATCCGAATTGGTCAGGGAAAATTATAAAATTCTTGTCTGAAAAACTTGGAAAAGTAAGGGAATTTCGTGATGGTGATTTAGTGGCCACCCTGGTATAGTACTGGACTAAATTGGTTCAGATTAATGCAACATTTTTACGGCAACTAATTTTGCACCCTTCGTGAAAACTACAGTTTTTGCTCTGATGTCTGTGATATTTACTAATGTGTGTTTTCGTTTCAGTCTAGTTATAACGAAGCTACCAGTCAGTGTGGAATTGTGTCGCTTGCGAAACAACGCATTGGTGATACATACGTTCCCAGAAACAAAGATCTGGTTTCGTTTTTTGTACATAGAGGAGACTTTAAGGATTTTATTGTTAGACAGAATCGCGTAGTTATTTGGTGATTTTCGGGATAAGTAATAGTTTTTGTAGGTAATCCCTTCGATACGAACCCTGTCCGGTGCGTCATCTCTCTGTCTAGTTTGTCTTGCAGCTGTTTTTTGAGTGTACTCGATTTTCGGGTCTTCTCGAATAGTGATGCGTTTAGAAATATTGACGGTCGCTAATTCAGAAAGTCGTCGACAAATTTGAGCAAGCGGTTTATTCGGTGATCTGACCAGCATTTTAATCCGACCCAAATAATTTTCAAAAGGAAAGGCACTAACGAGCTGTAATGAGCATGATAAGTTTTCTATATCATCCGGTAGGTGAAGCAAATTGTGTACATTGGAAACTAGAAAATGTTCGCCATATAACTCTGGAATTTGCTGTACGAATTCCCGAAGTAAATCTCGTGCTACTTGAATTTCATTTGGTACAAGATCTCTATCGCAGAGAATACGCATCGCTGCGTGTAGTTTTAAAAAGTTTCTTGTGAGGGGTTTGCTGACTAGGCCTTTAATTACTGATGGACAGCAGTACATTAGAAAAAATTTACATTCGGTTGCCTTCCAAAGATCGATATCCGTTACTTGTCTCAATTTTCGATGAAATTCTTTTGCAATATTTGTGAGAAGGTCTTTGATTCTTTTGTTGATCTCTTGAATCACGTCTTCATGAAGTTTTGTATTAGATCCAGACCCCGTTACCCATGCCTTAACTATACGTTTGACGATACCGATAAATATTAGATGCATCATGTCCAATACGAATTGTGTGACGAGACCAAAGTTTTGAATTGACTTCAACGGAGTCGAATGCTTATGATGTTCCATTTGAGTTTGCCGAATAAAGCTTTCATCGGTACGTTTTTCTGCATCCATTTCCGGAAAGATGAAAGTTTTTTTTTCCCCCTCAGTTTTTTACCGCGCTGGACGCATCTCTCGCAGGAAAAACAACCGTTATGCCCATAAGTACCCTTCAAGAACGAACGCGCTAGCATGTCGCAAGAAAAGCATTTCACTTTTACGGAAAATTTGAATTCATCTATTCGAAGACCATCATTCTGTAAGACGTTCACTTCTTTCACAAAATCATTCAAGTATTTATCCAAATCTAACGGTTTCGTGTTACCCTTGTATAGAGCTACTGCAAACGGAGGGAAGTTAACGTCAGGATGAAAAATTTTGCAGAGGATAGGCCAAAGTTGTACTTTCAAATGACGGTACAAAGGTATTCCGTCGACGTTAAGAATTAGTTCTATGACTTTTCGATGTTGGATTTTATATATTTCTGATACGCTAGTGTTTTGCAATAGAGCCACCAAGTGTTGCTGAATGCCCAAGTACACAAATTCGCTTCCATCGTTTAATCCAAATGATGTGATCTGTTCAGTATTATTTGTACGTAACAAGGTTCGCGGATCAGATGGTAATTCCGGATGTAATTGTTTCAGTACAGTCAGAATTGCTTTTATTGCTTGGTGACTAATATTATGTTCCAAAAATGCTGTCGCTAATTGTTTTGTCCAAGATTCCGGATTTGGCTTATACACGGCTTGCTCAGCGTCAGCTACCGAATCTACTTCGGGAATGTCTGGTTCCGGAAGTCTGTTGTGATCGGATAAGTCAGGGTCTGAAATTCTGTCTAGATCAGATGATCTTTGTCCGGGAACACTGTCGTCATTTGTCAGGTGCGGATGTAAAAGTTTTTCTTCAGGAAAACTGTTTAGTTTTGGCCTTACTATCGGCCGCGGCAGGCGAAATCCCTGATTGCTACAAGTGGGTTGTAAATTATCAGGCTTTTTTAAAGCTTCGGCAGTTTTCTTACTCGAGGCTGCCTTTAATCGTCGATAGCGTTTACAAAGTTCTGACCTCGGTGCCATGATGTTAAGCCTGCAGAGATGAAATTAAGATTTCTGAAAACTGTAATGAGGTCAAAGCACTCCTAAATTTTTATAAATTTTTTCCTCCAATATTAAATTTTTTATGATTATCCAAATCTACCGGAGAATTTGCATTTTTTCAAACTCGATAAGATAGGCCGATTTTTCTCTATTTGTTTTACAGCTCTTCAAACATTTTGATCAAACAAACGAACAAACAAAATTTGGAATGAGAAGTAAGATTTTTGAGAATTTTCTTAGAAGTTATCAGGCGTAGACTATCATTGACGCGATCTGTACATTCGTGAAGTTGTCTCCAGCTAGTAGATGAGGCCGGGATGGGCAGGGGGATTTACGCGCCAAACGACGCGCCAAGAGACGCGCTAAACGACGCGCCGAACGACGCGCCAACTGACGCGCCAAAAATATAATATCAGTCAAGAGAATGGAAATTAATTCTAATTTTTATTTTTCAGATTTTGGTCAAGTCGCTGATCCCGAAGAAAATTAATTTCATCGAACAGCATATATGACCGTTATATTTGCTAGATTTAGACGCTAGCCACATAAAAGTAGGTGGATAAAATCCCCACAACTTCGGCCTCCCCTATTTATAATTGTATAGCCCCGTAAATGAGGTAATTCCAAGATTTCTATTTTCTACAGATTCTAGGGTTCCCGATTGGTGTAGATATTCCGGTATGTGTAGGGCTTTGGTTGAATTTCGATCAAATTTGACAAGTTATTAATGTCACCTGGCGGTTTTTTTTATTAATAATGGGATTAGAATAAGTACGAGCGTCGCAGATCGTAACACAATCATTCATCCCGACTCAACCCTTTCACAATGAAACTATATGAAAGAATGTTTAATAACGTGAAATTGTACTTACCAATTATCACCCGTCTGGCACAACACTAAAACTGAATTTAATTTCGATTGAATGGAGAATGATTAAAAAAAAATTTATGAATGCAAAATTTAAATTTGTGAATTTAATTAATTTATCAGTTTAGGTCGAAATAAAATCACACTTGACAAGTTTATAATTTAGAGCGCCGTACAAAAATGAAAATCGAAATTGCTTGAATATGCAAGTATATAAATATTGGAGCGATAAAAGAGTTTTTCAATGTATGTGCTGCAGCGGCTGGAGATACAATAACGAAATTGCGGGAGTATTGCTTCTCTCGCTGTTTGTTTGCGTCCCTGGCAACCAGAAAATCTTATCGATGATCTGATTGGTGTGCATTATACAGTTGTTAAGTTAATCCGCGATTGTTTTTCAACGGTTTCGGACGAGAGAAGAAAAGCGCATCGGTTGCGCGTCATCAGCTCCCCGCAGGGCCGTAGGTATTCCGCGGGCCGCGCCCAAAAAAGAAGTTTTTACCCGAATATCGAATGCAATTCTATAAAATTATATCTCGATTCCGACTAGTAAAATGACATTAAATTATACATACGGGGTGATTCAGGACCCGTAGAAACAAATTAAGGCATCAAATTACTCAGTAAATAACATGGAAATTCCTTTGCGAAAAATTTCGTAGGGTCCCCACTCTGTACAGTGGTGAAACGAACCCACGTATTAGGAAGGTGCCAAGCACGGGCCCCGTACAAAATTGCAAATATACTTCTTATTTTCACCAAAACAGTATGATTATCAACTGTAAATGTAACGAGAGTAATATTGTGCTCAGTAACTCAAATTCAACAGTCAAAAAAGTTATGACAGAAAAATTGTCACGTCGTACGTTACTGAGAGTGCGACTGTGGCAGCGCCGTCATCTTCTCTCTCTGTCTAAACGGCTGATGAGCTGATCAGCTTTGTTTATATTGCGAGAGTTACAGTAGTTTTAGTGAAGTGTTGTTTGTATGAATCAAAATCTACAATATTATCAGACATAATGTGAGAAATAATCACGGAAAAAGGAAAGGGGCGCTCACTGCACAAAACGTGAAGGAACAGAGGGACAAAATACGTGTACAGCTCTCAGCAAAGTTTGTCAGGAAAAAGAGGTGAGTTCTCGACTTTTGACAATCTCGTCTAACAAAAGTATTTTTAAATGTATATGAACATCACATCTTGTTGTGAAAAAAAATTATAATTTATTCGGTAGATCAAAGCAAGATTAAAATTAAAATAGTAATTTGGATTTATTAGAAAGAAGACATTCAACGTAACCTAGAAGGCCGAAGAGCTGTTGAACTCTCGACATTGGAACAAGAATTATGGTGCAGTGATTGCGATACAGTATTATCGTTGAGAAACATCACTTGAGAAAACAGAAACGAACTTGCAAGTACATTAAAAGTTACTTGCACATTGTGTCGACGTACTAGTGTTGTGAAACATGCAAAACCGAAGGTGACAAGAAAGTGTTTGCAATCAACTGCAAAACAGCAATTGCTAAATGAAATTGTTTCCATTATAAGAACAACTAGAATTTGGTATAAAAATGAAAAGAGGCAGCGAGTGACATATTCCCTTTTTACAGGACTTATCGCTGGAGAGTTGCACTTGAATACGATTTTATCATCACTCAATATTCCAACAATATCTTCAAAAACCGTAAAACGGTATGAGTGACATGTCGGTGTAGCGATAGAGGAAGTAGCTACTGAGAGTTGCAAAACAGCGCTTCGGATGGAACTAGATTTAACCGATACTGTTTCATCGGTACATTGGCTTTCAGTATATTCTATATTGCCATATGTCAGATTTTTTTATGATTTAACAGAAAACTATATTTCTAACTGTGAATTGTTAGTAGACCATTATTCAAAATTAGGTGTGAGATAATTTTTCACCATGCCTAATTTGAGAAAATTAATTTATCTATATAATATATGATGTAATCATGTAACGAATGTAATAAAAAAATTAAATTTACACGACCATGTGGCAGTAAATTTATTTGGAAATGTCTGTATGCGAGTATGTGTGGTCATGTGATTGCAGACTTATGAGCTTAGACAACGCAGATGAAGATGACACAATTCTCCTGCATAACGATGCTTCTACAGAGAAACCTACTTTGGAACCTTCAAACTCTGCAAGTAGTCCGAAGGTGTCGTTAGATGCTGTTTTGCAATGCTGAGGGATAGGGCATTCGTACAACAGCTTGTCTTGCTGGTAAGTTTAGACCTTACAATAATTAGATACCATTCAGGTATAGTACTATCGTACACTAATACACCAATAATAATCTCGATGCTCTCGATAAATTTTCTAAGTTAAATAATAAAAATTCATTACTAATTAATATTAGAAATCTAAATGCCAATTTCAATAACTTACAAGTATTGAATGTCTTGAGATGAAACCTTGTATTATTGTATGTACTGAAACAAGAATACTCGATCACTATTCATTTTTTGAACTAGAGGGTATAAAATTTATTACAAACACAGTAACATAAATATTACTGATGGTGTTGTGATATATATTAAAGATTTCATTGGACACAATACCCTGATTATAAACGAGGGAAGGCTATGCATTCTAAATACATCTATTCAAAGTGAATACAATATCAAACAGGAAATTTCTGCTCTATATAGACCTTGTGATGAGCTTAAAGCTGAATTTGTAAGTAACTTGAAAAAATATTTGGAGTGGAAACAAAATACCAAAAGTCACATTATAATGGGAGATTTTGATATTGACCTAATAAAGCTTAACAATATTGACCAAGAGCATTTAAATAATCCATTGCAATTTCAGATCATGTGATATTGGATATAATCTAAGTAGTAAGATTCTTTTTTTTATTTCCTGTTGACAAACACCAGGTCAATGCTATAATTAATAAGATGAAAATAAAAAATAGTGGCGTTGACAATATCAATATGAAAACAATTAAAATATTATCAAACTATATTATTAACCCTTTGGTCCATTTAATAAACTTGAGTATTGAAAAATCTATATGACCTGATGTCCTTAAATGAGCGGATATACAGTCGGTCTTTAAAGCTAATGATGAACATCTTATCTCAAACTACAGACCTTTTTCGCTCATCTCTCATTTAATAAAAATTTTTGACAAGATAATTCACGTAAGACTTTTGAGCTTTATTGAAAATTCAAATATTTTATGTACAAAACAATTTGGCCTTATGAAAAAGATAGGTACCTGAGATGCTTTGAACCATATAACAAGTCTCATTTATAAGAAACTTGATGAAAGTCCTATAATCGCAGTCACTTATTCTTAGACCTGGCCAAAGCATTTGATACTAAATTATAAGATCCTCTTGGACAAATTGGACAACTATGGAATGAGAGAGCAGACACATAAACTAATTACCAGCTACTTATATAACAGGCAGCAGCGAGTCAAAATTAATGGATCTTTTGGTCATTTCCGAGAAGTAACCACAGAAGTCATTTTATCTTTCGCTGACGACACCGTAATTATATCTACTGATGAATCATGGCTTTTAGTTGAAAGAAAATTGAATGATTACCTCGATTCAATATATAAATGGTTTGCGCTAAATGAGTTATCTTTAAATGTAGATAAAACAGTATATATAACTTCTGGAAATTACTGCAATAGTGTGCCAAAATCCTTTCATTTGTTTATGAACGGTGATAAGTTAAATAAAGTACAACACTGAAAATACTTGAGAATATTCTTCGATTATAGAATGATATGGGAATATCACATCAATCATGTAGTAAATAACACTAAATACTTAGTCTTCTTGTTTCATAAAATGTCAAAAGTTATGTTAACTCACACATCCAGAATGATATATTATGCTTGCTTTCATAGCATAATTAGTTATGGTATCACATCACGGTGGGGTATCTGTGAATATAACTTATTACTACCTCACATTAGTAAAACAGTGGGGAAGTAAGAATAATTACTATGAAGCAACGATACTATATAACAGTCTCCTTAATACTCTCAAAGTCTCGAATAGTATAACCTCTAGGAAGGCCAAAATGAAGAGTTAGGTTTTGGCAAATATCTAATAAGTAATGGACAAAAATAGTCTGGTAATTAAAAATATACAATAACTTAAGGGGACCCGGTGGTCTAGCGCACGAAAATGACACCTATTTTCACGATTTTTTTTTTGCTATTAAAAATAAAGAAAACGATGTTCTAACTTTTTGAGCTTATTACTACGTTTATTATTCATACAAAAAAAATTTTTTTTCCTTTTCAAAACAATATTTATTATTATAAAAATGCCGCTAAAGATGACCCTCTCGAAAAATCGGATCCGGACTGCGGAGGTGATTTCGAGACTTCTACTTATCAGAAACAAAAAATTCAAAGACATTCTTAATCAGAAAGAGTGCAGTTATGGTCGGAACTAGAACAAATCGAAAAAATTGAAAATTGACAAAATGGCGGGCGTTGAAAAAAAAAGTTCGTAAAATCGGGTTTTTTTCACTGGTTTTTTAGTGTAAACAATAGGAAATTATTTAAATAAAATTATGATTCTAGTTCCGACGATAGCCATACATGTTGTGAACAACATATCCAAATTTCAAGTCATTCGGTTGAATAGTTTTTTTATTTTCACCCCCGCAGTGCCGAAAAAAGTCGTTTCGAGATAAATGAGTTTAAAGTTTGAGGTACAGATATTTTCAAAAATTGAGCAAATTTTGAATACTTACAGTTAATCCGCGATTCCGGCACCATAGAGGATCCCTTCAGAACGTTCGTATTCCGAAGGGATTATATTGTATTCGGTTACAAATGTAAAGGTAAAATGCAGAGAAGGGTCGGGAAGCTGCCGCGCTCCGAGTGCTGAACCCGTTAGGAGCGCGCGGACCGCTCTCTACCTGGAATGGGCTGTAGAAGCTATAATATTGGGAATTTCCGCATGAAAATTTCACAGTATATTCTTAAGATACTGTACTTTCGAAATATCGAAAAAAAAAAAAAAATCGATTTTTTGAAATTTCTAGACCATCGGGTCTCCTTAAGTAAATCATTAGCTAATTTTCACTATTAAATGTTTGTATAATAATTTGATTTTTTCGGGATATTTCATCAGTGGTTTTGAACCTAAATTTTCATATGTTTTATAATAGTCTCTAAGTCACTATTCTATTCTCATTTCTTGTCTTTCCAATTCTACAAACAGATAACTTGTTGACTTCTGGTAGGGTTTACTAGTATTTAAGATACTTATGTAAACTTGTGGAATAAATGTAATACAATATAATACACAATTCGAAGCAAGCGGTGCAGACATTGTGAATTTTGATGGGACTTTTAAAGTCATGGAGCCTGATATGGCTGTCAAAGTAATCCACAAGAACCAACTTCTAACTAATGAAAATGCTGATGTTTCTGTGCTAATTGGCAATGACGACTCGTGTACAATTGCAGCAGTCTGCAGAGAATCTGCATACTCAATTGAAAAGTGGTCTGATTTCAATCACGCTCACCGGGTAGTGACAAATTCATTGTACTCACTAAAGTTACCATTGAAATTGTTCGACTACTTTCCAAATTGCTTCACATGTGCAGTGAACCAGAATTGAGGAGATGTTGAAAAAGTTAAATCAGGGCTCCTGAATGTTGTTCCGCATGCGTTTGGTAATCATGAAAACTGCACTAAGTGTTGTGGGTACAAATTATCCGGAGACTGCTACGTGCATGCAAATTTACCAAACGGAAAACTGTTGGTGGATGTCAAACTACGAGCTTCAATGACATCATTGTTCCAGCGCTTTGCAAACAATCCGAGTAAGCTAGCTCTCTGTGCGTCAAGTCAAGGGAAGAAATCGTTCAATAGCATTGTGGCGAGCAAGAAGGAGAAATCCAAACACTATTCCGCATCGGAGTCCTTGAGCCTTAGAGTGGTAGCTGCAGTATGTCAGAAGAACATAGGGTACAAATATATGACTAAAATTCAAAAGACTTTACAATTATCACCTGACACACACACTCTTAAAGTCCGTGAGGCTAAGGATGAAAAACGAGAAAGAAAGGCAAAATTCAATAAGTACGTATAGATAAAGAAGAGAAGACTGTTTGCTAAGAAACAAAGGTCTTCGAAATCATCAGCCTCAAAAAAACGTGAAGGTATCAGTTACCAAACGGAGTGGGGCCTCGACAGTTGTTCAGACTCGATAAAAAATCCTGCTCAATCACGTCAGCTTCCTAATTCTTAATAAAGCTTTTTGGACCAACGTCTCTGCGTAGCAAAATATCAATTGTAATGTGATTTCATAACTTGATTTTAACTCCAGAAGGTTACACCATTTCCTCAATTGCTTACTTTGATTTGGAAACAAGTAGACTGTCACATTCATCTGAAATATGCCAGGTATTATTATATATTATGAATTTATTTTGTATGAGAAAAGATCTAATGAATTTTTCGGTTACAGATTGCAGCTTGTCAAGAAGATGCAATATTCAACGCATATATAATTCCGTCATGAGGAATATCAGCCCTTGCAAGTAATGTGACAGGATTAAAAATGATAAGTAGAGAGATGTTCTGGCACGACATTCCTCTGGAACCGCTACCAGTCAGAAATGCCTTCTTGGATTTCTTGACATTCGTACGAAATCAAGGAAGTTGAGTCGTACTTGTCGCTCATGATGGCTTTCGGTATTATGTCAATCATTATGATGATTACTAATATTTTGTATCTTTCGTTTTTACAAAGTAATTGTTTAATCGTCATATCAATACATATGTTTCAGATTTGACGTCCCAAGGATATAAACTAGGCGAACAAAGTAAACCTAACTGGAGAGTTTCAGGCAACAGTCGAAGGGTTTGTAGATACGTCATGCACTTTTTCGAGAACACCTTCCGGCAAGGGTGAAGAAAAAGTAAAAGTTCTCCCAGCAGGCATTGGCAGAAGACTAATTTTGACACCTGAAGATTCTCAGAGAGCTCATCACAAATAAAGCAACCCTCGACCATTTGAAAAGTATTACATAAATGATATGAAAAATAAAATAGCTGAAGCTGGTATTGATGTCAGCATACTTCTAAAATCTTATAAGAAAAGTGGGTGAGAAGGATTTGAATTATTGCTTGGAGAAAATGTAAGAGGTCATCTAAAAAAAAACTTGTAAACAATCTCTTCAGTGAGATAGAAAAAATTGAACGAAAAATGTTAGAACAATGAAAAAGAAGACATACAGAATTATTATTGTATACATATTTATGTATCATATACTATATATGTCGTCATTTCATTTTTGCAATCGATATACATTGTAACGTGGCAGTTCGGTTAGGCCTGCCCGTTACAAGAGACTCCCTGAACCCTGGGCGAGATCCCGGAATCAGGGTTTAGAAAATCGAGTCGCGAAATAATCCTAGAGAGCGCCAGAACTGGAGTCACGCACCCGAGCTTCGACAGGGACAAAATAGCGCATTGCGACCAAGATATTTCAGGCTTTTGTTTTTTTTATTTTTTTCTGAGTGCACCGGCTACCCTCCAGCGACCAACTCCGACGCCGAACATCTTTCGAGGCAAGGCGAAACCACGGAGATCTCGCGGGAAGGACACCGAGGCTGCGGAGGGGGAGGCAACGCAGATCCCTGCAGCGCGGGAATCCAAGGCGGACGCGATTCCCGCTGGCGGCCGGCGCGCCGCAGCCTCCCCGCTCACCCCGCCTACGCCCAACCAAGGCAACCGCGAGATACCAGCTAGCGACGAGGGAGCACCACCTCGCCCAACCCCAGGACTACGTAGAGCTGCGCGGGAGACGACATCGCGATCTAGCCTTAAGTTCTGCGCCGCGTAGTGACGACAGGTGCGCGGCAAGTTGCGCAATCCCCAAAATCGATGACCGATCGATTGTTGCGCATTCTGAGGGTGATGACGTCACGAAAGATTAGCGTGACGAGATCGGCGTTGCGACCATCCGAGATCACTCCAGTTCTGGCGTTTACAGAGGACGGGTGAACAAATCGATTGTGCGTTGTTTTTTTTTGATTGTGACAAATTTGCGGAAAATGGCAGCAAGAGAACACGAGGGAGTGGGCCCGTTTGTCTCGTGGATGTGGGGCGGTAAGCGCTGTTAACCTTCTTGCGAGAGAATCTCGAGAGATCATTAGTAAAGGCTTGCCGAGGACGGATAGCCAGTGAGGATTGGCGTTAGCGACTGTACTCGAGATTCTTTAGCCGATACATTTGCTTGGTGACCGTAGCCTGAGTTGCGCGTAAAGGAGTAGCGTTAATTTCGGGGGATCCAGGAGATCGAGTCGAGTCACGGGTTGAGCCGAGACATTATTGCCTCGAGTTTGAGTGTAACTGAAATCCGTTACACGGGGTCATTTTACTTCATCCGATACACCCTCCGTTCTCGTGTAGGTCGCGAGCAGTCTCACGGGGAGCATTCGAATTCGCGACCGCGTCCCGCCGTCGCAGAGAAAGTGAAGCTCGGGTGCGCGCTAGTAAAAATATTCGTTCCTAGAGGAGGGTCGTGGGTGCCGCGACGAGCCCCGTTTCAGTTTAGTTTTTTTTTCTTTTGGCATAATCAGTTAGTATTAAGTTGGCGATTAGCGCCGTTTTGTAGAGGACGATCGCGAGCAGCGCGCCGCGTCCGATTTTGCTTTTGATTTCTTTTTGCGTGTAAATTAGCGGTCACGAGTAGTATAGTGACTAGCGCACGTAGGCCGTAGAGGTCTTCGGGATCCCTTCATATTTTTTTTTCTTTTTCTTTTGATTGATCATTTTGTTTGCTCGTTCTTCTTTTTTTTGGTAAGCTAAGCGCTTGCGTTTGGGATCGCGAGGACAAGCTTCCGCAGTATTGTTATTATTTTTAATTTTTTTTTTTTGTATTATCGCTATTTTGAAATATATTGTTCAATTTTCTTGCTGCTTTGTGAAATAACTTGTCGGCGTACGTGTGGCGTATCTCTCTCTACCCAAAAATTACCCCTCCCCTCTCCGCGGTACTGAGCTACCGAGCATATGGTCGCGGTATATCGTATTACCGATTTCGAGGCGTGTTGACCACGCCAGGCGCCCAACAAATTTCGCGGTATTATTGCAGGTTCAGGGGACATCGTGGACGCCCAATTATTGTGCACGCGGTAAGTTCTCGGTCATTTTCTCCGAGTGACCGAGGAGCGGGAAAAGTCCACGTCACAACATATATTAGATGAATAATATTTAACTAGAAATTGTTGTGATGATCTGTCACCACTGTTTTAAAATTTGTGCAACGATATACGAAACTATATACGTATGTTTTTAGTAGATTATTATTGTATGATTATTATTGTAAATATATATACGTATGAATGTTTCATACATTTCCTGTGATACATACTACTAGTGACTTTCGAATCTGGCGCGTCATTGATCTCAGGCACAAACGAGAAGCGTTGCCAAATATCCACGCGCTCAAAAGCTGACGCGTTCGGTGTACTTTTTCGTTCCTTTATCGTGAAATATTTCTTTAAACCTTCCGGCAAGCTTTAACTTTCTTGTTACCTGTAGAATCCTCATATTTCAAACTACATATACCTTATTTTTGGTGTAAATACCGAATCGTTAAATGTGCGAATTATGTGACTACAATCTCGGCAATGATGGCTTGGCGTCAATTTCCGTGTTGAAACGTACAGTTCCATCGATTTTTAACATTTTTTTCGCTCATTTTACTGGTGACTGGTGTTAATATTCCGTATACACAAACTCTAGGATACTTCTTTCTCAAATTGTCTGTTGTTAAGAAGTCTCGGAAATCAGTCGATCAACGGAAAAAACACGTTGAACGACCCTTGTCTAGTCAAAAGGCACCTTTTCTGTGAATTCCAGTTAACGTTCTTTAGCAAATTCAAGTGGCGCTCAGAACAATTGCAAAAGTTATAAACAGTTCAGTAAAAAACGAAGGATTTCGTTTTTCGCTGATATCTAAAAAACTATTGCAGATATCGCAAATTTGAAAAAGTTCCTTAAAGAGCATGAAATTTTCTGAATGAAAGTTTCAACTCCCGGAACTCTACCACCAATATATTTATGATTTTAGTTTAGAGGTAAAAATAGTGCTGAAAACGGGCGATGTAACCACCGTGCGCTGAGCACGATTCTCTCATATTTTACAGAAAAAATTTCTTTTATCCATTAAATATGAATATTAAGGAACAAAAAAATTCAGATAACATTTAGATATAATTATGAACAAAAATCCGTACAAAAACAAAAATCACCATTTTTTATACAATTTCAAATATTCTTTTAAGCTATTATAATATGCCTTTGAGCTCATAATTTTTTTTCGTTATTTATCATTGCAGTACAAATAACTTGTAAGCTATTAGCAATACGGTAAAGATACTTCAAATCTTTTTTGTATTCGATTAGATAATGAATAAAATGAGCTTTCAAAAAAAAGTTATAACTTAATCATTTATTAACTTATTAGCATTTATTTATAAAAAACCAAGTGAAATTTTCTTTTCGACTTTTAAATTGAAATACCTTATGGGAAAAAAGTGTACAATTTCAATGTACTTTCATGTAATTGATGCAATTCGAATATATATATATATATATACACATGTGAAATACATTGTTTGGGGAACAAAATTTCAAGTGCACGCATATTTCGGGGAGATTCATGTATATTGGGGACACGACTCAAAGTATGCACATAAAGCGACAGCTTGGAGAGATTCCAATTTCATACTGAACGTACAATAGTTTGAGTCCACTGATTGTTAGTTTATAACACACTGCTAGACAATTTGAAAATGATGTGGCCTGAAATGGTTCGGGACTATTTGATTTTTTTTCATATTTAATTCATCTTCCTGACACGTTTATGAATTCTGCCATGACAGTAATTACTAAGGGTGAAAAATAACGTAATTAATCAAAATGTCGAATATCCTGAGAAAATTCTGAACAGATCACGACTCGAGTAAGAATTTCGCTCCCACGATTTACCTACAGTAACAGTTAGATGGCGACACCAGGTGGCAGCCAGGTAGATGACAGGTAGCAAAGAGACCTGGCGAGGCTGTCTGGGGCCACGCAAAACTTGGATGGCGATGTAAGGTGGCAGCCAGGTGAATGCCAGGTGTGGCGGGAGCTAGCGAGGCCATGCGGAACCATGTAAATCTTGGATGGCGGCGCAAAGTGAGAGCCAGGTAAATGCCAAGTAGCGGAGAGACCTGGCGAGACCATCTGGGGCCATCTAGATCTTGTATGGCGGCGCAAGGTGGCAGCCAGGTAAATGCCAGGTAGCGGAGAGACCTGGCGAGGCCGTCTGGGGCCATGCAAAACTTGGATGGCGATGCGAGGTGGCGGCCACGTGGATGCCAGGTAGCGGCGGGAGCTAGCGAGGCCATGTGGGGCCATGTAAATCTTGGATGGCGGCGCGTAGTAGGAGCCAAGTGAATGCCAGGTAGCGGAGAGACCTGGCGAGGCCATCTGGGGCCATCTAGATCTTGTATGGCGGCGCAAGGTGGCAGCCAGGTGAATGCCAGGTAGCAAGCCTATGACGTATATATATCTGACAGCCATATGGGTTAGCCGTGTAATTTACATCACGGAACCACATGGCCAGCCAAAGTGAATTAGCCATAATAATGCCATGGCAGAAAGACATGTCAAGGGGGGAGCCTGCTTTAGAGGCTTCAAAAAATGTATTCATTTTTTTTTGCTTAAATGTCTTCCCAAACTATCCAAGAATGTGTCCCTTGAATTTCAGACGCAAATTCGAAATATTTTCGGAGTTACAGAAGAAATAGTGAGCAAGCGTCGAGCAGGTATACGAGCGGTTTTTTGAAGTTTTTTGAAGTTTTGAACCAGTTTTTTGAAGAGTCTGAAGGGCAACTCTATGGACCAGGAATCGCTGATTAGCATATTAATGCGGTAAGTTCAAGAAAATTACGATTTTTTATATACGAAAACTTTGACGCACGATTTCTCGGTTCTTCATTTTTACGATTTTCCCTAATTAGCGGGAAAGATAGGGAAAAAACTAAACGTCCTATCGAAACGAGAACAATTGCATTGTACTCGGGATTAAATTCTCTCCTAGTTAAACCTAAAAAACCTTAAGAAAGTTAAGATGAACCCACTTTTTGAACAATCTAAAGTGAATTTTTTTTTCAAAAAAAAATGAATTTTTTCTTTAATTTGCGAAAAATTGTTGAATTTTCTTGGTTTAACTAGAAGCTATACTCTTGAGGAGTAAAAATTTTTTTGGGTTCTTTGTTTCAGATGGAAATTGCGAACTGCACCTTTCCCGCCGCACGACAAATGCACACTCGAGACGCCTCGGTGAAATGCTTGTACCAGGCATAATATGACATATATCTTAATAAAAAAATTGGAGAAAAATGCTGAAATATATAACAATAAAACCTGGAAGTTTCGTTTCAATCGGATATTTCTTTCCTTCCCAAAAAAATCCTTGAAAAAATCGATTTTGTGAAGCCTCTAAAGCAGGCTCCCCCCTTAAATCCGTGTAGCCGCTACATGGTTTTCGAACATCGACCTGCCATATAGTCAGCCACCAGCATTGCCATGCTAATGCTAAATGGCTTCAATGTGGCTTGTGGCTTGGCCATGTAAAAATGTTACCCGAGTACATATCAACTCGCAATAAACGATGAGAATTGTATATAACAGACTGACAAAGAGTAGGTATATCAGTAAGTCGGCATGCCCCGATCAAGTCAGTCATCGATCGATTCTCGAACCGTTAACACCTCGGAACGTGGAGTTCCTGATAGCTCTGGGTTTGAAACTGACCACTTTTGGAAGAGGAATTTCCGACAACCAAAAATCCGATTTTTCTGTTTTATCATCTGCTACGTACCATGGAGAAAGAAATCTTAAACATTCAAACACCAGTCGTCTTTGACGAATCCGTTGCGCATAACAAGATTCACGCTCACAAACCTCACGCTTCGTCAACTTTCAACAACAGCGATAAAATTCGAATCACCGTTCAGCATCAGGATTTATGCATATTACCCAGCAAAAGTTCGGTACATATCCATGGACGACTTCTAAAACCTGATGGCACAGCTACTGCGAACACATAGCTCGTAAACAACACGATCTGTCATCTGTTTGAAGAAATTCGCTACGAAATTAATGCAGTTGAGATTGATATAAGCAAGAACGTTGGTTTGACAAGTCTCATGAAGGGTTACGCTTCCCTGCACCCTGGTCAGACTTGACTGATGGAGAACGCTGGATAGCTTGATGTAGAAGAGGAGAAAAAATTAACCGATGCCGAGGGTAATTTTGACGTCCTGATACCGCTCAGCATTGGGTTTCGCTGAAGACTACCGCAAGATCGTTGTCAACGCTAAACATGAGTTAATTTTGACGAGATCAAAAACTGACGTCGACGCTATCATGCAGACTCAAAAGGAGGAATTCAAAATCACGATCAATGCAGAGGAATGGCTGTTCGCTATTTGATAGCTCGTAGTTCGACCGAACCGCGTGGAAGATATGGGTCGCTGAAGTCAAAGATGAGTTTTGTGATGTTGAGTTTATTTTTACATATTATTTATTTATTTTATTTACATATATACAGTTAAGGTAAAGGTTGCCAAGTGATACTAGGAATAGTTTTTGTCTTGTAAAATGCGGTGTAGGCTAAAGTGAGGATGTCGGCCGTCGAGGGGGTTCAGTCACAGTCCTGGGTGGCGGAGTGTACCGGCTCTCTGGAGAGCTGGGTGGCGTTGGGGGACGGCGGTTCTCAGCCGTCTTTACAGGAGACTCCCACTCACTATCGGTCGTTTGGGTGGCAGTCGACACGAACGAGCGCTGCGGCTCGGGAAATGGGGAGACTGGAGCTGGGATGCGTCGGTGGTAGCTTGGAGAAGTCAGTCGGGCTCTCCGGACATCCCACAAGGAAAGCAACATGGCTGGAGGTCTGGTCAGAGGCCGTGATGGAATATCGATCGGATGCAGTATCCAAGGAACAGGCGGGTTTGATGCTGATGTCTTTGTCAGTGGGCTGGCCGAAGCCAGATAAAAAGGATCCGTCATGCAAATGTTCTGCAGTCCGGTCTGTCGTAGCGTCAGTCAACCGTCGTAGCGTCAGTCAAACGTTGTAGCGTCAGTCAAAGTCGACGTAGCGTTGATGAGCAGGTACGGCGTGGCGTTAAAGCGTCAGCGTCGGTATGGTTTGTCAGGACAAGGTGAACCCGAAGTGTCCTGCCGATCGGTCTGATCGGCCGTCTCTTATTGCAGCCTCGGTTGGTCTTTGGCAGCGGGAGACCACGTTGGTTGATTACGCAACGCGCTCGGCTGCGTGAGTGGCGTGAGCGGCGCGCGTGACGTCACACTTTCTTCTGGGTCGCGTGATTGGAAAGTGTGCAAGGCTGGTTGCCTCGCGTGGGTTGGAAGGCGCGTGACCAACGAGTTGCGTTCACAATGTTGTTGTGAACAATGGCTAATACCGTATTTGAAACTCGCTGATCAGAAAAAAGTTGACCTACTAAATTCCGTTCAGATAGATCCGCCTATTTTGATGAGCTTCCGCAGTTGGGAATCGCACGAATATCCCTCACTTCCCACAACATCGAAACACGTTTGGACTGTGAAAATTTCCACTCAGCTTGAAAAACCTCGTTACGTCATTTAGGGCTTCCAAACAAGTAGAAAGAACAAGACCGGCAAGAACGCAAGTCATTTCGATCATTGCAATATCACGGACATCAAGCTATTTTCAAACTCTCAATCTTATCCGTACGATAACGTGAACCTCAAAATGAGTCGTAATCTGCACGCGCTCCTGTACCAGATGTACGCAAACTTCCAAGCTACCTACTACGACAAGAACCCCGAGCCGTTGCTGACAAAGAGTGAATTCCTCCAAGACGTCCCCTTATTCGTTATCGACTGTTCAAAACGAAACGAATCTTTGAAGTACGGACCTATCAACATCCGTCTTGAATTCGAAGCTCAAGCCAACTTTCCGGCCGAAACATCGGCGTACTGCTTGATTGTTCACGATCGTATTGTCGAATACAACCCGCCCAGTAGTGGGGTAAAAAGTTGCTATAAAAGCTGACCCGTTCCCACCATCTCGCACAGTTCAAAGATGGAGCTTATCGTCGACATACAAGGCTTTCGTAGACCCTTCAACAATACCTTCACATTGAAAGAATTGGCTACAATTTCAATCTACTCGGAAGCATCTCCATCAATGTTTTTCTTCAAGCCACCTTACGGATGGGATTGTCTGGACGTGAAATACAAAAGCCAAAATTCTTGGTTAGAACGCGATTTTCACAGTTTACCTTGGAGCTGTGGAACCATACCGTTTGAGGAAATTGCGTGTACTATTGAAGACAGGCTGTGAAAAGCTGGAACCGTGTACGTAAAAGGACAAGAAAATCGACATTGGTTGCTCAAAATTGTCCCAAAAGTTCAAATCATCGATATACTGGACTTTGACTGTCCGTCGCTTCAAACCTTGCAAAAAACTTCAGCTGTGTCCCTAAGATATGACGTGCATACAATACCCAACGCAATCTGTGCAGCACAAAACGTTTTGATACTCCAAAATTGGCTACAAAATCATTATACTGTTTGGACGGCGAGGGTGTACGATTTTTGTTACTGCGCAGAAGCGTCCACAAGAACGGTCCCGCATTTCTGGCGAATATATCATCCCGGTTATGATACTGTTGAATAGAATTATTGTACCATCGTTGTGAAGTAATTGTTAACTGTACCCTAAAAATTGTACTGAATAAAACTGTTTTTCACAGAATATTCATGAAATAATTTCACAGCTACACCTTCACCTCAGCTTTTGAGAGAAAATTTTTTTCAATACAAAGCTCATGTAAGATTCAACCTTGCTCTCCATACTTGACCGAGCTGTTTTCAAACCGAGTTATGTTTTGCATTACTAGAGCGATAGTAACCCAACACCGCGGATCCTTTGCTCTGAATGTACCGCAGCTGTCGGTCGACCTTGCACTCTGGTCTTGACTGAACCCGTTCAAAATTCATCGTAGAATTCACATTACAGTTACAAGACGCAAACGGAGCTTGAAACCCTCCATCGTTGCTTAATGGTTTTCGAAATAGCATTTTCTCAGATTTTGAGACTTAATTCTAGTCAGAATTACAACCACAAACCGTACGGTGAATTAAGAGGAGAATTAGGTAGGTATATAGGATGGTTTAACGATAAATGGAAAAATATTAATAATTGAAATGTTTTTTTTTGTTCATTGAACGTAAGACTTTCACAAGAGACTGGATATTTGAATGTAATACTCAGATTATACGTATACGAATTCAAGTTGACCGTACGGTCCGCCAAGATAGCGTAGATGCAACCGTATCTCCTCACTGGCTGTCGTCACCTTCTGGAACAAATGTTCATCTTCTTGGAGGTCCTCGGTCAGTCGGTTCGGTAGAAAAATCGTGAAAGAGTCCTCCAAGTCCATAACGATTTTATCACTAAATTTCGTTTCAACCTGACGAACGCCGCTGACTCGGTATTCGTAGTATACTTCGAGGTCCGAAAGCTTTTTCAAGAGCAGACGTGTCTCCAGGCGAGCGACTTCGTTCAATTTTGAAAAGTCAATGATCGTTACTGTCGAGTATGTGCTCAAAATCTCTTGTGGGTTGATTGAGGTCACATCTGATTTTCAGTAGATGTTTTACTTCTCCAATATCCTTGATGAGCAGTTCTAGTCGATTCTTCAATTCACGTTGTTGTTCCAGAGCACTGCTCATTTGCAAGATGAACAGCTTCAGACTGGCGATGAAGTTTTCACTTTTGACTTATGTAACGTTCCCCCACCATATAATTTGAAATTTGGTGGAGGGTAAGGAATGTCACGTGGTTGATATCAAATACGTATGCTTGTGTATGAGCGCGCACCTTTTGGCATTCTTAGAGTGATAGTAACCCAACACCGCAGATCCATGGATCTGAATGTACGGCGGCTATCGGTCGACCTTGCGCTCTGTTCTTGACTGAACCCGTTCCAAATTCATCGTTGAGTTCATAGTACAGTTGCAAGCCAAAAAAATGTTACGTGGTTAATATCAAACCGACATCCGAGTAAGTGAAAAACAATTTTCAGAACCAATAACTTTGGAATGTCGCGTGGTTGATAACGTGGGAAAAGAATGTGGTTTGGTTGACGTTACACATCAGCAGTCTTACCGTAGGACAAGAATTCAAAGTGGTTGATGTTACAAATCAACAGTCCCATCGTGGGAAATGAATGCGGTACGGGTAACCGACATCCAGGTCGGGAAAAAAGTTCACGCCCCCCGCTGCGCCCTCTACCGTTGGCAGGCGAGCACTACATAGGGACTTTGACCTTCGGTCGGTAAAATAGCACGATTTTAAATTTGGACTGATAAGAATTGTTGGTAAACCAGTGCGATTTTTACCGTCGACCGATACAACTGTCGGTAAGGTTGCACGGTTTTGACCTCAAGTCGATGCGGCAGACTGCGACTTCATCGCAGAAAAGGGTTTGAGTCTAGGGAGACTGTCGGTAAGCGTCGGTAACAGGAATCTGCGTGTAGAACCCGCCTTGCCGTGCTACCCTGAACTATAAGAAGTTTGTTAGGCTTAGAGATCTCCTTGGGGCAGTTATTCTGGTGAAAAGAATTTTTCCAGGCTACAAGCTTTGTATAGGGTAATTATCCTTTTGAAAACAAGTTCCAGGCTACGAGATCTCTCTCAAGCAGTTATTTTGCGAATAAATTGTTTCACCGAATAACTGCTAGATAGAGAGCTCCTAGCGTGAGAAACTTTTTGTAAACAAAATAACTGCCTGATTGAGACTTTGTAGCCTGAAAAACTTTTTTTTAAAGAGAATTACTGCTTGATGTAGAGCTCGTAGCGTGAAGAACTTTTCTCTTCACCAGATGTATGCATAAACTAAAAGATTGAGTACAATAATCATACATTGGGTTATAGTAACGTGATGTGGAGGGCATGTATTTTTGCTATACCAATATGTTTCTCATTACCAAACTAATTCTCATGAGAAGAATCGTGCAGCGTATCTCTCAGTTTCATTTTTCAGATTCCAGAAATGGTTCCCGGGGTTTTGAAAAGCGTGCCTCTCAGTTTCGAGATACGTTACACGATTCCGGAGTGTCTCTAGATCTTTCTCAAGTCACGACGCACGCTTATACATACCATTCAAGACACGACTCACGCTTATTGACACGAAAAAGGGGTGCGAATAGCAACAGCGTATTTATAAAACAAAAAAGGTTGAAAATTTTTTCATTGTTGAAAAATTCCCGCCCCTTCAAAAAATATCTTCCATAGTTGGCTCTTGGAGCCTTTCATTAACAAGATGAAATGAAAACTTCATAACCCTTTCTATAATATAATTCAAAAAGCCGAATATCTTTTTTGTAGAAAATGTTCAGCTCCAGAAAAGAGGTTTGTTATTTTCTCCCCACATCAGTCGATAACAAACTAAAGTATGAATAAAAAATATCTCGTCAGAAGGACTGGATTTCAGTTTCCACTTCCATTGTTCAATTTATGAATGTTTTTCTGTTTCATACAACGTCATTTTATTTAAAGAAATTTTAACAGCTGATTCCGAGATGTCTCATTTTTATATTAAGTAATTAAATTTATCACTATTAATCAATGAGATGATTTCAATTCGAACTTTTTTCGTTTGAATTACTCTCTATCCCAGCTCGAAGATGCATGTTGACGCGGTCTGCAATATTTGTCAGAAAGTGATAAAGGAATTCGAAAATATTGTTGCTCTTGGTTCACTCCAGCTCCAAAAATTCATCCGGAAGAGTCATATCAGAGAGGACGATTTTTGACAGACATAGGAAAAGGGAGAGAGTTTACGTGTGCACAAAGTTTGTAGACAGCGATACGCAGCAAAAGCCGAAAAACCACCAGCATAAAAAAAAACGACGCATAGAAATTCCTATGTCACCACTGTCGTCAACCCCACGGCCCGAGTCATCTAGAACAGAAACTCCTGAGCCATCAACCTCTTCCACCTCACAGTCAGAATCAACCATTTTTCAACCATCAATACCAAACCCAATAAATTACAGTGAGTTCTATTTTAAAAATCTTTGTTTCCTTTGTGTCAACAACTTAGACCCTTATCACAGAGATATGAGGCAAGTGAAGAACCACTTGTTGAAGGATAGATTGTTATCCATTGCCCAAAGCAGAAATGATGATTTCGGCGAAGAAGTATTCAGTCGATTAAAAGGGACTTGTTCACTTCTAGACGCCAAAGTGGCCTATCATAAGATCTGCAATACCAAACTAACTCAAAAAGTCTATGCCCAGTTACACGTTGATAATTCACAAAATGACGAGGCATTTCGTAACGTGATGACTCATATTGAAAATACCAATACTTTTAAATTCGATTTAAGTGAATTGCGCGATGTCTTGGGAGAAAACACGATCAGTCATACCATATTATTATAAACTAAAGGAGACTTACGGAGCTGAAATTGTTATTATCCGTCATTCCGGCAGACAACCAAAGATTTTATATAAACAGTTTGATATTATAAAAACATGCAGCGACTCGTTCTGTTCTGACGGAAATATTAGTGATCACCAACGTGGTATCATTTATCATGTGGCCGCAGATCTGCTTGGCACGGAAATTATGGATGTGACTTTCAACACAACATCATATTATCCACCTGCTGAGTTTTTACAGACAGTCTCGACAGATATCCCTCTGAATTTGCAGACTTTTTCAGGACAGTTGTTGTATAAAAACGACCCTCATCAAGAATCCGAAAATCGAGGTATAAGAGATTCAATCGCTCATGCTGTCGTATCAGCGCTTCGCCCAAGAGGGTTCATATCAAATTTGCAGTTAGCAATCGATACTTATATTTACAGAAAAACTGGCTTAATGTTAGTAATCGATGTATTGTTTAAATTAGGATTATGTGCTAGCTATCACAATATAAAATTATTCGAGTTAAGCACTATCATGGATCCTCCGAGGATGAATGTAAAAGCAAATTCATTCGTGCAGTTCGTATTTGATAATACAGGTCATAACGTTGCAACACTGGACAGACGTGAAACATTCCATTGTTTAGGGGGAATAGCTGTCTATATCCCAGAAGACAACATTTCATACGAAGGAGGTTTGAAGAAATTAAAAAATATGCCTTCAGCTGGAGTCATAGCGTCTCAAAAAAGAATTCCGATTATTCCATATGAAACTCCGAACCGGAAAATGATGGAAGACATCACTTTTTCCCCCGTTACTTCCCTTCGTCTCGGAGAAGCAGCATTAATCCCATATACTTATTCAACGTATATTTAAGGAAAATATTTTAATAATATTCAGCTACCATCATGGCGAGGATTTCTGGAAGTTCTATCACATAATGAATCGTTCAGTAAGAGGGTATCGTCTATAACCTGTTTGCCTTTCATAAATGCACCTCCATCGAACTTGACAACTCTTCACACGGCAATAAAATATGCGAAGACCGAGACTGAAAATAATAATCAAAAGACCACTTTCCTTACTTTCGATCAACCATTGTACTGGAAATCCAAATTGATTGTTGCAAATCTGGAAAATTCATAAATGAAAAATGTAGTTATTCTGCTCGGGATTTTTCATATGCTCATGTCACTTATGGGAGCGATAGCATACTCAATGGAAGGAAGTGGCCTTGAAGCTTACGGTGCGTTATTTATGCCCCAGAATCTGTAAAAAAAATTATGGCTGGACATGCATTTTCAGGAGCCTTATGGGCGCACATCCTCACATTCATAGCACGGGAAAGAAAATCTGCAGCTTTATCAATGTCCCTGAGAGATGGTCAGATTCAATGAGTGAATTGTTACTGGATTGGCAATCGAAAACAAGAGGTGACTGTAACGCTGAGATGGAAATTAGAGAAATGACGAAAGCTTACGAGAAACAACTTGGAATCCTCGAAAACAATGGTCCTTCCAGTAAATTGTGAATACAATACTTCAAATCCATCATTCTACTACAAATGATCGAGGCCGAAAGATTAAGAGATTGGAAGCTTCATTTAGAATCTGTCAGGAATTCACTACCTCTCTTTCACGCTGCTGACCACCATGCTTATGCTAAATCTGCTCAAGTGTACCTGTAGGATATGGATGACTTGGAGTTACATATGGATCCTCAGGAATACAATGCTCTCACAAAGGAAGGGTATTTTACTATCCGTCGAACGGACAAAGCGTGGGCGGAAGTATCCAGGGACATGATCATTGAACAAACTCTGAACCGATTCTTTGGCACAGACCTGAAGCACGGGAGAGGGGTCACGCCTATTGTGTTGACACGTTATTTACTTGCCATGCCAGCTGCATTCACGATGATGGAGCAGTTAGAAGATTATTGTGGAATCAGAAGTGCCAATAGAGAACAACACGTGGAACTCGAACAGAGTAGGTTCGTACGAGATGAGCAAGATATTGAGAAACTGATGTTTTGGCTACATTTTCACAATCCTTTCGATAGTCGCAGCTCATTGGTATCATTGTCATCTGGTGTAATTGGTGGGCCTTTCATTAACTCTCACATGGCATTTGAGAAAGGTGAGCAATTGATGGCAACTATGATTGGAAAAACTCCTGAGAAAGCTACGATTTCCAAACGTTTCAAAGTGAAGAATCTGGCATCAGCCGCAGAGGGGATTCATTTGAGTTCAGGAAATGCAGCCGTCAAGATTAACACTCAAATATTATTTCAGAAAATTTCAGCTCTACTGAGTGGAAATCCTGAAATTACAAAAAAAGCTTTGAACTACGAACTTTCACCCGTTCCGTTGAGTCTATTCGATGGAAAAGGATGGATGAGAGAAAGCGCGAAGTCAGAACTCTATACCGTTTTTAGCTCGGATGTTGAGGATCAAGTATTGCTGGCTGATTATCAGTTCGTCATCGTTGGCGGTTGGTTGCTGGGATAGATAACCTGACCACATGGGAAAGCATTTTTGGAAATTTTTCAACAGTATCGATTATATTTCGTGAAATATTTCCGAGGTGATGCTGTGGTCATTTTCGATGGCTATAAGAATGACGTGATAGGAGTAAAGTCATATGAGAGGTTACGTCGAAAGGAAAAGTTTGTTGCAGCTGATGTTGACATTGGACTGGAAAAATTATCCCCTCAACAAGGGATAATTTTCTTTCCAATGCAGTGAATAAGTTCAAATTCATCAAACTACTGTCGAAATATTTTATGAGTGAGAATATATCCACTAAAGTTGCTGAAGAAGACGCCGATGCATCGAACGTCTACATTGCAATCGAGATGCACAGTCGTAGACAATCTACAGATAAGCCCATTGTAGTCGTTGGTAATGACGTCGATCTTTTCGTTCTGCTTATTGGACTAACTCCAATTGACCAAAGCATATATTTTTACAAAATTACCAGCACCGGAAAAAAGCAAAAAGCCCTGTATTCGACGATCGATCATGAATATTTAAAGCCTTTTATTTTGTTTGCTCCTGCAATTGTTGGCTGTGATTCGACAAGTGCGCTGTTTGGAAAAGGGAAGAAAACTGCCATCACGTTATTACTGAAGGATGAAAGTATTTGTCAATCGATATCGATTTTTTATGATGAAGTCCGTACAGTTGATGAACTTTACCCAGTTGCAGAGAACATAATAAAACGTCTGTATGTCAAGGATGAACAAGCAATACTGCCTATCAATGAATTGAGACACAAAATATTTAGCTCCTTGATAGCCGGTGCGAAGAAAGACTTCCTCACTAATCTCCGACCCACACAAGCCGCCCTGATGGAGCATGTGATGAGGGTATATTTCCAAATATAACAATGGCTGTGTCACAAGCTCGATCCACTTCAATGGGGTTGGGAACGACCACAAATGTTGACCACGGTTTTATTACCAAGAAAAACAAGTCAGAAAGCTGCTCCAGATGATTTACTTGCTATGGTGAGTCGAGTTGTGAATAATTCAGATAAAATTTTCTTTTTCATTCACTAAAATCCATATTATAATCCACTCCCTTTACTCGGTCGTCTTCTAAGACTTGAGCCTTCAGAATGTATACTTATGCCCACCACTTATTCATAATAATTTCATAGTACCCAGTGTTCTGATATAGCCCAGTAGAATTAGGATTGGGCGCGGAAAAAATTGTAAGTAGCGATTTTCCTTCGGAAACAGTAGGGAGGGGGGGGGGGGGGGGGGGCACTGGGAGTCTAAATTTCGGTTTTCGGGATTTGCACCTCATTGCTTCAGCCGCCATCTTGAATTTCAGAGTGAATTTTTGTTTACTGAATAACTCGTTTACTTTCAATTTTACCCCACCCCCTCCGATTTCCGAAAAAAAATTCGTCACAATTTTTTTCGTGTCAGCCCCTTTTTTGGTCTAATTGGACTGAGCTATTTTCGTATTATGTTCGTGGAAATTGTGTTGCTAGACCATCCCTTATCCAGTAATCGAATTCCTTGTCTACAATTTCTAGATCTTTTTGTATTTTCATGGGCACATATAATATTCTAAATTATTTCAGGTATGTTGTAAATGTGGAAGGAGTAAATCCATCACAGCTGTCTGTGTATATAAGAAAGCTGGGCTACACTGCAGCCAACTCTGCAAATACTGCACTGACGAGGATGACTGTCTGAATCAATCAGTCGCAGCCACAGATGAGCACGCAGAGGAGGAGACGAATGTTAAAATGGACTCGGATGAAGAAATTCTGCCTGTTCGGCAAGAAAATATCCATCCATATGATCCAAATCAAGAAGAGGACGATGAAGTCGAAGAAACGGACGAAGATAATTATGAAATTCAAAAGATTGATTTCAACTATTATTAATCTGATAATCTGTAATGAAATTTAAATTCGTAAAGTCTGTCCTCTTTCAATGATGTAAAAATTTATATGTTTTAAGATGTCATTGACAAAACTTTATTAAAAAATATTTTTTGTACGTGAATATACGAAAATTCCCTGTCAGCATTATAAATATTCAGTATTCTTTGTATAAAAATTTCAACGATTTAATATCAGAATATTAATATTTTTCAAATGAATAAACTGGTTTATCTAACCCAAAAATTTTCCGTACACTTATTAATGCATTTGGGTGTAGTATTAATTATTAAGCGCGTATGGCAGCTAGGTTATTTACTACTTTTCGAGTTGAAACTTACGAATTTTGTGAAGGAAAATATCGATAATTTTTTTTGATTGAAAAAAAGTTTGCCCACGTAGATGCTGAGATAAAAGGATTCAACGATGAGTGACTTAACACGGGAACATGGGACGGCAACTTGCAAATTCCAGAGTACTTTTTTTAAAAGAAAACTTTTGTACAGTTTCACTGTAATATAAATGATACGTAGAAAAAAATAAACGATATTTGCCTGCATGTTTCGATTAGGCATCATGATAAGTCGAGCTATCCGCTAGCCACGCGGGTAGCCCGTAAGTGGTCCGACTCTCTCTCTTGTTCATGCGTGGCCCGCTCACCGCACTCCGCCGCGCCTACGTTTCGCTCATCCCCCCGAGGGAAACTACCATACATCCTTAGATATTCATTATAGTATTTTTGGGGTTTCATCTTTTATTTGTCTTCTATTGTCATTGAAATAATGGTGAACATCTGAAAGACATTATAGTCTCGAGCACTTCACTGATCACGTTTTTATGACGAAAGGATTATAATCAAGTAAGTATCACGTGAATGAAAAATCTACTGTAATTCTAATGAAAAATTCACCCGGCAAAGGGGAATATTATTCAATAGAATGAATGCAAATAAACGAATATAATTTTAAGGACAATTTTCATGGAATTCTAATAGAATCTCAATAGAATTTCTACAGGGTTCTGACAGCAATTTTTTACAGGAGGCGTTAGGTTTTTGATGAATTAATTCAAACATGTCCTCACGAAAAACGAGCCGAAAATGATAATCCGATGAACGCACAAAATCATGAATGATAAAATCTAATAATTCGATTCATAAGCTGCGTATTAAATATTCCTAAAATTTTTGAAACGATTGAGTCCAGTTAATCCTCCTATTGTAAATAAAAAGAAAAATCCTAATGATCATAAATTAATTGGATTATAATTCACTTTTATTCCATGTATAGTTGCTAATCATCTAAAAAAAATTTATTCCTGTTGGGATAGCAGTAATTATAGTAGCTGAAGTGAAGTAGGCTCGTGTATCTACATCTATTCCAATAGTAAATATATAATGGGTTCATACAATAATCAATGGCTCAATGACATATTCAGAAATCAATTTTGAAGTAAGTTTTCACGTACATAAAGTCCTTCGACAATTTGTTTATCTTTACGTGCTGACGCTCTAACCGTCTACACGTCAAAGTCACGCGCAAGCGCATTGAGTCGGCTAGAGGCGGGTATGCGTGCGAGCGGCATCGACGCGACGTAGGAATATTGTTTTCTCTCTCAACAGGGTTTCTCCGATACAGCCTTCTCGGAGGGGTAGAAAATATAAAATTGCGTTTAACTTCGAACTTGTCGAAGATACGTGAAAATGTTTCCTACGAAAATTGTTGGAAATATTCTGATAAAAATTATGTGAAAAAAACAAATATATTCATCAATTAGGAAAAAAGGAAGGATCAATTTTAAGCCGTAACTTCATAAAAATTGCTTACCAAATGAGTGAAAAAATTATAGTCGAAGATAGAACAAGTACAGACATTCAACAAGACTGAACAATTGAAAAAAAAATTGCTCTAAATTTTTTTTACATTTTCTTTTTTACCTCGAGTTTTTGAACGCGCCTGGGGGATGAACGGTTCGAAATAGGAGTAAAGTGGCTAAAGCCTTTTTCGTAGAAGATTTTACGCTCTACAATTTTGTTTCGTATGCTCTACATCGTATCTCGAGTATGTTTCGAATTATTTTGGAAAAACCAGTATTCGAGGGATATTTTATACCCTGATTGTCCTCAAATATTAATCAGCACTTGAAACTAGATTTTTGAGCAAAAACGCAGCCTGGTTATCGAAAACATGGGTTTCAAACCTTCTTTTACTAAACTATAACGAGACCGAAGTGGGCAGCCATGCGCCCAGTGAAAGAGTGAGCGAGCAGGCGTAGCGTGCTTGACAGAGAGAGCAACAGAGAGGGATGCGTGAACAGATGCGCAGTAAGAGTGTTACACATGGATGAGAGAGGCTGTGTACCGAGTGAGGAAGCTAGTCTGCGCGCGCATACGAGTATCTAATAGCTGTAATAGAGGCGTACGTGTCGTACTACACGCATACAACACAATGATGCATATACATGGGTGCTAATATATATATGTATATATAATTTACATGATCAAAGACACAAGCAAAAGAGAATACATACAAATTGAAATGTTGAATTGGTGATTAAGCATTGATTGTTGAACAAATATAAGGAAGTTAGGTAAATTCACTGATTATTGAACACAGAACCTTCGATACTGCCGTCAGCATCGCCGAGGGTGAGGAGACCAAGCTAATTAACCGTCAGATGCAATTTTCTGCACAATATTTTACACCCCCCCCCCCCCCCTTCACCTATGTATCCCCCAATGACCTCCAATGACGTTCCTCCACCTGAGGCACCCATGGCTTCCTCCTTCATTCCCCCCCTGATGTCACTGCCCAAACCTGGTTGCGCTTATCAGTCAGCGTCCCGTGTCTAACCCAAGTCCTACGCTCAAGCGTTAGATCTGAACGCTCATCCTGCTGACCATGCAAATGTTCTGCCCATTGTTTGCCGATTTTGCAATCACCGTGGTCACTCCATTACAGCATGCCAACGTGTCCAAAATAAAAGATATTGTACCAAATGTCGAATAATGGGTCACTTTCACAATGAGTGTAACTTTACATTTGAGTTTCGTCGCGAAGAGACACATTTTTGACAGTGTGTGAAGCTTGTTGATATGTGTACACATGTGCTCTAAGTGGAATTTTGTGAATTAAATTCACTCAACCACTTAAACGGCGGGCCATTTATCATTGCTGATATGGAATGAAACATATCATATTATTAGCGAGAAAAATTTGCTAGATAAGAGGACAATTCCGAAATTTTCAGGTGAGTTGAAGAATTAACGACGGAACCAGGAATCGAACCAAAAATACCCGCGTAATTACAATACATGGCCGTACCGCTAAAGCCATCCCATTAATAGTTGCAAACCCAGACACCCAAGCTGGTTACCTTAAACGCATTGACTTAGGCAACAACGTTCTTTGTGGCGACGCATTAGTTAAAAATCAGAACGGCATAGCTTATTCTTACGTATTCAATTGTCATGAATCTGCCGTAGCGATAATACCTCCGAAGGTAACTCTAGACGACTTCAACGAACTACTGAGTACAATCATGACCAACATCACGTCTTTTTCACCGATTGATTGCAACGACGCTCGCCGAAAAACCCCGCCTTTGCACTACCACCCCCCACCCCCGTAGCAGTGCATCAACTCTCTTTACACCGCGTCCAACTACCATTCCCCCTTGCCCCCACCAGTGTACTGACCTCGCATAACGGCACCCCGAACCTCTTGTATCTGATAACAGTACACCTTGTCTTGGTGCCGCAACAGTGCTCTTAACTGACAGTAGGTCAGAAAGATCAGACGTCCTGAAAAATAGCCTGCATCTTGACCACTTGAATGACTCGGAAAAACAATCTATATTCAACCTCGTAACGGAATTTAACCATCTTTTCTATCTCCCAGGTGATAAATTAGGCCACACCCATTTAACTCATCACACTATCCTCGCGACGGACAATATGTCCATTTATACCAAACAATACCGTTTTTCCAAGATCTACAGAGACGAAATCGTATCCCAGGTTGATAAACTTCTCAAACAAGATCTTATTAAGCATTCGGCATCTCCTTATAATTCCCCGGTGTGGATCGTTGCAAAAAAATCTGATAGTGACGGTAACAAACGATGGCGCATGGTGATCGCCTATCAAAAACTCAACGACAAAACAATCAGAGACATATCCCATGCCCGATATCACCGAAATTCTTGACCAACTTGGCTCGGTTGAATAATTTCTCACATTTGACCTTGCTTCCAACTTTCACCAAATTCCTATGCATCCGGAACATGGTGCTAAAACTGCATTTTCGACACCTCGAGGTCATTATGAATTTTCTCGCATGCCTTTCGGATTAAAGAACGCTCCCGCCACGTTCCAAATGCTAATGGAACAGGTCCTCCCAGGTTTACAAGGCAACGAGATGTTTGTATATTTAGATGACATAGTTATTGACGCGCGAAATTCACAAGAACATGAAATGGAATTTCAAAAATTAATGACAAGGTTAACTAACAATGGTTTGACTCTGCAACCGAAGAAATGCCAATTCCTGCGCAAAGAAGTCATTTACCTCGGTCACTTAATAACCGAGTCAGGAGTAAAAGCTGACCCTGGTAAGTTGGTAGCTGTAAAAGAGTATCCTGTTCCCAAAAATCCAAAAAACGTTCGACAGTTCCTTGGTCCTTTAGGTTGTTGCCACAGGTTTGTCCCAAATTTGGAAAAAATTGCTCAACGCCTTAATAATTCAACAAAAAAAGACACACCTTTCATTTGGACGTCCGAGTACCAATCGACTTTCGAAACCTTACGTGATTGTTTATGTAAAGAACCAATTCTTCAATACCCCGACTTCAGCAAGCAATTTTGACGCGTCAGTGGTCAGCGTAAATAAGCCATTTACGCTGACTACTGACGCGTCGAAATTCTCAATCGGTGCAGTCCTAAGTCAAGATAAGGACGGCGCGGGCGCCAACCTACCGGTGGCATATGCAACCCGAGCGCTGAAAAGCGTTGAACTGCACTACTCGGCACCTGGTGAAGAATTTTTAGCTGCCTACTGGAGTATCAATCATTTCCGCCCCTATATTTATGGTAAAAAATTTACTCTAGTTACAGACCACGAGCCGCTCAAATGTGTAGAAAGCGTCAAGAAGCCCAATTATCGTTTATTGCGATAGAGTCTTGAACTGGCAGAGTACGATTTCGATACGAAACATAAATCCGGCACATCGAATACCAATGCCGATGCTCTGTCTAGGAATACGCCGCCTGATGTTGCCCAAATTCTTCCTATAGATGCAAAGCGCCCTCACCCTACTATCGAATCCTCTAGCGACAGATCAAAAAAACGCATCAAAGAAACTCATCAGTACCCACGACGACCTCGACAGACCACAGACGATTCCACAAATAAACCTCCTTTCTTCATGCAGCCACCGCCTCTCGATACATCGGTACCCGAAACGCCACCGCGACACACATTATTCAACAAATTCTGGACCGCGTAAGAGACCGCACCTAAGCTACTTTTCAGATTCCTCCATTAGCTCGGATGACCTACGGACATCAGAAACCGACTCAGAACCTAATGGCATTACCCCAGGCAGCGATTTACCAGACTCTCCCCATACCTACACCCCCTCCTACTGTGATTTCCTCAGAGAAAGCAAAACTTTCCCCATCGCGCGCAACAAACATATAAAAGAAATAAAAGCTTACCTATTGTAGCAAGACGACAACTTGGCTCATTGCATATCAGCTGACTGCCAAATGTCGAAAGGAATCGCGTCATAGCTGGCAGAATGTAAATTCATAAATCGCGAAGAACTCAGAGAATTTGACCCGACTATGACTGACGTTATCCCTATCGCTTACGGAAACCAAAAAACTCATACCCTAGTTACAAAGCCTAAATACAGTAACAAACCTTTGCCACACGATTTCTTTGACACCTCGGTTAACTTCAGGAAAGCCTTGCAAGAAGAATATGTAACTTCTGTTTCAATCACATTAATAGGCTGCGGACTCGACAAATTAGAATGGAATGCGGTGAGAAAAATGATCCATTATATTTTTAAAGATTCAATAATAAATATCACCGTTTGTCGCCTCGCCGCTCTATTTCCTATCCCCGCACGCCGCGACGATATAACTACGTCCATTGATAATAGACCCCTTGACTCCATTCCATCCATATCTGGAAACCCTCCTCCCTCTCCTCGGCCTCCGCGAAAGAAATCACAACATCTGAGTAAATCTGCGGCACTTCATATGACTCCGCCGCCCGTTCTAACCACTAACGTCACCCCCCCCCCCCCCCCCCCCCCCCACCCACCCCTCCCCCGCCCACCTGTCGGGCCATCGCGTCGTGCGTAGAAATACTCCCCCATCTTTTTTAAGGCCGACGAACTCGTCTTCTCACTCCTGTTCCCCTCCTATCGCACCGTGTCCAATAGCCTCTCACAACGACACCTCCTACTTGCTTACGGACATCGAATACTATACCTGCGCTCAACAACCCGACTCCCATATGGAAATTATCAACTCTGACTGTGACACTCCTCTCAACATTAACGATGACCAAACCGATATCCCTCATGAGTTTGCATACTTTGTTGACAACTTGTACGACATACCAGTGTCAGACAATGTCAAAGATACCAATGATGTACTTTTGATGGTCAAAACCAATTATGCTCACTTCATATCAGCAGAATGCTCCTGGACAAAAAGTATACCAGGCCAACTTGTTCACAACAATATCTTTGACCCAGAAATTGCAATAAGACCCTGTCCGCGAAAATTTGATATCATCAAATGCAAGTACAACAGCCAATGTGTTTTGACCTTAGTATTGAAATCAAAAGAATCAGATAAAAGCAACCTATGCGATATTTTTTAGCTATTGTCCAAACTAAAAATGATTTTGGCCGATTCATCCGTGAAGTTCCATGCCATCTTCCATGAAAACATGTATCCTTTATTTTCGCAGACCTAGAAATTCAAATCACGCTTTGCCGCAATACGACTGTCATTCCAAACGAATGTTTACGAAAAGAAATAGTTAGAGAATGCCACGAATCGTTAGTTCGTGGTCATCAAGGTGTCATCAAAATATATAACCGCATCAGATAAAAGTATTTTTGGCTACGGATGAAAGAGCAAATCCAAGATTTCATAAGAACTTGTGAGAGTTGACAAAAAAAAAAATTAGAGTAAAAACTAAGTAGCCAATGGTGATAATGGATACTTCTGCCGGCGCATTCGACAAAGTAGCATTAGACATTGTTGGACGTCTCCTCCTGACTAAATCAAAGAACAAATATCTCTTAACGATGCAATGCAATTTGACAAAATTCTTGGATCCCATCCCTTTACCTGACGCCACTGCTGTAACTATAGGCGCAGCATTCGTAAAAGAATACATTACGCGTTACGGTGCCCCTCGAGCAATACTTACGGACCAAGGACAAAATCTTATGAGCAAACTCATAAAACAACTATGTCAACCTTTTAAAATCAAGCAAATTCGAACCACAGCTCACCACCCACAGTCTAATGGTTCGCTAGAACGCAGTCATCTTGTCCTTACTGAACACGTCAAACATTACACGAATGCTGTCAAAGACTGGGACGATTATATCCAGTTTGCAATTTTCTGTTACAACATTGCGAAGCATGAAGGTACTAACTTTACCCCTCATCAACTAATTTTTGATTTGCAAGCCAGACTTCCGATAGACGTGAACCCTGCCAGCGCGTATACCTGTTATGACGATTCCTTCCATCTAGATTTAATTGCTGATTCATCGAGCATACGAAAACACCCCGCGTCTAATCTCGAATAAGCTAACCATCGTTCCAAGACGTATTATGACAGAAATGTCAATATGCAAAATTTCGAATCAGGTCAAAAGGTCTATTTACTAAATGAAACCCGTTCTAAATTTGACGACCACTACAAAGGAGTGTACACAATCAAACGTACAATTGATGATGTCAATGCTGAAATTGTCATTACCCCCCATAAAACTAAAATTGCTCATTTGAACAAACTAAAATTGGCACTAGAAGAGAGTGACCGGAATTGAATCTACTCCGACGACCGTATATCATCACTTCAACCGCGACCACGCCGTATTACTTCTTATACCTTCGCATATTGTTGCAGGTGCAGTGCTCTAGACAGCGGGACAAACTAGTCGACTACCGTTATGATTAACCAACTGAAAAGTATCCCGGGAATCTTTTTCGAACAATTGCAAGACCTGCGTACATATAACGAAGAATCGACTCTGCTGAATTACGTTGATCTCCAATATTTATTCGACCGACTTGACTTAACATCAGATTTCTTGACCATTATAAAGGAAAAATGCTCCGACGCCAAGAATTATTGCTACACCGGCGATCACATTCAAATGTTGGCTAATCGATCGAAAACTATGAAAATATATCAAAATCGAATCGAGTATTTAGTCGGCCATGGCGTAGGCGAATCCATCCACTCCGAACTCGCGAAACTAGGCCACCATCGCAGAACACGGGGCGCAATTATTTCGTTGGTAGCGTATCAACATCCCTATTTGGCACCTTACACGTAGAGGACGGTGAATATCAGGAAATCGACAACTTGTACAACGACAGTACAAACTTGGCATCCCTGCTTAACAAACAGACAAATATCGTACAATCGACGCTGGGTGTTGTAATGAATTTTGTTTATTGATTATAAGTAAAATATCAAAGAAAGGGAAATAAATAGACAATTGCGACAAATAGTTGTTGAAGATCAAAAAGAAAATTAGGCATTTATTTGGCTCATTTTGGTTTAATAAGTCAATTATAATTGAATAGTACATAATTCCAAATTTATAGTCCCTGCACGTCGCAACCCAACAAACTTGGTTTGATAGTTTAAAAAATATAAGTGGACGGCACAGGTGCATAAGTTGAAAGATGTAAGAGACAATAGTCCAGTAAGAATAAAACAAAATAGTAACAATAACATAAAAGCGGACGGTAAAAGGGTATATAGATGAAATCGAGCGGAACAACTATTCGAAGAATTTGAAGGGAGAGTGTTTGATGTGTCGTATTTATAATTTTAGAATGGTATGACTTTCTTTATTGTTTCATTTCGTCGTTATTTATTTAATTTGTTACCTGATCAGGATTCGGATTAATTTCACACACTTTATTATCTACTGACACCACCATACACAACTCTTTCCTTCTGAAGTCGTAGGCCTACTAATTTGCTGATCAGCTGATCCGCTAATCCGTTCGAACTTCGGTTCTTACTATCGTCCATCCAAATATATATATATCGTCACAGTGTCTACAGGAAAGAAGTCGACAACACGATAAGTCATGATCGCGAACAAGATAAACTTCTTACGGCTCTCTCCAGTGATGCAACTATTTCAAGAGCCTTAATCGCCAACAATACCTTTAGAACAATTCTACTTAACCAACTTATTGACCTGGACCGACACATGAACGAATACGAAGTTGACCTGTCCAGCCTAGTAAACGCTATCCTATTCGCACAAAAAGGTATTGTCCACCCTAAAATCCTATCGCCGGACCAAATTATTTCCAGCCTTAAACATATCCAGTCACTTGGACCACAAATACAGTTCCCCATCCCAATGGACCCGAATTACGCCGGAGAACTGATTCGCATCTCACAAATCGACATAGCATATCCATATCGTGAGATATCCATCCCACTGCTCAACCCCGACACTTTTAAGGGGAGGTTCTAGTCCAGAGGCCCGAAAATGTGCGTAATTTCATGATTTTTTTTTGAGAGTACATACGTATTTTTTTTAAAAAACTTTCCGGCACTTATTTGTCTATATTTTAAAAAGTTTACAAAATTTTTTCGAGTAAAAATAATACAAAATAGCAGCTCCAGCCCTCACTGACGACGGTCGTGCGCGGCGGTGGACAATGTGCGCGGAGCACTCTACAGCCCTGCCAAGTGATCCGAAACGAAAAAACCAAAAAAAATCTTAAAGTAGATGAAATTTGGGGGGCCTTATGAATTTCCAATTTTCAAAAAACCCTTTTTAGAAAAAATGGGGACCCATTGAAAAAAAAACACCTTTTTTGCCTCTTTTTATTTGTTTTAACGTTGAAAAAAACAATACTAAACATTTTTTTTTTGACAAAAAAAGCTTCCTGAAGGCCCCCTAAATTGAATAAGCTTTAATTTGAGCCGCCAAACGTCGAAATCGGTGTAGTCGTTGGAGCGGAATCGCGCCCCGCGCGCAAAAAAAAGGTGTTTCGAGAAAAACGCGTTTAAAGTTTGACGAAGAAAGAATCGTATATAATGTTTTTTTTTTACACTTACATCTAATCAGCTATTCCCGCACCATACAGGACTCCTTCCTCATCTTCAAAAAGCATGTTTTGCTGAACTTTGGTGCTGATTTTGTCAATTCTGGCCTTTTTCGCCAACACTGATAAATTCGCCTCCGCGTAATAAATAAATAAATTCGCGTTTCTACCTGTTTTTCGGCCGACGCGCTCTCTCGTCTATACGCTATAACTCATAAAATCAATTAGATAGGGAAATATCCTTTTGCCTACACATTTTTAAGACCTTAAGGATGAAAATAAAGCAATACAAAAAAATAAGTTTTTTTGGTCGATTTTGACTAGAACCTCCCCTTAATCGATACCAACAGCTCCCCGTCCCCGTTAAACAGCACGTCGCATAAGAGGTCGCAATAATGATATCGGTACAAGAGTTTTATGATGACTAAAAATTTGTTCATTACTCAATTATCATACATAATTATAGAGAAAAACAGTCAGACCTTAATCTAATGAATCAGGCGCAGTCGGCAGTCGCTTGAAAGGCAGATAAAGAGCATGCGCGGCTGCTCAGAACGCGTAGGGATATATATCGAAGGGAGACTCCTTCAAGAAAAAAGTCCCGTATTTTTGGATCAATTTCATTAAAATTTGGACCATGTGTTCACAATCCGAAACTAGAATCTGATCTCAAATTCAGCTAAATATGTCTGTTACGTCCGGCGTATCGCCACACGTCTCCCTCATCTCGTCACTTTCCCACGATCCTTACAGTAACCTTATCATCTCATTCTTGTCCTGCTACTTCCATTCTGGCTGACGCCACCTACTTTTTGCCGACTTTGCTAGTTCTATTCCACACCATGTTGCGCACCTTACATCCACTCGTCTTTACCTCAGATTCATTCCCATTCCAACGTTCGACACGATCAATTCTATTTCAACACTCAACAACCTCACGTATAACTTTTGTTACCGATATTGTAAACTACACACTCCATTTCAACTATTCCACAAATTCTTCAAACAAATATATAATTGATATCTTAAATATCCAAACGGTTATGCAGCCCTTATCCCAACTTCCAGTTTTTCCCAGGCGTAAAAGCGAAGCTGAACCTGTTTATGCCTACCGCTCGGGAGTAAACCCCCTTTACAGACGTAACATTGGTGGCTAGTGTTGGTCTTCGCTTTTCGGAAATTCAACGACACCTACAATTATTTACGTGTGTGCTACCTATAATGTGCTCTCCGATAGACTGGTTTCAAAAAGTACAAAATTGTTAATACAAAAGTGACACCATTGTGTGATAGTGTTGAAGACACTCTGAAGTAAGTCATATTCGACGTCTAATTCTACAATCATCGATCTCTGATCCACACATACACCAAAAAGAAATCTGCAGTTCGAAATCCATATTTCTGCAAAACTTTTTCCTGCTCCTACTACGAGGACACCTTCGTTCTTCACGACTTCTAGTCCAACATAACGCACATCGACATCATCCCCGCCTACAGACGCGACATCGCTATACGAACATCTTCACGGGAGGACGCAGCATCTTCTTCTATTTCTTCTCTCTATCTTCACTTTGTACACCCACAACCTCCAAGTTGAAATTTACAATATGGCTAGCGAAAGCATTTTTTGACACCTGCCTTTGAAAGATTTATTAGCTCTGATTCCCACGTTTGATAGCATTAATATGCCTGTATCCGAATTCATAATTGAAGTACAAAGCGCAAAGCAGGCTGTCTTAGGCACAAAACTAAATTTACTTTCCACACTCATTCGTATGAAAATCAATGGCGATGCGAGTAAGTATGTTGAGTCAGATAACCCAGATTCTCTTAGAGATTTGCTTGACTGCCTAAGACAGGCCTACTCATCTGAACAACGCCTCCCAGATATCCAGTTGGACCTTGCACAATCAGCACAGAGGCGAGATAAGAGTGTTTTATGTTACGGTGCTAGGATAAAATATTTGTTAAGACAAGCGTATGAGTCAATTGAAGCCTCAGAGTCTATCAGTGATGCTTAAGTGCTAAAAAAAATATCAAAGAAACCGCAAGACTAAGATTCATAAAAGGCTTACTAGATGTATTAGAAATAAGAGTGGCACATAAGAATCCACAAACCCTACAAATGGCTATAGATACGGTCAACTAAGACTGAAAAACTATTATCAGATAGACTTGAACTAGCCTCGTTCCGTGATACTAACTACGAGGCACAAAACCGTGTAAAATGTAGTATATGTGAATTTACCAATCAAGTCGATAAATATTGTCCTGAACGATCTTCCGTATAAGTCGTGTGTAGACACTGCAAGAAGACAAGTCATAGTATAGAAAAATGCAGAACAAGGCCGCGCAATACCACACCTTGCACTCTGTGTGGTCGCAAAAGCCACTCAAGCGATAAGTGCCGTTCAAACCGTACCGAATATCCCCAGAACCCGAATGTCTACCAGGATCTAAGAGTTTTCCCAAAAAACACCAATCGTCAACTACAGAACAATCCGAACACCCAATATCGAGCACGAGACCCGACAAACCAACCTTTAGATCAGACGCGAAATGACAGTCAACGCTCACAACGGTATAATATCACAAATCCTTTGCAACCGAATTTTAGGGTTAATTATGTAACACAAGATTACTTAACCGATAATTGCGATGCAGGCGTCTACCCGGAAGTTTCATTCGAAGTAGAGCAACACCGCGAATATTCAGGCAACCCGAGCCATTTAAATAAGATGGAGGGACGGCCGCGCGGACGCATCGATCTTCTTCAGACCGGAGCAGCGCCAAAACCAGACGTCAGCTCTGTACAACCCCGCAAAACAATAGAGTCTGGACCTCCACATATTCGAGCAAAATGCCCACAATCGTTGAATGGGTACGTGACACTAATAATCGACACTGGCGCTAACATTAACTTGATAAAAATTAATTAAATCGACCCCAAAGTTTACGTCACAAAGACAAACGTTCGGCAGATTTCAGGGATAGCAGAAAGATCCATCAGAGCAATAGGACGTCTCTACGTCGAGTTAGCTAATACACGCCACGAATTCCATCTTGTTGATAACTACTTCTCTAACATCAAAGACCGTATACTGAGTTCAGATTTTTTACGTTCAGAGAGGGCGACTATCTGTTTCAAAAACTACTATCTTACCCCCCGCGAAACCGGCGTTATTCCTTTCAACAAGTATAGAACCAACACGAAAATACCACCGCGTATCCTGACAACATCTATCACACAGACACCGAAGGCTCGAATAACCACTGGTGAACTCACACTACAACCCATCCCATCTATAATTGACGACGGAGCTGATGTAAACGTAATTGAACTCGGAGCAATACATGCACATGTTCCTTGTGAATGCAACGAAGGTCAGATCCACGTTACCAGTGCTATAAACGAAACAATAAAAATATTATGAACAACTAGCATTCGAATCGGAGAAAATGCTCATGTATTCCACATAGTCGATGATTTGTTTCCGATACAAGAAGACGGAATCTTAGGATCGATGTTTCTACGGAACGAAAATGCAACGATATCTTTCGATAAAGAGAAAATAATATCGAACAATACTATCAAACCATTCAAACTCATAAATGAAGACGACCTATTGATATCATCACTAACAGCTCAAGTGATTTCTCTGAAAATTTCAAATCCCTCGGTAAAGACAGAATTCATAAAATAGTTGGAAGTAGGCCCGACATATTCCTGCGACAGGCTCTGGTTACCCACCAACAAGGATTTGTCTACGCTTACGCGATAAACTCCAATGAATCAGCTGTGGAAATAAGAAAACCAGTCGTAACACTGGAAGAAGTCGATGAACTCGCGAGAATTGCCACGCTCAGCGCAAACTCACCTAACGCATACAAGTACTGCAGGCAGCGGACAGGTCTTACTAGCACAAGACTATGAGAGTAAAAAAAGGAACAAGAATCACGTTCTTCCCACAGCCGTAGATTACGATTCGAGAGGCCGTGACATTTTGAAAGAAAAGTTGCGACTGGACCATTTGAATGACGGAGAAGAACAATTGATAATTAATCTTGCCATCGAATTCAACCACGTATTTTTTCTCCCAAGTGACAACCTGGGACAGACAAACTTAGCCAGCTACACGACCCCTACTACCAATGATACACCAATTCATACTAAACATTACAGAGACCCAAGAGTATACAAGGATAAAATACAAAAGCAAGTGACTAAGCTCGTTGATCAAAACATTATAACACATTATTCATCTCCTTACAATTCTCCGGTCTGGATCATCCCCAAGAAATCAGATGCTAGCGGCGAAAAGAAATAGCGAATGGTCACCGACTTCCGAAAACTCAACGAAAAAACCATTTTCGACACTCATCCGGTACCAAATATCGTTGATATTCTAGACCAGTCAAGCTCCGCAAAATATTTCTCAACATTCGGCTTGGCTTCTGAGTTCCACCAAATTCCAATGCATCCCGATCATGGCGCAAAGACCGCCTTTTCGACTCCTCACGGTCATTTCGAGTATACTAGAATGCCATTTGGCTTAAAAAATTCCCCAGGTTCCATCGGGATTACAGGGTACCGATATGTTTGCTTATTTGGATAACATAGACATTCACTCCCAATCCTTGGAGGAGCAGGTAACCAAATTTCGGAAACTCATGGAGAGATTATGTGATGCGAGACTAATCCTTCAGCCAGATGAGTGTGAATTTCTGCGCGAAGAAGTAGCATACTCAGGTCACATTATCACTCGAAAGGGATTGAATTCTAATCCGGAAAAGATATTAGCAATAAAAAACTACCTAGTTCCCAAGGAATCGAAACAGATTAAACAGTTTTTAGGCCTGATAGGCTACTACCGAAAATTCATTCGTAACCTTCCGAAAATTGCTAGACCTACTAATGATATGCTGAAGAAAATTAGCCCTTTTCTATTGACAGCGAAACGTCAATTTGTATTCGAAACCCTGCGCGATAGTCTGTATCGGGAACCTATACTGCAGTATCCCAACTTTGCAAAACCCTTCGTTCTAACGACCGGCGCTTCGAAGTTTGCAATAGGAGCAATATTCACTCAAGACAAAGATGGTGAAGATTTGCCAAACGCGTATGTATCGAGGGTGTTGAAAAAGACTGAAATCAATTACTCGGTGTCAGAATAGTACATTATTTACCGAGCAAGAAAACGGTCGTTTACACGCCGAGTATGAAGTTGAGCACTGAGGCGAAGACGGGGTATTTTGAAGTTCACACGAGGCAAACGACCGTTTTCTCCAAGGGGAACGTACTATTTTCTACAACAGCGGAGCGAAACCGGCGAGTTTTCATCCGCAAGCGAGGGTCAATGCAATCGACTGGTTTCCATTCTCGTTTGAGGATGGAAACTCACCAGTTTCGCCCCGCTGTTGTAGAAAAGGAATAAGAAGTACTATATAATTGATACTAAAAAAAAAAAAAAAAAATATTGTAACGTGGCATTTCGGTTAGGCCTGCCCGTTACAAGGTACTCCCTGAACCTGCGGCGGAATCCAGGAATGAGGGTTTCGGAGATCGAGTCGCGAGATAATAATAGAAAGCGCCAGAACTGGAGTCACGCATCCGGGCTTCGACAGGGACGAAATAGCGAATTACGAATAAGATATTGCAGGCTTTTGTTTTTATTTTTTTTTTTTTTTTTTTGAGTACACCGGCCACAAGCCAGCGACCAACTCCGATGCCGAAGATATTTCGAGGCAAGGCGAAACCGCGGAGATCTCGCGGGAAGGATACCGAGGCTGCGGAGGGAGAGACAACGCAGATCCCTGCAGCGCGGGAATCCAAGGCGGAAGCGATTCCCGCTGGCAGCCGTGGCGCTGCAGCCTCCCCGCTCACCCCGCCTACACCCGACCGAGGCAACCGCGAGAGACCAGCTAGCGACGAGGGAGCCCCATCCCGCCCAACACCAGGACCCCGTAGAGCTGCGCGAAAGACGACATCGCGATCTAGCCTTAAGTTCTGCGCCACGTCGCGACGACAGGTGCGCGCCAAGTTGCGCAATTTCCGAAATCAATGACAGATCGATTGTTGTGCATTCTTAGGGTGATGACGTCACTGAGGATTAGCGTAACGAGATCGGCGTTGCGGCCGATCGGCCATCTGAGATCACTCTAGTTCTGGCGATAAGGCAACGTAGAGGTACCTGCGAAGAGCCGAGTTGCGATTTAGTTTTCGAGTCTGTGGCGGAGATCGTCGTGTTGCGAGGACGATGGCCGGTAACCGTCACGAGGGGGTCGGTGCTTTTGTGAGCTGGATGTGGAGCGGTAAGCGTTGCTGATATCCTTGCGATCGAATTTCGAGAGTAATTAAGTGAGGGCTGGTCCGAAAGAGGATAGCCGTGCATGATTTGTGTATCCAAAAATCCTCGAAATTCGTTTGCCGATTCTTCTGTTTGGCGACCGTAGCCTGAGTTGCGCGTACTAACGCAGAGCCACTGTTGAGTGATCGAGAAGGTCGAGTCGAGTCCCGGGTTTGAGTCGCGGCAAACCTACGGTAATTTGAGTGTAACCAAATTCCGTTCCACGGGGTCACGTCAAATCAGTACGATAAAGTATCATTTCTCGTGTAGGCCGCGAGCCGTCGAAAGGGGAGCGTTCGAATTCACGAACCGCGTCCCGACGTCATGGAGAAAGGTGAGCTCGGGTGTGTGTTGATAAGAATTTTTTTTTTTGTAGAGGACAATCGCGGGTAACGCGACGAGCCCCTTTTTCGTTTGGGCTTCTGCATTATTAGTTAGTAATAAAGTGGCGATTAAAGCCCGTAGGCATAAGTAATTTTCTGAATTTATTACCGATCGCGGTTAGCGTGTCGGTCGGAATTTCGGTTCCGTTTTCGTCGAGGAGTTTATTGTTGAGTTGGCGATTAGCGCCGTAGTTATTAGAGGACGGTCGCGATTAGCGCGCCGAGTAAAATTTTAATTTTAGTTCTGGAGATATTGTTTATTAGGAAGGTAGCGACTAGCGCAAGTAGGAATAAGCGGTCGTTTAGATTGATTCATTTAATTTTCTTTCTGCTTCTCTATTGTATAAAATTTTTTTTTCTGGTTTTGTTTGTTGAATCGAAGCATTTGAATAAGACTCGCGCCTCGAATGCTCATCTATTGACGCCCACAAGCGCGCTAAAGTAGCTCACCCACACCCACATGTGCTCGCGAAATGAATACCCTATCTTCGTCTACCGGTGCACAAACGCGCCAAAATAGCTCACCAACACCCAACATGTGCTTGCGAACCAGATACGCTATCTTAGTCTACCGGCGCTCAATAACACATGAAACATATGGACCAGTACCTGACACGAGCACGTGGGTCTGCACACGAATCCACCCACTCTTCCCCACAGGGACGAACGGAAAAATTATAAAAGACATCTCCAATTTGCTGTTACCACTGACTCAAGTGCCAGTATGACTGACAATAGGTGCGCAACGGAGCCACCGATTGTTAGAGATGAAACGATCAAGCAAACTACGGAACGATTTCAACCACTTACCTCATCGGAACCAAACCAAAACTCCGGTGAACCCCAGAGCCGTAGTATTAAAATATGTGAAAAACAGTTCAACACACTGAATCAGCCGACATCTGAAGCTGCTGCCAGCAAAGGACGAAATGACGCCCCTCGATTCACGAAATTCCTGATAGACCTTAACCACCTACCATTAATGCATAGTAAATTTATTAGAGGAATACGCTCCAATCTCCTCGACAGACAAGATAACCTAGCCCATTGCATCTCAGCAGACTGCAAAACATCACGAGGAATAACTGGATAACTAATCAATAGGAAAATAATCACCCGAGATCAACCACAACAACTAGATCCTGAAGTAACGAGCGTACATTGCCACATAGTAACCGCTTTATTTGCAATCCAGTAACCAAGAATTACCACTTTCAAAAATCAACTGACGAAACACTGTTTAACGCCCTAGTAAACCTAAAGGACTGCTCAGAACAAGACAAAGTCGAATCGCTCTTGATTCCAAGACTAATCTGCAGATTGGATACGTTAGACTGGACCCTTGTCAATCAGATGATCCATTACATATTTGAAGACTGTGATATAAAGATCAACATCTGTAACTATCAAAATCCGGCATATGACTCTATACATATATTCTGAGTCTGAAGCAAAAACATCAATACTCAGAATCCCTGCTCCTCCTCCGACTCGCCGGCCGACGCGTCGGACGGCCATAGGTCGGCTCCAAGACATGCTCCCGTTTCTGCTCGCTCGCGCTACCCAACTGATATATCGGGAAGTGACTCCGTGACACATAATCCGGAGTCAGCTGTTGAACACACGGATAGCAATGCCTCCGTTGTACCTATGGAAACGGTACCACCTTCACGCTCAGAACGCAACGTCACGACACTCACGGAGAGCTACAAAATCCAGACCGCCCTCATATTGACGAGGACAACGTTTGTTGCTTAAATTACTTCGTACAAAATCAAAACGACGTATGAGGGATTCTCCGTCAACTCAGCCACTTTTTTTTCGACCATCTCAGATCTGCCCCATAATTGGTTATATCAAAGGACTACTAAAAGGTACTCTGTGTAAATTTTTTCAGATTTTTTAATTTATTATTTGAGAAATTGCCTTTTTTTCAAATGAATATATCTCGGAAACTTGAAGTGACTGAAAAAAAAATGACTGCACATAAAAGTTGTAATTTTCTGTGAGCTATCAAGAGGAATTTTTCAAAAAATTTTTACGTTCTGGTAACGCTGATTTTTTTACCAAAAAAGGAAGATATTATTTTTTTGATTCAAAAAGGACCCTTTTTTTGTTGAAAAAATTACAGTCTTCCAATATGTGTGACAATATCACCAAAAAATTGCCGGAGTGGCACGGATCGAGGTTCTGGGGTGAAAAAAATTGAGGCACACAAATTAATTTTTTTTCAGCTGTCGCTTTTCCGTGTGAAAGCTCGATGTTGTGAATATAGCCCATGTTCTCAGAAGTGATCCAATTTAAAAGTGAAGGGTAAGAATTCTCGACCTCGTAGATAATATATTAGTGAGTCTTGGTGAGCGGTCATAGAAATGTATAACGTATATTAACGTATATTATATACTTACAATAACAAAATGCGACAACAGCTTTCGGACACTAACACCTATAGAATTGTTAGATATGACCTCTGCAACACCCTACAGACTAGGGTGAACAAACTTACCTTCAGCTGGTTCAATTCCAAACTAATAAACAAAAGCATACGCAGAAGTATCACTACTTATAACGGTGTACCCCCACGTGCATATGGCCTCCCTAAAATCCATAAAGAAGGAATTCCAGTACGAATCATAGTTTCTTTTGTTAATAGCCCGACTTACGCCTTATCTAAACTAATTAATTCATGGCTCACTACAAATATCACCCCCCCTACCTCCAGAGTCAAAGACAGTTTTACATTGGTAGAAAAAATAAATAAATTGATTATTCCAGACAATTACATTTTAATATCACTAGATGTAATATCTCTATTCACCAATGTACCTATAGATCTCGCTATGCTCGCAGTGAAAAATCGTTGGGCCTCTCTAGATAAAAAGATTCCAAACCCACTTACTGAACTTGTTAAAGCCTTAAACATCTGTTTTGATTCGGCAATCTTCAAATTTAACAAGGAGACTGTAACGTGGCGTTTCAGAGTCGCCCGTCACAAGGGCACACAACCGTTATTATTTCTAGTTTACGCGTCCTCAGCAGGGTACTCCAACCGAACTCGATACAAAATAGGCAATAACTACTTTTAACTAATTCTTTCTTTGTAAATTCCTTATTTCGCGCTTCGGCGCAAGCTAAAAAGGTACTTGGACGACGACGATCCCGACCACCGAGGGACCGATATCTACCGTTTCCAGCTCTCGACGACTTCGCCTACCGACGGTCTAATCAGACTATGCTGGCTACCTTGGTGCACTTCTATACACCTGGGGTAGCATCCACCCGAACCTTCTGTATCGCCTCGACTGCCGTTGAACAGGGAGATGAAAATCCTCCCGACGGCCGAGGGCACCGCTCCTCAAGGAGGAACCAGCCGCCCGCTCTATCGGATGCCGCAAGGATGGCGTGAAGGGCAGACCGTAGCCTGCCATCTTCCGACTTACCGGCCTGGTGCCGGACCGACTCCGAACCACTACGTCCAGATTGATAAAGCCATTGTTCCGAGGATCGACGCTGCCTTCCTGTCGGCAAGGACTAATTGTGTGGGTCGTGGTCCACGGTTCAGCCAACCGTCTGACTGCACGACCTCGGGTACAGGCAGCCGGCTACTGCCTGTACAAAAGCCGGTGGAAGTGAACGATGAGGCGTCACTCTCCACTCGGTAACTTTGACCGAGAAGCACCCTGTGTATGCCTGTCAAAGAAGTCCCCGATGATAGGCAACCTGGACAGTAAACTGAAGCAGCTAGTAAATCGTACGAGTTGGTGTCAACGACGAAATCACGAGCAGCATATTACGCCACATCTAGCGGTAATTTTCGAAAACGCATGACCACGCCGTAACCAATATTCGCCACAGGGGGATGGCCTATTTGCGGTGAGGGTCAACCAACCAATCAAAGGGAAGAAGAATCACCTCACGACAACCGCGAGATCGGCGAGCCGAACTCCGACCTTCTTCTATTCCACGCTTGACCTGCTGAGCGACAGTTGTGTTTATCCGTATTCTCCCGATTATTCTCTCGTTTTGAGCTACCGATCCTTTTTCCTCTCGTTCAATCGCTACTTTATCTACCGTTTCTCCACACCCTCTATCGTTGCACTATCGTTAACTTTTACCCATAAATTAAAGTCCTTTCCTTCCTTCGTATTTTCTTTTGATTATTCTAAGTTTTATTTAAAATAAATTCAGTGTTGTGTGCCTGAAGTCACCAACTAAGGTAAGGCTTTTGCCCCTGTATTGTATCGTTACGAAGTTGCTCATAATTTCTATTCTTTCTTTTGGTATTCATCGACTTTGTGTGAATCATGGTCCACGGCTTAGAATTGCAGTAAGCCGCCGTATGACTGCATGATTTCGGTCATTAATATTATATTTATCGTTTCTTGGTTGCATCGTGCGATGCCAGTTTTGTGTGAATCATGGCCCACGGCTTAGAGTTACAGTAAGCCGCCGTGTGACTGCATGATTTCAGTAATTAATGATTTTCGTGTCTGAGCGACCTCGTAACTGCCGAATAATTATTTCTTTTGTATTTATGACTTTTCTGATTATTTGTGAATCTCTATTAGCCTGCTTTTGTATTTTCTATCGTATTTTGAGCCCTATTGGCTTTACGTTTCATTCCATACTCTTTTGTAATAGTAGTGTGCTTTATATTTTATTTCTGTTATTGCTTATTATATTTTCATTTATTTTTGTGCCTATTGTATCGTATATTGAGTTCCTTGGAGTACAACCAAGCGTAGAATCAGCCTCTTAATATTACCGCACCTTTTTTTTCTATTGCTATTGGCAATTTTATATTATTTTTACCTGTTATTCTTTTCTTTGTATTTTGTTAAGTTAAGTTCTGCGAATTATTCTTGATTCTTTTGTACGGCGGTGTATTTAGTGTATTTCTTTATTTTGTAAACTCTCCGAAATTCTCACTCTCTCATAATTTTGTATTTCGTATTCTCTCAAAAGTTATGTTCGGGAATTCATTGTTTAATTCCTCAGGTCCGTAATCATTGTAAATTATTGACTCTATCGTTTATGAATAATTCTATCGGAAGTTATGTTCAGGGATTCATTGTTCAATTCCTCAGATCCGTGATCATTATAAATTATTGATTCTACCGTTGATGAATAATTCTACCGAAAGTTATCTAGTCGATCGTTTACACTACCGATTTTGTAAATTGTTAATGAATATCAATCTCTCGTACTGGTTATAGTCTATGGTGAATTCGTCGTATTATCTACCGAACTATCGTTACGTTGTTTTCTACCGATTGCCGTAAAGTTCTCTCGTTTCTAATTGACAGAATAATAATTTTCGTAGCGTCATTTGCACCTTGGGTAAGATCACGTCGCCCAGTGACGTGTAGTTTTAAGTAAATTCTTGCATTATATCGCATCTCCCGACCTACGTTCATTTTTCTCTGTTAACTGCCGTCTCTCGTTTCAAAGCTACCGTTTACTGCTATTCTATGGAAATTATTGTGAACAACGATTGCTTATTTTATTAACTACCGCTGTCGATACCATTTTATTTTCCTGTCTCAACCATGTAACCTTGTCAACAATATATATGATCGATTGACCTGTTCATTTTCCTTCTGACCTGAGTTTATTCTTTGTTTCGTTATTTTCTTCAATTCTGTAATTACTGTTAGCTGCCTTGATTACCGCCACTCTACCAGTTCGTACGTGGAAGTACCTGAGCCTAGCCAGCCATACAACGGGTTCACTATTTATTCTTCGTACGGTTTTGTGTTATTTTTATTGATTTGTATTATTGTTTGAAAATCGACGCTAACGCGTCTGGCGCCCAACATGATTTATTTTGTTATAGTTTAATATTTTGAATAAGTGGGGAATCGCGCCAAAGTGTCAACGGTAAGTCTTCCTCCAAGGGTAACAGAATTTAGCGTAACAATACATACGCACAACAATTCGGGTTACCCATGGGATCCCCTCTCTCTCCAATCTTGTCAGATCTTGTGATGGAAGACCTAGAACTGTCATGCATCAGCAAACTAGATTTTGAAATACCCTTCTATTTCAGATATGTTGACGATATTTTAACTGCTGTTCCTGAAGAAAAAATAGACTACACACGGAATATTTTCAACCAATATCATCCCCGATTACAATTTACCATTGAAATAGAAGATAATAACGCTATCAATTTCTTGGATTTATTGCTGATACACAGAAACTCTAAAATCAAAACAGATTGGTTCCACAAAAAAACTTGGTCTCAAAGATACTTGAATTTTAATTCCCACCACCCGATGTCCTACAAGATAGGTACCATCTTTAATCTTGTTGAGCCGAGCCATCAAATTATCAAATATCGAATTCCATGAAAAAACCTTGTCTCTTATATATAATATTTTGGGATGGAATGATTATCCACACGGCCTTTTATACAAACATATGAAAAAGAGATGCTTCCATATCAATAACCTACTTGACCATAATATTGACTCTGCTTCCGCAGATGACAACAACAGACTAGCCACTACATTTATCCCTATCCCATATGTATCGGGTCTCTTTGAGTCGTTGAATAGGTTATTCACCAAACACAATGTCAATTTTGTAGGAAAAAACTCAAAAGATTTACAACTTGTCTTTGATTCGGGAAAAGATGGGATCCCTATGGGCAAACGATCCAACGTTGTTTATAAAATACCCTGCAACGATTGCAATCAAGTTTATATTGGACAAACTGGCCGCCATCTAGACACTAGACTCAAAGAACATCAACGCAACGTACAAGATAATGAGGATCGACATACTGCTCCAACTAAACATGTGATCAAAAAAGAACATTTTTTCAACTATGACAATACAAACATCCTTTGTGCAGAACCCAATTATTATAAACGGTTACTTCTAGAAATGTGCAATATTGTAGGACGTCCAAATTCCGTTAATCTTAGACAAGATGTTGAACATCTGAGCAATATTTACAAACCGCTGATTACTGCCCACACATCACACTTTGTTTAACCTTAACTAAGTACATAATTTTGATGTCCCCATGTCACATGTTTTTACAAATGTTTATACTTGTTCACCTTCACTCTGGGTCATATTTGATTCTCCCAACAGTCGTCGTTTACCAGTTGACTCAAACGGTTTAACAAAATTGTTTAGACATGGAGAATAGGGTCATAACGATACCATTACCTTTGTTTCGACATCGTTTACACTATTTTAACTATCATAAACCCTTTCTTTAAACCTTTTTAATATTTTGACTCATACACTGTAAATATAAATAGTTTTTTCGATTACTAACTTTCATATCTTTTACACCTACACTTTCAACAATTGGAGAAGTCGACAACGTTCACTGTCATTCTATTTGAAGAACCTTCGCTCTTCAAATAGTATTTTATGATTCTGACCAGCGTCTTAATCCTCTGTCTTATAAAAGGTAAATTACTCTTTAAGTTCTATTACTTTTTAATCATAACAGATATGAGATATGTTCTCACTAACCTACATTAGGCAATAACCTTTAATAGTATTACATACTTGGTAATTTATGTCTGACTGGAAAATTTTTGTTCTTGGCAGTCAAATAAAAAAAATTAATCGTTCTGAGGAGGGCCCATATCCGGGCCGAAACGTTAAGGAAAATATACGTTATACAATTTATACATTTCTATGACCGCTCACCAAGACTCACTAATATATTATCTACGAGGTCGAGAATTCTTACCCTTCACAAACTAAGAAAATGTCAAACGGATTTCGAGTACCTTCGTAACGCAATTAACAAAATGGCCTACAGTTACTTAGTGCGCTGTTCCGAATCGTCCTCGAAATTGGCCCATGAGAAATTTGTAGTGCTTACCGCAACCAAGTCACACCATAACGTTTCCTACTCCGGAGTCGAACATTCGCACTCTTTTCTCCGCGAATATACAAAATTATAACACGGTTTCTCGATCGTCGGCTTCTCTCCGCAACTCAACGTCTTTTTCTTCAAAATCTTGAATTGCTCCGTAACTCTCATACGTCAGGACTCAAGTAACGATCTGACATTCGTACATAGGCGCTATCAGTCCCAAAATATGTCCCAGATCTTATTGGTTCTCGAACTTCGATTCGATTACGAAATTCTTCAAGTCTAGCTTATCGCTAACACCGATTTCCGCTGTCGCGAAACGTTGATTGGCTGCTGGATTCGACGGTGCTCCATTGTTCGGCGGTGGCGTGGTGACGACTTCGCGAGGCTGTACGATGCTAGTATTCGGCGGGGAGGTTACGGCTCGCTAGCCAACAATGGGAATCTCGTCCGCCTCGGTTTCCCTCGCGGCAGAGCTCTTCGTTGGCGCTCTCTCCATAGCCTCACGCGAGGCGCTTCACTCTCTGTGTAGCATCACTCTCGTCGTTCCTTCGTTTAAATTTTCCGCCACCGTTGTCATAAGACGCCGTCGAATTCGCCGTCGATTCTATGCCTGATGTTGCACATACTCGAAAACAAAAATAAACGAAAATCCTGAAATTCTTTATTCGCTAGTCTGTAACGTGTCCCCTCTCAGAGTTTCGGATGCGTAAGTCTTGCCTTTAAATTCTTAGGTCAACAGCATGAGTTACGTAGCTCCAATTGTACGCAATGCCAGTGATACCGTCATCATTACTTCTCGAATCGAACTTTCCTTCGTAGGTGTTGAAAAATTAGTGTGTGTCAAAGTATAAATCTAATACACTATTGAATCGGTAAGGGTCATGTTTCAATCATTAGAATTTTTCCTTGTAGCACACCAAACGCGTCTACGTTCTCGAACTCTAAATTTAGCTTTATTATGTCCGAAATTAGTTTGACTTAGCATTCAGTAGCCTACTTCGACCCACTTTCCTAATAGTTATATTCTGCTTGAATATCGTACCACTGAACCAACGTATACCGGAAATAGATGCAACTTAATATCTTACTATGACGATTTGAATCTACGAATACCGTTCGAATGTAGGGGGACAAAAATTAGCAAGACAAAAAAGACACCTTCGGTCGATGAAAACAAATTAAAAACTGACAATAAAAATCGTCAGCTTTGTTCGTATTGCCCCCCCCCTCATTGGTGTCCAATCGGATTTTAACCCTTTCAGTCATACATTTTTCATCTACACGAATTTTGATGTAAATTAGTACTCGGGAGTTTTCGGGGTCGCTGATTACGAATCCGGCATTGGATTTTCAAAATTCAATATGGCGGAGGTGAAATTCCGAATACTTATTAATTGTTCTAAAACTTCGTAGTCGGAGGTTTTCGGGGTCGTTGATTACGAATCTGGCATTAGATTTATGAAATTCAAAACAGCGGATCCAATATGGCGGACGGGAAATTCCAAATACGTATTAATTCTTCTAAAACGTTGTACTCAGGGGTTTTCGGGGTCGCTGATTACGAATCTGGCATTAGATGTTCATAATTGAAAATGGCGGATCCGATATGGTGAACATCAAGTTTTATATCTTATATCTTTCTGCTCAATATTTTGGCCTGAATTTAGTCATTTGGGGGATTTCGGAATAGCTGATCACGAATCTGGAGTCATAACTTCATAATTCCTAAATCCAAGATGGCAAATGCCATCTTATCTTTCTTTGTCTATATTCGGGTCTTTCTCTTAGCCCTACCCGGAATCAACGACGAGGACGTGAGGAGCATCTAGTTCCACTTTTTTGCTTGTTTTTTTCTGTTTTTTTTTTGTGTATTTTTTGTTGCTTTTTTCTGTTTTTTCTTTTGTTTTTTGTGTTTTTTATTGTTTTTTTCTTCTAATTGTTTTTTTTTTTTAATTTCTCTATTATGACGCATGCACGCACATATATATATATATATATATACATATATATATATATCAATGATAATGATAATGATGAAGAACTACGGATTTTGATTATCTCAAATTTCATCTCAAATAAACTGAAATATTCATTTCTAATGTATATTTGAAGGAATATTCCTGATAAAGTAAGATTTCACGTGATTAAAATTTTTATTGCCACATTGCCCAATTGGATCGACTATAACGGATCCACCATTTTGAATTTCCAAAATCTGACCTCATTTTCGTGATCGGCGACTCAAAAACCTCTAGATACGTATTTTCAGAGGCCATGGTTCAATACTAGAGCTCTGAGGTGATTTTTTAAAAAGTAGTACCGTAGCGGTCCCACTATGACTAAAAGGGTTAAACAATGTAGCGCAGATTATTATCAATAGAAAACGTATAAAAGAACTCACATATCGGTGGCATGCTCGACAACAAGTTCAGCGACGTCACCAGTGCGTTCCATGATTTGTGCAACTTCCTCAAAACTTCGGTCGATCAAAGACACTGTGCCCCATTCGAGAACCTGAAACGAAATGAGCCACACTCTAGTCAAAATATTTTCGTTTTTACATAAGGCAACAAGTATCAACATAGTAATTGACTCATGTACGACATGCTCTTCGTTTTTTTTTTTTTACAACTTAACAAATTGTAAATATTTTAAAGGTTCGGAAAAAAAAAAAACGGTTCAACAAGAAACGAAAACAAATGTAGACTAACAATAAATAGACAACCTCCTCGAATAATTAGCGCATCACGAGTCACCACTGAATTTGAAAGGATTATTCTTTGGATTGTTTAGCGATGAATTACGAGAATTTCGCAGAAAGGTAGTGTGTTAATTGTCTTGCTACTGATGGGTGCACAAAATTTGAAAACAGTAGGTGTGTCAAGTAATTAGGCGCACAGGATGCACCGAGTTGTAGTTTCCTAGTTAAAAAGAAAGTCTCTGTAGCACGCCAGCTATAAATGACAAATACTTGATTGCTAGAATTATTGCATTATTGTTTGATGGCGAGTCGGGACCATTTATGATTTTTGTGAACAAATTTGATTTGATTTCTTTTGTTTTATCGTGTATTCTGCTCATATTGAATTTCTACTTTTCCTCCTTTCGTTTCTCCTTTGTGCTTTTTCTTGGTATTCGATAATTTTATTTCGTTGTTGATTATTTTATGGGTGTATGCGGAAATATACTTTCAGTACTGCCGATCGTGACGTCACGCAGTCAATTGCGAACTGCGTTCCGTTTTCACTTCGAGTTGCTAGTCGCAGTAAAATCGAAACGCTACTTTACAACTCCACCGAGGACGCGGCCATCTCTCGACTACTGCAACTGCCTCACATCCCAGATCACAGTAATCTCAGTCAACGTTGTCAAAAATTTCGTGACGTTACTGACTGATGGCAGTAAGCTGTCACGCGATTTCGGAACGCGGTTGCCAGTACTTGCAGTACTGTAAGTATATTTCCGAATACACCCTTTTTTAGTAGATATGTAAGGGAGGTTCTGCGTCAATCTGTTTTACCGATCTCAGCAGAAGCTGCAGGATGCGCCTCACCTATAGTCGGTGTGTTACCGACCTAAGCTAACCTGACCCATTCCATCCTAACCTAACCTGCAAGATGGCTGAGTAGCCTACGAGATGGTGAAATGACCCGCAAGATGGCTGACTGAACTGCAAGATGATGGACAAGATGACGGAGCATGTATTCGGTGTGTTACAGACCTAAGCTAACCTGAACCAACCGAACTCAACCCAATCAATGTAAGCAACAAGATGGCTGAAGCAAGATGGTTGACAAGATGACGGAACACGTTACTAACCTAACCTAACCGAACCTAATGCATGTAAACAACAACATGGCGGACAAGATTGCGAAGCAAGATGGCGAAGCAGGATGACGGGGTGGTATGGCAAAATGACAGGTGGAATCTACCGTCTCAAAAATAATAATATCGGGATACTTCGAATACATTCTTTCGCCCTAATGGACAAGATGGCGACAATGCAATTAAGTAGGTGTTACAAATGGCGCCCGAACAGGGACCGTGATCCGTGAAGCAGCCATCAACTTGGTTACACTCCGCTTTAATTTAATCTGCCGCTCGTATTTTTTTTCCTCTTCATTGATTATATAATAATTCTTAGAATTATTAAGTGTCATTTGTGTTACCATTTGTGACATTGCTTTTTAATAACTCGTTTGATTCAGGTGTATTTCCTAAGGAGTAAAAGTCGTCGCGTATTGTCCCTATACTAAAAAGGTCGAATGCTGAGGTATGTGCTGATTATCGGCCGATATCGCTGATGAGCAATTTGTCAAAGGCCCTTGAGAGGTGTGTGCATGATCAATTTTTTAAGTATGTTACTGAGAGCAATTATATTGACGAGTATCAGATGGCCTTCAGGGAGGGCTTGAATACGCAGACTGCTGTTATCAAGCTCTGTGATGATATTTGCTCAGCAATGAATATGTCAAAAATGACTGTAGCTGTTTTCTTTGATCTGAGTAAGGCTTTTGATTCTGTGAACCATGAAAAATTGCTGCGCGAATTATTATGTATGAATTTTTCTGTAAATGCTGTTACGTGGGTCAGGTCTTATTAAGCTCAAAGAAGGCAGCAGGTGTTTGCTGATGAGCGTGTGTCCTCTTGGAGGGTTGTACTGAACGGTGTGTCTCAAGGCAGTGTACTTGGCCCTTTGTTGTTTTCGCTTTATATTTCCGATTTATCTCAGCGGCTAAGTTGTCAATATTTATTTTATGCTGATGATTTAGTGATATATTTATCCTGCTGTCCGTACCTAGTGAATGATTGTGTTGCTGCGCTGAATGCAGGAATAGTTAAGATCATTGAGTGGTGCAATATTAATTACCTTAAGCTAAACGCATCGAAGACAAAACCTGCTATTTTTGGTAGTAGGGTTGAGGTTTATTGTAATAGTTGTAAGTATGCTGATCGCATTCTCGTAAATGATTGTATCATTCACTATGACAAAACTGGTAAGTATCTTGGTGTTTTAATTGACAATATTCTTTCTTGGGACAGCCAGGTTATGAGTGTATGTAGTCGTGCAATGAGAGTTCTCGCACAGTTAAAGATTAATAATGAAATCTTCAACGAGAACTTACGTATAAAGCTAGTCACCACGTTGATATGCCCAGTATTTGATTATTGTTGTGCGGCTTACTGCAATATTACCAATAGTTTGCAGATGCGACTGCAGCGCAAAATGAACTCCTGTGTTCGCTTTATTTTTAAAATTGCATGGGTTGAGCACGTTACGCCGTATTTTGAGAGACTAGTATGGTTAAAATTGAATGACAGAAGAAACTATTTTATACCATGCCTCCTTTACAAAGAAATACGATTGAATTATCATTCGCTATTCGGATGTAACTTAGAATTTTTGCCTGTTGCGTTGCGTAGGGGCGATGTAAGAGAAGATTATTCACGTGTGCCTAGATCGAATTGTTGTATCTATGAAAACTCTTTTCTTGTTCGCGGCATACGCATTTGGAATGCGTTACCTGCTGAAGTTACTGAAGTCGAAAATCTTGGACTGTTCCGTAGTGCGTGCTATAATGATTACTTGCAGAATTGCCAATTTGCCATGCTGAATCTTTGATTACTGTTATCAAATGTTGCTGTGCCTCGTATGATGCTAACACTGTAAAACTGTTTTACTGCTTTATTATTCCTTTTGTTCTTTATTTTTTATTATTATTAATTGCATCACTGTTATTATTATCTTTACTACATTTAATGTATTACGACCTCTGTACACATTACACTTGTTACATTGTATTTTTTATGATGGTTCTGAGGGAACCTAGGCTCTAGATTCAAATAAATTTTCTTATCTATCTATCTATTCCATACCGTCAGTATTTCCGAGCTCCGTTTATTCTTAGGTGTTATCATATTAGCTTCAGTAGATTGGATCGTTAGTATATTCCCCTGTACCTACCGAATCCTGTTCCGCAATCCGACATGAAAATGCCAAGACACTCCTGGATCTGCAACCTCAGTAAAGAAGACTTAGAGAAACTGCTTAACCAGCACCCAATCGACTGTACCGGCACCCTGGACGACCTACGAAACGCCTGGTCACGTCTATGAAAAACCATCCAGATATAATTACAGAACCGACCGAAACAGTCGGACTAACAATTAGTATGCGAAACGGTGAAAACATATAAGTACACGTCGTTTGTAAATTATTGGTTAGATTATTTTTTTTTTGCAAGATTGATTGTGAGATGTATCAAAAGCACAAAATATTAGGGTATTTGAAAACAGAAACTCAGGGGAACATTAGGAAGTGGGTTAACGAGTTAATATAGTTAATAACAGTTCGATCAAATATTAGATTACACGACATTGACAGAAAGACGTGACATGTTTGCTGCCGTCGAATTCGTTGGACGTGGGAATGATAGACACGTGACCGCTGTCCCAATACTGTGGCCTATAAACCATAATACATACTGCTATTGGCCGACCAACTTTGGGAAAGCAGCCTCTTATGAAGATCTAGTGAAGAGTCAGCCTGTTTTCCGAATGCATTGGAAGAAATATGCAGTAACCAGGGTTCTCCGTACATCAAGTAAGAAATGAAATCATTTATTACACGCTATTTACTCAACGCTTCTGGGATTCGATTAAATCTGTATTTTGAAGTAGGTACATATGGGGAACTCCACGTCAACTCGATGAACCAAAGCCATTGACCCTCTTCGATTTTCTCAGTGATTTTTTATGTGATAGTTCTTGTTTTGAAACACTTCTTCGATTTTTTCAATTTTTTTTTATGTAGCCATTTCTGAGTCATGAATTTTTGAAAACTCAAAACAGCAAAGGAATTTTGAATTTTTAAAAATACTAAGGCCAACGACGAACATTTTTCGGTTGTAAAAAACAGTGGGCAGACTTTTTATTTTTATTTATTTTTTTTTCGCCATCACAAACATTCTTTCTTTGAAAACTTTAATCAGTGATTTATTTTAGATAGAAAATAACGCCAAAAAACAAAAGGAGTAAATGATGGATTTATTTTAAGAATACTACGTAATATCACGTCATATTTTTAAAATGCGCTCAAAAAATATCAGTGGTGCTCGAATGTGTGAAAAAGATGAGCCGAAACTATTGTTACAAAGTAGAACGTGGACTAAATCTGTTATTCACTATTTATACTTATTACAACGTTCTTTTAGTACATTGGGACCATCTGTTTGAATAAGATTAGCATAATATTAATATTATATTCCTCGGAGAACTATAAAGACATCGATGATCACGTAACTGATCTAATTGGAGAGGGTACGACGGAAGATGAAGGTCATATAATCGAGATAACAAAGAGGCTTGTGCCTGGGAAAGCTGACTTAAACGGCAGTGCTTCTGACGAAGAAAACAAAAAACCTATAGAAAATGAAGGTTTAAAAAGAATGGGAATGAAGCGGCGTAGAGAAAGTACGAAAAGCAGAAATCAATCTGAGAGAAACAGAACGGATGATACCAATTACTTGACTTCTGGATTAGAGGCCACTGAGAACTCCAATTCTGAATCATACAGTGCGAACGACTCTGATTCTGATCAACAGAAAACCCACAAAGAAGAGCGTATAAATGCCGGAACTCCACAAGCCTCACTTACAAAACAAGTATCGCACAACGAGGGTGACTTTGATTTAAATCAACAGAAAATTCACAAAGAAAAGCGTGCAAGTGCAGGAACTCGGCGAGCCTCGTTTACAAAAGAAGTATTGCACAAGGATGACTCCGATTCAGATCGATAGAGAACCCACAAAACACAGCGTATCGAGGCAGGAACTCTGAGTGCCTTATATACAAAACAGGTATGTAGATAAAAAGTTTCTGTATCCCCATCTCTATATAGGACAACTTAGGCAAAAAACTTTCGCCTCCAAACTTCAGTACAATATACTATTTTGGACTTTCTCTCTGTAACAGTCATGTATTATAGCCATGATATGTACTCGGATTAACTAATAGGTTTTGTTCACTTATTCGTACATATCATTTCGTGTCATATCAGACTTTCAAATGTTTTGACATTCACGGGTAAATTTTTTTTTATAACTTCTGCTGAAATCACAGATCCGTTCATAATATTTCTGACACGGAATACAAAAAATCAAGTTTGGGACCATTCTTCTATTCGTCATAAGGCATATATAAGTGTTAGTGAGCCAATTAGCTTCGAATCAAATTTATGCCTCACCCGAATGTCGATGGTGAACTAGAACAGACTCTACTGAGGATAGAATATACTATGATAACTGTTTACTACCCATATTATTTTAAAAACATAAATTTCAGTGCTAAAGTTCATCCTTACACAAACTAAATAAGACAAAAATGATTTGTATTTTATACAAACCTCAAAGTTCCTCGGATGGACCTTCAATTGCAAACATAGCCAGTGATATTGTGCAACAGTTTAGTCACAGCTCTCACAATTTTTGTTCAACAATATTAATGATTGAGTATGAATATCATATGAGGAATCTTTTATCAGATAATAATATATGATATAGTTAAATTATAGTTGAAGAGCCGCAATTTTATTAAAAAGGATTTTTAGGAGTACTCAAATGATCTACTCACACGCATGTAAATGCCACAAAAAGCTCATGTGGATGAGAAAAGACTGATAAAAATCAAATTAATTCATAAAATAATAGTAAATGTCCTGAATAATAGAATTAGGAGTAAAATAATTCAAGTTCCTTATTTTTGTTTGATCTCAAAATAATTTTGATTTGAATGTTTTTTGATTTCAATGTATGTTATATGTAGGATAATGAAGGTTCACGTGTATATGATTCACATATGGATTCGCCAAAGAGTTCTCGATCAGATACTGTAACCATTTTATTTTCTCTACAATCTATGCAAGAAAATAAGAAAAAGACATAAACACCGAAAATCAGATGCCAAGAGAAACTGAGTTTGCTGTACAACTTTTGATAATTCGATTTCTTTCTTTCACTCCTCCACTCTTTCTTAAATAAGTTATTCGAAGGTTACAGTATAAAAAGCACACTACTCGTCGCAGGTCTATCAATTTAGCCTTGTAGTTTAAATATAACAAAATACATAATAAATAACGAATAACATACAGATGTATGATTAAAAATATAAAAACGCAGAGTGAGGAGGAAATTATTTGTAAAATAGAATTGAGACGAGAGAGGTGTTTTTCGGTGGACGTATTAATATGCACAGTAGACAGTGACGATGTTGGATATGAATAAAATAGATGGTGATTGAAGTCTTTCTATACTCGGTTGCATATTTGGTTAAGATTTCTACCTAGCCTACCTACCTAGCCACGGTTTCGCTTCAAACGACAGTAGTATGGTAATAGGGGTTCGAAGTACAAACACCATCCTTACCGACCGAGCCGCTCCGCACATCCCAGACGCGAACCCTTGAAGGTTACCCCCACTCTCGTCAGATAAAAAATGCTCTGCCGTACCGACTTGAGGTCAAAAACGAGCAACCTTACCGACAGTTGTATCGGTCGATTAAGATAGAGGCGGTGTGGCATTGCTCAAAGCGTCAAGGAAATAGAAAAAGATGACAAGTCCCACAGTTGTGTCTGTCCCTGTCGTACTATTGTCGTTAAAGAGAGACAGGAACGCCTGTCTGATCTTTCTTCCTTCTCTATTCAGCGGACGTTTCCACTCACAGAAGGGCCTACCTATGCCTCGCCGCCAATATCTTCGTATCTGTATGATTCTTACATCATATAAACATACGTGTGATTCTTATTTTCAATTTAGTGACACATTTTCATACTTGGAGTATTTTATATTAATTTGACCTCCCTGTTATGATCCAAACCGCTCAGCTCTTATCTCATAATTATTTTTATACCATATATGTCCAGATATTTTTATCTGATGTGCTTTCAGATTCTACAAGAAAAACAATATCTTTCCGTTTATAATTAACCAAGTTGACCTTCACCGCAGCTCAGCCCGTTTTCCTACAAAAACTATAACCGCACCGTATTCTTTGCCCATCTACATCCAAAAGCTTTCTTTTGAGGTGTTTTCCCATATTTTGCTTCGTTTCGGAGATATCATCCTGGGGCGATTTAGAATCGCCCTGTTAACCCACCCGACAATTGTCGCGACTGCTACCACACCTCACCTGTGATGTTTGGTAAAATATGAAATGTTATACGAAATCATAATTTATTACGATCCTCTCATTTCACGTCAGTGAATAGTTGATTTTATCATCCCGAACTAAATATATTTTTCACTCGTCATGAGAAGCCAATTGGTTCGACTGTTGTCATGTTCAGTTTCATGACTATGACAGCACCGTAATTCAGAAGTTCCAGCGGCATCAGTTTGTGGCTCGCGGCGCACGTGTTTATTGAACTCTGCTGCGTTGAGTGTCTCGTGTAGTGTATTCCGCGAATGTTTTCATATTGTTTCGCAATTGCCGTTGTTTATTTTAACTTTTCAAATTCAGTCTTTCATTTTGAGTATATCTAGTTCTAAATTGCATGCGTAGAATTAGTGTACATACATATTCGCTATTACAAGTCACTGTAGATTTAACGACTGAAAAAAACAAAATGTAAAATAGCGTGAGCGTGAACTTTCAATAAACTGACTATTTGACTTTATTTTTTGTTTTTAAACCCATAGCGTTAGCATTTTTTACGCGTGGTTTTATCTAAAATTGTCTCAGCTTTGGATAAGAAAAATCAAAAAATTGTTTCGGAATTCTCTTATTTTTCACTTTTTAACTTGACTCAAAGTTACATGATTCATAGTTGAAATACGAATTTTTGAAATATTCAGAAAGTTTCCGATGAAAAATAGTATTGTCGATGTATTTATTTTATTATTTAGTCAGATGAAAACTTTAAAAAACCAAAAAAATTAGAAAAACGCAAGAATGAGTGTTTCTCTGTTTCTTACGTAGCAAAAGCTCAGAAATTTTCGCAGTTTATTCATTTTAATGTGATTAACAAGATATAAACAATAATTTGAAATCGAAATACTTAGGCCCAAAACCTATGCCGCTGTTTGTGGATTGTCTCAGGTATGGGTGGAAGCTACTGTTGGCTAAGTACATGTTTAATCACTGAGACTATAACTACTTAGTTACAGGAAACGGTAATACACCACGCGGTACAATATTTCTAACGCTTTCAACGAGAACGTTGTAACAGAAGACGTAAAGCCTGTGGAAACACGTGCCGAATTTTCGTTCCTCAACCCGCGCGACTAGGTTGTGATTGCATATTTCCTGTGCTGATAGTTCACCATCAAGATTTTGAGTGCGCTCCGACACATTATTTATAAGCTTGCAATTCTTCTCAGCATTCTTACGCAGTTGATTGATATCATTCAAGAATGCAGAAAAATTTGATTGAAACGTTTCCGTAAGATCTTCAACGGTATTTTGTAGAACACTGTGTAGACCTTTCAAGGGCACGACATCGTTTGCATGCTGCAGATCGGCAACGTTACAAAATCGTTTATTTGCTATAACATATTGATTGTCCTAAGTGATTTTAAATCAGATGCCTGGAGGGTCGCGCACAAATTTTTTACTTTCAGCACGCGCCAATTCTCGTCCGAATATATCCATGCTCATCGTTCAACGACTAATCTGTAAATGATAATTTTCTCGTTGATCTATCACTAATCAATGATTACAGCTTCTCGCACCTCTTCAACGATTGCAACTATTTCGTTGGCATGATCGGTATTGCCAGCCGCCTGTAATGTCATGAGCAGTCGGAGACGATCCACGATTTTATTTGGATTATCCCAGTAGACGTAATCAACCTCTTGTCCATCCTTTTAAACAATTTTACAGTTGGGTGAACCTTTGCCAGATTTTCGTGGTGAGCGGACAAATTGCGTAATGAAATTTTTATGCTCTGCACTTTTTGCATCAACACGAATGCTTTTATCGGCGTTGTAATGTTTTCGATGTGCATTTCCATGGTGACAATTTTATATAATTATTTTTGTCTGTATCATTCACAAGCGTGGGATCGGGTGATTTTTTGAACAATAATTCGAGTAATGCTGGTGTTCTCTCATAAGTTTTACTCCCCACATCCATATCTTCCTCATCATTATCGTCGTTCTCAACAAGTTTTACTTCTTCCATAGTAATATCTGGTTGTTCTATTTTGGTTTCGTACTCAATCTGTCGCTTCGAAGTATCAACCAATTCTTGCAGTGGTGCTACGACAGGCTCAAACATTTTTCCCATAACCTGCTGCGCGGTGTCTTGGTCTGATTTAATCATTTTATGTTTCCAGCGTATCGCATCGCTAGCTTTCAATATTTGAATCAACACATCGCTGTGTTTACGGCTGTTAGTGCTCTCCATGTTTGCGTCTCCATTATTGCAAAGGAACTGTGCAAATTTATACTAATATATGGTTATAAATCAATCAAAACCATTCCTGTACCTTCTCCCGATCGATTTCACTGTCTTTATTAATGACGACCAAAATAATATTTGCTATCATTCTAGCACGCTGAGCATAAGTCTTTCAATTGCTGATAGGTCATGTCGGTGTTGACATGGTCAATGTAAATATGTTTCATATTCATTTCATCCGAGCGAAACAATACCAGCAAATTTGCATTGTCATGCACGAGGTGTTTTGGAATACGCGCATACGTCTGGCTGAGATAAAAGCTATCGACATTCCAATGCTACCCATGCCGAAGTATGCTCTGATATTATTTTGCTTCTTGCATGCGAAATCATCGGAAATCATGATGGAATTTGGGTGTGCATCTTCAGGTTTCATAACCTCCTTGTTTTCAGCGGACGGATTATAACCTACACTCTGCACCGGTTGTTATAACTTTTGCAAAAATTGATACTTTGGCCGTATCAGTGATTTTGAATAGACGTAGACATTTTTGAATCTCAATCCATTGCCGTGGATGATAAGCGAGAGTAGGGCGTTAGTCTTACTACAATTAGATGGACCACAAAAAACTGCTCTCACTGTATTTGGCATTAATTTTCCATGGCGTTTTGTTGTCTTTTTTGCTCGTTGAACCATTTTATCGGAATTCGCAACAGGTAATTCATTTGTTTGCTCTTCGAATTTCATGGTGCTCGATTAACATGACGACGAGGACTAAGATGTTTACATATAAGTTCATTTCTTTTATAGAAATGTGGTCAGTTGTTGTTTGACCATGGCGATATGCACATGCATGAAATGTGGTGAAGGTCTATTAAATGAAATCATCAATCATCTTCCTGTTGAATTACATGTGCCAGGGTATCAGTACCGCGGACCCGGTTCAAAACTGTCAAAGAGGTTACCTCGTGGTAATCCTGGTATCAACCCGTTGGCCGCCGCATGTGAAGAACAAGATATTGCGTACTCTAGAATCAGGATAACAGTGCTGCAAGAAATCAAGCTGATATAGTGTTCGTCGAGAAGGCGTGGAGTCGTGTCTTAGCTAAAGACGCTAGCATGAGTGAAAAAGCCGTAGCCTGGTAGGTCACCAATACAATCCAAACTGAATCTCAACTTTAAATGAGTTTAATGGGAAAGCGAGCGGGACTTGGCGCCACAAGAACAAATGGAAAAGTGTAAACAGATGCTAAGCGTCGTATAACGAGTTTGAGGACTAAACGGAGGAAGAGTGCAATTAATTTCGAATCCCTTATTAAGGCTGCAAAAAAAAAAAAAAAACAATGCAGCCTATTCATATGGCTGTTGCGACAGCGCTGTCAGGTGCTCGTTCAGCGGTAAAGCTCGCTAGAAAGAAAACACATGTACCTCGCATTATACCCCTATCTGATAACATTGGAGGTATTCTCCCTTTACGCATTCCAATTCTGGCCGGTCTCAGTGCTACGGGGGTTCTAGCTGGAAGTGCTGCAGGCGTAGCTAAAGCCGAAAATGACGCCAATGCAAACAAACATCAGTTAAATAAGATCAAACGACATAACGCCCCAATAAAGGCGATTGCTTTGGGTAAAGGATTATACCTGAAACCCTACGGAGAAGGTATGGGTCTGCACTTACGACCGACAAAAAACTAAGACTGCTACTTCACCGAGCTCTTACCGGTTTTGATCTACGCAAGTACGCAAAAGACATGAAATTTTCACATTTTCGCGGCGTAAACATGCGGAATGATCTACTAAAATTGAGGTTGAAAAAGCCTAAATCAGCAATTATTAATATGGATGATAAGACTGGCCCTGGAACACATTGAGTTGCAAACAAGAAAAGTGCTGATCAGGTTGTTCATTTCAATAGCTTTGGTGATTTCCAACCACACAAAGAACTGATGAGACATCTCGGTGTTGGTAGCGTAAAATACAATCATAAGAGATATCACGATTATAATACTGTAACGTTCTTTGACGTTACGGAAATGAATATGGATCCGTGAGTTTGATTATCAAGCCAAAATCAAAGGCGTAAATAAAATATCGTGAAAAAGCTTTAATTGCAAGATATGTGTTTCTCGTTTTAAGTCTGAAACAAGACTGTTTTTTACAATAATGTTGGTTGACGCAGCAAACTTATTCTTTTTAAAGACATAAGAGGTTTATAAACGTCTTTTATCTATGATGACTACTAGATCATCAAAAGGGGGCAAAACGGGTGATTTCACCCTTTATTATAATACTGTGATTTCCGGTCATTTATGTCTCTAATTCCTCAGCGGGCGTCTATGAAAAGGGTAGCGTTAGTCGTGGCGGATTCGTTTACGTTAATGTTGTCGAGTGAATCATCCGTGCTGGAGGCGCAATATTTCCCCCCAATTGAGTTGTCATCACCGAAAAACTATGTTCTCGGACTCGTTGAATTGCTCATATTCAATTCGATGGTGATATTGAAAAGGGCTGTAATAAATTTCGCATAACGCGGTCAAATTGTGATCGAGAATCCATCACAATACCCACAGGAAGCTATGAAATTGAAGATATTAACAGTTTTCTATCCAAGGTACTGCCCCAAGACATTACCCTCAGTGCGCGAGCCAACAACAACGAGTTGAGCGCTGAAATTCCATGTAATCAAAGGGTGGACTTAAGACCGCGGGATTGCATTGGACGTTCAATGGGATTCAAAGCAATGCAGCTACCAAGTCCATCACTTATAGATCTGAATTGCCGGTAGCTATACTGAAAGTCAGCTCTCTGCGCGTCGAGTGCAATATAACGACAGGAGCATACATGAACGATCGTCTAGTTTACACGATTTATGATTTTTTCCAACTGTTCCATCAGGATATGAGATCATCGAAGTGCCCACCAAAGTCATTTGCCTCCCGATCCCTGTACAGTCGATACATCGCTCACAGCTGAGAATAGTTGATCAAGACGGCGAATTAATCAATTTTCGCGGCGAAACCATAACCGTGCGATTACATGTGAAGTCTCTGAAATAATGGGGATTGTGTTTGAGACAAAAAAATGTAGTAGCAACTATAAAAGTAAGACTTTATGGCCAAACGTCATCACTTGCCAACCACCTCCAATGGAGCCGAGATCTCTGACGAAGCTGACATGTCTAAACACTCGGTTTATTCGTAGCCTAGGACTTCGATCACGTAGGAATTCAGAAAAATAAGAATTCGCATTCTCTACATTCTGTATATATTACCACGGAGGAGACGATAAGAATACAGAAATCTATAACATTCGACGATTCGATCACGCACCCTGAGATTCATGCTCATCAGTCGTTTGCATCATCTACCTTTCAGAACAACGATGAGATCCACATTGCTGTTCAGCATCAAGAGTTGTGTCTACTGCCTAATAAAAGTTTTCTACACATTCATGGAAAAATTACAAAGGATGATAACGTGACTGCGGGGGCGGTTACGAAATTGATCGATACGGCTGATTGTCATTTGTTTGAGGAAGTTCGCTATAAGTTGAACGGTGTGGAGATTGATCGGAATGAAAATTTTGGTATCACCAGCGTTATGAAGGGGCACTTATCCCTAAGTACGGGTCAGCAATATAGTCTAGAGAATACCAGTTGGTTGAGCGGCGATACCGAACTAACTGATGCTTCTGAAAATTTCGACGCTGTTCTACCGTCGAATTATATGCTGGGCTTCGCCGAAGATTACTGTCGAATCATCGTCAATGGCAAACACGAGTTGATTCTCACACGTTTCAACACCGATTTGAATGTGGTGATTCAGACCCCACCCACGGAAAACTTCAAAATTACCCTTAATAAAATCGAGTGGTTGCTGCCCTACATAAAACTGGCCGATAAACCGAAAATCCAGTTACTCAACTACATTGCCATGGATCCGGCCATATCCATGAGTTTTCGTTCTTGGGAAACGTACATGTATCCGATGCTCTCTCTAACGACGTGGCATGTATGGGCAGTCAAGACATCGACACAGTTGGAGGAGCCGAGATATGACGTTCTGGGATTTCAAATTGCAAGGAGAAACGAACCGCAGAAAAATGCCGAATCGTTATCGAATCAGAGATGTAAAACTCTTCCTCCACTCACAGTATTATCGCCACGGAAATTCAAATCTTGATATATTCAATAATCAGTATGCCAATCTCTATGATAGGTATGTCCGGTTTTAAACGGCCTACTATAACAAAGAAGCTGAACCTTTGCTATCGAAGCGTGAATGTATAAACCAAGCTCCCCACATCGTCATCGATTTCTCCAAGGAGAACGAATCATTGAAAACTGGACCTGTGGACATTCGATTAGAATTTGACACTAGCATGAAATTCCCGCCAAACACTTCAGCCTACTGTATGATCTTGCATGAGCCGCATCGTCGCATATAATCCGATTAGTGGTACTGTGTACAAATTGGTATAATGTAAATGATAAAATTTTTTAGCCATTGGTAAACAAAAATGCGTATTCCAAATATCCTACAGTTATTCTACGTGTATTTCCCTTACCTATAGCTATAAATATTTATTTTTGTAACACTTTCTCCGAATGGAAAATATGCCTGGGATAAACAATCAAAACAACAAACAAAAAACCCGAAATTTTATGGGTCATCATCAACATTCCCAGCTTACTTAATCACAGTGTCGCCATCGCGTCCATTAGTGCAAAAGAATCTGTGGATATATAATAGGGAGTGTGGTTTTATGCAATTAATATTAATGTAGTTTATTAGAGTATAATAACTATTTACATAATGAACAGTGCGGCATGTCCTATTAACAAGGAGTCCAGGAGTAGAGAGAGCTAGATTGAATCTTGGCGCGTTCGGTCCCGCGCGAGCTCGTCTCGCTACGCAAAACTATCGCTGGCCAATAGATGGCTCGTCAAGTTTCATTCTGGCCATTAATCAAGAATATGAATTTGTCCATATATTACAACAGAATCTATTCGGCATATCCCGATATTATTATTTTTGAAATGTTATATTCCGCCTGCCATTTTTCCATACCACCTCGTCATCCTGCATCGCCATCTTGCTTTGCAATCTTGTCCGCCATGTTGTTGTTTACGTGCATTAGGTTGGGTTAGCTAACGTGGGTAACGTGTTCCGTTATATTGTCAGCCATCTTGCTCCAGCCATCTTGTTGTTTACATTGGTTAGGTTAGTATAGGTTGGGTTGGTTCAGCTTAGCTTAGGTCTGTAACACACCGAATACATGCTCCGTCATCTTGTCCACCATCTTGCAGGCTAGTCAGACATCTTGCAGGTCACTCAGCCATCTTTCAAGTCGGTCAGCCATCTTGCGGGTCAGTCCACCATCTTGCAGGTTAGTCAGCCATATTGCAGGTCAGTCTGCCATCTTGCAGGTGAGGTAAGGATGGGTTTGGTCAGGTTAGCTTAGGTCGGTAACACACCGACTACAGGCGAGACGCATCCTTGCAGCTCCCGCTGAGGGCGGTAAAGAAAATTGACGCAGAACCCCCCTTCATATCTACTTATATCATGAATTTCGATGTATTAAAAAAAATCCAATCAATATTTCATATTCTTCCGTCCCTTGTTTCGAAATGGATATTCCATATTGTTGAAGTAAAATTTCTCATGACAGGCCTTTGCGTGGAAAGTGGAAATTGCTGAGTATTATATTGTCAATTACAGTACAAAAAAAAACGATCTATCCGTTGTTTTTCTTTGTAGTGTGTTTATCATGAAAAAGAAGATATAAATATATATTGTTATGACTTCTAAAATTCACTAGTTCTTTTCGTTGGAAGTAAGCGAAGTATATCAGCGAATAGATCGGTCATTACCCAATACGTTTGTATATTTTGGATGTATGTGTGACATATATCGAATCTGGTATGTACGACGGCAGCTAGTACGTAACAAGCTATCGCTCGAGTGTAAACTTACTACGCAATAGTCCTTCAATTCATGTTTAAATTTTTTTTTATATTCCGTCTTACTCTATTTTGCGGGCAAATAGAAGTAGGCAACTTTACTAAATTATTGTGAGATATACGTGCTTTCATCCAATTTCCTTGGTTTTTGCGTAGTATTAGGCTTGTGATTTTCTATTCTCTCCGTTTATGCTTATATTTGTAGCTTTCCCGCTTTATCGTGATAACTAAATATACGATTCTTTTGAATCTCGGTATGTAATGAACTCATTCACGAGAAAATGCTGTCTACGAAAGTAAGAAGGTCATTCCACCATATATGAATTTTCTTTGGATTGAGTAAGATAAATGAAATTGGTCTCATAGAATAAGATCTTCAAATGAAGAAAAAATTCAAGATTTAGCAGATTCAAGATACCATGATCATGATAAATAATAATATATGAAAACATTGTTCCAAATTCACTGATTTTTGGTTTTATTTTTGAATGAAAACCTTACGAACAAAATTAAAATTTCATTCAAAACCAAGAAACGGTATGAAAGAGAAAAAGTAGTAAAAAGAAATTTGTTACATTACCTTGTCTCCTTGCTGAAGTCCTGCCTTGTCTGCAGGTCCCCCGGGAACCGTCCACACAATGTAAGCGAACATTCGACCGTCGACCCCAGTCTTACCCCCGACTACTCGCATTCCAAAGCCACGTGCTGAAACAAAAAATTTCCAAATCCAAGTCTGATCCATTTATTTCTTGATCAGAGATGATCAGAGGGTATGCATATTCAAACACATGCGTAAATTCTGGAATCAAAGGGTATCCCTGGTTAAGAGAGGCTAAATGCCCATGTTTGCGGATTCTCAAATTACCTGTTCGGGAATATTTCTTAGGTCAGAAAAACATGCGCCCAGCGGTTCATAAGTCAATAACCCCCTCCACACTCTCGGGGGGGGGGGGTGAAATGTAACATTTTATGCATCCGATTTTCTATCTCAAGACTCGATTAACGTATCCTCATACAAAACATTATGGGTATGCATTACCAAAAGACCTTTTACGTGAACTAATTGGACGTGAGGGGCCACTGCGAAGGTGCCGAAAAAAATTCGATAGAATTAAAAATCGTTATATTTCGAAATCCAATCAATGAAATACATCTTTTTTTTCCTAATTTCATTTCTTCAGGCGTATGTTACTCCTATGGATCATTCGCGATTTTTCTGAGTATTGCACCACGTCGAAAATTACGATTTTCGCACTTTCTTGCAATGCTTTTACTATTTTGATCAGGCCTTGAGAAAAAGTTGTCTGAATAGCTATAGAATATCGAGATTTGTCTTCTCAATATCACTTTACCCAACATTCAACCTGGCCACTCTGTATATGAGAGCATTGAGTTGATTAATTGTCGTATTTTAGGGCTAAATAAAAATGTTGTAAGAATTTTTGTTGAAATATTTCCACTGTTCATCAACAAGTCTAATCGTAAATCAGATATTCTGAATAAAATACAATACTGGCGATAATTATAATAATAATATGTAGGATTGAAAAATTCTTATAAGAACGTCGTTCGTGACTGCATATCATTACGGAATACGTTACTAGTCGCAATTAATAGTCACTATTTTGAACAAATATGTGAGAGAAATTGTTTGATGCTGTCATCCTTAAATATGAAAGTATGCCTTGCAACTAAATATTTATGGTGGAGATGATATCTTGTCCTCGTTGCTGTTTTCATCTGCAATTGGATAAACATTTTCCACGTTAAATAATTTTTTCAGCATTTGCGCGGATCGAATTATTTTTGATGAGTACTAGCCGTAAGATAGGTGGTATACAAGAATGGCTACATGAGATCGATATCTAATTGATGGCAAGCCATTAGTACAACAGCAACAGTACCCTTTGATTCCATTGATACCAGCATCATTCTCATCGTAATGTATACATTTTTGATTGATATGTCTTCATTTTATTGAAAATTTCATGATGCTGGGTTCTTCCTTCAGATAACACAATAGAAGCGAATGATCTCCTCCAAGAATTTTTCGTATTTAGGACATAGGCTCGAAAAGTTAATAGGATCAAGTGACGAGGACAATGTATCATCAGAAAAAAAAAATTGTTACGACTTATATTTAGCAATGAAATACGACATTTCATCAACTCAATTCTCTCATATACAAGATGCCTAAGCTGAATGTTATGTATAGTGATATTGAAAAGGCAAATTTCGATATTCTTTAGTTATTTAGACAACTTTTTTTCAAGACCTAGTCAAAATAGTAAAAGCATCGCAAAAAAGGGCAAGAATCGTAATTTTCGCAATCGCGCACAACTCACAAAAATCTCAAATCATTCGTGAGGGTGATATACCCTTGAAGAAATAAAATGAAAAAAAAGTTTTGCTACATCGACCAAATTTCGAAATATAACGATTTTTAATCTCTAGAATTTTTATCAGAACCTTTGGAGTGGCCCTTCGCGCCCAAATTGATTCACATAAAAGGTCTTCTAGTAATGGAATTCTGTAATTTTTTTCATAAGCATCCGTCAATCGAGTCTTGAGATCAAAAAAACGTATGCGATCGGAGGACATCCGCTGGGAACGAAGTTCAGTCGTAGAAGTAGACATCCGTAATGAAAAATGCGTGACGCTAGCGCACTCTCTCTCTATCTACAGCTTTTGCTCTTTGTTCAGTGCCTGAGCGTCGTTTGTGCCCGTGTCATTGCGATCTCCATGCGAGCCGCGCTTGAACGACTCGTCTCCGCAGGAATGCCAAATCTCGCGTAGACGAGGAGGCGAGCGCGCATTATTCATTTTTTAAAAAACAGTCCAGTTCGGTCGCCCGTCTAGTGACGATCGTCAGTGACGTCGTGCGCGAGAGAGCCCGTGCGTACTCTCGTACCACGACCATAAACGAGAGGCCCAAATCTACTCTCGTACACGTTCGCTCTACGGAGTAAGGTAGATGAGAACGGCCCGAGTATCTTTCATTTTACACGGGACCGAGTGCCCATACACACATACCAAGGGTCTTGCACCCTTTCACCATACAACCAGCCCAAGCGCTGTTGGTGTACTACCAACACGAGAGGACCAAATATACTCTCATATACGTTCGCTCCTCGGAGTAAGGCAAATACAAATCATACGAAATTCGATCGAATCGAATAGAACAAAAAATCGCAATACAAAACGCATTCGAGATCGCGGTGGCATGAGCCAAACAGGCGGTAACAGCCATTTACACATTCATATACACAATCGACACATTTACGTGTGCGACACACGCTTTAATACGTTTACAAATAAACGTTCATACGTCGTGGGTTTTTATGCCGCAAGGCTTTTCCCACAAGAGCCAATAAACATTCATAATTCGATGGCTCAAACGCAAGAGTTTTTTATTCAAGAAAACCTCAACCTCTGTCCTTCATACTAATAAAAAAGGTTCAATTCAAAACTACGAGGCAACTTCGCCTACGAAGAAGCTTCGATAATACACTCTTTAACAGTAAGTAACAGTCTCATTCTAGATCGAATCCTGCATTTTAAGATTCTGTGCTGCTGCCTTCTGCCTTCGGAAGTTTTGTCTTCCAGACTTTAGCACGAACAATATATCCGACTATCTCGGCACAATTCATCTGGTCCGCCGTGAATGCATTTACGTGCAGTTCGTGAATAAAATCAACTCATTTCATTCTAACCTCCAAATCTCCATTTCACACCTACGTACAAATATGATTGTGTGAGGGGGCCTTGTCTATCACTTTGTCTTGGGCATGCGCACTTCGATCGGGCTTACCTCTCTCTTCCCACCTGCCGCTCATTATCGATCGACCGGTTTTGCGATCAATACTCTATACCTCTGCGCTCCATTTTATCGACCATCAAAGGAACATTGACTTATCATCGGCCAACGGAACTCTTACATATCGACCGAGCCTTCCCGCTTTCTCAATGGAATTCGATATGTCTCTGGGTTCTATCTTATTATCTCTCAACTGAGCTCTTCATTGCCGGCTACCTACGATATCTGTACTCACTCGAATTTTTCAACGTTCTGCAAGTATTTGTCACGATCGAACTTGTAGCTACCTAGCGACAACGCGACAAAGAAGGCAGACAAGAAAAAGATGGCAGAAATACCAGCCACACGCCAAGTGTACTCCTCTGTGATAATGATAAAATGAAGTATATTAAAGAGTAATAAAGTGTTCATTTATTACAGTATTCTCTTATCTTTAACAGTGTCTCAGGTTTGTAAAATTTGTGATATCAGAGTCATGCGCAGAGAATTAATACGATGCATAGTTGCATTATATCAAAGTACGAAATTGATCCGCTAAATGTAGAATTAGCCAGTAAATTTATGTGCGATTCCTGCTCTCTGCAATGTTCTATGCAACGATAATCTATTACTCCCCGTTCCCCCACTGGCTCCTTGAATCATTCTAAATCTTCCGAACTGTCTTCTCTTGGCTAAATGGCGAAACAGCTGCAACATTTAAATCATAAATTTAACACTGAGCTCTCGTCAATTACAAACTCGATGTGAGTAAATTTTGCAGAAACTCGCCGTGAAATTTCGTGACTCAGTCCATCTCATCCCTTCGTGAAGATGTATTAAAATTGACGACTGCACAAGAGAGCATTTCATGTAGTCTCAGTGCTCTCGAAAATCATGCACTGATCTCCGAAACGGAAACTGCAAATCTGAGAGATGAGCAGGCACGGATTTGATCTCCGGCTGAGCAAATTTCGAGCAGAGCATCGTCCACATACTTCATGCCTCCATCTGCTGAATTGATACTCGGTGGCATTCCGTCTAATGTTTCTCTATCCGAAGAAGAAATCGTAAACAATTTCTCTCATCTCTCAAAATTGAGCGACTCATGTCGGACATTCTCAAAATTCGTGAAGCTTTCAAGAGAGATATTCAAGCTGTGGGATCCGCGATACAACAACACTCCCGTGCTCGATCAAAGCTTTCAGTCATTGTCAAAATGAATTCCACAGGTATTCGTGATTTCATTATTGAAAAGAAGCGGGCCGAGAAATCTCTCACGTGTCGTGAGATTTTTTTGATGGATTGTTCCAATCCCATTTTTATTAATGAACTGTTACCACGTGATACCAATCAATTACTGAAACAGACTGTGGCACTAGCACTCAGTCGAGGATATAAACATGTATGGTGGAGATTCGGAGCGATCAACGTACGTCGTAACGATGGTGCTAATATTATTGTAATAAATTCAAAAGCTGACCATGCCAGGCTCACCTGACTTCCATCTCGCTCTTCGACCGCTACTACTGAAACGAATACAAATATTACCAACCAATCAGCTCTCAAAGTCCTATCCTTTGATGCAAACTCGCTCGTTCGACATTCCGAACAAATAATAATTGCACACGTTGCAATGAATTTCTTTCATATGGTTGCGATCACCGAGACGTGGCTGCATGAAAATATTTCAGATGATCTAATTAAAATTGAGAATTATAATCTAGTCAGAAATGATCCGTTGGGAAAGCGCGGAGGAGGAGTGGCATGCTACATTTATAATTCACTTCGTTTTCAAGTATTACATCTCTCTCCTGCGGATTTCTCGACATGCCTGAATTTATCATCCTAGGCATCAGAAACTCTCTAAATAAAACTCTCTTATTTTCCTGCATATACAGGCGACCGAAAGGAAACTTATTTCATGGTTTTTCTGATATATTCTCCCGTCTCTCTCTGTCGTATAACAATATAATCATCACTGGTGATCTAAATTGTAATCTACTGAGTTCAAATTTCGAATCGACAGCACTGTGTGACTTTGCGTTGGCACACAGTTTGTTTATTCCCGACTCTGAGGCTACTTTCCACTCGGGGTCTGCTGATAGTTGGCTAGATGTGGTGATTGTTGACTGTCGTTCAAAGATTTCAGAATTTATAAAGTCAGATGCGCCGTTCATCGCAGGATACGATTTACTAGCGTTTACCTACAATTTTGCCGTAGGCGCTCCTCAAAAACATTTGATCCGTAGACGAGACATTAAACATTTTAATCACACACTGTATGTCAACGCATTGATAGAGTCCTGCAAGCTCGATCGCAATATTCTGTGTGACTATAGTTCCGATCATTATATTGTTATTCATGATTTCGCAGATGCATTTTTGAACGTACGCAAGCAGTTATTGGACGAACATGCCCCGTTCAAAACTAGGACGATTGATAAATCGATCGCGCCGTGGTTAACCAACTCCTGAAAACAAAAATTAGCATTGGAAATAACTTGTATCGCCGTGTACGTAGGTTAGGAGGATCACTAAACATGTCTATCTATCGTGATTATCGTAACTCTTTATCCACCGAGCTAAAATTGGCAAAAAACTTTTCTTTGAGCGTAAGCTCTCGACGATCACAGATCCTTCTTACCTGTAAAAGCAGCTTGCGTACTCAGGGCTGACCAAACCTTGTGGATTCTCCCCCTTTTCCTTTTTCCCAGCTGAAGACTTAAATACATTTTTTGCCAATATTTTTCTCACTCGCCTTACCCGGATGCTTTCTGCTCTCAGCTAGTTGAACCTCTTCCTCAAAACCATCCTATCTTCAATTTCTCACATATTTCACCTGAAGTCATACACGAAGCTATTACCGAGACTAATTCTGACTCTCTCTCGCAAAGTCCTGATGGAATTCCGCTTTTCTCTATATGTAAACGAGGTAGCAGATTTTGTTATACCTTTCTCAACATCAATTTTCGATGTTGAATAATATTATTCTTGGATATGAAGGTCGTGAACATCAAAACACTTTTTTTGTGTTTACGTTTCAGCCCTGATGGGGGCCCTCCTCAGATCAATTCATTCAAAACATCTGTCACGAACAGAGATAATAAAATAATGTACAACTCAGTTATAACAAAATTAAATATGAAAGGTTTAGGTAATAAGCACGGATCTTTATGCAAATATGAATGAGAGGAATTACCTGTTGTGAACTGACAATTTCAATTACCGAAGAAAAGGAACCACTAGTATGTAGTGAATGCGTGTTCGAATAATCAAATAAGACACAAAAGTTCATTTTTTTGAAAAAAACAAAAAAAAAAAACTACGACAGCGATACGAAACTCCTAAGCATTCATCCTTATTGTTAATTTAATAAAAACACACAGCGACCGTTTTAGGTCTTGAGTCTGGAGCACTTTTGAACATGTGGAACGTCCAGTGTGTAGTGGGGGGAAACCGATATTAGTCATCATCAGAGCACGCACAGAGTCAACGGGTTAAATAGAAACCAGAATTTGTTAAAAGGTAAAATCGAGAGCAAGCTCAGTCGGTAATAGATATTCACGATAGGTGTATCACAGAGGTGTAAATAGTACTCAGATGTTCAATATCTTATTTTCGATTGACAGAATTGGGATGTGCAACAATATTGCACATTTCTAACGATAACCTATTGTAATACAATGGTTCAACGTCAATAATGCTGGCTTGAGAATAATTGAATGAATGGTCGAAATCGATGGCATGCTTCGTCAGTGCAGTATAATTACCCACATGTTCATGGATATTGCGTTTATGTTCAATTATCCTGGTGTGTAGTTGCCTACTTGTTTGACCTATGTAGGACATATTGCATTGGTTGCAGGGAATTTTGTAGACTACACAAGAACGCATACACGGGGGTGAAGGGTCCTTACCAGAATCAAACATAGAGGATAGATCATGTGCACTTTTACCCACAAATTAGATTTTATACTGAGAGAATATTCTGTTGAGTGACTCAAACAACCCCGCAACGTATGGGAGGGAAACAAAGTTTTTTTGAATAACTTGTGCACCAGATGCATCATCATTATTGTTGGAACTGATCGATGACAAGATGGAATCATATTTGACATGTATATGTTTGTTGAGCAGACGAGATGGATAGTCATTTTTACATAGTACCTGATGAATCAAGGACAAATTTTTGTTATGAAATTCCATACTTGAAAGTCGAATGGCTCTATCAACCCAACAATAAATCGTTCCAATTATGTAAGATCGGGGATGATGAGAATGAAAATTCAAGTACCTTTGTGACCAGGTAGCCTTATGGAACCAGTTAGTTTTGATGAGCTGGTTATCATTAATGATCAGAACATCCAAAAAGCTAATTCGATGATTACACTATATTTTCAAGATGAATTGTAATCTCGGATGGAATTGGTTGAAGACAGATAGCATTTCCGCAACTTTATCAGAAGGGACAGCTGTGATTATGTCATCTACATATCTGAAATATAAAGGAGGCTTGAAGTCCAGTTTGTTGAGACAATATTGTTCAAGATCATCCAAAACCAAATCCGACAAAATTGGCGAGAGAGGCGAGCCCATCGGTAAACCATAAGTTTGAGCATAGTTGCTCTGATTAAATTTAAAAATGGCAGCCTTAAAACAGATGTGTAATGCTTTTATGAGTTCATTAAGTGGGACAGGAATCTTGTCCACCAACTGATGGCAACGCTGCTTTACCGCGTTGATTGCTAGATCTTGTGGAATATTGGTAAACAATGACACAACATCCAGCGAAACCAACACATGATCGGGTGGGAGACGAAAGTTCCTGATAGATTTAACCAGAGCAAAACTATCTCTTACACGTGACAGAGGAGGGACAATGTTGTTACCAATCCATTTACTAAGGAAGCGAGCTAGATTGATGGTAGGACTGTCTGTGAACGAAACTATAATTCTTACCGGTGTATCCGGTTTATGAATTTTCGGTAGCCCGTAGGCTCTAGGTGGTAAACAATCAGTTTTTGCAATTTGCCGTCTGAGAAACCAAGTTCTTCTTTCCGCGTTTTTCGCAACATACAGAGAATAAAGATGTGATCGATCTAGCCCAAAAATGCTTGTATCGAATTCGAAAAAATTCAACAAAAAGGTAACAGAACTGGGAACATTTTCTGAGAATTTACGATTTTTCAGCGGATAATTAGGGCAGTGGTAAAAAAAAGATTAAAAATCACGAAAAATCAATGCTTTTCTTATGGGAAAAAGTAAGGCTTCCTAGCGGTGGGTAAATATGGAGGGAAACTTCTTTTAAAATTATAACTTTTTCTTTAATTATTACGAACCAATTTGGTGGGTGAGACCATTAAAATTCGATTTTGGCCTTCTTAAGGACAAATCTAATGTATACGATTTATTTTTAATGTCCGCAGGGACGAGCCCATCTCTCCCTATAGAGAGCGTTTGGCGTGATTTCGGGTTGCCCTGAGACGCAAATATTTTCTTGGCATTGTGATGTACCAATTACTACGGAATGAAGTCCCGTTTTACCTGCAATAGTTTTTCACACCAGCTGCACCTCCATTGCACCCCTCTCGAGCCGCCATCCCACCTTCTTTCCTCATCCCTTCGCATCGTACCTCAATCCTACAAAAATCCTTCGCTCTGTCCTCAATTTATTTCTGGCATTCTCTTTCCTCCCATATTACCTCTGTGACGTCTTTAATTTCCTTTAAACAACGCCTCTATAATTATTTACTACAAAATTCGACTTGAAGTTTGAAACATGATCTCCGTGCCCGGCACTGTGAACGGTAACATGACATGATTTTAAGGCATTCAGTAGTAGTGCATCTTCATCTTTAGAATGGTAATAAGTATGCTCTGGTATGTAAGCTATTAGCTTGAGAGATATATACTATAAATCTTACTTTCAGCGCCGTTTGACCATCTATTTCATCATTATTGTTGTTTTTTTTTATTTTTTTTTTATTTTCATTTGTAATTCTATTTCTCTTAATTTTATATTTTTGTTTATATCGAGTCTCTCGCAGCTATATTACGAATTTCTTATTGTATCTCTTACTTTATTATGTTTTCTTTGTATTTTCATTTTTTACCTCTTTATTTTGTATGTTTTTCCTTGTTTGCCTATGGTTGCATTAGCGTGGCATAATAAATTTATCATTCATTCGTCCATTCATTCTCTCTCTTTCTTTTATATACGAATGTATGCGTGCGTGCGAGTGTCGAGATTCGAGCAGCGAGCATCGTGCGCGGCCGGTTGTACAACCTCAAAAATCATAATGGGAACTGCAGCAAGTATGTGTAATACAAACTTACAAAAGTAAGTAAATAAGATTTTAAAACTTGATACAAGTATTTACTGACTATATACGTTTAATGTATATGTGATTCGAGTGTTCACTATTTACTATTCACATACATTACAGAGAGACAAAAGTGAAATCACGTGCTCAGCGTCAAAAAGAGTGTGGAGTGAGAAAAAAAAGATGAACAACTTATGCAGCAGTTAGTGGAAGTTGTATTACCTACCATTTATTGAAATTAATTTAGATTACTATTTTTATTTGTCTGCCCTGAAAAGTATGCACAATCTTCTTCCTGATTTATATTCTCTCATTTATACTTATAGCTAACAACATGTTAAATATGCTTTCATCCTTCCATTCAGGGATTCACTCATTCTCTACATAAATTATGGACATTAGGTGTATATAGGCGTGAAATTGTAAGAATAAAACATCTTCTCCCATCAGCGTCAGTATATAAATAAATAATATTTGTAAATAATATCTACCATTGCAAAGTGTGTTTTTTAATTACGGATTACTTCTCTTCAATCTTCAATCGTTGTTCCGCGGCAGGTAGTTAATGGCGACATGCCCGTGGATATTCCATTGTTTTATTCAAATTTTTGAAGATTTGTCTCCCGATAATTTAGACTTCAACGTGCTGACGTGATATTGCACCACTATATCCGTTGAATTTAACACCTTCTGTTTCAATGAGGAACCGTTCGAGGGAGAGTGTTGAGTTTCATCTTCCAGAAGAAATGTGGGATGAACCACGGTATACAACACGTGATTGCTTCATGAGCCAAATCTCCTTTGGTATTTGCTTTGACTTTACCCGCGGTATACTTAAATCGTTACAAATTAGTAAGTGCGTAGGTATGTGTGCTGTAGCGTAGCGTTTTAGAACAGCCCATCACCCCGTCACAAGGGCACACAAATAAAGCGAACTCTCGGAAAACGCGTCTCTGGTGGAGTACTCCAAATGAACTCGATATAAAATAGGTAATAACTACTAGTAATTAATTCTTTATTTGTGAAATCTGTAATCTCATGCTTCTGTGCAAGCAAACAAAGTGCCAGGACGATAACGATCCCTACCGCCGAGGGACAACAGCTACCGATGACTACCGTATTTTGATCCCAATGACTTCATCTATCGCCTGATGTGGCTATCCGTGTTGTGATTCAGAAACACCTCGGCTAGCGTCTACCGTTTACCTGAACCTCTCGTACCACCTCGATTACCAGCGTATGTAGACCAGTCAAATGAGCCTCAATTTTCATCAATAAACTGAACACATTATTTACAGTTCGAGATTTTTAGGGCAGACGCGTTACATTATTCCAAGAAACATTTCTTAATGAATTTTTGAAATCCGAGTGCTGTAGGGGGGTGAAAAAATGAATAAAAACCATCAAAAACTGTCAAAAATCGAGACGTCAAAACGGTGTCTCGATTGCGGTTCGAACAAATTTCAAAATTTGGAAAATCTCAAAACACAGTTTTGTAGAAAATTAAATTTTCAACAAAAAAAATCCGCAAATAACCCTCCCTTCATCCCATAGATAAGGCGTGGGAGGGGTCCAAAGGTTAAGGGACGAATTTTCGATTTCACCTCGACGCGGCGATGAATTACTCGATACTTACAAATTCATAAAAAATACACAAATCAATCATTTAAAAAAGAACAAGGTCAACTGTTTATTCAGAACTATGTATGTAACATTTATTGTTCCCCTTGGGGTTACAAAGACTTCCATTTTCCTCTTCTTTTACCATATTTTTACATGTTTTCTTAACCTATTCTTATCCTATTCTTAATTCCTACCTTATCCTTACTTATTTTCTAATTGCCTGTGCCCTGTGCCGTTGCCTTGCTATTCCCTTACTTTCCCTATTATCCTTTTCTGATTCTTTATCCTTATCTTGACTTAACCTTATCCTATTTTACCTTATTCTATTCCCTATTCGTCCTTATCCTAATCGAATTCCATTTTCCATTCATCTCTCACTCTTTCATTCTCTTGTACATCCCTGATCCCCTCCAGTTCTCTCATCCAAACTTTTCCCACCCCCTCCTCACCTAACATCTCCCTCACCACCTGCTGCCAGTTTTCCCCCCTTCTATCCCAGCCCACGCACGTTTCCCATACGTGCTCCCATATTTCCTCCCCCCCCCCCCCCCCCCGCACACCCGACACCTTCTCTTTTCTGCTTCTTCCCAGTACCTTGCCTCCTTCATCTCGCTTCCTAATCTAAATCTTGCCACCCTTGTCCACCTGCATTCCCCTCATCCCTTTCCCAGATACCCTGGTATCCCTTCTCTTTTCACTAGCCTGCACCATCTGTTGTACCTCGATTCCCTTATTTCCTCCCGCCTCTCTTATCTCTGTTCTTCCCTCTCTCTCTCCTCTATTTCCCTAAAATCCATCTCGCCCCTCTCCCTTCTCGCGACTACCTCTCTACTTTCTGCTCCCCTTTCCGCAACGAAGCTTTCCCTTTCTCTTTCCCATCTCGATCCCTGCCTCCCAGATTCTGCCTTTTTCCTTATCTCTTCCCAGCATCTCCTAGCTAACTCGCTACCCTACCCTCTCTACAGCTTCCTTTCAAAATTCCATGCCCTTCTCCCTGCCCTAATCCTTAGCTTCTACCTCTGTAGTTCCTCCCTTACTAAATATCCCGGTGTTCGCCCATCCACTCCTAATGTCCATCTCAAAAATCTATCCTGTACTGCCTCGACCGCCCTCCACTTCCTCCACCCCCATATCTCCGACGCCTACTCTATTACCGTCCATACCAGCCTGTCAAATAACCATATCCTTTTTTCCCAATCCCTCCCAAACCTTCTTTTTCCTATTCCCCATACCTGCCTCATTACTACCCCTGCCTTCCGTACTCTCTCTTTCACCTGTGCTTCCTGTCCCCCATTGCACTTTACTCTATACCCTAGATAGCTAAACTCTTTAACCTCCTCTATCTTTTTCCCTTTGCATCTCCAATCCATGTTTTTCCTTCTGCCACCTCCTTTCCTAAATCTCATAATCCTTGATTTCCCTACATTTACCGTCAGCCTTTTCCTATCCATGTACCTTTCTAACTTCCTAATCATTACCTCCATTTCCTCTTCACTTTCCGGTAGGAGCACTATGTCATCAGCATACGCTAACGTACATACCCTGCCGCCGGCCAACCCCAACCCTTCTCCCTCTCCCCATTTCCTCTTCTAAATCCGCCAACAGCAGGTTGAATACATGCGGACTGAGCGGACATCCCTGCCTTACCCCCCTCGCCGTCCAGAACGCCTCTCCTACGTTTCCCCCGCTCCTCACCCGACTCTCTGTTTCCTTGTAAATTTCCTCTATCCTTACCCTTAGCCCTTCCCTCACCCCTCTCCTTTCCATAGTCTGCCACAGCACCTTCCTGTCCACCGAATCGAACGCCGCTTTTAAGTCCACAAAGAACGCCACCATCTTTCCCTTATCCCTTCCCACCTGTCTATTGATTGAATAGTTAAGCACATATACGTTGTCAATTGTACGCATTCCTTTCCTGAAGCCAGTTTGATTTTGCGGTATCATGCCCTCTTCCTCCACCTCTCTTTCTAACCTTTCCGCTAATGCCATCGCATACACCTTATACAGAGTTGGCATCAACGTCACCCCCCTATACTCTTCTACCCGTTTCCCCTACCCCTTCTTCACTATCGGCGCTATCAATCCCTCTCTCCAATCCTCTGGCCAGCCCTCCCCCACCCAAACTCTGTTACATGTTTTCCATATCCACTGCTCCATTTCTTCCCCCCCATACCTCCATACCTCGCTAACTATTCCATCCCCCCCTGGTGCCTTTCTATCGCTGAGCTTTCCTATCACCTTTTTAATCTCTTCCCTCTGCAGCTCCCCTTCCTATTTACCGTCCCCCCGCCTTCTGTTACCTTGCTTTCCACTCCGCCTAATAATCCCATGAAATACTCCCTCCACTCCTGATCGCCTATTTCCTCATTCACCCTCTTCCACTTCTTTCTTTCCCTGTTAACTATCTCCCATACCTTGCTTTGTGTCCTTGCTTCCGCTGCTTCTTTTATGAAACCCGCATTTTCTTTCTTTTTCCTCACCTCGCATAGCCTATTATATTCCCTTCTTTCCTTTCTATACGCTTCCCCTTCCCCCTCCACCTTTCTCCAGTTCCTTAGACTCTGCCTAACTTCCGGTTTTTTTCGCCTACATTCCTCATCCCAACAACCCTTTTTCGCTTCATTCCCCTCCCTCCTACATCTAAAGCTCGTCTAAACTCCCTTATTCTTTTCTTTATCTCTTTGCCTACATCCGCTTCTCCTACCCCCTCCCATTTGACCTCTGTTCTAAACCTCATCCTACCCTCCTCTGTCCAGTCTTCTTTACTAGCTTCCCCTACTCTTTTTCCTTTTCTTGTCCTAGTCACTGCCCCCTTCATCCACACTATTACCGGGTGATGATCCGAGTCAACCCTATCCCCAATCTCTATCCTTTTGACCCTATCCCTTACCTCGCTGTCTCCTATAGCGTAGTCTATCACCGTCACCCCCGCCCCTCGTACATACGTAAATTCTCCCTCCTCATCACCCTCTATGTTCCCATTCATTATTGCCCATCCTGTCTCTTCCAAAAATTGCACCAACTGCCTACCTTCCGAGTTTATTTCCCTGTCCTTTGATTTCCTACTCCTACTCTCCTCCTCTCCTTCCCCCCAACATCCTCCCCCCTCCTGCCCTGTCCTGGCATTAAAATCACCCCCCACTAGCATTTTTGCTCCTCCCTCTACCTCTTCTGCCCGCTCCTTCAATTCCCCCATCTTCTCTTTTAGTTCCCCATTTACGTATATTCCTATTACTATAAATTTTTCCCCCCTACACTTATTTTCGTCATTATCATCCCCTCTTTCACCTCTTCACTCCCTCCCGCCCCACTTACTATCTCCTTTCTTACCCCTAACAGCATTCCGCTTATTGCTCTTCCCTTCCTATTTCTTCTCACCGCATACGGCACTTCCCATTTATACCCTGCTGGCAACTTATTCCTAATCCTTTCCCACCCCTTCTTTTCTATCCATGTCTCCATTAAAAATATTACATCCCACTCCTTTAGCCCCCTCCAGAAATCTTCATCCTTTCTCGCGAGCCCCGCCACATTCCAGAAAACTACTTTTCACCCCTCCCTTTCCGTGTCGCCTACTCCCCTCTCTCTCCTCTTTCTCTCCCGCCCCCCCTTCCTCTGCCCCCCCCCCCCCCCCTGCCCATTCCCTCGACTGCCTTTCCCTACGTACCCCGGCCTGTGCTTCTATACCTCCCTCTTGTCTTTCCTCGCTTGCTGTCCTTTCTCTATCGCTTTCCCCTACTTTTCCCCTCTTTCCTCTCTCTCCCTGTACCGTCCCTAAGCACCTCTCCTATGTCATCCTACTTCCACATTTTCCCTTCTATCCAGATCTTTGCATACCCTATTCTTACTCTGTTTCCCCTTCTCTCCTCGATAGCTGCTATCTCCCTCAACTTCCATTTCATTCTCCTCTCTGCCCAGGTAAGATCCTCCTCTATTCTCTCCTTCCTCCCTTTGAGGAGGCTTTTTCTTCATATTACCTGCCTCTTTTGCTCCCTATTCCCTAGCCTTGCTATCCATATCCCCTTTTCTCCCCCCTTTTTTGCGCCTACCTCCCACATATCCTTTACCTCGACGTCTACCCCTATCACCTGCATAATCTTTTTCAACCCTTGCTTTTCCCTTCCCTTCTCTATTCTCGCTCCTCTTAATACTATATTTCCCCTTCTTTCTTCCCTTTCTTTCCTCTCTATGGCCCACTCCATCTCTTTTAACCTATCTATTATTACCTGCGCCACTTCCGCATTCCCCTGTCCCTGCCTCTCCCCCCGCCTTCTGCACTCTTCTTTTCTAATTCTGCCAGCCTCTCCTTTACCCTTTCCATTTCCTCCCCTCTCCGCTCTTCTACCTTTTCCAATCTTTTACCTAGGTCCCTTATCGTTTCCTTTATCTCCTCCCTTTCTACTTCCTACTGCTCTTCCCTTCTAGTCATTTTTCCTTCAATCTCTTCCATTTCTTCCCTGATTCCCCTTCCCTGCCCTTTGATCTCCTCTAAACCTATCTTTAACTCTTCCCTAATCAGCCTTAGCATATCCTGTATACTTCCTCCCTCTGCCTTCCCTTCCTCACCTGTCTTGCCCTCCGGCGACCGGTGAACTTTCCTGCTTTTCCCAAATACTCTTTCTCTTTCCTGTATCTCATCTGCATCCTCCTCCCCTTTTTCCCCTTCCTCCTCCTGCTTTCTCTTTCATAAATCTAGCAACGTCGTCGCCGATTCCAGGCTATGCCTCCTATCCCTCCCTAACGATGCTACTGCACCCGGCCTACCTTTTTTTTTCTCCTCCTCTACTCTGTTTGCCCCTTCTTTTTGGCAACCCGCGTTGCTCATTTTCTTTCTCTCCGCCACCGCTCCCTACCTTATCTACCGCCGCCTACCTGTCTTTGCTCTATCCCCCTTCTTACTTCCTAGATGTCACCGCCTATTTTTGTCTTATTCTTCCCGTTGCCGTCCGCCGGCTCTCTCTGACTAACCTCAAAACTCTCCCCCTTTTTTCACCTGTCCTTCCCTTCTATTCCTGCCTCCCTATTCTCTTCACCCGTCCGCCCGTCTTGGTCTTCCCCACTCTTTCTCTGCCCCATTTCTTTTCCTCCTCACCTTTGCTATCCTGCTAAATTCTCGCCTTTCCACTTACACTCTTTCCTACACCCGCCACTCACATCCAAACCGGAAACGGAAGTCGTTTATTCAGAACTAATTTATCTATAAGCTCAGAGGTTTAGATTTTTTTTGCTTCTTTCAACTAATTTTCACAACGGTTTAAAAGATTGAAAGTAAAATTACTCGGAATCTACGGGAGTTAAAAATTCACTGTTTTCATTTTTAAGATCCTTCAAATACCCTTCAATGAAGAAGTCCTTAGGAATTTTTTATTTCTCCAGCTGTTTTGCTGTAATATACACATAAACAGTGGCACTTGAAAATTTCGGACTATCGAGAAACTTTCGTCCGACAGCACTGAATCAAAAGATAGCTGAGCGAGGGGCAGCTGCTCAGTGGGACAACACGACATACGAACGCTCATATCTGTGTGTGAATATCACGGGTATGTTGGTGCGATCTAGACACAGTGTATTGACGCTATTGTCTTCTCCTGGATATAGAAAGACGAAAGCGAATCATTTCTCCTACAACGGCTAGTTCGCTCTAAGCACTACGAAAAAGACATTCGATTTTTTTTTTTTTTTGGCGATGTTACGTCCAGCATACCACTTCTCTCTATTTTTCCTACTCGCTCACTTTCCCACCGTTCTTATATGAATCTCATGGTCTCTGTCTTGTCCTCTTATCTCTACCTAGTCTCACGCTATTCACTTTCGCGCTTACTCCTCTAATTCCATTTCCTTCCTTCAGCACCTTCACACCTTTTCTGCACCCCGTACGTTTCAAGTCTCTAGCGACACTCCTATTCTAACTCTCGGCAACTTAAAATCTAGACCATCATTTCCTTCAAATAAATATACCGGGACAATCTCTTCAAACTATACATACAATGCGCATGCACGAGTTTTATCGGCTGCACGGGCAGGCTGGCCACTCCGAGTTTCAGCTGTCAAACTCTGTTTCTGGCGTCGATGTAGTTCATACGAATTTTTAAGGTTAGAATCTCAAATAGTCGAGATAGTGACTCGGAAAGTTGATGCTAATGCTTTTTGAAAATTGGCTTTATTCGACGGAAATGAGAAATCTGTTTAGATGTTGGGTGCTTGGAAGAAACACAGCAGGTAGGTGGGAACTTTTTATTTGATCACTTTTATTATTTCGTACATTGGAAATAACAACGAAATTTTTTTCTGTCAACAGATGATTCGGCCAAAATAATTGCATCTCTAATATTTACTGTTATCTGCCTATTCAATTTATCACTCGTACAAAGATTATTGCCACTTTCAAGCAACTAAGCGACTTTTTCACTCTCTTGTGATTTCAGGCGGTCATATTGAATTTTATTACTTTTGAAAATGGGACATTGTATAGTCGAAGCTTCTTCATAGGCGAAGTTGCCTCGTAGTTTTGAATTGAACCCTTTTTATTTGGGTGAAGGATAGAGGTTGAGGTTTTCTTGAATTAAAAAAAAAACTCTCGCGTTTGAGCCATCGAATTATGAATGTTTATTGGCTCTTGTGGGAAAAGCCTTGCGGCATAAAAACCCACGAAGTATGAACGTGTATTTTGTAAACGTATAAAAGTATGTGTCGATTGTGTATATGAATGTGTATATGCCGATTACAGCCCGTTTGGCTCGTGCCACCGCGATCTCGAGTTCGTTTCGTATTGTGATTTTTGTTTTATTCGATTCGATCGAATTTCGTATGATTTGCGTGTATGGGCACTCGGTCCCGTGTAGAATGAGAGACACTCGGGCCGTACTCATCTACCTTACTCCGTAGAGCGAACGTGTATGAATGATTGGTGTTGGTAGTACACCAAGAGCGCTCGGGCTCGTTGTATGATGGAAGGGTGCAAGACCCTTGGTATGCGTGTATGGGCACTCGGTCCCGTGTAGAATGAGAGACACTCGGGGCGTACTCATCTACCTTACTCCGAGGAGCGAACGATACGAGAGGATATTTGGGCCTCTCGTCTTTTGGTTGTGTTACGAGAGAACGCACGGCGTCACTCACGATCGTCACTAGACGGACGACTTAACTCGACTGTTTTAAAAAAATGCGTGATGCGCGCTCGCCTCCTCATCTACGCGAGATTTGGCATCCCTGCGGAGACGAATCGTTCGAGCGCGGCTCGCACTCGAGATTGCAATGACACGGGCACAAAACGACGCTCAGGCACTGAACACCCTCCCCCCGTTGGGAGTGCTAACGAACAAAATTGTGCAAATAGTAGTACATGTCATTAACCTTATTATAACTGATCCTTTTACAGCGATTACCTTAAGTCTAAAGTTGATATTTTATGCATAGAGTAAATAATTAATTGGAATATGACCTTGAAGAAATATCCTTGGCTTACATCTACATAGTATATTGACTGAATCTTGCGTAAGTATGAATCGAAAACTCGAATTTGAAAAATTAGAAAGAATCAATTGTAAATTTCAACTGAGAAGAGTTCGAAAATTATCGTTTTCGTTGAATTCTCCCGATAATCTCAAGCGCTTATGGGCAAAGCGCAAATCGATCTCGTGTTGCGTTTGTAGAGTCCCCGAGTCGTTTTTACGGTGACCACCCTGACTACGCCATCGTCTCCAGGATGTAGTTCCACCACTCGACCCAGTCGCCACTGCATACATGGTTGGTTCTTGTCAATCAATAGGACTACCGTGTCCAGCGCGATATTTTTGGTCGGATTTATCCATTTCTGTCTCTTTTGTAACTCGCTCAAATATTCGAGTTGCCACCGGCGCCAGAATTCTTGTCGTGTCTTAGTGATTAGTTGCCACGAGGATATTCGGTTGTCTGGAACAAGCGAAAGATCATTTTCCGGCAGCATTGTGAGCGGTCTTCCAACAAGAAAGTGCGCGGGGGTTAAAGCAATTGGATCGTTTGGATCTGTGGAAATAGGGCACAATGGGCGCGAATTGAGAATGCCCTCAATCTCGATTGCTAGAGTAGTCAATTCTTCGTACGTAAACAAAAAATCGCACATGACGCGTTTAAGATGGTGTTTACACGACTTTACAGCCGCCTCCCATATACCCCCGAAATGAGGTGAGAGGGGCGGATTGAAATGCCACTCAATTTTTCTGGTCGACGTAAATTCGTACAGTTGAGAACGGAAGTCTTCGGACTCTCTGACAGCGTAAAATTCACGAAGTTGACTGTTCGCGCCGACGAAATTCGTCCCATTGTCCGAATAGATATGGCCCGGAATGCCCCGACGACTGACGAATCGTCGTAAAGCCGCTATGAACGCGTCTGTTGACAGATCGCTTGCGATCTCGATATGAATAGCTTTAGTCGACATGCAAATAAATACGCAGCCGTACACTTTAATGCTGCTCCGATTCCGATGTTTCTTTTCTTTTGCGAGTATCGGACCGAAATAATCTACTCCCGTGTGGTAGAACGGCGGTGCATTGTCTACTCTAGATTTTGGCAAATCGGCCATCTTGTACGTCTCTGGTTTAGCCCGAAACCGGATGCATCGCACGCAACGTCGCACGACTTTACGTATTTGATTTCTGCCGTCTAGTATCCAGAATCTTTGCCGGATACTATATAATGTCGATTGGATCCCAGTGTGAAAGAATTTTTCGTGCGTGTGACGAATCAAAAGGTCGGTTACGTGATGTCGCGACGGAAGAAGGATCGGATTTCTTTGATCGAGCGAGATATCGGCCTTATTTATACGACCACCGACGCGAATCAAGCCTCTCTCGTCGACTCGCGGATTCAGAGATCCGAGTTTTGCGCATTTCACCCTTTCTTCGGATAAAAGACGATCGATTTCGTCTTGAAAGTGCGCTTGTTGGATTAATCGAATAACGCGATACTCTGCCTCCTCAATTTCCTTGATTGTTAAAACGCCCTTGACATTATTGTTGGGTGAGAAACGTAAGCAGTACGCGACGACACGAATCAATCGTGTGTATGACGAGAAATTTTTGAAAATTTCTTCCGATTGCGATTGCGAGAACATGCACAATGATTTTTTAATCCCCGGTAAATCCTTCTGAGGCGTTACCGTGACTTGCGGCCAAACGGATTCGGGCTGAGCTAGCCACGCAGGCCCCCGAAACCACGAGTCGTTATTTAAAAATTCCCGTGGAAATTGACCTCGCGATAACGCGTCTGCCGGATTCTGATCAGTCCGGATGTGCCGCCACTCCGCGTCTTTACTGACTTCCTGTATCTCTGCGACGCGATGTGCCTCAAACACCTTTAGGACGCTCGGATGTTTGTTTAGCCATTGTAAAACTATTGTCGAGTCTGACCAGAAAATTGTCTTGTCCACGCGAAAGCTCGTTACCTCGAGGACTTCGCGATATAAGCGAGCAAGTGTCAAAGCGCCGCAGAGTTCGAGTCGAGGGATGGTTTGATCTTTTAGCGGAGCCACCCGTCCCTTTGAACAGAAAAGTCTTACGCGAATTTCGCCGTCCTGCTCGCAAGAGCGCACGTATATACAAGCTCCGTAACCCGTCTGACTCGCGTCGCAAAATCCGTGAATCTGGATATCGATTGGGTTATTTGTCGAAACGTATCGGTCAATCTTTAAATTGTTGATTAATGACAGTTGTTCCGCGAACGATCGCCATGCGGAATCTAACGCGCTGGGTACGGACTCGTCCCATGTAGTTTTTGCTTTCCAGCATCGTTGCATAATCACTTTCGAGGTGAGAATCACCGGACCGAGTAAACCGAGGGGGTCGAAAATTTTCGCGATTTCTGATAAGATATATCGTTTTGTGACCTTCTCGGAGGGCTCGATACGTTTCACCGTATAAAGGAAGTCGTCATTCCGCGCGTTCCATGATATACCGAGTGTTTTGTGCACAGGATTTTCGTCTGTCAGAAAATCGATATCTGCGGTTTTTTTGCTCAAATTATTTAGGGCCTGCGGGTGATTTGACGCCCATTGTCGAATGTCGAATCCGCCACGCTTCAATATTTCGATCACTTCGTCCCGAATTTGTACGATTTCCTCAAAGGTGTTTGCCCCTGATAACAAATCGTCGACGTATAAGTCGCGCGTTAAAACCTCGGCCCCCTTAGGATAATCCGCGCTCTCATCGCTTGCAAGTTTTTGTACGGTTCGTATCGCAAGAAACGGAGCCGACGACACGCCGAACGTTACGGTGTTTAGTTCGAATACGCGAATTCTTTCCTGTTGGAGCCAGAAAACTCGTTGGTACCGACGATCGCTGGGGGCGATCCAAATTTGTCGGTACATTTTCGCGATGTCCGCGGTAATCACAAATTTATAACTGCGAAATCGTAAAAGATGCTCGATTAGTTTCAATTGAATAGTCGGGCCGACCATCAGCGTATCGTTAAGCGACACTCCCATGCTTGTTTTGGCGGACGCATCGAAGACAACTCGGGTCTTCGTCGTAGCGCTTGTCGCCTTTATGACCGCGTGGTGTGGGAGATAATAACCGGGTAGCGATTCGTCGACAACGAGTGACATATGGCCTAGTTCTATGTACTCATTCATAACGCGATGATATTCCGCTTTAAGGACCGGGTCCGCGTTAAGCCTTTTTTGCAAGCCAGCAAATCGTCGCAAAGCCATAGATCGCGAATCACCGAGGTCTCGATCGGCGCTGCGGAACGGCAGACGAACGACGTACCGTCCCGACGGTTCGCGAGTGACGTTTCGAATGAAATGAGTTTCGCAGCTTGTATTTTCTGATAATTTTCTTTGACCAGCGTTTGCCTCATCGAGCAACCAGAATTTTTCTATTGTTTCCTTTAATTCGGTTAGTTGGCACGACGTTCGTTTCCCGACCGTCGTGTTTGATTTTCCGCCGGCAACGGCCCAGCCGAGCTGAGTTTTCTGTAAGACGAGATCGCAGCCGTCGCGGGACAAATCACATTGTCCGATCGATAATAATGACAACGTTGTCCCTGACCCGATGAGGATGTCGATCCTTCCAGGCAAATGGAATTGCGGATCGGCCAATTTTACATTCCGCGGTAAGTCGATTGATTCGCGAGGAAAGATTTCGTTCGGTACGTTATCAGCTATTTTCGGTATGACCAGAAACGTGAGAGTTTTGTTGAAATTATCGTGTATCGAATAAAATGTACATTCGACCGCGCCTTTAGAAATTGTATTTGCGTCGTCGATCATTCCTACCGCGATCGTGCACGCGCGTATCGGTAGTTTCAATTCTCTCACAAGATCCTCCGTGATAAAATGCGCTGTCGCACAAGTGTCTAATAAAGCGCGACGTTTTAGGTATTGACCGCGTGAGTCTTTGACGCGTATTTGAGCGCTCAGCATTAACTGCGACTGTAACGCCCTTGACGTGAAGCTGTATGTAATCATTTTGCTACATGTTAAATTTACCTTTGTTGTCGACTTAGGTGTATCCGATGGTATCGTTTCTTGGGTCGCATGGGTGGATGCAGCAGGAGATTCGTTGTGCAAAAGAGTGTGGTGAAACCTGGAGCAGTTTTTGCAATGCGTCGAAGTGCATTTGCCGCGGTGCGAGCGCAGGCAATTTTTGCAGAGCGATGAACTCTTGACGAAATTCCACCGTTGATGAACCGTCATTTTTTGAAATTCGCGACACTGGTATATGGGATGACTCTCCCGTTTGCACACTACGCACTTTGCTGACGTGCCTATCGCTAACGTACGCGCGCCATTTTCTCCCCGTCGTGTCTTGATTCCGCTTTGATCTTTATAATTCGGAAGCGGTCGTTTGTAATTGGTCTCTGTTTTGGAACGCGATACATCTTGTTCGAGCGTATATAAACGAAACGCGGTCTCGGAGACGAATTTGTAAATTTGCTCGAGCGTTGGCGAGGTGTCGAGATTGAGCGTCTCTTCCCACTTCACCCGAATATTGTTGGGTAACGCGCGCTCGATTATCCGGACTAATAAGTGTTCATCTGGTATCACGTCCAATGACGCGAGCATGTTCACGTGTTGGCGCATGTCGTCGACGAGTCGCGCTAAATCTTTATGTGTCGCCTTTTTTACCGCGGGCAACTCGAGGATCGCGTCGAGATGTTTTACTATCAAAATTCGAGTCTTGTCATACGAATCTAGAAGTAACTTCCATGCCGTCCCGTAATTTTCTTCGCTCACGTTGTAAATGAGAATTTTATTTAACGCGTCACCCTCTAGGCAATTTTTTAGATACAAGAATTTTTGTAATTTCGTTATGTCTTCGCGAGAGTCGATCATTGTCAAAAATGTATTTTTAAACGATAGCCACTTTTCGATGTTGCCGTCGAACCTTGGGAGGTCGGCGACCGGCAATTTAAGTCGACGCGTGCCGTCGATCGGCAGCGACGTCACGTTTGCTACACCGGGATGTTGTGGTGCTGTCGATGATAAATCTGTCTCGATTTTAGTTATGATCGCGTAGAATCGATCTTGCAACTCGTCGAAGTCATCGACGTTGTCACCGTCTCCGTCGGTTAATAATGCGAGTTCATCGTGTAATTCCTCGTATGTTCGAAATTGTTCTTTTACACGATCCGCCCGCATTTTTATGTTCGCGGGTTCAAAATCCGCGTCCTCCGTGAGTCGCTTAAGTTTGGTAATGTTCGCCTTTAAAGTCGCACGCTTTTGATTAATAAATTTTACGCGGGCAGCCATTTTACTGAGCTTGTGCGTACAAATATTTGAGATCTTCGAGAAAAAACAGGATACGACGTCTATGCGTTCGATGTCGAAGCTGGACTGATTTTCAAGGGTCGGCTCTAAGCCTCTTCCCGTGCAGCGCGTATCTTTTCGAAAACGCGCGCGAACTCGTCCGTCTTTCACCGTATAAGATCAAGAGAGCGAGCGCGGCCCGCGTCAAGTGTAAACAAACCTCCCCGTGCGACGGTTATCTTTCAACGCCTAGATATCGAGACTCTCATAACAGAAAACGAGACCTATGTTTTATACACGTGATTGTTGGATATATGCATGCTACGTTCTTCACACAAAGCGTGCGTTGGACCGAAATGTGTTTTCGACTACGTCGAACGTTATGAACTATAGAAAGACGTACAACGCCAAAGAAAATGTAAGATACGATATTAAGAATCGTGTACCGTTTGTGTACTTATCTTTTTGTAGATGATGATCGTTTTCCATCGATGGCGAACTGGGGGGTGACGAGTTTGGAGACGATGGCTGGCTAGTCGAAGAGTGTCACGATTTATTGAATACGATGCACGTTTGCACCTTTTTCTTCTTGTCCTCTATGCGGGCGTGTGTTCGTATCCCGATTCTGACACCAAGTTTGTATAGTCGAAGCTTCTTCATAGGCGAAGTTGCCTCGTAGTTTTGAATTGAACCCTTTTTATTTGGGTGAAGGATAGAGGTTGAGGTTTTCTTGAATTAAAAAAAAAACTCTCGCGTTTGAGCCATCGAATTATGAATGTTTATTGGCTCTTGTGGGAAAAGCCTTGCGGCATAAAAACCCACGAAGTATGAACGTGTATTTTGTAAACGTATAAAAGTATGTGTCGATTGTGTATATGAATGTGTATATGCCGATTACAGCCCGTTTGGCTCGTGCCACCGCGATCTCGAGTTCGTTTCGTATTGTGATTTTTGTTTTATTCGATTCGATCGAATTTCGTATGATTTGCGTGTATGGGCACTCGGTCCCGTGTAGAATGAGAGACACTCGGGCCGTACTCATCTACCTTACTCCGTAGAGCGAACGTGTATGAATGATTGGTGTTGGTAGTACACCAAGAGCGCTCGGGCTCGTTGTATGATGGAAGGGTGCAAGACCCTTGGTATGCGTGTATGGGCACTCGGTCCCGTGTAGAATGAGAGACACTCGGGGCGTACTCATCTACCTTACTCCGAGGAGCGAACGATACGAGAGGATATTTGGGCCTCTCGTCTTTTGGTTGTGTTACGAGAGAACGCACGGCGTCACTCACGATCGTCACTAGACGGACGACTTAACTCGACTGTTTTAAAAAAATGCGTGATGCGCGCTCGCCTCCTCATCTACGCGAGATTTGGCATCCCTGCGGAGACGAATCGTTCGAGCGCGGCTCGCACTCGAGATTGCAATGACACGGGCACAAAACGACGCTCAGGCACTGAACAGACATTAAACCAAGTGTTCAAGAAATTGAAATAACAAACTATCTGTAACAGAACTGTGAATCTTTTTTTTCTCGAAAATAGTTCAACAAAATTTACAAATAGTCGATAGTCAATGTATTTTTAATGATGTTTTAATAATGTTCAATTAAATAAATGGAGGAAACCTAATACTCAAATGGAAAATTCGAGTAATATTAGATTTATTAAAATAATTTCTGTATTTCATGTTAGTGCGGTTCGAAACAAAGAAAATCTAATGACAAGCGTAGAACTCAGGAACGTAGATCACATTCTGTGACACATGTTGAAAATCAACTTTCTCAAAATGCGCCTGAACGCCATAATTAGTTTGAAGGACAATCATGTTTTAGAGTAATGTCAGAACATTATTACGAGGATACTGACTTATCGGATTCATGATTGTGCCCCTTGTTCCATCAAAATGAATGAATATCTAATTTTTAACGAAGTTCATAAAGATTTTTTCCCAAGTAATGTAATCCGATACAATATCTTGTTCATAGTCTTCCGAACATCACCTTGTAACAAGGATATTTGGAAAGAGTCCCTTTGTTGCAGGAACCATTGTAAAATTCTTGGTTTTCAATTCGTGCTACTGAATAACTTCTGCGTTTCAGGTTCCATTTCCAATCTCAAATGAGATTTTTTTTGCCCCAGACAATGCTAATATGAAATGCAGAAATAATTGCGGTGCATGGAGAATCACAAGCTTTCAATCTTAGCGTAGGACCCTATAAAGAGTGTGAAATTGAATTTGGTTTCAAGTTATCGTGCAACTAGCTAGCCAGATGACACCGTCAACTGAAATTCAATTTAAAGACATTTTTAACTGAAGTTATTCAACAATCCTAGATTTAGATTGATTCAGTTTGCCTAGCAAAATTCAACCCCACAATCTAATTGAGCACTTGAAAATCTATTCATCTGAATTTAATGCCAAAGAGAGTAAAAGTAAGCTTCAAAATAAGATACCAAATTAACTGGCATAAAGTTTGAAAAACAATGCTAGTCAATAATAATGCTTGAATTACAATGGTGCACAGAATGATTCCTCGGTCGAACGAATTGGCGGCAACGGTTAAATAACAAACTTATCGCTATTGGCTCGATCAAAGTAAAATGATGGGATATTCAGCGATTATCATATGTAGTATATCCCGCTCCTCAATTTTGCCTCAACTGATGTTAAGAAGGTGGCGATGGCCTGATGAAATTCACTCTGGCACCCAGTGGCGTAGCTAGGGGGACAAGGGCCCTGGTGCATAGCGAAAGAATCGGGCCCTTTTCCTCCCTTCTTTCCGTGTAGTTTGAACTTATATTGGCCTTCAAAATTATTGATAAGAATAAGAATAGGAAACAGTGAGTTGAACTTATCCCTAGTAGGCTAAATGCATACGTCCTCTCTATTAGAATCTCCATCTGTTTAATAGAAGAAAAAGGGAATAAATAAACAACGACGCACATGACAATATAGAATATTTATTATACAGATGAGAATAATTAAGGGAAAAAACGATTTTCAACAGAATTTGCCGTTCAATTTAGAATCTCTTGCGCGCTTCAATTTTTGCGAATTCGTCTATAATTGCACTCAAATCCAAGTTTGATGCCGCCTCATTTTCTATTGCAATTAACGATAAATGTCGGAGGCGATCTTGTCGAATGCTGTTTCTTAAATAATTTTTTATAATCTTCAGTTTACTGAAAGATCTTTCTGCTGCCGCGGAAGTAACGGGAATTGTATGAAACAGAAGCATCGCTGTATACACTTCCGTAAGGTCACATTCGAGCACGCCAAATTTCGTTATAATTTCTTTGCAAAGCTGGTGAACAGACCACGTCTTCATCAATTGAGGGAGGATCAGATGATAAACATCAAGAAATTGGAGCGAAAAATTGGGTCCAATTATATCGCAATATTTCTTCTGAAACTGATCACATTTCTGGAGTAAAATCGTTTCATTCCAGCTAAGCAAATTTTTTGGCATCAGGAAGTCAAACGATTTACAAACTGCACTCATACCAATAAAACGCGCATCTAACTGATTGATTATTATGTCGAGTACATTGTTGAAAATAGTTACTCTAAAGGCTTCCTGGTTTTCAAATCGGTGATCAGAAGCCAATTCATCGAAATGCTTTTTAGTTTTTCTCCGTTAAAGCTGAGGTTAGAGGGCCCCCTGAGCTCCAGGGTCCTGGTGCACTGCAGCACCTGGCCCTATGATAGCTACGCCACTGCTGGCACCTGATGTCTGACGGAACAACCAGGTTCGATGGTTATAATGATTGCACCGCTCGAGAAACCAGGATCCTTGCCACCTAAACGTTTTGACCATCAGGTAAGGCATAATTTTTCTCGTGTTAATCAAAGTTTAAACTTCGAGCCTACTGAAAAAAAAACGAATTTAATCATTGAATCCATGTTAAAATATTGTAATTGTCAAAGATCACGTAATTGGAAATTTACCTACATGCTTCCATGCCCGAAAAATTTAGTTCCGCTTTGACAATGAATTATTTCGTACCTGAAAATATTAGAAGCTATGATTATCAGACAAGATCTTTTTGTATTTTTGGATACAACTAATTTCCAATAAAATGCACAAAACATAAATCGTTAATGAGACGCATTTTTAATTTTATGTAAATAAAGCATCTGTTTACAATAAACATTGTTTTTACTCACCTACCTCTGTTTGTCCAGACTCCCACTTGTTAATGACATTTCACATTGAATTTCAGATTTTTTCTGTCAATAAATAACATCTAATTTCTGTATCATTTGATATTTGCGTCGGTCGAATATTTTCTGATATCGACCACGGTATTGCTGAACGATAGTATTCTTAGACAATTCGCGCTACGTAAAAATAAATAGCAACATAACCTCAATCCGCGGTTTTATGCACAAGAGATTTACAGCTCTCGAGTGTTGTCTCATTTTTGGGTACGTTGGCCCTCTCCTCAGCAGACGAAAACATCGCCGCGGGGTGATTTCACCGACCAATGAGATTGAATTATTTGGCGCATGCGCATTGTATGTATAGTTTCAAGAGATTGTCCCGGTATAAGTAAGACATAGCTTCATACAGTACACTTCGTTTTTTTATTAAATCCTCATCCTGATTTCCGGTTGATCTGGAACGTAAAAGCGAAGCCAACCAGTTTACTTTCACCGCTCAGGAGTAAACTCTACTCATGGACGTAACTACGAGAAAAATATTGAAATAAAAAAAAATCAAACAGCTTCACGAATATGAGGTGTTAAAAATTAAAAAAAAGAATGGCCGGCAGAGATTACTGTTGTATTTGCAATGAAACTCTAACAAGGAAACTGCCTGAGGTGCCCCCCCCCCCCCCCCCCCCCACCCGATTTTGATCAATTGAGGATGTTATTCTTCATCGTAATTCAAGCGACAGGTGCTTTTTTTTATCGGCGGAAAAACGGTTCAAAAGGGGTGGAATCAGCCCCCAAAGTTGGGCATCCTCAGTGGTTGTTTCATAGTTTCGCATACTTCCAGTTGAGATATTTGAATGAAACCAATAATTCCTATGACCAATAATGAAAAATGCATTTTGGCCGGTTACGACGAGGTTGAATAGTCGGAAATTATGGGGGTTGAAAGTTAAAACATTCTCAGTTCTAAATAACTATTGTTCGGATCTCAATGAAATTAATTGCATTTGAAACAGCAGAAAAAAGTAGGGGGCACGTGTTCTAACGTTTTTCGAAATAACCTCACTTAAGGGGTGAACTAGCCTTACACACGTGTAGCCGAATTCCCATTAGAATCGCACTATTTTGCTTTAATTCGTCTTATTTAACATTACAAAGCTCTTTCCAAGCAAAAATTCAGGAGATTCCTCGATTCAATGAAGTTCGGTTGCATTTATACCAGAAACCACTCTCACAAATTGCCGAACCATTACTGGCAGAGTTTCTTTTGCGATCGTGAAATCTTCCGAAGCCTTGTATTTTAGTAGTTTGTAAGGTTACTGGAATCGGTTCAGAGCTTACCATTTTGGAATCAACATGGCTAATGCTGTCAACATTTAGGATTATGATTATTATTTTCTTTCAAAACATTGAAAGAAATCGGAAAGTTAACATGGAACTGCTTACATACCATTGAAGGAATGAAAATTAACTTGTGACGCAGAAGCACCAAAACAATTACATTTTGTTTGTTTCATGAAGTATGCGAAACTATGAAATAACCACTAAGGATGCACATCTTTGGGGGCTGAATTCACGCCTTTAAACCGTTTTTCCGCCGATGAAAAAAAATGTACCGTTTAGATTTCGATGAAGAAGACCGTTATACTCGAATGGTCAAAATCAGGGGGGGGACTTCAGGCAGTTTCCTTGTAATTGGCAAAAGTGATGAAGTGATTGATGTTAAAAAGAGGGCATGAACATTTCAATAGAACATAGTAAGAAGAAAGAAGATAATTAATCGGTCGATTAGGAAAAGCCTAATACTCATAACTTCCGCGACAAGTGCAGAAAAAGATACGCTACATCAGAGTATCAATTTCAGAACAAAAAACAGAAGACATCGTCAATTTTTGACCAGTGACCCTCAACGTCTACTTCTGATGATACAAGTACTGATGTAAATTTTGAATTTGAAAAACGATGCATCATTTGCAAAGGATTGTTCGATCGTTCTCGCCAGCCTGGACGTGTTGTTTCTAGTGATACAACAAAACATCAGCTTCTTGGCATTTGTGAATTGAGAAATTATGGGATGAGCAACGCTGTTCTGCAGTTAATTAAAAGTGTTGCGTCTCTAGTTACATTTAAGGCACGCTATCACTCCAAATGTCATGCAAAATTCGTACAACAAACAACCGGAAAAAAGTCGGTTGGCCAGTCATAGGGAGTTTAGAAACATCTTTTTAAAAAGCGTGCGAATAAATGAAAAATTCCAATTTTTCTCTATTTCAACTACCCGATTTACATGAATCTATAGACTATATTTCTTCCAATCAACATTTGTTTCAAATGCTCATAAAGAAATATGGAGAGAAAATTTTTGTCTGTCAAGACCATGGTAAAAAACTCATTATATGCTTTCGTAAAGCACCATTAAATGAGTTGAATGAATTTTATGATGCCGAACGGATAGGCATTAACGTTTCAACGTACGCCGATAAAGTTCAAATAATTCAACGAGCAGGAGATATTATTGGGGAAGATATGAGGAGTGTCGAATATGATACTTCATCGTGTGAATCACCTCTAAATTTTTTCGACAGCGTAGAAACGGACATAACGAATTCATGCTCCTGTTTTCGGCAACATTTAATTTGTGGCAAGAAAGACACAAATAAAAAAACGAATGCAGATATAGATATAAAGCGAGCAGCAATTTCTCATGCAATTATTTCCGTTATTCGTTCAAATTCTTTTCGTTCGTCTCTTCACCTCGCTATTAGTATACTATACTGGGACAATCTCTTGAAACTATACATATAACGCGCATGCGCCAAATAATTTAATCTCATTGGTCGTGGAAATCGCGCCGCGGTGATGTTTTCATCTGCTGAGCAAGGCGCCAACGTACACAAAATGAAACAAAAGCTGTAATTCTCTCGCGCGTAAAGCCGTGGATTGAGGTTATGCTGCTGTTTATTTTTACGTAGCGTGAATTGTCTAAGAAGAATAGTATCGTTCAGCAATACCGTGGTTGATTTCGGAAGATATTCAACCGACGCAATAAAGAATTTAACGGAAAAGCAAATATCAAATGATACAGAAATTGGGTGTTATTTATTGAAAGAAGAAATCTGAAATTCAAAGTGAAATGTCATTAACAAGTGGGAGTCTGGACAAACAGAAGTAGGTAAGTAAAAACAATGTTTATTGTAAACAGATTCTTTATTTACATAAAATTAAAAATAAATGAATGGTTGAGACCCAGTAGATATTTCCAGAGTAGATTCGTTACGGTGCAGTGCTCGAGAAGTCAGTGATTAGTGCCGATGAACATGAAATAAATAAAAGAAATGAGTAACAAGGAATAAAGAAATTATTCATCTTAGACACGAAGCTCAGGAGGACAAAGAGTAGCAATTAACAGAAAACGTACCCGACGCAATACTCACAAAAACCCTCGCCGACATCATTGATTAGTTGACAAAGTTTTTGCAGCTCCATTGTACAATAATCAATGTTCCGTTAACAAAGAGGGTTCACCAGATATCCAAGAATAAAAAGAGAAAAAGAACAACAGTTAATATTACAGTGTAAATCATGCTATTAATGAAAAATTAGGAAACAAAACAATAACTTACAAGACAATCGTCCGATAACACTGGGAAACCAATCTCCACTCTTCTGATCACCCCTCGTCTGGCCATTGGTTGCCTTTCAAAAAGTGCTGCCTTTTTTTTTGCCTTTAAAAATACCGAAAGATCCTGTTTGATAATAATAGCTTCTAATATTTTCAGGTACGAAATAATTCATTGTCAAAGCGGGACTAAATTTGTCAGGCATGGAAGCATGTAAGTAAATTTCCAATTACGTGATCTTTGACAATGACAATATTTTAACATGGATTCAATGATAAAATTCGTTTTTTTTTCAGCAGGCTCGAAGTTTGAACTTTAATTAACACGAGGACAATTATGCCTTACCTGATGGTCAAAACGTTTAGGTGGCAAGGATCCTGGTTTCTCGAGCGGTGCAATCATTAGCACCATCGAACCTGGTTGTTTCGTCAGACATCAGGTGCCAGAGTGAATTTTATCAGGCCATCGCCACCTTCTTAACATCAGTTGAGGCAAAATTGAAGAGCGGGATATACTACAGATCATAATGGCTGAATATTCCATCATTTTACTTTGATCGAGCCAATAGCGATAAGTTTGTTACTTAACCGTTGCTGCCAATTCATTCTACCGAGGAATCATTCTGTGCACCATTGTAATTTGAGCATTATTATTGACCAGCATTGTTTTTCAAACTTTATACCATTTGATTTGATATCTTATTTTGAAGCTTACTTTTACTCTCTTTGGCATTGAATTCAGATGAATAGTTTTTCAAGTCCTCAATTAGATTGTAGGGTTGAATTTTGCTAGGCAAACTGAATCAATCTAAATCTAGAACTGTTAAATAAGTTCAGTTAAAAATGTCTTTAAATTTAATCTTAGTTGACGGTGTCATCTGGCTAGCTAGTTGCACGATAACTTGAAACCAAATTCAATTTTACACTCTTTATAGGGTCCTACGCTAAGACTGAAAGCTTGTGAATTTCCATGTACCGCAATTATTTCTGCATTTCATGTTAGCATTATCTGGAGCAAAAAAAATCCCTATTTGAGATTGAAAATGGAACCTGAAACACAGAGTTATTCAATAGCTCGAATTGAAAACCAAGAATTTTATAATGGTTTCTGCAACAAAGGGACTCTTTCCAAATATCCTTGTTAGAAGGTGATGTTCGGAGGACTATGAACAAGATATTGTATCGGATTAAATTATTTGGAAAAAAATCTTCGTAAACTTTGTTAAAAATTAGATATTCATTTATTTTGATGGAACAAGGGACACAATCTTTACATTACTTTAAAATTGACATTACTCTAAAACATGATTGTCCTTGAAGCTAATTGTGACATTGAGGCGCATTTTGAGAAACTTGATTTTCAACTTGTGTCACAGGATGTGATTCACATTCCTGAGTTCTACGCTTTCGATTAGATTTTCTTTGTTTCGAACCGCACTAACATGAAATACAGAAATCATTTTAATAAATCTAATATTACTTGAATTTCCAATTTGAGTATTAGGTTCCCTTCATTTATTTAATCGAACATCATTGAAAATTTGCGAAATAAATTCTGATAATCATTCGGAAATTTTAAATAGTAGTAGCAATATTTTGTTAATCAGAAAAAATACATTGACTATCGACTATTCGTAAATTTTGTTGAACTATTTTCAAGAAAAAAAAGATTCACAGTTCCGTTACAGATAGTGAAATATTTAAATTTCTTGAACGCTCGGTTTAATGTCTCATTTTCGAAAATGATAAAATTCAATATTACCGCCTGAAATCACAAAAGAGTGAGAAAGTTGCTTAGTTGCTTGAAAGTGGCGATGATCTTTGTACGTCTGACAAATTGAATGGGCAGATAACAGTGAATATCAGAGATGTAATTATTTCAGCCGTATCACCTGTCGATAGATAAAAATTCCATTGTTATTTCTAATGTACGAAATAATAAAAGTGATCAAATAAAGTGTTCGCACCTACCTGCTGCCTTTCTTCCAAGCACCCAACATTTAAACAGATTTCTCATTTTAGTCGAATAAAGCCAATTTTCAAAGAGCATTAGCATCAACTTTCCGAGTCACTACCTCGACTGTTTAAGATTCCAACCTCAAAAATTCGTATGAACTACAACGCCGCCAGAAACAGAGTTTGACAGCTGAAACTCGGAGTGGTCAACCTGCCCGAGCAGCCGATAAAACTCGCGCATGCGCATTATATGTATAGTTTCAAGAGATTGTCCCTGTATGTATTGTAACGCTAAATTCTGTTACCCTCGGATGAAGACTTACTGTTGACACTTTGGCGCGATTCTCCACTTATTCAGAATATTAAACTATAACAAAATCAATTATGTTGGGCGCCAGACGCGTTGGCGTCGATTTTCAAACAATAATACGAATCAATAAAAATAACACGAAACCGTACGAAAAATTAATAGAGAACCCGTTGTATGGCTAGCTAGGCTCAGGTACTCACACGAACTGGTAGAGTGGCGGTATTCAAGGCAGCTAACAATAATTACAGAATTAAAGAAAATAATGAAATAAAGAATAAACTCAAGTCAGGAAAAATGAACAGGTCAATCGATCATGTATTGTCGGGAAGGTTACATGGTTGAGACGGGCAAATGAAATGGTATTGACAGCGGTAGTTGATAAAATACGCAATCGTTGTTCACAAAGATCTCGGTAGAATAGAATTAAACGGTAGCTTTGAAACGAGAGACGGTAGTTAACAGAGAAAAATGAACGTAGGTCGGGGGAAGCGATATAATGCAAGAATTGACTTAAACTACACGTCACTGGGCGACGTGATCTTACCCAAGTTGCAAATGACGCTACGCAAATTATTATTCTGTCAAGTAGAAACGAGAGAACTTTACTGCAATCGGTAGAAAACAAGGTAACAATAGCTCGGTAGATAATACGACGAATTCACCATAGATTATAATAATCTCAACTGATATTCACCACAAAAAGGATAACCTAATTATGGTAGGGAACAAACGACCAATCAACTAAAAGAAGGACTACCTGATGACAACGGCGAGATCGACAAGCCGAAATCTGACCTCCGTCTACGCCACGCTCAACTTGATAGAAGACATCACGTTCTTTGTTAACTCTCGTTGTAGTCCAGGAAATATCCCGAAATGATCATTTCGCGTTATTTTCTTGGGGCAAGCTGATTTTTTTGATGCGGTTAATAAAAATGGTGAACATATATCTTCCTGCCCTCTGAAATCGCGTGGGAACATTCTTTAAAATTCGATCAAAATCATGATTTCTATGTGTTTCGCATATATGTTTTTTCTTTCGATTGTACAGAAAAAAATCGAATAAAGTTTTTCCGTCTTTAACATATCGGAACACAATCAGTCTCAAAAGAAATGCAATTTTGCAACGAAGGCAATTTTTTCTTCACACGTCATTAGTTGTAAAATCTAACTGACCGTTTATCCAACTGTTTTTGCAACATTTATTTACGGATATGAAAAAAGCTTCAATTTGAAACAAAGTTTGTCGAGATTTGTTGGAAAACAACGGAGTTACAGGTCGTTAAAGTTGTCCACCTGTTGTTCGACAGTTGGAGCGAGTAGCGGAAAAAAATATGATCACAATTGGAATACGGAGTACTTTCATTATATAAAATATTGAGTGTTCAGGAAAAAGGTTAGTGAGTGAAAAAAATTTTCAAAAAATAGCGGAGTGCTGATATTTTCGCTGGATAGCGCTTGGCGGGCAGGGTTAGGGAGCTACCTCTACGCTGAAAAAATTGCGATACTGGCGTTTAATTCAACGGTGCAACATCAGTCACGCTTCTCTCGGGAACTAATTGCGATAAGTAAGTCATTTTCTTTTTTCAATTTAATACTAAAATTTCTTTCACTTACTTACCTTTTACCCGAACACAGAATATTTTGTCCAATGAAAGTACTCTGTATGCAAAGATAAAAAAAAGGGTTCGACTTTTTTTCTGTACAATCGATCGATTTTTAAACAATGTTCCCACGCGATTTCAGATGGTGGGATAATATATATTCATGTACGCCATTTTTACTACCCACACTAAAAAAGTCCGCCTGCTGCAAGAAAATAACGCGAAATGGTCATATTCGAGCTATATTTCCTGGACTATTGATCTAGACTTTTCCTTCAGTTTTTTGCCTTTCCTTCGTTCTTACCGCTACCGTTTGTTCTATCGCTATCATTCATCTCTAAAACCCTCTATCATTTGCACTATCTCTTCGCGCAACTTTATTATTATTATATTAGTTTGTGAATTTGTCACAGCAAATACTTTAGTTTCGTTATATTCGTATGTTGTACCTATTTACCACGTATAAGGTGACTAAAGAGTCACAACAGTAGATTTACTTTCTTATTCCACATGACAAGTAGTTCAACGTTATAGTAATTCAAATTACGTACTTATTGTCCATGCCAGAAATTCGTGGGCCGATACTCGAATCGGCAGTTACGTACGTTCGCTTGGCCGGTGAGGGCGCAGCGCAAGTTAGTTAGTCTTGAGCGCTCGAATAGGTAGGACGTGTTAGGTTTTCCTTAGACACGCGCGTCGATTATTTCGTTTCGCGTAGTTTTAAGATTTATCCGTTTAACACGGTCGGGGGAGACGTGGTTCACCTTCCGGTTGGGCCGGGGGTGCCCGTCTCCCGGGCGAGCGTCATTGCACTTCAGCGTTGGTTCCCGAGACGTCGGGACCGCTGTTTGCACGGCATTGGGCCACCATGACGCTCCCCATTCCCTGCTTCCACGAGTGCGTGGAAGTTGCGGAGCACGGTTTCTCATGGAGTCTTAGATAAGTTGGCTTAAGATTATTGAATGATCATTCAATCTAGTTGACGAGAAACGCACCAGCGACTGTATTATCCTGTTTTATGATGATCTGATTTGCAGTTAATAAACACTTGTCGTGCTTCGGCCTTTCCCTCTGCACCGCAAGGGTTTTTATGCCGAAGCAAGCGTCTTGTCTTTCCCGCGAAATCGTGTTATTTATTTATTCACTCTCTCACTCACTCATCCCATCCCGATTGAAGTTAGAGAAGAACTCTGGTCAAACGACCTAAACACTATCATTTAGCTTCATTCCTTTTTACACCGATTACCATTGTCTTACGTCTAGATTTCTGTGCAACCGATAAGTTTAATTTAAATCAAATTCAGTGCTTGTGAGCCCAAGTTACCAGCTCAGGTAAGGCTTCTGCATTTGTCACGTATCACTACGAAGTTGCTCATATTCTCTGTTTTATCATATTGTATTTATCTTTGGTTGCATCGTGTGATGCCAGTATCTCTGTGAATAGCATGGTAATAAGTTTTTCTCTCGTGTTTGTAAATAACTGTGATTACCTGTAAATTTCTAATATTTTGGTCCTATAATTTCTACCGTATTTTGAGCTACCTGTACCTTGCTTTTCTCTCAATTTTCTGTGATAGTAGTGCTTACTTTGTTTCATTTACCGTATCCTCCATTTTATTCATTTGCTATTCTGCATGACTTTTTATCGTACATCGAGTTCCTTGGAGTACATCCGAGCGTAGATTAAGCCGCTGAATACTGTAACGCTAAGCCTTTTCGGGCCCCTTGTCGCCCATCAATTTGTAACGCTAAATTCTGTTACGTTCGGATGAGGACTTACCGTTGACACTTTGGCGCGATTCTCTACTTATCCGCAATATCAAACTATAACAAAATAAGTACGTTGGGCGCCAGACGCGATAGCGTCGATTTTTAAACAATAATGTAAATCAATAAAATTAACACAAAACCGTACAAAAGAGATAAATAGAGAACCCGTTGTATGGCTGGCTAGGCACAGGTACGATCGCGTACATCCCGGTAGAGTGGCGGAGTTCAAGGCAGCTAGCAGTAATTCCAGAATTAAAGAAAATAACAAAATAAAGAATAACCTCCAGTTAAAAGGAAAATGAATAAGTCAATCGATCATATATTGTCGAGAAGGTTACATAAGTGAGACAGGCAAATAAGGTGGTATCGATAGCGGTAGTTAATAAAATAAATAATCGTTGTTCACAAAAATATCGGTAGAATAGCAGTAAACGGTAGCTTTAACACGAGAGACGGTAGTTAACAGAGAAAAATAGACGTAGGTCGAGAGATGCAATATAATGCAAGATTTGACTTAAAACTACACGTCACTGGGCGACGTGATCTTACCCAAGTTGCAAATGACGCTACGAAAATTATTATTCTGGCAATTAGAACGAGAGAACTTTACTGCGATCGGTATAAAACAACGTATCGATAGTTCGGTAGATGATACGACAAATTTACCATAAATTATATCCGGTATGAGAGATTGACATTCAGTAGCAATTTACCAAGTCGGCAAACGATCGACTAAATAGCCTTCGGTAGAATTATTCAGAAACGGTAGATTCGACAATTTAGAATTATTACGTACGTGAGGAATTAAATAATGAATTCCTAAATATAACTTTTGAGAGGATACAAAATACAAAATTATGAGAGTGAGAGAATTTCGGAGAGTTTACAAAATAGAGAAATATACGAAAATACACCGCAATACAAAAGAATAATTCACAGAACTTAATCTAACAAAATACGGAAAAATAAATAACAGGCAGAAATAGTATAAAATTGTCAATAGTAATAAAGAAAAATGCGGCAATATCTAAGGGTGATTCTACGCTCGCTTGTACTCCAAGGAACTCGATATACGATACAATAGGCACAAAAATAAATAAAAATATAATAAGCAATAACGGAAATAAAATATAAAGCACACCACTATTACAAAAAGAGTATGGAATCAAATATGAAGCCAATAGGGCTCAAAATACGATAGAAAATACGGAAGCAAGATAATAGAGATTCACAAATAATCAGAAAAATCATAAATACAAGAAAAGTAGTTATTTGGCAGTTACGAGGTCGCTCAGATACGAAAATAATAAGTTACTGAAATCATGCAGCCACACGGAAGTCGTGGACCATGATTCACACAAAACGGCACCACACGATGCAACCAAGAAACAATAAATATAATATTAATGACCGAAATCATGCAGCCACACGGCGGCTTACTGCAACTTTAACCGTGGACCATGATTCACGCAAAGTCGATGAATACTATGAGAAAGAATAGAAATTATGAGCAACTTCGTAACGGTACAATTCAAAGGCAGAAGCCTTACCTTAACGGTTGACCTCAGGCACACAAACTGATTCTAATTTAAAGTAAACTTAGAAATAATAAAACGAGAGTAGAAAGAAAGGAAAGGAATTGAATGTATAGGAAGAAGTGAACGGTAGTACAAGGATCGAGAGTATAAAAAGAAAACGGTAGATTGCGATAATGGTAGAATGAAAGGAAGAAGGATCGGTAGCTGAAATCGAGAGGATAATCGGAAGGATGCAAAAGAACGACGCTGTCACTCGGCAGGTCAAGCGTAGAATAGCAGGTCGTAGTTCAGCTCGCCGATCTCGCGGTTGTCGTGAGGTGATTCTTCTTCTTCTTTGATTGGTCGGTTGACCCCCACCGCAAATAGGCCATCCCCCCTGTGGCGAATATTGGTTACTGCGTGGTCATACGTTTTCCAAAAATTACCGCTAGATGTGGTGTAATGTGCTGCTCGCGATTTCGTCGTTGACACCAACTCGTACGATTTTGGAGTCGCTTCAATTTACGGTCCAGGCTGCCTATCATCGGGGACTTCTTTGACAGAGGCATACAGAGGGTGCCTCTCGGTCAAAGTTACCGGGTGGAGAGTGACGCCTCATTGTTCACCTCCACCGGCTTTTGTACAGGCAGTAGCTAGCTGCCTGTACCTGAGGTCGTGCAGTCAGACGGTTGGCCAAACCGTGGACCACGACCCACACAATTGGTCCCTGCCGATAGGGAGGCAGCGTCGATCCTCGGAACGACGGCTTTATCACCCTGAACGTAGTGGTTTGGGGTCGGTCCGGCACCAGGCCGGTAAGTCGGAGGATGGCAGGCTACGGTCTGCCCTTCACGCCATCCTTACGGCATCCGATAGAGTTGGCGGCTGGTTCCTCTTCGAGGAACGATGCCCTCGGCCGCCGGGAGGATTTTTATCTCCCTGTTCACCGGCAGTCGAGGCGATACGAAAGGTTCGGATGGATGCTACCCCAGGTGTATATAAAGGTGCACCAAGGTAGCCAGTGTAGTCTGATGAGACCGTCAGTAGGCGAAGTCGTCGAGAGCTGCAAACGGTAGATAGTGGTCCCTTGTTGATCGGGATCGTTGTCGTCCAAGTACCTTGTTAGCGTGCGCCGAAGCGCGAAATAAAGAATTTACAAAAAAGAATTAGTTAAAAGTAGTTATTGCCTATTTTGTATCGAGTTCGGTTGGAGTACCCTGCCGAGGACGCGTAAACTAAAAATAATAGCGGTTGTGTGCCCTTGTGACGGGCGATTCTGAAACGCCACGTTACAATACATCATACCTTTTCTATCGCCTACTTATAGTTTTGTATTGATTATTACCAGCTATATTGTCACAACTCTTGCTATCTCATATTTCTTCGTTAATTTAAGTTCTGCTTACTATCACTGATTTTATCGTGATAAGGTATATTTAGTGTATTCCATTTTCTCCGGAACTCTTTTTTCAACCACTTACTCTCTCACAATTTTCCATTTTCGTGCGTGTGCTAGTTGTCGTTAGCGTTTTTGACTGAGCCGGATGGAGGGAGGTGGTCACTCTGAAGTAAAAGATGAGATTCACAGTATACCTTATTATTTATTGAATTTAATTTACATATATACAAGTTAAGGTTCTGGTTTCCAAGTGATGGAAAGGGCTGAAGTTGTTCTCTGGTATCGAGGTGGAGGCTGCAGTGAAGAAAAGGGGCGACTGATAGGTGTCGTAATCCAAAAGACTGCGTACTGTTGAGTAGATGTAGCGTACTGAAGGTGTAGCGTGGTGATAAACCTTAAGTGCAGTCTGTAGCTCAAAAATCGGTGGGACCGAATTTGTTCTGACGATGGGTGAGATCGTTGGTCTCATATCCCAGCCGTGACTCCAATTTAACAGCGGGAAACTTGACGACCCGATTGCAGGACGCGCGTGGCTGCGTGGGTGGCGTTAGCGGCGCGCGTGACGTAGTGAGTGCTGTCCGCTGCGGCGCGCGATTGGAAAGTGGGTGATGCTTATTGCGGCGCGTGACTAGGAAGTGGTGATGCTTGTCCGGAGCGCGACTGGAAAGTGGTTGATGCTTGGGCGCATGAGTTTGCGCGTTTATTGGTTTTCACGAGGTACTCGTGAACAGTGTGAATTATATTTAAGAATTGATCTGTAAATCGTATGTCGAATTCTTCAACTCTTGTAAATTATCAGTTTGTTACCTAGCGATGCCGCTCTAGTAAATTTTCTGTCGTAATTGATTGAAAGAAATATCTTCTCGTTTGAGCTATCGATTTTCATGGATTAGAAATTTACGTCAATCTTTCTTTTCAGTTTAAATCTTTCGTACAGTATGTCCTACTTTTCTGTGACGCATTATTAATTTCATGTAATTCTTGGACGATTCACAGTTTCCATGTGAAAAAATATTGTAATATGATTCATCATGTTTATTCTTTCGTTAGATTTTTACAAAAATTGAATCATGTGTTCACGATCATTCTCCTTGCACATTGATTCTCCTTACACACACACACACACACGCACGTACGCACGCACGCACGCACGCACGCACGCACGCACGCACACACACACACACGCGCTCACACACACACACACACACACACACACTCCTGCGGCAAAGGAGAAACTGCTACCAGGCGCGTCTCCCCGTAGTGGATGGGTTGACACTCGCTGTCCTTGGATGACACTAGGTCTCCGAGCTGATGAGGTACAGAGGGTAGGAGTTAAATAAAATACGCTCCCGTGGACAAAACTCCCCTATAATGGGTTGGTCACATTAACTGACCTAACAAGACGATCGTTCCCTGCTGCAACTCACTGGGAGTGTCCGGAACCCGTGTCGATTATTTCCAACGATGCGGGCCACGGCTGATGTGAGCTTGCTCTGCCGAGGCGTAAGTTGCAACAGTGGATCAGGAGCCAGCCACTTCGAGCCCTGATCAGGAAGTACGCAGTGAGTGTTAGAGATCGGAATCTTCACCGCCCCGAGCGATTCTAGTCCGTCCGTGTATTCCGGGACTGGCTAAGTGTCGACTAGGCCTCAGGGAACTGGGGTAGGAGTACTATCTCCGAGGGTACACCCGTTCCTAGTTATGACAACCCGCTCCACTCCGTACGATGCGCTGGTAAACCAAAAAAGTATGAGTAACTTACAGGAAATAAACAAGAGTGGAAACGGGCTTCATGCCCAACAAGCAGCGATTGACGCAAGCGCTGAAATGAAGCGGTAGCATGCGCTCGAACGCCTTAAAAAACTGACCAGTGAGTTGAATGATTTCGTTCAATCAAAGGTCAACATTCACAAGGAGATAAAGTCCAAGACGACTAGTGTAGCTAGCGCCCTACAAAGGTTTGAGAAACTGGACGAAGAATGGCGCTCATCATTGCAGCGCATTTCCCGTGCTACACCGGAGAAAACCTGCAAAGCTGACGTCGGAACTGACGAAGCAATAGACACCGGAGCCGAAGGTAAGGGTGAATCAGTCGCTGAAGACGGGCGTGAAACTTTCGGCAAGCCAGGTAAGAGAAAAGAAAGACCCTCTCCAGACCCAACATTCAGGCAAGTAACAAAAAAGAAAGACCTGAAGGAAAGCCCTCTGCAAAGAGCAGCACTGCCAAGCGACGAACAGATGAAAGCGCCAGCTTGGCAACGAGTTCAGTCTAAAAAAGAACAGAAAAGACAAAGGAAAGAGCAGCTCCCAAAGCAACCGCCGAAAGAGCCCCGGCCGGAACCTAAGCGGAAGAAACCTCGAAAGTGGATCAGGCCTGACGCTCTGATTATCCGTCCGGTCGAGAAGGAGAAGTTCGCTGAAATATTGCGTCGTATAAAGCAGGCCGTCCCTGACGAACAGGTCCGCACAACCGTGGAAAAGATCCACAAAACTAAAACTGGGGACATGCTGATTACGCTCTCAAAGAAGAGTACTGACAAAAGCCAAGCCTTGCAAAAGGCTATCACGGACATTCTTCAAAAAGAGGCCGAAGTAATTTGCAAAGGACCGCAGGAGATCATCGAAATCCGAGGCATTGATGATGACACGACGAAGGAGCACATTCAGACTGCCCTGAAAACGGAAACCGGAGAAACCTGCAAAATACCACTAGAGGCTATCAAGATCCGTAAGGCCTACAGAGGTACGCAAACGGCCACAGTGACACTACCAGAAGCTGCAGCACAACAGCTACTGGAAAGAAACGGCAAAATAAGGATTGGCTGGGTCAACTGCCGAATGAGAGCAACAAAGAAGCCGATACAATGCTTCAAATGCTGGCACTTTGGGCACTTTGTATTCCAGTGCAAAAGTGAAATCGACCGATCTAAGCACTGCATAAGGTGCGGAAGAGAAGGACATAAGATTGCTAAGTGCAAAAGTCCAGCCAAATGTGTATTATGCGCTGACGATCAAGGTGCGCAGGACGCTGCCCACCATGCTGGCACATACAGATGCCCGGTTTTCAAAGAGGCGCTCGAGAAAATGATAAATAAACGAGCATAAAGATACTGCAGCTCAACCTCAATCATTGCGAGGCTGCGCATGACTTGCTCATACAAACCGTGCGCGAACTAGAGCTTGACTTAGTACTGATAGCAGAACCATATAAACATCTGAGTACCCAACCCTGGGAATCGGACAGTACCAACAAAGCTGTCATTTGGTCCTGTGACAAATTACCTTTCTAGAAGGCAGTCAACAACAGAGAAGCCGGATTTGTAGCAGCATGGGTAGATGGAATTCGTTTCTACAGCTGCTATGCCCCGCCGAGTCTTTCTTTGGAATAATTCATCGATTTTCTTGATTGTCTAACCGAAGATGCAAGGCAACACTTTCCCGTAGCAATAGCAGGTGACTTCAATTCCTGGGCAGTGGACTGGGGCAATGAGCTCACCAATGCACGAGGAAAGGCTCTACTTGAAGCGATGGCCACACTAGCTGTTGTCCTCCTTACACTGGCGAGACACCAACATATTCAAAAGGAAAGGCAAGCTCTATAGTGGATCTTACGTTCGTCAGCAGCAGTCTTACGAGAGGAAGCTATTCTTGGGTAGTTATGAACACCTACACTGCCAGCGACCACTACGCCGTCCTTTGGGAAGTATCAACTGGCCAGAGCCCTCGAAGAGCAACCAGACAAACGAACGCAGTTGGATGGAAAGTCAAAGCTCTTGACCCAGCTACTTTTATAATAGCTTTAGATAGCAACCCGACTACCACAGGGAGTGCTGAAGAGAAAGCAAAAGAACTAATGAAGAGAGTGACCCAAGCCTGCGACGCTTGTATGCCCCGGAAACGTGGCATGAATCATCGATCTCCGGTACACTGGTGGAACAATAACATCAGCACTCTTCGTAAAGAGTGTTTTAAAAGAAGAAGAATATATCAGCGTGGCTACCGTCGACCTAACTCTGCAGAACTGGTGGCAGAGTTCAAAAAGGCCCGTCGAGAATTGAATAGAGCCATCAAGGATAGCAAAAGACGCTGTTGGAAGGAACTCGTCGAAGAGGTAGAGAAAGATCCGTGGGACAGACCGTACAAGGTGGTCATGACCCACCTGAAATGTCAACCAATGCCGTCACCTACATGTCCACAGCTACTAGAGAAAATCGTCCGTACGTTGTTTCCTCAGCAACGTGAGTTGATCTATTCGTTACTGCAGCCTGACCCTGAAGACATCCCACCTGTCACAGAGGAGGAATTGATGGAGGCATGCAATCGTGTAGGGAATAATAAGGCGCCGGGATTAGATGGAATTCCAAACATTGCTTTAAAAACATCTATCAAAGCAGTGCCGGCATTATTCATAGATACCTTCAATGTGTGTTTCGAGGAAGGAGTCTTTCCTGAAAGGTGAAAGCGGCAAAAACTTGTACTGCTCCCGAAAGAAAAGATGCCACCTGACGAACCATCATCTTACCGTCCACTCTGCATGTTAGACACGGCGGGTAAGATATTAGAGCGGATAATTCACCAAAGAATAGAAGCAGTAGTTGATCCACTCCTGGCAGACAACCAATTTGGTTTCCGAAACGGGCGGTCAACCCTAGATGCAATCAACCTGGTCGTCAACACAGCTAAGGATGCGATTGCTGGAAAGAGATGGAATCGCGGCACAAAAAAGTATTGCTTGGTGGCTGCATTGAACATCAAAAATGCTTTCAACTCTGCTAACTGGGACTGCGTAATGCGCGCCCTTGAAGAGAAACGAGTTCCAGGGTATTTGCGTAGAATGGTAGCAAGATACTTCACAAACAGAGTCCTCAAATATGACACAAAAAGTGGTCCTAAGGAGTATGATATTACTGGTGGTGTACCACAGGGCTCAGTTCTAGGTCCTCTGCTATGGAATATCATGTATGATGGTCTCCTGAAAATAGCATTGCCAGCAGAAGTGAAACTGGTACCGTATGCAGATGATGTTGCCGTGCTGATTGTCGCGAAGCATCTTGAAGAGATAAATCTGGCCTTCGATATTACATTTACACGGATTAACTTATGGATGGATACGGTGAACTTGCAACTAGCTAAGCATAAAACCGAAGCAGTGCTCATTACCAGCAGGAAAGCGATGGAAACCATCAAGTTACAAGTTGGGGAACTTGAGATCACATTGGTACCTGGGAGTGGGATCACATCGTACAATCGGTACCTGGGAGTGATACTTGATGCTCGACTCAATTTCAAGCAACAAGTCGAACATGTGACTGCCAAAGCATCAGTAGTTAGAGCGAGCCTAGCACGACTCATGCCTAACGTTGGTGGACCAAAGCAGAGCAGAAGACTACTACTGTCATCAGTAGTAACATCCGTGCTCACATATGGTATATCCATTTGGGCTGATACATTAGAGACGCAAGAATCATAGAGAAAAGCGGGTCCAATCTATAGACAGAGCACTCTGAGAGTTGCCAGTGCCTTCCGCACAATATCAGAAGAAGCGGTGTGCGTCATTGCTGGAACCCTACCGCTTAGAGTACTAGCAGAGGAAAGACGGGCCCTTTACCAACGAAAAAGGTCAACTGCACTGAGCCCTGAAGAACTTGGAACAGAAGAACGGCAGCACAGCATCTCGCGATGGCAACTTGAGTGGGACGCCGCAGCAAAAGGAAGATGGACACACCGCCTCATACCAAAGATCGATGTTTGGCTGAGCCGAAACCATGGCGAAGTCAACTATTACCTAACTCAGATGTTGTCAGGACATGGGTGCTTTCGAGAGTACCTGCACCGGTTTAAGCACGACGATTCTCCGGAGTGTCCGTCTTGTCCAGGGGTTATTGAGGACGCAGGGCATGTTTTCTTTGTGTGTCCACGATTTGATCCTCAGCGAAATGAGTTAGAAAGGATCCTGAACAGGAGAATCCAACCAGAGACAATAGTAGAGGCAATGTTGTCGAGTCAAACTGCTTGGAACGCTACAAGCACTTTTGCCACAGAAGTCCTTACAGAGCTGCGTTCCATTGAAAGAAAAAGAGCGAATGATAGAAACTAGAAGGAAGGAAAAATGACACCTTAGCCACCAGAAGGAAGAGCAGTAGCTAGATCCTCCCTTCACGAAGTAATGCCTGACGGCGGTTTCCATGAGGGATTAGAGGAAAGAAGGAGGAAGGTGTTTAGGGTTTAGTGGGTAGGGGCGTTAGCGTCGAGTTTTAGTGTGACGCTGTGTCGAGTCGTCACATATCCAGGCCAAACAGCTATGCCTGGAATCCGTAAAAAGGATTCCCCCCCCCCAAGAAAAAAAAAAAAAAAAAAAAAAAACACACACACACACTCACACTCACACACACACACACGCACAAATTAATATGAAAAATTTTTTGATTGTCACGTGTATGGTACATTTTATTTTCTGAAAACTTTTTTTCATTTTCTGGAAACTTTTTTTTTACGTTTATTCTCCTTGTACATTTATTCTCCTCACACACACACACACACACACAAATTACTATGAAATTTTTTTTATAGTAACGTGTATGGCACATTTTATTTTCTGGAAAACTTTTTTCAGTTTGAACGAATGAATATGAATGATTGCTCAATATATTATTGATAAATAAACATGTGATTGTTGAATATATGAATTTACATAGTATTCGCATTTTGAAACTTCATTTCGCCGAATATCGTATTGATAACGAAACGTCTCTGCTTCATGAAGGATCGTCCTAGTTGTCAAACGCAAATATTTACAACGGTCTTATGCCCTCAGTTCTGTCGTACGGTTAGTTTATTGTGGGGGTAGCAGTAAACCTCCCAAGGTATAACGTCTGTTTGTCCAGGTATCAGTAGTATAGCTATGTGGCTTCTGAGTAAAAACACCTTCTTTACCGACCGAGCCGCTCCGCACATCCCAGATGCAAACCCTTAAAGGTTACCCCCACTCTCGTCAGATGAAACGTGCTCTGCGTGCCAACTTGAGGTCAAAAACGTGCAACCTTACCGACAGTTCTATCGGTCGACGGTAAAAATCGCACTGCCTTACCGACAAGTCTTATCGGTCGAGGGTCAAAATCGTGCTGTTTTACTGACCGAAGGTCAGAGTCTCTATGTGGTGCTCGCCTGCCTGCGGTAGAGGGCGCAGCGGAGGGCGTGAACTTTTATACCGACCTGGATGTCGGTTACCTGTCCCGCATTCTTTTCTCACGATAGGACTGCTAATGTGTAACATTAACCACGTCAAATTTCTTTCCCACGGTAGGACTACTGACGTATAACATCAACCACCCCCACATTCTTTTCCCACGTTATCAACCACATGACATTTCAAAATTCATGGTTATGAGAATTGTTTATTACCCACTCGGATGTCGATACGTTATCATCAACGTGACATTCTTTTTGGCTTGTAACTGTCATGTGAACTCTACCGTGAATTTTAAACGGGTTCAGTCAAGGTCAGAGTGCAAGGTCGACCGATAGCTGCGGTAGTATACGTTCAGAGCCAAGGATCTGCGGTGTTGGGTTACTATCGCTCTAAGCATGCACAACACAAACGTAAATCTGTAACATCCAACCAGATCCACCGTCTGTATAAAATGGGTCAGCACATGAAAATTGCACATCAGTCAGACTACTATTCTAGTGAAATGACAGCTTTGAAATTGTGATGATACGTAATAACGAATTTACTGGCAAAGAAATAATTATCGGATTTAGCAACGCGACGTCAGAGTTTTCGCTACAAGATCTTCGGTGACTCGTTGAGTGTGTCCGGAGAGCTCGTGTGCAACCGCACAGACTACACAAGATATATTTTCAGGACAAAACGTTGATCCTGACTTTTCAAAAATGGCAAAACGGAGTGATTGCAATATTATCGGACATCGAACCAGATGACGATGAACGCGAAGCCGATTTGATCAAGTATCGTCAGATCAGCGAGGAGTAAGAAAGAAACCGAACCGTACACATCTAATGTTACCCACACAGCGAAGACACATCATTTCGATACCTTCTAGAAGTTTTTCAAAGATTCTGTGTGCCTGGTGGGAGGCATACGGCTATAAAAGTCTGAATTTCAGGTGAAAAAGATAGTCTTGCATCTTCAGCTCTCATGTGGAGAACTTCAAACAAAGCAGAATTGGAACAGCGACTCGATCTGTTGTTGAAAAATATTTACGACTTGAAAACCGTTATTAACCAGAAGTCAGAACTCAACAAAGTGACAGAAAAATTCGCAAATCTAAATCTGTCAAGAAACACATAACTACCAAACATTAAAAAAATAATGGATTTCACAAAACTCAACAAAGTTGCAAGTATGAACGAATTCCGGCCGACGAAGAAATTGACGGAGCTGAAAATTTCCAAAATCTATGAGGTCACCGACATCCGACGAGTCCAAACGAGATTTGGGCAGCGTCTCGTCACAGACCTGAACAACTAATTCAGCTGATTCTTACCGGCACGGATTGTGCGACTGCTGAACGAGGAAGAGACCCGATATCAGAAATTGGTGCAAACGATGGAGGAGGAGCGGCTGCTCTTGCAGTATCTGGGCGGTCAGTACGGTCAAATTGAATTCAAAGATGCGTCGACTCTCGCCTAATTTGTACACCGTATCTGGACAACGTGTGCAGCGTCTCCAATCATTCTACGTTTCATAACCTTTAAGAAAATTGTATACCATTTAATACTACAACGTTCACTGTTGAATAAAAAAAATTATCAAAAATTATATGTATTTGTCACTCAGCGCTGAACCATCCTGTCCACCGCAAATCCAACAAATTTTTTGTAATAGCAATTCGAATCGACTTTTACAACCTCAGAAAGTGCTATTTTGAACACCGATGAGCTAAGACGAAGGTTTTTAAGCTACGTTCGGACCTCGTAACTGTAACGTGAACTGTACAATGAGATTTCAGCAGACTCAGTCAAGGATAGAGTGCAAGGTCGACCTACATCCGAGTTAGCGTACGTTTAAAGCCGCAGGTCCTACGGAGTTGGGTTACTATCGCTCTTGGAATGCAAAACTTAATTAGGTTGGTGTACAGATTAGTCCAGAATGAGATGCAAGGTTGAGATTCAGTTCAGATTTCGTTTGACAAGTTTTCATTTATTTTATAAAAAAAAGTATCAAATATAATTCATAGATATATTCGGTTTCTCAACAAAATTTTGCGAAAGCCTTCAACGATTGGAGAAAAGACGAGAATTATCACAACGATCGGACTCTTGTAAGCGCGCGCAGAAAAATTCAAATGTCTTCAAAAAATGGATGGAGGTACGTGGTCGACGAAAATAATACTCGGAATCGTCGAGTTTCGACTTGACGTCGAGCGGCCCGCGGTCAAAGGATTTCAGAGCGACGTCGAATTCTGGAAGTTTCTGAAATAAACTCTCAACTCACAGGATGTAGGTTCTTAATTGATAACGGGTCGCGAAACAATGACTACAAGATCTGGTATTTATTTATTTGAAGAAATTAAAAATCGGTTCCGTGGAGCCAGATATCCCCTGATTCGTCGTAACTTGAATGTATTCAAATATCATCAAAGACAAAAAAGGTCTGTACATTGTGGACTACAGCATCAAGTCGTAAAACAATGACTATAAGATCATTCAGTTGTTCCTCATGAAGCTGTGTCTCGATATCACGATGTATATATGTCGCATCACCATATTGTGTCTTTGTTATATTTTGATCACCGGTTGTATGACGTTGATGGAACTTGTTTTGGTTGGATTTGTTCTGTTCTTGTTTAACTTGGTTACTTCTTTTAGAATGATTTTCAAACCATTTGAATAAAGTTGTGTTGTATCATGTCTCTGCGGTTTACAAATAAATAAACTGCGTTAAACTTTTTATTAAACTCCGTATATCTGACATCAGAAGTGGGATAAAGAACGTTTAAGTGTGTAGAAGTAAAAAACTCAGTAAATTTTCGAGATAGAGATGGAACGAAACGAGGAAGATTTCAGTGTGGCAGAAGATGTAGAAGAAAGTGTGAGGAGAAGTGCAAAGAGTGACACAGGCAGAGTAGAAACTTCTCGAAAACGAAAAAGAAATCACCGATCCCCGACGACATCGGAATCTGAACATTATGATGATTTGCGAAGAAGGAAGCACGGAAGACGTAGGCACAGAAAACGTCAGGCAAGATTGGAGGAGGAAAATCTGCGACTGCTTGCACTGCTTTCCAGACGAGAACGTGTACCGATGGATCTCATCAAATTTGATCCGAAAACGACTGACGCGACTGGTTGGGTGAAAATGGTTTACGAGTGGATTTGCCGTTATAATCCTGATGATTATGAAATTGTCCAGCATTTGGCGAAAGCATTTAAAGACGAAGCGGCACAGTGGTTCACTGGTATGGATCCCTCAGGAAAAAGCTGGGTAGAAATACGTTCTGAGTTTTTAAGTGCGTATGCGAAAAATAAGAACGTTGCGTCGGAGCTGCACACGATTTGGATGGAAGACGCAGAGTTTACACTTGAAAATTTTATGAAGAAAGGGAGAAAATTAAAAGCGTGGCTCAACGAGAGAAAAACGGTGGACGAGACTGCAGCTCAGCTTACGGGATTATCCTATTCGGCGCAAAATAGATTTGTTCGCAACATCTTTGTGCGAGAATCTCCTAAAAGCCTACAAGAAGCGATGGCGTACCTTGATGGACGAACGACCGACTTCCATCAACCGCGTGCATCCTCCAGAGCCCCTGGTCCACATACTAAGACTTTGGCGCCGCGAGATGGTAAGTCGCACCGTTTTGACATCGAGTGCTACAATTGTGGAAGAAAAGGACATCGCAAGGCCGAATGTCGATCAGCTCTGCAGACACAGCGTGGTAGATACTCACGGGTCATCAAGGAACTGGACGGTAGAGGTTTGGGGTCAAAGAAGCCGATAACCTGCTACAACTGTAAGAAAGAGGGACACATTGCCCCGAGTTGCCCTAAGGAGAACGAGAAGGTAGTGAGGCTTTGTAATTCTACCTCCACTGAGAATACTCTGAAGCTTGCTGACGGTAAGGTGTTGACGTTCATCTTTGACTCTGGTTCGGACTGTTCTCTTGTAACAGAGAGTTTGGCGGAGAGGTTGCCTGGTAAAAGACAAGTCGTTTGTATGCGTTTGAGGGGCTTAGGAAATGGGTATGTGGATTGCCGTGAGATGATCTCAGTGTGTGCAGAGTTGAATAGCATCAATATTGAAATTGATTTATATGTAGTACCGGACGAAAGTTTGTCGACAAAAATAATTCTGGGTAAAGAATTGTTAGCAAATGGTATCTCAGTCACATTAGATGGAACCATAGTTAAATTTGCAAAATTACACAAATTTGTTGGTGCGTGTGTTGCAACTACTAATTTTGATACTGTAGATTGCGATGTGGAAGAGATGAGAGAATCACTTTTAAAATTGTTAAGACTGCACGCGGAACATATAAGTGTTGATACTCCTAGGATTCGTGTAACATCTGGCAGCTTTGAGATTAGACTGGAAGATGAAAATAAAATTGTACAGCGAAGACCTTATAAACTAGGAATTTTAGAGCGTGAGAGTGTTAGACATATGGTAAATAAAATGCTTGAGGCAGGAATCGTTCGAGAAAGCAAGAGTCCGTTTTCTAGTCCAATGAACTTAGTTAAGAAAAAGGATGGATCAGATAGATTGTGTGTGGATTTTCGAGAGTTAAAAGCCAACACAGTAGCAGATCGTTATCCGCTACCGTTGATTCAAGATCAATTAGATCGACTGTGCGGTACGTACTATTTCTCGTCATTAGATATGACGGCAGGCTTTCATCACATACCTGTAAAAGAAAATTCAATAGAAAAGCTTGCTTTTATTACACCGGACGGACAGTTTGAATATTTAACAATGCCATTCGGGCTAATGAATGCACCTGCCGTGTATCAGAGAGCAATCAATAATGCTTTGGGTGAATTGAGATATTCTTTTGCGATTGTTTATTTGGATGATGTTCTTATACCCGGTAGAACTGCACAGGAAGCTTTGGATAGGTTGGCAGTCGTGATGGCAAAACTAGCGGAGAAAGGATTTTCATTCAATTTAAAAAAATGTAAATTTTTGAAAACAAAAATTGATTATCTGGGGTACACTGTGTCACATGGAGAGTTGACGCCCAACCTTCGAAAAATCTAAGCCCTGGTGCAATCACCTATTCCAAAGACACGGACCCAGGTAAGGCAATTGTTAGGGTTAGCATCCTATTTTCGTAGATTTATACCGAGATTTTCACAAGTGGCTGCTCCTTTATACAAACTTACTGCAGGTAGTTCCAAAACGATTACATGGACAGACGAACACACTGACGCCAGGGCCAAGCTTGTCAGTTATTTAACATCAGAACCGTTACTGAGAATTTTCGACCCTAATCTTCCAATCGAACTACATACCGATGCTAGTGCTCTCGGGTATGGTGCCGTATTGTTACAATGTGTTGAAAAAGAAAAACATCCCGTCGCTTATTATAGCAAACGTACCATAGACGCTGAAACTCGTTACCATTCTTACGAACTTGAGACTCTTGCAGTTGTTAACGCAATAAAACATTTTAGACAATATTTAGTAGGACGTAAATTTTTAGTTGTGACTGACTGTAATTCGCTTAAAGCCGCTAGCCTTAAAAAAGATCTTACTCCACGAGTTTATCGCTGGTGGGCATATTTGCAGTCATTTGAATTCGAAATAGAATATCGCGCGGGTGAACGAATGAAGCATGCGGACTTTTTGTCAAGAAATCCAGTTACAAAAAAAAGTGTACTCAAAATGGTTAAGAAAGATTTGAATAAAATTATTGAATTAGCTGATGACTGGTTGATGGTAGCTCAGCAGAAAAATGACGAAATAAAAACTTTGTACCGTGAGGTAATAGAAGGATCAGAGAGAGCAAAAACATATTCAATTAGAGACAAAATTTTGATGCGGACGATAAACAGAAAATCGAAACAGATAACGTTACCTGTAGTGCCGAGACTGATGGGTGGTCACTGATACATCACGTACATGAGAATATCTGCCATTTGGGCTGGGAAAAGACTTTAGATAAGTTGTACGAGCTGTATTGGTTTCCTCAAATGTCAAAGCGTGTTAAGAGATTCGTTGAAAATTGTATTTTGTGCCAAACTTGTAAATCAGTGTCAAGACCGACACAAGCTCAGCTGCATCCTATAGAAAAAAAAGATATTCCGTGGTATACGATCCACATAGATATATCCGGAAAATTATCAGGTCCTTCTGACAAGAAAGAGTATGTTTTTGTCATTATAGATGGATTTACGAAATTTGTAACGCTAAATTGGATAAGTTGTTTGGATACAGAAACAGCAATCAATCAGTTGGAAAAACATTCGTTTATTTTTGGAGCTCCGAGACGAATCATTTGTGACCAAGGTTCAGGATTTACAAATGCACGGTTTAAGAAATACTGCGATGAAAAGAATATTGTGGTTCACTTCATAGCTTCAGGAACGCCTAGAGCTAACGGTCAAGTTGAAAGAGTTATGTCAACCATCAGGAATATGTTATCAGTATGCAAAGCTCAGGGGAAACAATGGCGGTCCGAGTTAGGTAAAGTACAGCTTGCAATAAATTCAACTGTTCAGAAAACGTTAGGAAAAAGTCCCGCTGAAATTTTATTTGGCACAAAAATAAATTCAATAGATATAGGACGTGTAAAGCATAGGTGTGTAAAGACTGACAATGTAAATTTAACACAGCTCAGGTCGGAGGCTACAAGTAGCATTACAGCAAAAGCCATGAAAGACAAAGAACGGTTTGATAAAAAGAATAAACCAGTTAAACCATTTGAAATTGGGGATTTTGTTATGGTTAGAAACAACGATAGAATTAAGACAAAGTTAGATGCAAAATATCGCGGTCCTTTGGAAGTTGTCATGGAGCTTCCGAATGATAGGTATTTAGTTAAAAAAATAGGCTCTTCTGGATTTAGAGGTTGTAATAGCGTCAAGGTGTCTCACGATAAACTGATCGCAGCTCCTGGATATGGCGCGAGTCAGGACAGCTGTGTCGCAGAAAGTGAAGAAGGTAAGAACAAAGTTCCGAAGTGACTTGTTCGTTTTAAACAGAAAAAAAATGTTGTAGTGCACAAAGTCATGAGTGCAAACATGTTTTGCTGAGATGAACCATGAACCCTTGTGGGTTAATACAATCGGTTGTTGAAAACAAATGTAGCGATAATTTGCAGAAACATGATTCTGGTTGAGCCGGATTTGGAAGTAGAATTCCGAAGAGAGCAGGGGACTCTGTTAATTGGTTTAGCCGGATTTCCTCAAAGAAATCCGAAGAGAGCATGAGACTCTGTTGGCTATCGCTGTTTCATTTCGAGAGTGCGACTTTGGCTTTCAAGGCTCGCTGGACTTGATCACCCAGAATCCTTGAACCCAAAGCCTTGATAAAACTTGAGAATGATTCGGCAAGTCACAATAGTTAGAACATGTACGGATGCGTAAGGCATGCCTGCAGAGCTATTGTGAATGAAAACAATAGTTAGAACATGTACGGATGCGTGACGCATGCCTGCAGAGCTATTGTGGATGAAGGCAATAGTTAGAACGTGTACGGATGCATAAGGCATGCCTGCAGAGCTATTGGTGCCTTGGATAAGGAATTTGAGAGAAGTCATGAAACGAATAAAGCAAAGCACATGGTTGCACACATGATGTAGAGATAACAAGGGATTTGACTGAGCAAGGATGCCAGGTTTGTATGATCAGGAAAGCCGAACGAGATTTAATGAAGGTTTCTTCGATGTTGTTTGTTTCAGAAATAAATTAGAAGAATGAAAAACTGGCACTCGAGACGCGTGCTAGTCAGTATGGCCGTGTCGCATCACCATATTGTGTCTTTGTTATATTTTGATCGCCAGTTGTATGACGTTGATGGAACTTGTTTTGGTTGGATTTGTTTTGTTCTTGTTTAACTTGGTTACTTCTTTTAGAATGATTTTCAAACGATTCGAATAAAGTTGTGTTGTACCATGTCTCTGCGGTTTACAAATAAATAAACTGCGTTAAACTCTTCATTAAACTCCGTATATCTGACATATATGTATATGCGATGTATGTTCGGTACATCAGGTTCCGGAAACATCACATCGTGTGGCGCCGGCTCCGGACTTGGCGACAAGTTGAATACATTGAGTACCATGGTCTGGGGAAAAAAATTGAATTCAAAAGATTAGTACGTTGAAACATGATGTTCATCAAAAAAAGGGTATATTCAGAAAATTTAAAGATGTTTCGGTAGTTGAAAAATTTTAAGGTGAGAAACGAATTCGAAAGCTATTAAACTGAGTTTGGAGATTTGTGAGTAGTTGTAAATGTTTTTATAAATCTCCTGAAGTTTCCCAAGTAGTTGGAAATATATCTAATTTTTCGAACAAAAGAAGTGAAGGAGTGTGATAAATTTAAAAAATTTACGTCAGGTAGCAATTGGTATAAGGACTTACCGTTTCTTCTCTGGCAAAGTATATATTCGAAGGCACAAGACACTTTACACCACTTAAGGACTACCAATGAGCTGGTCCAGGACTTGCAGTCTTATATAATGAACCCTTGTGTTTATGTTTTGCAAACGTAAAAATGCGATATCGTAGGGTGGTCCCAATGTTCACCGAATGTCGTTATCTCGATTCATGTAATTGTTCTGGTGCGTACCACTCCACGCACACGGACAGCTTCGCGCGTTGGGCAAATCATCATCAACAGCCGAAAATCAAAAATGGATAAAAGTCGGAAGCCAAAATATTCGGCTTCTTAACAAAATTTTCCGTAATGGTCGTACTTGGTTATGTGATAGATGTTTGACTTACTTTCAGATCAGAACTCACATACTATCCTGGTGATATTCCATAATCTGTCAGGTTACGATTCGCATTTTCTGATTAAAGCATTGGAACCGAAATTGACGGTCAAATTACTTACCAAGCAAAACTACGTTATTCATTATCGCGTTTTAAAACAATGTTTAGAGTTAGGTTTAAAATTAGTCAAAATATATTGAGTACTCAAGCTTAGACAAAGAGCGTGGCTCAGAAAATACATAGATTTGAATACAGATTTGAGAAAAAAAATAAACAATGAATTCGAGAAAAATTTTCATGAATTAATGAATAACGCTGTTTTTGGTAAAACAATGGAGAACGTTCGGAAAAACAGAGATGTTAGATTGATTACGAAATGGGGTGGAAGGTACGGTGCTAGAGCCACTATAGCCAAACCAAATTTCCACAGCTATACAATCTTCAATAAAAAATATGATAATAGTTGAAATGCGTAAAACGAGAGTCAAACTCAACAAACCATTGTATGCAGGCTTCTCCATTTTAGATCTTTCAAAATCGTTCATTTACGATTTCCATTATAATTATGTTAAAACGAAATTTGGACATCAGGCAAAATTAATGCATACCGACACGGATAGTTTAATATACCACTTCACCGCCCCCGATATTTACGAATGCATGAAACAGAATTTGGACAAATTTGATACTTCCGATTATCCGCTTGATAACGCTTATGGAATGCCGTTAGTTAACAAAAAGTCCTCGGCTTAATGAAAGACGAGTGTAACGGAAAAATAATGACAGAATTTATTGGCTTGAGGACGAACTTGTTTGGAATAGTGTTTTCGATCTGAAGCCATTGGAAACTCTATACCATCCTACCGTAGCACTGAGTTGAAATGCGGATACGAGCTGGTCGCGTTGGGATTGTTGTTGTCGGCTGAGAACAGAGCTGCGATGATCGACCAAAGAAAGCAATATTAGTCGCTGTTACAAATGTTGACGACAGCTTTTTCATCTTGCACATCCTTAGGTAACGGGGTGTATGTGAACACACCTACTCGTACTAGTACGTACTTGTTAAATATTCAAAATCAAATTGATTATTTCGATCAACAGTCAGCCAGAGTCTTTTTCTTGGAAATTTACCACTTAAGTCAACAAGTCTGATATTTTGGGTTCCAAATCGAAACCACTTTTGAATTTCTGTCGATGAAGATTTCTTAGATAAAATCTCAAGCGCCGTCTCCATGATTTTTATTAATTTCAAGCACTTTTCAGAATCCATGTTTGTTTTTTCTTCTTTCAATCGCACATACTTGACAAAGCTATCGTTGCAAGACTTGCTTTAGAAGGACTGCTCTACGATGGCACGGTCCCGTTTGTGGGCAAACAACAGCCTGATTCACGCATTGTCGAAAATTCGTGAACAGCCGTATGCAATATTCTTTGATGAAAGTTTCTATATATTTCACTAACGAAAGTGCAACGCGTAAGACGGTAAGACAGTTCTTGAAGAAGAATTTTCACACGTCTCACGTATGACAGAACTATGGTAGTGAGCTAATCGCAAGAGTGATACACAAAACTGAAGTGGATAGCGTTCTCTAAGAGCGTTAGGGGGGGATGATTCACTTTGCCCACGGCGTTGACTTCAAGTAGTCTATACATGGGAAGATGCTTATCGAAAAGTCGTGCCGAGAAAAAATCAGTTGCTCTCAATCCAGCGAGGAGTGCAGGTGGGTGACAAAAATCAGTGCAGTTGAAAAGTTCTTTAGTTTTTTCACGCAACTTACAGATTGTACTTTCATGGTTCAAACAATTGTCTAACTTGTCTGTATGTCTTCCGTTTTTTTTTTTTTATCAGCAGAACCAACTGTAAAACACAGAAACACAGAGTCATCATCGTAATGGCGGAGCAATTGGGCGAAAGTAAGATTGATTATTTCTTTGAAAAAATTATATATCAGATCACATAGCTCAGAAAGTAATTTTTTTTCAGCTCTAATGGCTCGTTTCTTCGACAACGCCGATCCAGCAATTTTTGATGTACGGATTGCTGGATCAGTTGTTCCGCTACGGATCTGCTGGGCGGATCGAGAACGCGACATCCGTCAGCGGTTCTTTACCACCACTGTGTGCCGTAGGGTCTTGTTTTCGAGGGGGCCACAGGGTGTGTATTGCATGAACTGTGCGCGGGAGGAGGGTCTCAATGAGAGAGCAATGTTTTCGAATCACGAAATAATACCATTCTCTCGCATCGATAGTTTACCGTCCTGCGTGCGATATCGTCGAGTACAAGGAGAGCTGCAATTGCATCGATGTGGCCTCTGCAGACATCTTCTGGAATTGTACTGTCAGAAGGAAAAGATGACCTACTACCCAGACGATGTCTTACGTAACTCGCATCCATAAGAGCGTGTAAATATGCTATTTGTGAATTTTTATAATTTTAGGTTTCTTAAATTTTTTAGAAATTACATTAAGTATGTGTTTTCTTTGTTTCAGATCTCTTTATTGATCAACCAACGACAGACAGTTTAATAGTGGTAGTATTAGTAGTAGTGTATCGTATAGTAATATACGAATAATTTCACAGTAGTGAAATAAACAGAGTGTTTGAAAAAAATTTCATCATCATCAAACGCGTGTCGCTGCGTGATGCTTCAACAGTTAACGTAAAAAGTTTAGAAAAGTAAATTCTGAATCAAAAAGTTGAAGTCGTTGATTTGATGGATTTCGGTTGTCCATCGTTGCAGATATTGAACAAAATGTCAGACACTAAATTAAACTGTGCGCATCGTGCTATATTACATCCAAAAGCGCTGAACAGATAGCCGACATCTTTAAACGATTGCGAGGTGAAGTAATTAAGAGGGAGTGTTAAGATTAATTAATTTAAAAACGATTCATGTAAATTAGGCTCAAGGATTTATAAAACGTATGGTTAAGTTTTAACAATACTCACAACAGTTGGATAAAACGAATCGGACATGTAACATTAAATAAATGAATTTTTTGTAAAACGTATGTGTCTCTTTATTTTACACCCGATGCATAAGCAGTATGTATCTTTATTTTTCAGACAGAAGACAGATATATGCATTGTTGTACAATTTTTATATTTCGGAGCGTTCTTATTCACTATCCTACATAATAATATTTTATACATCATGGTACAGTTGTAAATTAAATTCTACATGGATTACGATACGTTAATTACAAGGCTAAGGTGCAGGCTTGTAGCCCCACAAAAGCGTATCGGTTGTGTTTTGAAACACGATCCGCTTGTTGTCATTCTAGCTCAGTACCACTTTCTGCTTTTCTACAGTGTACAACTCGTGCTCTCGACCTAATATCAAATGCTGATTTGTAGACGAATTTTTCCAAATCTACCTCCAGTATGTAACCAGATGTGAATACGCTTTGAGCATACGGGTATCCGTGCAGCGTTCAACGACATCCGCACAACAACAAAGGAAAAAATGTGTCAGTCAGCAAGGTAGTCGGTAAAATAATCTATCGTAATAATCACCTAATACTCACTCGCTTAAGTTTTGGGAATGAAACATTTTTGTTTATCATTATTACCAACCATTTCAATTCAGAATTTCTATCCTGTCAGTTGAGAGATTATTTCAGAAACTTCCAGAATTCGACGTTGCACCGAAATCTTTTGACCGCGGGCCGCTCGACGTCAAGTCGAAACTCGACGATTCCGAGTATTATTTTCGTCGACCACGTACCCACATCCGTTTTCTGAAGACGTTTGAATTTCTCCGCGCGCGCTTTCAAGAGTCCGATCGTTGTGATAATTCTCATCTTTTCTCCAATCGTTGAAGGCTTTCGCAAAATTTTGTTGAGAAACCGAATACATCTATGAATTATATTTGATACTTTTTTTTATGAAATAAATAAAAACTTGTCAAACGAAATCTCAACTGCGTCTCAACCTTGCATCTCATTTTGGACTGATCTGTATACCAACGTCATCATGTTTTGCATTCCAAGAGCGATAGTAACCCAACTCCGTAGGACCTGCGGCTTTAAACGTACGCTAACTCGGATGTAGGTCGACCTTGCACTCTATCCTTGACTGAAAGCTGAAATCTCATCGTACAGTTCACGTGACAGTTACGAGGTCCAAACGTAGCTTGAAAACCCTCGTCCTTTGCTCGTCGGTGTTCAAAATAGCACTTTCTGATATTGTAAAAGTCGATTCAAATTGCTGTTAGAAAGAATTTGTTCGGTTTAAGGTGAACAGGATGGTTTAGCGCTGAGTGACAAATACATATAATTTTTAATATTTTTTTTTATTTAATATTGAACGTCATAGTATTGAATGGTATACAATTTTCTTGAAGGTCATGATCGTACTGACCGCCCGGATACTGCAAGAGCAACCGCTCCTCCTCCATCGTCTGCACCAATTTCTGATATTGGGTCTCTTCCTCGTTCAGCAGTCGCACAATCCGTGCCGGTGAAAATACGCTGAATTCGTTGTCCAGGTCTGTGACGACACGCTGCCCAAACCTCGTTTGGACTAGTCGAATGTTGGTGACTTTATAGATTTTGGAAATTTTCAGCTCCGTCAATTTCTTCGTCGCGTCGGCCGAAATTTGTTCATGCTTGCAACTTTGTTGAGTTTTGTAAAATCCATTATTTTTTTAATGTTTGGTAGTTATGTGTTTCTTGACAGATTTAGATTTGCGAATTTTTCTGTCACTTTGTTGAGTTCTGACTTCTGGTTAATAACGGTTTTCAAGTCGTAAATATTTTTCAACAACAGATCGAGTCGCTGTTCCAATTCTGCTTTGTTTGAAGTTCTCCACATGAGAGCTGAAGATGCAAGACTATCTTTTTCACCTGAAATTCAGACTTTTATAGCCGTATGCCTCCCACCAGGCACACAGAATCTTTGAAAAACTTCTAGAAGGTATCGAAATGATGTGTCTTCGCTGTGTGGGTAACATTAGATGTGTACGGTTCGGTTTCTTTCTTACTCCTCGCTGATCTGACGATACTTGATCAAATCGGCTTCGCGTTCATCGTCATCTGATTCGATGTCCGATAATATTGCAATTACTCCGTTTTGCCATTTCTGGAACGTCTGGATCAACGTTTTCTCCTGAAAATATATCTTGTGTAGTCTGTGCGGTTGCACACGAGCTCTCCGGACACACTCAACGAGCCACCGAAGATCTTGTAGCAAAAACTCTGACGTCGCGTTGCTAAATCCGATAATTATTTCTTCGCCAGTAAATTCGTTATTACGTAGTATTACAATTTCAAAGCTGTCATCTCACTAGAATAGTAGTCTGACTGATGTGAAATTTTCATGTGCTGACCCATTTTATACAGACGGTGGATCTGGTTGGATGTTACAGATTTACGTTTGTGTTGTGCATGCTTAGAGCGATAGTAACCCAACACCGCAGATCCTTGGCTCTGAACGTATACTACCGCAGCTATCGGTCGACCTTGCACTCTGACCTTGACTGAACCCGTTTAAAATTCACGGTAGAGTTCACATGACAGTTACAAGCCAAAAAGAATGTCACGTTGATGATAACGTATCGACATCCGAGTGAGTGATAAACAATTCTCAGAACCATTAATTTTGGAATGTCACGTGGTTGATCACGTGGGAAAGGAATGTGAGGTGGTTGATGTTACACGTCAGCAGTCCCACTGTGGGAAAAGAATTCAAAGTGGTTAACTTTAACGTTAACACATCAACAGTCCTTTCGTGGGAAAAGAATGCGGGACGGTAATAAGGTTTACCCCCTCCCGCTGCGCCCTCTACCGTTGACAGTCAAGCACTACATAGAGACTTTGACCTTGGGTCGGTAAGATTGTCGGTAAAACAGCACGATTTCGACCTCCGACCGATAAGAATTGTCGGTTAAGCCGTGCGATTTTTGCCGTCTACCGATACAACTGTGGGTAAGATTGCACGTTCTTGATCTTGAGTCGTTACGGCAGACTGTGACGTCATCGCGAAAAAGGGTTTGAGTCTGGGGAGGATGTCAGTAAGTGTCGGTAACAGCAATCTGCGTGTAGAACCCGCCTTGCTATGCTACCAACTGCCGTCATTAAATTACTTGTCATGTTTATACATCTCATTGCTTAGAAATTTCAGACACAAGTGTCCTATATTGAATGTATCGTAATCCTGATATCTTTTATCGTTATATCTAATGCTAGCAATACCGAGATATTTACGAGGTCTAACGGAGGTTGAAGATGACCGAAGCTGTCGAAATATACGACATCGTTGCCGCGTTCCTTACATGCAACCCAGTGTGTCACAGGGTCATCCTTATCGTCAAGATTGACGCCAGCTGCCTCGTTCGTACACGGTCCGTTCTTGGGCATTTAGTTGCTCATAAAAAGACCTGGAAAGTATAGATTTTTCATGATTTTTGCATACTTCAGCAAATCCCAGTTGGTCAAATCTCGGTGTGCCATCTTTAAACTTAGTTTTTTGAAAAATGAAGATCGAAAATTTTTTTGTACGATTTAAGATAGAGACCCTCACCGAATGTGATTGCTTCCATCGATTTGTTCTGCCTTTTGCTTTCCTCGAATTCTCGTTCAGGTACGCTTGCATCGTTCACAACCTTCACTCCACCCACAACACCCCCCGCTAACGCACCCGTAGCGCTAAGACCGGCAAAAATAGATATGAGAAAAGATAGAAATACGCCAACTTTTGAGGATTCCGGTAGGACGCGTAGTGATCAGACGTTTTGTTTACCACCTCCGTTTTTCACAGTTTCTCGAGCACCTCTGAGTGCAGACTCAATGCTTGTTTCAGCGTCGTGGCTCCGAATTATAGACTGTTTTGCCGCGCGTATGATTTTGTTCAAGGAAACGCTCTTCGGTTTTCGAAACCCCATGCCTAATTTTGTATTCACCTTCACCGTGTTAGCTATAGCCTAAATAGTTGCTCTCTTAACCAAATTTGCATGCTTTGTGAACACCCGATTCTAGGCTTTTTCGGATAATCTTTTATTCGCGACGCTTCTAGCTTCGAGGTTCTCGCGATTCTTCGATTACACTATACCGTATTTCTTGCACGCTGCGTCACGAAGATTGATACCGGAATCGCCTCTTGCAAGTCTTTTCGTCAACTTCGTACCAGGACCGCAGTGTTGGTAACCGGGAACATGCAACTCGATTGGGAGTTTGTTGATAACACTGGCCAACAGTGGTTTTGGTGCTCTTGATATTTGAGTTGTCTGAGAAGGATTCAATGTCAACGACCTTAGGAGTGAGCGTAGTTTTTCGAAATTGGCTCTAGTTATTTATTTTATCGACATTTTCATATATGGCTCAAAAAAGCAATGTTTAGGTGAAAAATTCGATTTCTTTTTTTTTAATATCTAAAGTTTATCAAAAAAATACTTTCAATAACTTTAGTAATGCTTACTTTATTCGGACAGAAGTATAAAAAATACAAAAAATATAATATTTTGTTGTCCTCGCCATGAAAAAGAGGGCATGACAAGTTTCTTCGAAAGGAGGAGTATTCGGGTGTTCCGAAAAAGAAATAAAAAAATTTCTCTGAAACACGCATCAAAATTTCGGGAAAGCATCTTAAACGGAATATCTTAGCCAGATACAAGCTTTTAATATTGATCTTTTTCCATTTAAATAACAAGTAAAAAAATTTAGGAAACTTTTTGAATTTTATTTTTTCATAAACGTCTGACGTATAAACCATCTAAACGTACATCTAATGAACTATCTGTATTAACAGATTCTTGAAGGAAATTTCACGGTCTATAAAAAACTACTAATATACAATTTTGCTAACTTTAACCGTTCAAGAGAAATTTGCCTATAAACATTGAGTCATCTCGAATACAATACCACTATAACATAAAAACCAGAGCCAATCTAATATAATCATAATTATATTCGTGTGTTTCACGTTCTCAGACACCAAGATTCACAGAAAAAAAAGAGCAACAAAATAAAGTATTTATTTCGTAGAGCTGTGTAATGATATTCACCAAACCTTTTCCAGTTGATCGCTTGTTCAAGGATCGCTCACGATTGCCTGTGTGCATAATCATGTCCGCTCTGCGACTAAGGAAAAGTTTTCATGAACGATGCATTTATATGCATATTTGAAATTCGTTGCGAGAGGCACAATACAGACTTGTGTGTGTGACTTGTTGACATGTGCACATTAGACATCTGTATGTGGCTGTTAATGTGTGTTGTTACGTGGTATTTCGTACCCCGTCAAATGGTTTAATCATCGCATTTCCCTACGAACGGAATATCGCTCAAAATACCGGAAGCACGTCTGAGGCCAATACTCCAAAAAGAACGACTAGTCATCTTTAAGTGAAATTCTCTTTATTCAGCTAATTCTATTCTATTTTCAAATTTTGTAACGCTCTACGAGAACCATCTACGAGACTTCCGCGTCAAGATACCAGGACACTGCCTGACAAGGGTCACGTACCAGCTCAACACCGACCACCACCGACTACGAACGAACGAATACCGCTAAGTCACTCCCGATGGATGCCTATCTAAGTTGTGAACAGGGTCGTGCGTGGTGCACAAACAGTACCTCCAACTATTTAAGACTTATCCGCCATGAGCGGAACCACGAATCAATGCTTCTACCGCTCGGATGCATCGCCAGACGGCGTACAGGGCTGTGCGTCAAAAACACAACAAAGCCTCCCGTCGACGATACTTATCAGCCTGGAGCTGAACCGACCACGACATCTACTAAGTCGTAGCCTATCAAACAGAGGACGGTTTTCTCTTAATGAACCGTCCTATCGAAGGGCTGTGGCGTGGAATAGGCTAGACTATGCTGACCACGTGGATCTGGTGGATATAGTGTGGGGATCCGGGTCGAGGGCCATCACCACCAGATCGTTCCGGCATGAGGGCTCCGATAAGCGAGGGCCGGGATGCAGCGCCAATGAAATAGCTACAACGGGGAGTACCAGTAAAGCAAGGAGTGAAGTACAATCGGTCGCAAGTCCAAGAGATCGGTGACGCAGTATTATCGCACACCTTAATATCGCAACACATGAGCGGTACGACCTCCCCTCTCACCAACGATACAGCACAGCTGAGGGAAAATATCTCCGACCACCGTCCGACGTCCCGACACCTCAATACCTGTCAGCGAGGAAGAAGAAAAACAAGCGGCGAGGGATTATCGCCGCCTACATGTAGACCAGACTTACGCGACCTGCTGGCCCAATTAGAATAACGCAACTTTGAGGAAGAATCACGTGACAGCAGCACGACGAAAATCAGGATCATCGCTCGTCTCGACACTCTACGTTCAGCTCTCGATTATTAAAGACATGCTCTCGTAGTATCCAGTATTATTATCGCTATCAATAGATTCAGTTTCTCGCTTTCTTACCGCATTTTCGGTGCCAGTTTTACCTTCTTTTCACGTGAGTGAGGTTCCTTTTCTATTTTGTGAAGCCACGGAATTACTTGCAATATATCGTATCTTTATCTCTCTCTCTCTCTCTCTTGCAGTTGGTCTGCGTGAGCCACCTGGGCTCGTACGTTATTCTCTACTATTTCTTATCTTATCACTTTCTATTTCTTATTGCAAGTAACTTCGCGACTGGTTGATTCTTACTTACGCATTGTTAGTGACTATCGCTTTATTTCATTATCTCTCCCTTCCAGAATACCTGAATATCGAATATCGCTGTATAGCAGCGTGTTCTGTTAAGTTATAAATTCTTACTTTAGCTATTGAGTATTACTATTTTGTTATACCTTTTCTGATTATTTCATAACTGTTTCTCTACCTATTATTTTTGATTAATGTATCGTAGCGAGTGTGTCGTTTTTTTGACTTTGGAGTATTGCGCCGTATCGAATAACATCTTTTTCATTATTTTCTTCACTGATACCGCTGTTCGTAGTTGTCCGTAGTCACTTTGGTTTGTCGTATGTTGCGTAATAATTCTCTTGAGTATTATTTGTCCTAATTCCGAAATTATCTTTTACCGTACCGAATATCATCTCCCTTTCTTCTCGCACTTACCGCAATCTAGAGGCTACGTGTTATCTGTTAGTTTCTATGTTTTATAATAATTTTCTACTTGACCTGTTTCTTTGAATTTACTTCGTAATTAATAATTTCCTGCCTCTGTTATAGCTCTGATAATTCTGGTAATGCGATAACTATTACAATTTTTGTATTTTGCATGTTTCTTATAATCGCTTCTTATATTTTATGGCTTCCTTGATTAATGCTTAATTCAAGTACCTTATACCTATCTCTGTTCTGCATATTCATTATAAAATCGTGTTAATTATTACCTCGAATCATAGTATCGCGAGCCTATGCATATCTCTCGTTTGTTCTAATAACGTTCTGTTATTTATTAAATCTGTCGCTCAACATTTCTCTGGCTGTAAGGTAATTATCTCACCTATCTTAATTGTATCTAAATCTCTTCAGTTGTTTGCTTGTTATTAAAATTTATCGCTTCTTGGTCAATATATTTGATACTATTGCTGCTTCACCTGATTCTCATTTTATCTATTAGATTCAACCCCTCTCCTCTGCCATTATCTTGTCTATACTGAACAAACTGTGCAAAACCGTCGTAGAACCTGATCTTGTTTTTATCTATATCTTTTCTTCTAATCATCTATTTTCTGACGTATGTGTGTCTGGCGCCCAACAATCATATCTCTCTTTTATTATCTCTCAATCTACTTTAACCCCTCAAGATTTTTTTCGGTTACAGCGTATATCATAGTATATTACATTATTCTCAGCCAATTTGATCGGACTCAGCCGTTTGTTTTTGAATGATATGAAAGAATCATGTTAATATTTAAGAGTGGATAATTTGCTAGATAGAGTACAATTCCCAAAATTTCCAGGTAAGTTGAAAAGTTAACGACGGAGCCAGGAATCGAACCTTTATATACACATTGACAGCCACATACAGATGTCCAATGTGCGCATGTCAACAAGTCACACACACATAGGTCTGAAATGTGCCTTTCGCTACGAATTTCAAATATGCATATATTTACGGCAAACGAAAACAAAAACAATTTCGAATACAGGTGATGAGAGAAATTGATGACTCTGTAGTCGGGGCGGCTATGTGGTCTGGTGGAGTAAGTCTCCGGCAAAGCATCTTTCGATACCAGGTTCGATTTCTGGTTCCATCGTTAATTCTTCAACTCAACTGAAAATTTTCGAAATTGTACTTTGATGCATTTATGGAAAATACGGCCGGTCACGTCTGAGATGAGGGTCGAAACACAAACGACCAAGCTGCCCATGTGAATTTTGACAAATTTACGCAGCAGAGTGCAAAACGGACAAAACGCCGTGGTGATCTATTATGGAGTAGTGAACGTGCGGTATGCTGCGGACCATCTAACTGTTGTAAAACCAACGCATTATTTGCGCTCATAACGCTTACAAACGGTTTGAGGATTGACAACCTGTACGTTCATTCAAAATCACTCAATCAACCGAAATACAAGTTTTTGAGTCAAGTGCCCGAAACTGTCGACGCTGTTGAGTATTTCTCCTTTAACAAGCATAAGCACGTCATTGCACCGAACCAGACGCAACTCAACTCGATCATGATATTTGATGACGCAGCGTGCGAGAAGCAGGACGACATACGCGCTTACTTGTGTATGGGTGGACATCATGACGTAGACTGTTTCTATCTTTGTCAGACTTACGCTCGAATCCCAAAGCATCTCTCGCGCAATAACACCAACTTGCTGGTTTTAGTATAACAGGACGAGATGAACCTGAGGCATGTGTACAACGATCATGTGAACACCGATGTGTTGTACATCAAGTTGAGAGACTTGTGTATGACGTGCTGGAACGGTGACAAATATTAGTTCGTAGTGACCGACAAGGTGTTTTGCTACCTCAGGCTTGGGTTATTCGACAAGGTGTTAAAACTGATTATATTTTTTGGGACGACGCTACCGAATTTGTGGTACGTCTCCGTTTGCTTATGTTATCTCAAGCGGCTGGAAATACAAGTCATGAGAATGAAATTATGTCGATTCTCGAAGAATTACGGGAATCCGGAATCATTTATTAGCCAAGTCTCGTTATTTCTGCAATCATTTACGAGATAAGCGTCAACGTGTTTGGACGTCAGCAATATGAAAACACAGCAGCGAGCACTTGCGGTCCTCCCGGCATCGGGTTTTTAATAACAGCGGACGGGCATTGCGATATACGGAACAAGAGACTGGGAAATGTCACTGATCCCGTAGAGCCGAACGATGCTGTAACTTTAAAAATTCGAAGCCGAAAATTCAACTTGCTGCAGGAACAAATCGACAACCTCGATCAAATGATCAAAGGTTCGGAGATCACCACGGAAAAAGCCTTGGATACCTTTTTCGAAGATTTGAGAGCAGACAGAAAACAGTCGATTCGGAACGCAGAAATCATTCCGATATTGAACGCCGGACTGAGATCATTGGATTATGAACGAAAAGCTGGAGCTGGTGACGGAACTGCATAAGTCTGCACGCCGGAATTACCCGCGTCGACGTGTAGACGTGCGCGGCGTCGACGAGACCTGACAGGCAGATCTTGTTAATATGATGTCGTACGTTGGACAAAACAAAGGCTACGAGTATATGCTCACAGTCATTGACATTTTTTCAAAGTATGCGTTCGCTGTACCGATAAAGAGCAAGTCCGGGATTGATGTCACGAAGGTGATGGGATCTGTGCTAGTTCAAGGATGTGTACCAAAAAAATCATACGTGGATAAAGGAACGGAATTTGACAACTAAAAATTTGAATCTCTCATGACACGCTATGGAATCAAATTTTATTCCACGTGCAGTAATCTGAAGGCATCGATCTTCGAACGCTTTGATTGTACGCTGCAAAGTAAAATGTGGAAACGGCTCAGTATACAAGGAAGGTACAAGCTCCACATCTCATCTAATTTAGTATCAGTTTACAACAACACCAAACACCGAACCATACGAATGAAGCCATCGGATGTCACCGTTGCGAACGAAAGACAATTATCACGTCAGGCGTACGGAGGGCTTCAAGCGATACCTACCAAACCGGTAAAGTTCAAAACTGGTGACAAAGTACGAATCGGCGAATTCAAAAACGTATTCGAGACAGGTCACACCTTTAACTGGACGACGGAGATATTCACCATACGCCAAGTAGACAATACCCATCCTGTGACGTACAAGCTAAAAGGTTATCGAAATAAATCCACAGCTGGTGGTTTCTACGAACAGAAACTTCTCAAGGTTGAACATCCGGATATCTATCTCTTGGAAAAGGTTCTCAAGAAACAAGGGAAAAAATTTAGTGAAAAATGGTTAGGTTTTGACAGTACACACAACAAGTACATTTGAGTAAATGAATCTGACATATAACATGATAAATTAAATAAATTAATTTTTTTTTGTTGTATTAAGTATGTCTTTATTTTACACTCTGTATATTGAGTATACTTTGATACCTGATGCTATGAATCTATTATATACATCACTCTAAAATTTCACGTCATACCCTATACGCTACGATGTAGTAATTATAAACCTAAAGCATATCTCATAACTTGAGGTCCAGTTTATTCACATGGTCTATAGCCCCACGGCAGCTTGTCGGTCGTAACGTGGAATACGATCCTCTTGTCGTCATTCCAGCTCCGTGCTAGGCTTCTTCTTTTCTGCAGTATAAACTTCATGTTTTTGACTCGATATCAAATTCTGACTTTTTATTGCATTTTTATGTTGTAAAGCACATTCCCTGTAATCGTTAGAATTTATTGTTTTCAATGCTCATTCTTTGACACCTTTCGCCCATTTTTGATCTTTCTTATCTCTTGACACTCGAAATGAATGTAATTTAGCTCTTATTCAAACAAATTCTAACATGATCTTTCCATTATTTTTGTCTTTCATCAATATGTGGACTTTTTCATTCGCTCAAGGCATTCCATAGAGGTTATCGTATGGGTAATCAGACGTGTGGAATTTGCGCAAATCCACTCTCACACACTGGTATATGTCACGGACAGTGAATTGATAAATTGAACTATCTGTATCGGTGTACATTAATTTTGCATGGTTTCCAAATTTCCAACATAATTATAGTGAAAATCGTGAATGTAGGTTGGTAGTATAACAAGGAAAATTCTGCGTAGAAACACCTTCTTTACCGACCATGCCGACCAATCCGCCTATACGTGCATCCCAGACGCAAACCCTTGAAGGTCACCCCCACTCTCGTAAGATAAAAGTGCTCTGCTGACCGCTCGTCGGTGAAAAAATCTCCCAAATGACCATGATTGTCGGTAAAAAATCCTCCAAATGACCATGATCGTCGGCAAAAAATGCCTGAAATTGCCGTGGTGTAACCCCTTGTGGAATAAATTGTGCTCTTTGTCGGTAAAAAAAATCATGTCATCGAGCGGGATCGATAACTGCATTACCGAGAGCACTTCGTGAATCCTCAGGCGTTCGAGCGGACCCCGTGGATCCTCCAACGTTCGACCGAGAATCCTGGCATGTGTTAGGTTTTGAGAGCTTCCAGAAGGTTCGAGAAGATTCTCACGGCCTTGAATGAATCTAGACTGACAAAAAATTCGTCCGACGTGTTTCGACTCGACGGTGAGCGGCATATGGTCAAAGGATTTCGGTGCGACGTTGAATTCTGAAAGACTCCCTCTGGCCTTAGACGAATTTTAGACAAAACAATTCTCGGAATTGTCCAACGGAAACAATACTGGCAATCGTCCGACGTGTTTTGACTCGACGGTGAGCGGCATGCGGTCAAAGGATTTCGGTGCGACGTTGAATTCTGAAACACCCGCTCTGGCCTTGAACGAATTTGAGACAAACAATTCTCGGAATCGTCCATCGAAAACAATACTCGGAATCGTCCAACGTGTTTCGACACGACGGTGAGCGGCATACGGTCAAAGGATTTCGGTGCGACGTTGAATTCTGGAAGGTTCTGAAATAAACTCTTAACTAGCAGGACAAAGGTTCTGAATTAACGGTTGATATTGACGATGCAAAATATTTTATTGAAAAAAAAACAACTAAAGATCACAGTTTTACATGAAATTCATAATGATAATATATGACTGTAATTACATGTTTCTTACTCAACGGTACCGTACCCATGCTTTACGCAATGAGAATCAATAACTGTTCGAGTAGATACCGATTGTCTTTCGTGTTTGAGTAAAAATTTCGCAGTGACAATACGTTTTGAGCTGCATAGTTTGGACGCAATATAGCATGATGCGTACAGTTTAAATTCATGTCTGACATTCTATTCAATTTCTGCAACGACGGACAACCCAAATCCATCAAATCAACTACTCCAACTTTTTCACCCAGAATTTTCTGCAGCCAACTTTTCTTCTCCAAACCTTTCACGTGAACCGTTGAAGCATCACACAGCGACATACATTCGATGGTGAAGTCGAGCTTCTCAAAAGGTGAATCACCACCTTCTCAGGATAGTCGATGATAATTCCGTGACAGCCACAAATTTTTGCTTTTAAATGGAGCGAGTGAATAATTCCAATCGTACGGAGGTTTGAAGAGAAAATTTGACGGGTTGGTATTTTCGTCGAGTGACACAACTGCCAACTCTTTTGGTATATACTCGGGACCCGGTCTTCTGAATCCTTGTACGTCGACTATGAACTCCATCGTGAAAAATACTGAATCGATTGTCACAACGTTGAAGGTTTTTATACCAATTTCCTCACCCCACCACTCGGCGGGTTATATTCAATTATACGATAATGTAAAATCAAGCAGTAGGCAGATGTACTAGTAGAAAAGTTATTATCAGCCTCGAATTCGATACGAATATCTACCGGTCCAGATTTCAGAGCCACGTTTTGTTTCGAACAGTCGATGAAAATCAAAGGTTCGTACTGTAGAAATTCGGTCTTCGTCAACAGGGGCTGAGGTTCTTTGCCGTAATAAGTGGCTTGAAAGTTTGCGTACATCTCGTACAGTGATGCAAAGCGATTGTGACTAATGTCCAAGTTCAGGTTACTATACGGATAATACTCGGAATTCAAGAAGAGTTGTGAGCCTACATTCGCTCAGGGTCGAGGCAGCCGCATACAAATTTCAGAACCTTTCAGAATTCGACGTCGCACCGCAATCCGTTGTCGGCATGCCGCTCACCATCGAGTCGAAACACGTCGGACGAATTGTTTGTCAGTCTAGATTCATTTAAGGCCGTGAGAATCTTCTCGAACCTTCTGGAAGCTCTCAAAAACTGACACATGCCAGGATTCTCGGTCGAACGTTGGAGGATCCACGGGGTCCGCTCGAACGCCTGAGGATTCACGAAGTGCTCTCGGTAATGCAGTTATCGATCCCGCTCGATGACATGATTTTCTTTACCGACAAAGAGCACAATTGATTCCACAAGGGGTTACACCACGGCAATTTCAGGCATTTTTTACCGACGATCATGGTCATTTAGAGGATTTTTTACCCACGATCATGGTCATTTGGAAGATTTTTCAACCGACGAGCGGTCGGCAGAGCACATTTTATCTTACGAGAGTGGGGGTAACCTTCAAGGGTTTGCGTCTGGGATACACGTATAGGCGGATTGGTCGGCTTGGTCGGTAAAGAAGGTGTTTCTACGCAGAACTCTTCTTGTTCTACTACTTAGGTTCTCGAAAGATATAGAATGGTGAAGCCTACATACAATGGCTCATTCAATTTGACTTGCGTTTTACTCAATTCAACTATTATCATGTCCTTCTCGAAAATCGTGCAGCTATGGTAATTTGGTTTGGAAATAGCAGCTCTAGCACCGTATCTTTCATCCCATGTCGTGATCATCCTGACATCTGTGTACTTCCTAACATTTTCCATCGTTTCACCGAAAACTGCGTTATTCATTAGTTAATGAAAGCTTTTTTCGAATTCGTTGATGGAGTTTTTTTCGTGAAACGGTATTCAAATCTTTATCATTCTTGAGCCACGGTGTTTGCCGGAATTCAAGTACTCTGTGAATTTTAACTCACCTTCAGCTTATTTGCAAACATTGCATCAAAACGCGATAATGAGTAACATAGTTTTGATTAAAAAGTAGTCGTGGTCGTCAATTTTGACTGTCTACTATTTGAAATCGGAGGTACGTAATGCTGTGGACACAGTGGTAAATCTTTATGCATTTCACGCAATTCTTCAGGATATTTCAAATCTACCTCTCATATGTAACCGAACTGCGCTTCTTTTGAGGTGTTAAGAACATCGCATCGTCTGAAATCTGACACCCATTCGAAGCAACTGCATAGCAGAGCAAAGCTCATAGCAGCCCCGTACAAATGGTTAACATCACAGTACATGAGATAAGGTTCTTCGACTTCTGGATCGAATGCCGCTCCTATATACATATCATTGGCCTTTGCGTGTCTTTTAGAGCATTGCAACACACGGCCACGAATACCTTTTTTGATAAACATAATCATATCTATATCAGTGAGAAGCTCGAGCTCGATGCCGGTACACTTTAGCATTGCGTCGAACGATAGACCGGACGCTGTGTAATAATGTAACGGGTACAGTCTATACGTCGTCCAACACTTCCGTTGAAGATTTTGAAAAACGTCAGCCAGTAAAATAACGTCTGTCTGTAAATACAAGTCCGAATATCCTCCCAAAGTTCCAACGTTAACAGTTTGCCAAACTTTGCATGCGTGCGCGTAATCGTCATCTGTTATGTCCATGTCGATCAATTTAGAATAAAACTGTTCTTTGGTTGGTAGTCGTCTGCTCTCGAACTTCTTCCAGTTTTCGATCTATTCGTAAAAGAAAATACCTTTTCTGGTCAACAATTGAAATTCATCCAAGGTCCTGCAAAATTTGCGTGTAATTGTTTTTTGATTATTTTCCAAATACGATGCCGATTTCTCAAAGCTGCTGGGCATAAAACTGAATGAATCTAGAAATCTGAACTCAACGTTCGTTCTCTTGACATATTTAGTGAATGAAATGTACTTTTCTTCATTAACGAGTGAAAGCTAAATAATACACTTAAATGATGTCGCCAATACTTTAATCAGAAAATGCGCATCGTAACCTGATAGATTGTCGAATATCACTGGAATAGCATGTGAATTTTGATAATTTAAATTACATCCCGGATGAGCAGCACCACGATACTTCCCTGTGAAATGACAGTGATTACGACGTTTCACGTTTTTGGACGTGAAAGGTTTTTCACAAATATGACGTATTTCAGCAGATTGAAATTCGTCAATTTGATCACGCGTCAAAGGTTCCATAGGTACAGCAGTTTTTGAATATACTTCCAACGAATGTGCTAATTCTACTAACTCATTTATAAAGTATTGAATGCAAATCTCTCCACGATTGATTTTGAATTTTAAAATTGAATCCTTAAACGCACAATGTAGATAATAAGCTTTACTGCACGGAATATTCTTCTGATCAATGGGTCGTTTTCCTCGTATACTTTTAAAAGTAGGTTGCAGTAAACATTTAAGATCCGCGTAAATGCAGAACGGAACGGTTTCTTCGTACGTAAAATTTTTGAATTTCAGAATCTGATCCTCTTCTGTTAGTAAAATAACTTTGGTTTCGTTCAAACTCATGCAATCAACTCTATGCTCCAACAAACATCTTTCAGATTGAAATTTTGACAGACACCTATCGCATAACCAAGTACGAACACGGTGACCAGAAATTTGTGATCTTGTTAAACGCGATAAATTGCGAATTCATGCAAAATGATGTGTTACTTTCTTTCCATCATTTTCCATATCAACATCATCATTATTAACAATTTTAGTCTTCAACACTAAAAGATGAATCGAAGGTTTATCAGACTTGTTTCGGTTTAAGTAAACGGGTACAATTTCACTGTGCTTCTGTTTTTCCTTCAGTTTATTCTATACCATAGACGTTAATCGAAAGTTCGTTAAGTTTTTCAAAGTTTATAATTTGATCTAAAGGCAATTGAAAATTCAAACCATCCTGCCGTAGCACAGAGCTGAAATGTGGATACGAGGTAACTACGCTGGGAGTGTTGTTGGATGGAAAGATAGCTGCGGTGACTGACCAACGAAAGCAATATGCGTCGCTGTTACGAATGTTGACGATAGCCTTTTCATCTTGAATATCCTTAGGTAGTGGTGTGTATGGTACACACCTCGTCGTGACGGTACATACTTGTTAATATTCACACTCAGATTGATTATTTTAGTCGATGACCAGCCAGAGTTTTTTTTTTTTTTGGAAATCCACCACCTTGGCCAACACTCTACTTCACGTTCTCTTCAAACCAACCGTGTATATCCGTTGGTTGGCGGATGAGTTGATTTTTAGTATTTAAAAATTTAATTTCTTCTATAATTTCAGCGTTCTTTGTCACACTGAATTTATAGGACAAGACACAGTTCGCTGTCAAACTTCCTGCCTTTTGCAGCATCTTCTTCCGTCTTGCAACGACGAGGTGTTTCGCATCTTTCAAGAACCTGCTCAAGTCCTTATGCCGCAGACTGAATACGGCTCCCGCTCTAATGCGGCTCTCAAAAGCTGTCTCCAAATGTTTCCACCGTACTCGATCGTTTCTCCGTCGGCTTTGTAATCCATTACATAGTGTTTGAAAGTGTTGAAATTAAGCTGTCAACGATTTCTAGATTCCATTTGTGGTCAAAACTCATGTCTTCTGTCTGATCGTTGATGCGTTGTTTCGTAAAATTTTATCCAAAAGTCTGGTATTTTGGGTTCCAAATCGAATACACTTTTGAATTTCTGTCGGTGAAGATTTTTCAGAAAAAATCTTAGGCGCGGTCTTAATGATTTTTATTGATTTCAAGCACTTTTCGGAATCCATGCTTGTTCCTTCTTCTATCGCACAGACTCAAAAATGCTATGGTTCCAAGGCTTGATTCAGAATGACTGCTTCACGGTGGTACGGTTCCTTGTATGGGTAAACAACATCGTGACTCACACGTTGTCGAAAATTCGTAAACAACCGTATGCGATATTCTTTAACCAACATTTCAAGATATTTCTCGAACGAACCTGCAGCGCATGTAGGATGGTAGAGCAGTTTTTGGCAAAGGATTTTCACACGCGTCACGTACGAGAGAGCTGTGGTAGTGAACTTATCGCCAGTGATACACGGAAGAATAGTCTTATTAGTAGATGGTGATGTTTTACTTTGCCTACGGGTGTCAGGTTTATGGTATCGAAGCCTACACACTAGTGCAGTAGAGCAGAGTGAATCAGAAATATTATACAAACGTAACCGACAAGTGTCAACCACTCTACGATTTCATATAGGTTTAATTAGAACCCAAACACATGAAGATGATGTACGAGGGGTGCCCCATACGTCTGATAAAATCATTCTGTTACGAACAATTGCAGTGTTCAGGTGGGTGATTGAAACCAGTGCAGATATAAAGTTTCTACGTATAAAAAATTTCGTCTCTCCAAGCACTGTGTAAATGTATATAGGACTTTAATGTGTAGATGGTGTATTCACCCTTTTGAATCCTTGCTTCTTTATGGAAAGCCACGTAAAACAAGCGAAGCCGTCTAATGAATGATATGCGGGTGTGCAAATGATTTTTTTACGAGAAGGATATTGTTAATGGAGTGGAAATTTGAAAATTTGGAGATTTCGAAAAATCAACGACGGAGCCAGGAATTGAACCTGGCGTCTAGAAATGCTTGACCGGAGCCTTACTCCACTAGACCACCTAGCCGCTCTGACTCTGTTGTCGTTAATTTCTCTCATCATCAGTGAGTTCGAATTCGTTTTCGTGTGCCCGGGTATGTGTGAATATGAATTTTCGTTTCTTGGAGCACCATATGTAAGAATGTATCTAGATGATGAATGTTGACATTTTGGATTTTTGCTTCCGATGGGAAGCCACGTGAGACGGGCAAAGCCGTCTCATGAATGATATGCGGATGTGCATATCATTAATTACGCGAAGATCATTGTTGAAAGATATAAATTAGAGAAATTGGTGATTCCGAAAAATTGTACATACATTCTGACACAGGGTGCTTAAGAGACAAACATTCCTATCTGCACATACCAAGCACATCAAAACAAATTCGAACTCACTAATGATGAGAGAAATTAACGACAACAGAGTTAGGGCGGCTGGGTGGTCTAGTCGAGTAAGGCGCCGGTCGAGCATCTTTAGACGCCAGGTTCGATTCCTGGCTCCGTCGTTAATTTTTCGAAATCATAAAGTCTTTACGTTTATTGTGCAACAACTTGAGGATATCACTCGAGTGAATGGAAATAATTCAACGTGTGTTTTTTTTCGAGGTCATTTGAAAAAAAAAAAAAAAATCTCAAAACATTTCGAATACATCGTTATTTCGATCAGTGAGCTGTACAAGAATAGTACTTTTTTTCAATGTATTAATTTTTTATTTTTTTTCTTCCAAAAAACGGGGAACGTATACATTTCATCTGATGTGCATGTGCCGCGAGAATGGGCCCTCTACCTGCCCGAAGACTTGTTGGTTAGAGCAGTTCAACTCGCCATCACAGCCTTCGGGGATGAGAGCAGGAACGATATTCTCTTGCTTTGAAGAACTTAGCTTGGAAGTGCGACAGAACATGTGGTTTCCACATGCCGGTTGTCCAGCGCATTACTCGGCACTCGCACGAGAAGTACTGGATCCCAAATTCACTGGTCGCTGGATTGATAGAGCGGGTCTGCTGAATAGGCCCGCCAGATCGACAGATCTCAGGTCACCGAATTTTTATATGTAGGGTTATTTGAAGGGTGATGTTTATCGAGGAGTGCAAACGACTCTTGAGAACATGATTCAGCGAATCAGAAATGCTTGTCCAAAAATAACACCAGAGACACTTCTCAGTTGTGTACAATCATTCGAAGCGCGGATCAATAAACGCAACCAAGTGGAAGGTCACTAATTTAAGAACTTTATGTAAAAGATCACTTGAAAACAAGCAACCCGATAGTTTTCCGACTTGTACCGTTAAAACCGTTCGACACGTATTCGTTCATCTTAGAATAATGGAATAATGCCTTAGAATAATCGACAATCTGATATTTTACAAGTACAGCGCCATCTGTATGCAATCGAAACAAAGTTTCCAATAAAATTTGCGTATTTTCTCATGGAGAATTTGAATCTACAATAAAAAATAGGGGTTTCCATTTAAGATTTTGAAGTTACTACCCATCACGCCCTCAGGGTTCGGGGTGGGGGGTTGAATTTTACGGGGTGAGTTTTCCCCCTCCAAATCAAACAGTTTTGGACTCGAAAATTTCTTTGTACAATGCGTATTTCTTGAGATATTTCGATGTCTCAAGATAAAAAACTCAGCCTTTATATATTAATTTCACCTGATTTAGTCGTTGGTTGCTAGCAATTCATGCATTTCATGACTTTTATAACAAATTCGATTAATTGGTTTCTTTACAACGAAGACTTACATGATGCTAGGTATACATTAAATTTCTGAAAATTACATCATTTGTTTTTGTGTATTTCAGATGCATATGTTACATCCTTTGACGTCATTCATTCCCGAGTGATAAGGAACAAACGGATTCGCCTTTGCCTCTACGTCTGGAGACAACAGGAACTTGGGATAGGGTGAAATAACGTTTGGATGTTTGAGGTACGGACTATATATTTGGTTGAATAATTCACGGACTAGTTTTGAGCCGGGTGTGTAGTTCACAATTGATAAGTAAACTTATACGTCAGATTGTTGAGTGTTGGAAAAAAAGACTTGTTCGTGTCGAACGTTGGAATCGGAGTACCTGTGGTAAAAAGAATTAGACGTAAGGTGTGCAAAATGGTGGGGAATAGAAATAGCAGAGTCGGCAAAAAGCGAGTGGCGTGAGCCAGAATGGAAATAGGAGGAGAGGAATAAAATGATAAGGATACTTTAATGATCGTGGAAAAGTGACAAGATGAGGGAGACGTGTGGCGATACGCCGGACGTGACACATATAAAGATGAGAAAAATGTATGTGTCCATAGGGAAAACAATTACATTTTTTGATATACATTTTTTGAAGATTTATATAATAATTTTTCTTAAAGGTTCTTAAATCTTAATTATTATTCTGATCGATTCTTTTTCTAATATACTGGGACGATCTCTTGAAACTATACACGCAATGCGCATACGCGAGTTTTATCGGCTGCTTGGGCAGGCTGGCCACTCCGAGTTTCAGCTGTCAAACTCTGTTTCTGGCAGCGATGTAGTTCATACGAATTTTTGAGGCTAGAATCTCAAACGATCGAGGTAGTGACTCGGAAAGTTGATGCTAATGCTCTTCGAAAATTGGCTTTATTCGACTGAAATGAGAAATCTGTTAATGTTGGGTGCTTGGAAGAAACGCAGCAGGTAGGTGGGAACACTTTATTTAATCACATTTATTATTTCGTACTTTAGAAATAACAATGAAATTTTTTCTGTCAACAGGTGATACCGCCAAAATAATTACATCTCTAATATTTACTGTTATCTGCCTACTCAATTTATCACACGTACAAAGATCATCGCCACTTTCAAGCAACTAAGCAACTTTCTCACCCTCTTGTGATTTCAGGCGGTGATATTGAATGTTATCACTTTTGAAAATGAGACATTGAACCGAGCGTTCAAGGAATTTAAATATCCCACTATCTTTAACAGAACTGTGAATCTTTTTTTCCTCGAAAATCTTTCAACAAAATTTACAAATAATCAATAGTCAATGTATTTTTTCCAATCAATAAATTATTGCTACTACTATTAAAAATTTCCTAATAATTATCAGGATTCATTTCGCAAATTTTCAATGATGTTCGATTAAATAAATGAAGGAAACCTAATACTCAAATTGAAAATTCAAATGATATTAGATTTCTTGAAATGATTTCTGTATTTCATGTTAGTGCGGTTCGAAAGAAAGAAAATCTAATCTGAAGCGTAGAACTCAGGAACGTAGATCACATTCTGTGACACAAGTTGAAAATCAACTTTCTCAAAGTGCGCCTTAACGTCACAATTAGCTTCAAGGACAATCATGTTTTAGAGTAATGTCAGAACATTATTACGACGAAATTGACTTATCGGATTCAAGATTGTGTCTCTTGTTTCATCAAAATAAATGAATATCTAATTTTAAACGAAGTTCATGAAGATCTTTTTCCAAGTAATGTGATCCGATACAATATCTTATTCATGGTCCTCCGAACATCACCTTGTGAAAAGGATATTTGGAAAGAGGCCCTTTGTTGCAGGAACCATTATAAAATTCTTGGTTTTCAATTCATGCTACTGAATAACTTGCGTTTCAGGTTCCATTTCCAATCTCAAAATGAGATTTTTTTTTGCTCCCGGAAATGCTTACATAAAATGCAGAAATAATTACGGTACATGGAGATTCACAAGCTTTCAGTCTTAGCTCCCTACAAAGAGTGTGAAATTGAATTTGGTTCCAAGTTATCGTGCAACTAGCTAGCCAGATGACACCGTCAACAAGGAATCAATTTGAAGACATTTTCAACTGAAGTTATTCAAGAATTCTAGATTTAGATTGATTCAGTTCGCTTAGCAAAATTTAACCCTACAATCCAACTGGGGACTTGAAAAACTATTTATTTGAATTTAATGCCAAAGAGAGTAAAAGTTATCTTCAAAATAAGATATCAAATTAAATGGTATAAAGTTTGAAAAACAATGCTGGTCAATGATGATGCTTGAATTACAATAGTGCACAGAATGATTCCTCGGTAGAATAAATTGGCGGCAACGGTTAAGTAACAAACTTATCGCTATTGGCTCGATCAAAGTAAAATGATGGGATATTCAGCCATTATGATCTGTAGTATATCCCGCTCTTCAATTTTGTCTCAACTGATGTTGAGAAGGCTGCGATGGCCTGATGAAATTCACTCTGGCACCTGATGTCTGACGGAACAACCAGGTTCGATGGTTATAATGATTGCACCGCTCGAGAAACCAGGATCCTTGCCACTTAAACGTTTTGACCATCAGGTGAGGCATAATTTCCCTCGTGGTAATCAAAGTGTGTTAAACCTCGTGTTAAACTTCGAACTTGCTAAAATAAAAAAAAAAAACGAATTCTATCATTGAATCGATGTTAAAATATTCCAATAGTCAAAGATCACGTAATCAGAAGTTTACCTTCACGCTACCATGCCTGACAAATTTAGTCCCGCTTTGACAATGAACTATTTCGTACCTGAAAATATTAGAAGCTATTATTATCAGACAGGATCTTTTGATATTCTTGGATACATTTAATTTCCAGTAAAATGCACAAAACATAAATTGTTAATGAGACGCATTGCCACCAGACATCACTTGGCTCAATGCTCAAAAATCACAATCACAAATTACGGATCGTTAGATATCGTTTGACGTATTTCTTTTGTGAATACCATCTATTCAATTTGTGTTGTGGATTTTTTTCATCGTCCATATTTTCCCGAAATCAACAAACTTTTTCGAATTGCAAATTCACAATATGATCGCGAATATCACAATATGATCGCGAGGTTACTGAAATTCGTTCAGCTGAACCGCTAAATACGGTGAATCAACATCGCCGATCACATCGCGAAACTATTTCCTTGTTTTCCTACGTGATGATCAAGAGGGACATCGATTTCTTGAATTGAAACTCAGACACAGATTACCATGTGGTATTTAACCAGATAGTTCGTATCCTAATTCTGTGCATATCGGCGACACTGCGAGGGCGCAAAAACCACGATTCTGGTGATACCAGAATTTGATTAAATGAGGGCAACGATCGCGACTGGTATTAGCCAATACAATCATCAGTCTCTAGAGTTTCGTAACTTTCCCACCCGCGAATATAAACAATCCCGCCCGCGTAAATTGATTACTTTGCAAAAAGATCGCAAAATCGTGGTCTTCAACCATGTGTCCGGCAATTACCTCGATCCTTTTGTGAATTTTGTTATCAGGTTCATTAGGTCAAAAATGCCTTATTACAAGTTTTTTGTGCATGAAAAAGTAGAGTTGGTGAAACATCATTACCAGGGCCTGTCTTACCAGGAAAATCAGGACCATTTCGACGTCTTACACCCGGATCGACCGACACCCTCGTTACGACCAAAAGGAATCTAGTTCCAAAATTTGAAAAATCGGGAAGTGTCGACGAGAGGGCCAGAAAAATCTCTCAGCCAAACCGTCAGCTAAGCTGGGATACCAAGCTAGACATCTGCTTGACCGTCGAAGAGGATCCATTCAAACCGATCAGCCGCATCGCCCGGGATTTAGAAATATCCAACGCGTCGGTCAGAAGAGTATTGCGTGAAGCAAAGTACAGATCGTACACGTTTCAAGTCAATCAAGAACTCTTGGCTGGTGATAACGATAGTCGTCTTCGCTTCAGCCAAGAGATGATGGGACGTCTGAACGCAGACGAGGGCTTGTTGAGTCGCATTTTTTTCTCCGATAAAAGTACGGTGATACTTGTCAGGAAACCGAACAGGCAGAACACCAAAGCCTGATGTCGAAACAACCCTCGTCTGTTCATTCAGGCGGGCACGCAGCACAGTGGCCCCAAATCCCAAATTGCTGGACAAAAATCAAAAAATGAAGTTTTTATTTAAGGAATTCTAAGTACTTGGTCAGGTAGAGGGGTATTACTGGCGTCCCTTTCAAGGGTCGGAAAGTGGCAGTTGTTGCGTTTAGCCGTTGGGATCTCATTCGTAACGGAGTGCCCGAGCAGGTAGCGTCGGTCGTGCGCTACGCTCTAAAACTTCGGCTGTGTTAAAAGTGCATTAACTTCGAGTAGAATTCAGCTATTTCAATTTTACAAAATGGAATCTTCTCCTGGAAGTAAGTACATCTTCTATATCGGTAAAGTTTGTCATATCAATCTCACACCAAGCAACAAAAAATGTAAACAAGTACTGTGTATTCACGTGCCCGCGACGAAAAAAAATTATGTTTACATAGTGTAAAAATGAATAATTAAACATAATTAAATGACCGGACGGGTTTCATATCATTCTTCAGACTCTTGAGTATTACATAACCAAAGATTAGCTGCCTACGACTGCCTTTTCCGTTTTGGTGAATTTTCTTATAAATAGACGTGGGGATTGACCTCAGGCTCAGCGGGTAGCGCGGCGCGCGGCACACGGCATGGCACGAAGTCAGGGGATTATTTCCCCCAAATTTGTTGCTGAAAAACGTTGTTTAGAATATTATTATTGTATTGTTTACAGTGTTGTAGTAATATTATCAATTCTTCAAAATTATATATATTGTTATCTCATTATTGAATTCTTTTTTTCTAGGTTCGCAGATACACAGTGAAGTTCGCTACACTCGCGAGGAAATATTTCGTTTGTAATAAGTACATAAAATCATTCCGACAAGATTTTTCCAGAAAATGTAGGAAAAGGACAATATGGAAGATGTTTTCTCGCGGCTTTTGGTTTCGTCCGACCCTGTCATTTCCAGTATACGTTAGCTGCCAGCAAAGGCAACCAAATCTTTATCACGCAAGGCAGTTGCGTTGTTAAAGTCAGCTAGTGTTCACAATAATGAAGACGTTTTATCTAGTGACTATAGCGATAGTGATGATGATAGTTATGCTGCAACTACAGATAGAGATTAATTTTCCCAACTTGAAAAATAGGTTTGTTTATTAACTGTTTGTATATAATGTAATTTTTCATAAAATGAGTGAATATACTCGAATTTGTATTGTCCATTTCGATACTTTACCTATCTACTATATTCCACATACATATATTAGCATGTTCTTCTGTTTTTTCAAAATGGATTCGTGTTCAGCGACCTCGAAAACCCCCGAGTACCAGATTTCGTGAAGATTATTTGAATTTTAAAGAAAATTTTCCGCTATTTGTGGGCCGACATCTTGTTTTTTGAAAATTTGACTTCAGATTCGTGTTCAGCGACCTCGAAAACCCCTGAGTACCAGATTTCGCGAAGATTAATTGAATTTTGAAGAAAATTTTTTGAAATTTTTGGGCCGCTATCTTGTTTATTGAAAATTTGACTTCAGATTCGGGCTCAGCAACCTCGAAAACCCCCGGACACCGTATTTTGTAGCGATTACACAATACCTTCTATTTTTGTCTGAAGATTTGGGATTTGGGAGCACTGTGCGCAGCAGTACCCGTTGAAGCTCAACGTCTGGCTTGGCGCGATTGGCAATCGGCTCATTGGACCATTTTTTATTCATGGAAACCTCAATGGTGAGAAGTACTTCTGGTTGCTGAAATGGAGGATCGTACCGACTCTGAGGCTGATTGAAGAAGAAATCGTGAGTGTATTTCATCATGTAGAGCTGGCGTTATTATTAACAGAGTGCGTATGATTTTGCAATGAATAATTTTATGCTCACCACAAGTGACGTATCATTTTTTGTGTTCAGGGCAAACCTGTTTGGTGTCAGCAGGATGGAGACCCACCACACTTCACACGTGTGGTGCGTGATTACCTCGACCAACAATTCCGTGGACGCTGGATTGGTAGGGCAAGCCCGGAAGTCGAGTGGCGAGCCCGTTCACCGGATCTCGCTCCCTTGGACTACGGCTTGTGGGGCCATTTGGAAAATATCCTGTATGCCCAAGGTAGGATTAAAGACCTTGCCGCACTGCAAGCTAGGATCTTGGACATCCTGCAGAACCTGTCTCCGGATATCATATCCAACACGACAAATGCCTTTTATGACCGGCTCGGTTACTGCGTTGCAGCTGCTGGAGGGCATTTTGAGCACTTTTTGAAAGGCAACCAATGGCCAGACGAGGGGTGATCAGAAGAGTGGAGATTGGTTTCCCAGAGTTATCGGACGATTGTCTTGTAAGTTATTGTTTTGGTTCCTGACTTTTCTTTAATAGCATGAGTTACACTGTAATATTAACTGTTCTTTTTCTCTTTTAATTCTTGGCTATCTTGTGAACCCTCGTTGTTAACGGAACATTGATTGTTGTACAATGGAGCTGTGGAAACTTTGTCAAGTCATCAATGATGTCGGCAAGGGTTTTTGCGAGTATTGCGTTGGGTACGTTTGCTGTTAATTGCTACTCTTTGTCCTCCTAAGCTTCGTGTTTAAGATAAATAATTTCTTCATATCCTGTTACTCATTTCTTTTATTGATTTCATGTTCATCAGCACTAATTACTGACTTCTGGAGCACTGCACCGTAACGAATCTACTCTGGAAATACATTCTACTGGGTCTCAACCATTCATTTATTTTTAATTTCATGTAAATAAAGAATCTGGTCACAATAAACATTGTTTCTACTCACCTACCTCTGTTCGTCCGGACTCCCCCTTGTTAATGACATTTTACATTGAATTTTAGATTTTTTCTTTCAATAAATAACACCCAATTTCTGTATCATTTGATATTTGGTTTTCCGTTAAATTCTTTATTGCGTCGGTTGAATATCTTCCGAACGATACTATTCTTCTTAGACAATTCACGCTACGTAAAAATAAACAGCAGCATAACCTCAATCCATGGCTTTACGCGCGAGAGATTTACAGCTTTAGTTTCATTACGTGTACGTTGGCGCCCTGCTGAGCAGACGAAAACATCACCGCGGGGCGATTTCACCGACCAATGAGATTGAATTATTTGGCGCATGCGCATTATATGTATAGTTTGAGTAGATTGTTCCAGTATATAATTGGAACAGAGATAACGATTAGGTTTTTTATTTGATGAAACTTATTTAAGAGTCGACGCTTCCGCAAATTCCACTTAGTTGTACTGACCACCCAGGTATCGCACGAGCAGTCGATCCTTCTCGGTAGCCTGCGCCATGTTCTGGAACAGAACGTCGTCCTCGCAAAGGACTTTTGCCATCCGTGCTGGAAGGAACACGCTGAACGTACCATCGATGTCGACAGTCATCCGTTATCGAAACCGTGTTTGTACTCTCCTAATGCTTGTAACTCGGTCATTTTTCGACATCTCCAAGTCTGACAGCTTTCTCGTTGGTAGAAATTCCTCCTGTTCACCAATTTTATCGAGTTTGGAGAAATCCATTTTTTCAACAGTTTTTTTTCTCTTGTCTGTACTCTTTATTAAAGTTCAAAACTCCAACTTTTTAATCACTTTGTTAAGTTGATATGTTTGATCTATATTTTTCAAGAATATGTCAATTCGCTGTCGTAATTCTTTTTGTTTTGAAGTGCTCTTCATTAGTGGAGATGTAGAGCTAAAGTTCCGGCGTAAAATTTTCACTTTCATAGCCGCATTTCTCCCATCAAGCGTACAATTCTTTAGAAACTTCTGGAGCATCATAAGCTACAGAAAAAACGTCCGCGGAACTTTTCAGAATTCAACGTCACAACGAAATCCTTTGACCACCAGCCGCTCAACGTTGACGTCAAATTAAAACTCGTCGGACGATTCCGAGTATTGTTTCCGTCGGACGATTCCAAGAATTGTTTGTCGACCTAAAATTCGTTCAAGGTATTCGCATTAGCCGCCCAACGTCGTACTTCTTGATCGTCGGAGAATCTTCTTGAAGCTGAAACCTTGAGAACGTTCTGGAAGCTCAACTTGACACGTGCGAGGATATGCGGCCGAAAATCCGAGGGCTCGTGGTTGCGCTCGGCAATGCAGTTACGCGATCCTGCTCCATGAGCATGGTAAGACAGAGCACAACTTTCTGGTACGGGTAAAAACTACGGTAATTTGGAAGATTTTCTTTACCGACGAAGAGCGCAATTCATCCAACGAGGGGTTAAATCATGGTAATTTGCAGGATTTTTTTAACGACGATCAATAATCAGACGGCTAAAACGATGGTAACTACGCTAACGTAGAGCGCATTTTATCTGACGAGGGAGGGGGTAGACCGCATTTTATCTGGCAGGGGTGGGTGTAAGCTTTGAGGGTTTGCGTCTGGGGAGAGCTTTGCCGGTAATGTAGGTATTTGTATCCAGAATCCCCCTTGTATTACTACTTATGTCCTGGGCTTACTATTTGGATAGATTAAATTAGTGTGAATGCAAAAACAAAACAGAACAAATTCTGAATATCCAATGATGAAAAAATCATATAACGTAATATATACGTGTTCGAGAATAAATATACTCAAAGGCAGCCTCAGACGCTTATCGCTCATTATGGACAAACCCGCTCACGCGCGGTCACCGAGTGCTCACCTTAACGCTGGCTCTCGGCAACTATCACAGTTTCATGTAGCATCATGCACAACACGTGATTCTAAATGTGACACGCTTAAATCTTTCTCTGCGCTTGCATAATTCTATTGACGGCTCATATGATTAATATAATCATAACTCAGTGACTCATGTCATTAATACAATCATAACTCAGTGACTCAGTGATTAATACAATCTAAACACTCATCAGCTCTTCTCATTCAATTTCAAGCTCTCACGGCACATTGCCACTCACACACTCACATGGTCTAGCTCACTGCTTAAATTGATCTCACACATTAACTTGTTGTTTCGGCAAAGTACCGAATAGTTAAATGTGTGTCTCGTGACACTCAAAATCGTCCTCACGCATGGACGCACACTCGCGTGCAATGTTTACTTGTCGTCTCTGCGTCAAACCTCGCCGCTTGCCCGTGTCGCGACTCAAAACCTATCAGCTGTATCTCATGTATTGTCTACTGTCTCGAAATCATGTATGTGTGTAATCTATGTGTTCTCTCGCTCTGTAAAACTCACTCTGTGTAACGTTCTCTTGCGACACGGTCTGTATCGCCGCATCGAAATCAATAAAAGTCTCGTTTATCGGTAATCATTATCTCTCTCCATCTCAACATCATTTTCGTTTCATTTACACTCGTCCTCATCACTAATTCGCGGATCCCACGTCGATGATCCATATCCTTTTGCCATCTCTCTAAACACTTGTATTATAAATAAACCCAACGTAATTGCAAGGTGTTCACGTCCTGATAATCCTTGTTTATTCATCTTTTCAACAATACGTCACATCGAAAAATGGAAGACAGATGTATATTTGGCACATTAGAACTTTCATATCTACGATATTTTTTTCAAGGAGGGTTTCGTTGCAGACTTCTGTTATTAACGTACAAATGTTTTCCTACTATACCACGTTTTGAAAACGGACTGAACGTTTAAGATATTGATATGAAGCAGTAGATAATTGATGCATAAATAGTTCACCCAAGTCAATCACAATTTTAGTATACTGCAAATTTTATGAACTGTTGTGGGAGTTTTTTCAATGACAGCTACCCTTTACACTCCTTACTATCGTCTATTGCATGTACCCCCCGTTTTTCGTTTGATAACATGATTTTATTCTTTCAGTCCTATTTAACCAGAATAGGTCATAACTCAGTAGAATCGCATAACGATCAAGCTGGGTAAAATTCGCCTGAAACGTGATATTTTGTTTGAAAAATGACTTCTAAAGCTATACATATATCTAGGTGTTGTTTAAGGATCACAAAAAAGGTTCTCTTAGTTTTGCTAGCCAAAATTGATTGTTTGAATATTGTGAAGCATTAGCAGAGTTAAAGAAAGTGCTGAAAATGTCGATAAGATCTTTATTTCGCATGAAGAATGACGCCACGAGGTCCATTTCCATAACCAATGGGCTCTGCGAGGGGTTAAAAAAATATTTTGGGATGAAATTCCTCCCCAGTAACTTATTAGGGTAAAAAACGTTGTGAATCAATTTCTTTTTCATTTAAATAATTATTTTCTGCTTTTCAGTCTTGGTTTTATGAAATTTTGCAATCAAGTTTGAACATCTTGATGACATCATGACTGTTCAGATCCCGCATGAAGCTAGCTTTGAAGATTGTCCGCGGCATGGCGCTCGTGCCACCCTCCATTGCCGATGCGTGACACAGATGTGTATCTCATAGCTCGTTTGTATTTATTCGACACCACGTGGCTCAAGTTCTTATGTAGAATAAATTAATGCTGTTTTGACTTAGTGAGCCAAATAAGTGAGATTTGTGTAAATTACATGTCATACACTAGTGTGTATTTATTGAGAGCAAAAACCAATCGCGACATTATTGAATGACAGAGATATGTGGCAAATTTCAAGGTCGCTGCTTTGACGCTTGTCAGTAAGTCTTTTGTCAGTGTATGTCTCCAACCTCGCCTGCGTCTCCATCTATCGTTGGTCATTTTTGTATAACGTCTTCGACTACCTTAGGTTTCCGTCGGCTATTGTCGTGTCCGTTGGTCTTCGGCTACCTTCGGTCTCCATTGGTGGTCGTCGTATCGTACTCGTGTCAAAGTAAGGTGTCGATGTACAGTTTTAAGGTTGTAGTATCAAATCAACTGCAACATTTGTACTAAACTGACAAATAAATAATATTGCATTGTCATCTATTTCTGAGCTATGTTAAAAGTCTTAAATCTCTAGTTTATCTGGAAGTTAGTTTAAAATAGATTAGCGATTTGTACCGAATAGACAAACAAACAAATAAATAGACAGATAAGAAAGCGAGTTAATAAAAACGTGGTGAAAAAAAAGGAAGGTAACCACGACACAATGGGTACTAAAGCAGTTTGATGATTCGACAGTAAATTTCGCTAGGAGTAGCGAAATCGATATGGGTGTGACTCAATTTCACGGGATCTTGACCCTGTTTGGTTCATTCCATCAGCTGTTCGACACAGTAGTGATGATTAACGTTAATTATGGTAGGTGTGATGATACTGTGAAACTGATGTGAGGGAAATCCAGGTACTTCTGCTGAGGTGTTAAAGCACCTGCTGAGGGTGATGTAGGGGGCCGTATTTTAACGTGATCGGTTTCCGCGTTGGATGTGATAGATTCGGTACTAGCACCGTCCTACTGACGGTATGGGTCGTGTCCTAGTGATTGTTTCGGCCACCTTGACCTGCATTTGGAAGGAATTGGGTGTTCGGGACATAAGGACAGATATTTACAACAGAAGGGATTAAAAAATATTCCCAGTCATTATAATTTCACCCAGATCGTATACCAGGACTTTGCGTCATCGCCGTTCGTAATGAAAAATAGGTAGGAGGTGGTGGACCATAACGTGCCTCGTAAGTGCAATGTTACATTATATGATTGAAAACGTCAAAAAAACTGTTTTTTCAGGACTTCCTGATGACGTATTTCAAAATCGTTTCCAATTTGGGAGGATCAAATTCTTTTACATGGAAAATATATAAGGTAACATCCTTTTCCCAAAGACAGATAGCTCAAAATTTGAAAACGAAAATCAAATTCTAAAAAATTAATTAACATGTTTCTTGGAACCAAAGGACTGAAAATTCGAAAATATTAGGATTCCCAGACCTCAGCGTATATCACAACATATGAGGTATTCCACACCATTTCACCTAATCGGTGAAGGTCACCGACGCCGATCTTGGTGTCAATTTTTTTCTCAATTCGTCTATCGAAAAAAAAGAACGCGTGTTCGGCCGTTTTTCGATTATGCCACATGGGTCGATTTTATGAATTTTCCGACTTTTCAACTTTTTCGAAACAGACTTTTTTCAACTGGCTCAATGTGTGTGTGTGTGTGTGTGTGTATGTGACAAAACTGGTTGTACGCTCTTTAACTTCCGTAAATTTCAAGCTATGGTTACAATTTTTTTTTTCACACATTGGGTAGCGCACGGGGTCGATTGATATTGAATTTGACAGGAATCCCTTGAGGTGTTTAGATTTCACAAAAATTTTGAAAAATTGAATTGATTGCTCTGAATTACGTAAATTTGAAGCTATCGAGCTGAATTTATTTACACAAATAGATTAGAGGACAAGGATGATTGAGATTGAATTTCACAAGAATCCTTCAAGGGATTCTTGAGGGATTCAAGAATCATTAAAAAACACTCAGATTGATTTCTGTTAATTTTTTTGATTTTTCGATACTTATGATAGTGTAACTCCCGAACGAATCAGAAGTCCATAATTTGCTTTGGAGGAAAACTTGATTGTAACTGGTCGAATGCAAGTAAAAACTTTCAGGAAAATTGAAGGTGTCGCAATTCAAAAAATTTTGATTTTTTTTTTCGAAAAAATTTTAGAATTGTGTGGTTGGAAAAATTTTCAAAAATTTTTTTCAGAAAGCTCGGACTTATTGACATATTTTATATTTGTATCATCTTTTGAAAAGAATGAAAGCTCTTGAAGATAGAGCCAGTTGAAAAAAGTCTGTTTCGAAAAAGTTGAAAAATCGGAAAATTCATAAGATCGACACAGGTGGCCTAATCGAAAAACGGCCGAACACGTGATCTTTTTTTTTCGATAGACGAATTGAGAAAAAAATTGACACCAAGATCGGCGTCGGTGACCTTTACCGATTAGGTGAAATGGTGTGGAATACCTCATATCCAAACTTCAGCCGAATTAAAATGTCAACCTTACATAGTTGACCGAACGTTAATGAATCAACCCGTATTTTATGTATGGTTTTCCACACTTAGAATAAAGTTTGAATTCTGAAACTGTTTCCTCCCCTCCCCCCCCCCCCCCCCCCCGCGCCTTGAAAAAATCTATAACAGTTTTTCAAATTTGAGTGAATCTTGGAGAATCTATAGAATTCCAAAAGAAATCCACTATAAGATTGCTTCAAACCCCTTCTAAATTTTCGAGACACCATAAATTAGCCAAAAATTCATAAAAGTACCCAGATAAGAAGAAAGTTCGTCGATGCTGGTCAAAGTGTGATCTTGTTTATTGTGTTAACGACGTTTCGGCCGGGCCCCGCCGGCCATCTTCAGGAATTTTTGACAACCAGTGTCTGACGATTTGTATTGGAAATAGGAGAGGAGACAGAGAGGAAGATAGAGAGTCGAGCTTGGGTCGAAAGAGTTAGTAGATCTACGTAGCTCGATGAGATAAAGACGTGTGACAGTAGTAATTTGATGCGAAATGCTTGACAGGTAGAAATTTCAACTAAATATACAACCGAACACAGAAAGACTTCAATCACTATCTATTTGATTCATTTTTATCATCGTCGCCGTCTTCTGTACATATTTATATGTCCCCCTAACAACACCTCTCTTGTCTCAATTTTATTTTACGGATATTTTTCTCCTCACTCCTCGTTTTTATCTTTTCATTTTGACATCTTCATGTTATTTGTTATTTATTATGTGTTTTGTTGTTTTCAAATTCTCAGGCTGAATTCGGTAGACCTGCGACGAGTAGTATGTTTTTTATACTGTAACCTTAGAATAACTATTTTAAGAAAGAGTGGAGAAGTAGAAGAAAGAAGTCGAAGTATCAAAAGTTGTACGAAAAACTCAATTTCTCTGAAATCAGATTTTCTGTGTTCATGTCTTTTTCGTATTTTATTACATAAATTGTCGAGAAAATGAAATCGTTGCAAATGTCAGCATAGGTGTTGTAGTAGTGACATTTTTGGAAGGAAGACTTTCAACGACAATGTCACTGCTACAACACTTATGCATACACTGGTTGTCAAATTTTCCTGCATATGGTCGGTGGGGCCCGCCCGAAACGTCTTTAAATCAATAAACAAGATCATCAACCAACTTTCTCCTTATCTATTTCTCTGGTCACAAATTCATCACAAAAACTACCTAGAGTCTGTGGAATTTCCATCCACTGGGAAATCTCGAAGTGATTATACAAATTAAATACGTAATAAATACTCACCTCTGTGACCTTTGTCCATTACAGGATCTCTTCTCAATACCATCCGTCGTTTTGAATTTGTTCGAGGTACTGAAAACAGAAAGAATTGAATAATTACACGCAAACACTATATTTTAGCGTAATTCGTTCACAATTTATGATCACGCAATTATGACAGTGAGATTACGAGTCAGTAGTTTATTTGAAGGTCATAATTTGAGAGTCAACCATATGAATATCTTTAATTTTTTTCACATTAGCATATGTGTGCACCTATATGCAAGTGAGTTTTGCAGGATGTTTTCAAAGACGAGAGAATATATTTTAAATGTTTTGCGATGAAATGATTTTTGATCCAAGACTATTGTGGGTGAAATAGCAGCAGTTAATTACAGTTTAACCCTTGGCTGGCATTGTGGGGTATTGAATGCCCCAGTCTTGCTTATACTTAATTAAAACGGATGAGAATTCCTAAAATGCTCCTTGTGACAACGTCTGTGGTTATTTAGAAATACTATCCACTTCTTTGAGCAGTCAACATTATTCTAGAAGCGTCCATTTAGTTTTGATTGTCGAACTACGAGGACCGATGCTCCTGAGGACAACAGTGTGCCCTGTACGGTGATTGGATTTTTTTGGCGTTTTTTGTATTAAGTGCGTAAAAAAAAATAAGTACACCAGCTGTCATGGTCTCAAAGGTTGGTTCTTCAGGAAACAAAAAATCAACAATTTTGATTAAATGATGTCTAAAGCAGAGAGTATGTTTGATCAATTACATTACAGAGAAAACTTACAAACAAGACCAAGATGTGCGTTTCCTCCTCGTGAAGATGATGAAAAAAACAGTAGAACCATGTTCATCCTGCGCGCGACCGATTTGCAGTGAATATTGACTCCTGTTCTGCAGTAATTGTGTTAGCAGTGCTGATTTTGATTAAATTTTCTTTTCTTAGTCCTCTAATTTTTCTGTATTATTTGTTTGTTTGAAACATTGGATATGGGATAAAGGGCCGGTTGTCAAACTACGTCTATATCGACCCAATATGTTGTTCAAATAGATTCCAGTCCGATTTCGTCACTGTCCTCAATCCGGAATTGATGAAAGGAATGATAACAAGGTCTAAAAGGTATATTTTTACTTGTATAAATGCTTTATTGAAACTGAAAAGAGGTGTAATTGACTTACGTAAAGGAGATGAGAAATATACAATGGAATGAATATTTAGAGAGAAACTTGACGTTGGTTATTTGAATTAGGGTGCAGTTGGTTGAAAATTGTTTGGACGTTATTCTATTGAGTAATAGAATTAGAGTTGTTTTAGGACGTTGGGATTGAAGTAAGTTTGCAAATAGAAGTGCGGATACAGGAAAGCTGTAAAGATCTGCAATAGTAGTGAATAGAATTAGCCGACTGAGGCGATAGCAAGTGGTGTAAGGCTAGATGACGGTAGAAAGACAAGAGAAAGACTGTGAGATCAATATAAGGAATATGAAAGAGTAGGCAAGCAGCAAAAAGATGCGGATGTCGTGAGGCGACACGTGATACAAGTAGTATACCAAGGCGGGTTCTGAGTCTAAACATTTTCTTTACCGACCAAGCCGCCTATCGCATCCCAGACGGAAACCCTTAAAGGTTACCCCCACTCTCGTAAGATAAACCGTGCTCTGCTGTAGCGACCTGAGGTGAAACACGTGCAACCTTACCGACAGTTGTACCGGTCGACGGTAAAAATCGCACTGCTTCACCAACAATTCTTATCGGTCAAAGGTCAATATCTTGCTGCTTTGCCGACAACCTTACCGACCGAAGGTCAAAGTCTCTATCTAGTGCTCACCTGCCAACAGTAGAGGGCGCAGCAGGGGGCGTGAACTTTTTGACCGTCCCGCATTCTTTTCCCACGGTAGGACTGTTGATGTGTAACGTCAACCACTTTGAATTCTGTTCCCGCGGTAAAACTGCTGATGTGTAACATCAACCACCTCACATTCTTTTCTCACGTTATCAACCACGCGACATTCTAAAATTAATAGTTCTAAGAATAGTCTTTTATCCATTCGGATATCGCTGATGTGTAACATCAATCACCTCGCATTCCTTTCCCACGTTTCCAACCACGTGACATTCCAGAATTATTGGTTCTGCGAATTGTTTTTACCAATGTGGATGTCGATACGTTATCATCCACGTGAAATTCTTTTTGGCTTGTTACTGTCAAGTGAACTCTACGATGAATTTTGAATGCGTTTAGTCAAGGCCAGAGTGCAAGGTCGACCGATAGCTCCGGTGGTATATATTCAGAGCCAAGGATCTGCGGTGTTGGGTTACTATCGCTCCAAGGATGCAAAACATAACTCGGTTGAGGTACAGCTTGGTCAAGGATGGTGAGCAAGACTGAATCTTACATTAGCTTTGCATTGGAAAAAAATACTCCCTTAAGAGCTCAGGTAAAGGTGTCGAATTACTTCGTGAATATTCTTTTGAAAACAGTTTTATTGAGTACAATTTTTATATTACAGTTGACAATTACTTCACAACGACACTACAATAATTTTATTCAACAGTATCGTAAGCAGGATGATATATTCGCCAGGAATGCGGGACCGTTCTTGTGGATGCTTCTGCGCGGTAACACAAATCGTACACGGTCGCCATCCAAACAGTATGATAATTTTGTAGCCAATTTTGAAGTAACAAAACGTTTTGTGCTGCACAGATTGCGTTGGGTATTGTATGCACGTCACATCTTAGAGGCACAGCTGAAGTTTTTTGCAAAGTTTGAAGAGACGGACAGCCAAAGTCCAGCAAATCGATGATTTGAACTTTGGGGACAATTTTAAGCAACCAATCTCGTTTTTCTTCTCCTTTTACGTACACAGTTCCAGCTTTGCACAGCCTGTCTTGAATGGTCCACTCAACTTCCTCAAACGGTATGATTTCACAGCTCCAAGGTGAATCGTAAGAATCTTGTTCCAACTAAGAATTTTGGCTTTTGTAGATGACGTCCAGACAATCCCATTCGTAAGGTGGCTTGAAGACATACATTGATGGAGATGCTTCCGGGTAGATTGAAATTGTAGCCAATTATTTCAATGTAGAGGTATTGATGAAAGGTCTACGAAAGCCTTGTATGTCAACGATCAGCTCCATCTTTAAATTGTGCGAGATGGTGAAAACGGATCAGCTTTTATACCAACTTTTTCACCCCACCACTGAGTGGGTTGTATTCGACAATATGATCGTGAACAATTAAGCAGTATGCCAATGTTTTAGCGGAAGAGTTGGCTTCAGCTTCAAATTCAAGACGGATGTCGACAGGTCCGTACTTCAAAGATTCGTTTTTTTTTAAACAGTAGATAACGAATAAGGGGACGTCTCTAACGAATTCACTCTTTGTCAACAACGGCTGAGGGTTCTTGTCTTAGTAGGTAGCTCGGAAGTTAGTGTACATCTCATACAGCAGCGCGTACTGATTGTCATTCATGTTGAGGTTCAGGTTATCGTACGGATAAGATTAAGAGTTTTAAAACAGCTTGACGTCCGTGATATTGCAATGATCGAAATGACTTGCGTTCTTGCCGGTCTTGTTCTTTCTAGAAACGTATGATTTTGAAAAACTGGTAAATTCGAAAAATTAACGACGGAGCCAGGAATCGAACCTGGTATCTAGCGATGCTTTACCGGAGCCTTACTCCACTAGACCACCTAGCCGCCCTGACTCTGATGTCGTTAATTCCTCTCATCACCAGTAAGTTCAAATTTGTTTTCTTGTGCTGTGATAGTATGTGTGAATATATAAAGTGTTCTTCCTCTTCGAGCACAACTTGTAAGAATGTCTGTAAGTGTGTTTACATTTTGGAATCTTACGCTTCTGATGCGAAGCTCGTAAGACAGTCAATGACCGTCTAATATTGAAATGCGGATATGCATCATCAATATTAATATTGATCACGAGGCATTTTTCATTGTTGGAACGTATGATTTTGAAAAACTGGTAAATTCGAAAAAACTCGTATCGCTAGATACCAGGTTCGATTCCGGGCTCCGTCGTTAATTTTTCGAATTTACTTGTTCTTTCTACTTGTTTAGGAACCCAAAATGACGTACCGAGATTTCTGAAGCTGCGTGGAAGTTTTCACAGTCCAAACGCGTTTCGATATTGTGAGAAGTCAGGGATATTCACACAATTCCCAACTGCGGAAGCTCATCGAAATAGGCGAATCTTTCTGAATAAAATTTAATAGGTCAACTTTTTTCGGATCCGCAAGTTTCAAATACGGTAATAATTATTCCAATCCATTGATCGTGATTTTGAATTCCTCCTCCTGAGTCTGCATGATTGCGTTGACGTCAGTTTTTGATCTCGTCGAAATCAACTCATGTTTAGCGTTAACAACGATCTTGCGGTAGTCTTCGGCGAGACCCAATATCATGCTGAGAGGTATCAGGACGTCAAAATTACCCTCGGCATCGGTTAATTTTTTCTTCTCTTTTACATGAAGCCATCCAGCGTTCTCCATCAGCCAAGTCTGACCAGGGTGCAGGGAAGCGTAACCCTTCATGAGACTTGTCAAGCCAACGTACTTACTTTTATCAATCTTAACTGCAATAATTTAGTAACAAATTTCTTCGAACATATGACAAATCGCGTTAGTTACGAGCTGTGTGTTCACAGTAGCTGTACCATCGGGTTTGAGGATTCGTCCATGGATATGTACCGAACTTTTGCTGGGTAATATTCATGAATCCTGATGCTGAACGGTGATCCGAATTTCATCGCTGTTGTTGGAAGTTGACGAGGGGTAAGGTTTGTGAGCGTGAATCTCGTAATGCGCAACGGATTCGTCAAAGACGTCCGGTGATTTAATGTTTCAGATTTTTTCCTCTCTGAAGCGTGGCAGATGATGAAATAGCTGAATCGGATTGTGAGTTGTCGAAAATTTCTCTTCCGAAAGGTGTCAGTTTCGGACCCAGAGCTATAAGAAACTCCAGGTTTTGAGGTGTTAACGGTTCGAAAATCGATCGATGACTGACTTGATCGGGGCATGTCGACCAACTGATATACCTACTCTTTGACAGTCTGTTATATATAATTCCCATCGTTCATTGCGATTTCATATGTAGTCTTGCAGTAATAACTTCTCCACAAAAATCAACCAGGTCTCCGTCTTGATCTACTTACCGGAGCTGAACATGATCTATGGTCCTCACGGTGATCGGAAGGTAAATGACGTGCGACGGTACTTCCACGATCTTATATCGTGGTGCGACAGTCGGAAAAAACTCGTGAATAGTGTGTACTTCAAGTCCATTGACGTGAGTGCCCGTTGTAATGCTGCATTTAACTCGCAACGCGTTGACCTTGAGTATAGTTACAGGCACGTCTGATTCGTAAGTTTCATCAACCTCCGACACACGTAGTGTGAATCCCAAAAGTTGAGCAATGGAATCATTTGGCTCAAAGTTGACCGTGTGGTTGCATGTGATTTCGCTGCGTGATGTATTATTTTTGGGTTTGTTGCTGAGCCTAATATCTGTATTTCGTAGCACGTTTCGAAGATACTTTTCTATGTCCTCAATCTCGTAGCTGCCGGTAGGTACGGTAATCACTTCATCAGCTACGTAAATTTAATTGCGACCAACATCAACTTTGGGAACCAAATGAAAGGTTAACAATTCTACTAAGCCAAGCCAACTTTCGTCACAAACAGGTTCGATCGGTGGGAAATATTGTGCCTCGAGAATCGAAGAGGTTCCCGAAATCGTTAACGTTGACGAATCATCCACGATTGCGAGTGATATACTGACTTTGATGAATTACGCACCATGTTTATATAGCTCATCACTCAGAAATTCCAGACACAAGTGTCCGCATTCAAACGTATCATAATCCTGGTACCTTTCATCATTGTATTTAACACTACCAACGCCGAGGTATTTTTAGAGGTCTGAAGGTGGTTGAAGGTTGCCGAAACTATTGAAGTAATCGATATTATTGTCGCGTTTCTTGTAAGCAACCCAGTGTTTTTCCCCGACCGTCTTTGTCGTTAAGGTTAATTATAGCTGACTCGTTCTCTCGTGAACCGTTTTTGGGCATCTCGTTTCGCATGAAAACACCGCGGAAATGCGGAACCTCAACGATTTTTGCATGTTTCAACAGGTCCCAATCAGTCGACGCTTGACGTGGTGGCATCGCATCTAGTTTTTTGGAAGATGGAGACCAAGACCTGTTTTGCACGGTTTCACATGAAGCCCTTCGCCCAAAGCGATAGCCTCCATAGTTTTGTTGTGTCGTTTGCTCTGTTCCAGTTCTCGTTTAGCATCATTTGCATCGTTTACAGCTTTTGCCATACCTGCTGCACCACCGGCTAACGCGCCTGTAGCACTAAGTCCAGCGAAAATAGGAATCAGAAACGGTAAAAAACCACCGACTTCTGAAGGTACTGGCAGGACGCGAAATGTTCGCACTTGACATTCACCACCCGCTTTTTTAGTGGCGTTTTCGGCTTCCTTCAGCGCAGATTCGAAAGTGAATTTTGCATCATTGCTTGAAACCATAGAACATTCTGCAGCAATTATAAATTTTCTCAAGGTCACATTTTTTGATTTTTATATTCCCACTCCAAGTTTTGATCTTACTTCTACAGTATCAGCTGTTGCCCAAGCCGCTGCTTTCTCTCCCAAATTTGCGTCCTTTGCGAAAACCCGTTTCCAAGCTTTCTCAGCCAACACCCTATCAGCCTCTTTACTAACTTCAAGATTTTCACGATTCTGCGAGTAAGCAATGTCGTGGTCCTTGCAAACAGCGTCGAGAAGATTGATTCCCGGATCACCCCGCGCGAATTTCTTCGTTAATTCTGTACCCGGCCCACAGTACTGATAACCAGGTACATGCAATTTGACTGGAAGGCGGTTGATGATTTTACTCACCAGACCCTTGCCACGATGTTGCCGCCTGCTACTCCGTTTACATCTGTACGCGATCATATTTGTGCGTTGACTGAAGAAAAGTGCTGTAGAACGGCATATTTGTAGCAAATCCGATCATTCATGTCCGAGATGCGGTTTGATAAACAACCTACTAAGCTTACCGTAATTAAGTTTGACAAACTTCCGGAGCAAAATATAATTATAATGAAAATCGTAGATATATGTTTCAGACAGATCCAGGATGGAGGAGCCTGCATACAATGGTTTATTCAACCTGACTTCCATCTTACTTATTCCGACGATAATTGTATCTTTGTCGAAAACGGTGCAGCTGTGAAAATTAGGTTTGGCCATAGTAGCTCTAGCACCATATCTTCCATCCCATTTCGTGATCAGCCTGACATCTTCATGCTTCCTGAGATTTTCCATTGTTTTGCCAAAAACTGCGTCGTTTATCAGTTTGTGAAAATTTTTCTCGAATTTATAGTACCTATTTTTGCTCGAATCGGTATTCAAATCTATGTATTTTTTGAACCACGTGGTTTGTCTGAATTCAAGAACTCTGTGAATTTTAGCCAACCTTAGACCTAATTGTAGGCATTGTTTCAGAACGCCACAGTGAACAACGTAGTTTTTCTAGGAAAGTAGCGTGGGCGTCAATTTCGCTTGCTCACCATACGGGATCGAAGGTATGTAGTACTCCGGACACAGCGGTAAATCCTTATGAATTTCATGCAGTTACTCAGGATATTCTGAATCTACCTCCAGTATGTAACGAAACTCCGCATCGCATTGTCCGAAGTCTGAGAACCATTTGAAGGAACTGTATGGCAGAGCAAAGCTCATAGCAGCACCGTACAAATTATCAATGTCAAAGTACATGAGATAAGATTCTTCGACCTCAAGATCGAATGCCTCCCCAATGTACCTGTTGTTAGCCTTTGCGTATCTGTTCGAGCACTGTGACACATCACCACGAATACTTTTTTCGATAAACATAACCATATCTATGTCGGTGAGAAGCTCGAGCTCGATGTCGGTACACTTTAACATCGCATCAAACGACAGACCGGGCGCGGTATAATAATGTAACGGGTCCAGGTTGTACGTTGTCCAACAGCTCTGTCGAAAGTTTTGAAAAACGTCGAGATTGTGGAATATTACTGGGATGGTGTGAGAATTTTGGTAATTCATATTGCAACCTCGATGAGCAGCACCACTTTACTTTCCTGTGGAATGGCAGTGATCACGATGTTTCGCGTCCGTGAGTGTAAACCGTTTTTCACAAATGTGACACACTGGTGTTAAACGAATTCGATGATCTACGAATCGACGAATCTACGAATCTAAACTCGATATCTGTCCCCTAGACATATTTTGTGAAAGAAATGTACCTATTTTTGTTTACGGGTAGAAGCTCAATTGTGCCCTCGAACGATGTAGCCAGTGCTTTGATCAGGAAATGTGAATCGTAACCCGACAGATTGTGGAATATTACTGCGATAGTGTGCGAATTTTGGTAATTCAGATTGCAGCCTCGATGAGCAGCACCACTTTACTTTCCTGTGGAATGGCAGTGATCACGATGTTTCACGTCCGTGAGTGTGAACCGTTTTTCTCAAATGTGACACACTGGTGCAATACATTAGTTTTTGAATAAGCTCCTGACGAATGTGCCAATTCCTCTAACTCATTCACAAACCATTGAATGCAAGTCTCTCCGTGATTGATTTTGAATTTTGAAATTAATTTGTTGAACGCACAATGTAGATGGTAAGCTATACTATACGGAAGATGCTTCTGATAAATTGTTCTATTTTTCCCAAGACTTATAAGAGTAGGCTGCGGTAACATTCTAGATCTGCGTGAACGCACAACGAAACGTATTCTTTACGTTTGAAATTTACAAATTTTAGAATTTTTTCCTCTTCTGCTGGTGAGATAACTTTGGTTTTGTTCAAATTCATGTAATTTACATTATGCTTGAACAAACACTTTTCAGATTGAAAGTGTGATAGACACCCATCGCACAACTACGTCTGATGTGAGCGTTCGGAAATTTGGGAACTTGTTGATCTCGACAAATTTTAAATCAATGTAAAATGATGTGTTACATTCTTTTTGATATTTTTCATACCATCATCATCATCGTCATCGTCATCGTCGTTTTCAGTCTATATTACTAAAAGATGGATTACAGGTTTGTCAGACTTGTTTCGGCTGAAATAAATGTGTACAATTTCACTGCGCTTTTGATTGTACGTACAATCTATACAAAAAACGTTGATTGAAAGTTTGTTAAGTTTCTCAAATTTTGAAATCTGATATGAAGTTATGACGCGGGGATTGTTGATGGCTGGAAAGAGGGCTGCGGTGACCGACCATAGAAAGCAATATGACTCGCTGTTGCGGTTGTTGACGACAGCCTGCTTATCACTGATATGCTGAGGTAACGGGGTGTATGTGAACACGCCGCCTCGTAGTGGCGCGTACTTGTTGATATTCACAGTCAAATTGATTATTTCAGTCAGCGACCAGCCTGAATCCTCTTCCTGGAAATCTTCCACCTTTTTTAACAAACGCTCTGTCACGTTTTCGATGAACCATTCGTTAATATCCGTTGTCTGGAGGGTGATTTCATTTCTCGTATTAAAAAATTTGATCTCTTCCACCGTGTGATCATCTTTTCCAACGTCAAATTTACAAGCCAGGATAACGTTGGCTTTCAAGCTCCTGTCTTTCTTCAAAGCGTTTCTTAGTCTTGTCACAGCTAGTACCTCTGCGTCTTCTAGAAATCTCTCAACATCCTTATGCTCTAAATTGACTATGCATCCAGTTCTCCCCTCAAAAGCTGATTCCAAATCTTCCCAGTGAACTCGATCGCTTCTCTTTACTTTCCGCTTACCTCCACCCGTTTTCTGAAGACGTTTGAATTTTTCCGCGAGCGCTTTCGAGAGTCCAACCAATCTGATAATTCTGATCTTTTCTCCAATCGATGAAGCCTTTCACATAATTTTGTTGAGAGGCCAAATATTTTGACTTCCGAATTTCATTCATTTCTGAATCTCTGCTGTTGATGATGATTTGTCTAAGATTTTGTTGGCCAATTCCGTAATATAGATTAATCTCAAACACTCCGTGGATTTTATTTTGAGCTTTTTCCTCACGTGTACTTGACAAGTTGATACTGAATGATCGTTTGCAGTGATGAGCGTCCTTTTTATAGGGCAGATGTACGTATGTTTGTATATGCGCGAGCTGTGTTTTGCATTCTTGGAGCGATAGTAACCCAACATCACAGATCCTTGCCTCTGAATGTATACTACCGCAGCAATCGGTCGACCTCGTACTCTGACCTCGGTGAACCCGTTGAAAATTCATCTTAGAGTTCACATTATAGTTACAAGCCAAAAAGAATGTCACGTTGATGATAACGTATCGACATCTACATTGGTAAATAACGTGTGAATATAGAAAGTGTTCTTCCTCTTCGAGACACAAATTTGTGAGAATGTCTGTAAGTGTTTACATTTTGGTATCTTACGCTTCTTGGTGCGAAGCTCGTAAGACAGTCAATGACCGTCTAATATTGAAATGCGGATATGCATCATCAACATTAATATTAATCACGAGGCAATATTCATTTTGTGAATCGTATATAATTTTTGAACTACTGGTAAATTCGAAAAATTAACGACGGAGCCAGGAATCGAACCTGGTATCTAGCGATGCTTTACCGGAGCCTTACTCCACTAGACCACCTAGCCGCCCTTAAATAACATTGGTAAATAACAATTGTCAGAACCAATAATTTTGGAATGTCACGTGGTTGAGAACGTGGAAAAAGGATGTAGGGTGGTTGATGTTACACATCAGCAGTCCTACCGTGGGAAAGAAATTTGAAGTGGTTAATGTTACACATCAGCAGTCCTATCGTGGGAAAAGAACGCGGGATGGTAAGAAAGTTCTCGCCCCTGCTGCGCCCTCCACCGTTTGCAGACGAGCACTACATGAAGACTTTGACCTTCGGTCGGTAAGATTGTCGGTATAATAGCACGATTTTGACCTTTGACCTAAAAAAATTGTTAGTAAAGCAGTGCGATTTTTACCGTCAACCGATACAACTGTTGGTAAGGTTGCACGTTTTTGACCTCAGGTTAGTATGGCAGAGCACGTTTTGTCTTACTAGAGTGGGGGTAACCATCAAGAGTTTGCGTCTGGGATGCAAAAGGTGGCTTGGTCGGTAAAGAAGGTCTTTGTATCCAGAACCGGCCTTGCTATGCTACTGATACATCACGCATTGATTAGAGAAAAATTCAATATTTTTGGATAAATTATCCTATTTCTCTATCTCTCTATCTCTATCTCTATGTACCTTTGAGTCCGATCCCCTTGCTCCTCTAGAGTCGGGGAATGCAAGAAAGCGTGACGATTGATACAAAGAAGGTTTATGATTGAACGAATAGATGCTCTTTCAAAATAGTGAGAAATTCAATTATGTAGTTGAATGAAGAAGATTGTTTGAATGTTGAAAATGAAGTCGATCGTTTCTTATTTGAACGATGGAATGTAAGTTACGTTGTTGGAAATGTTTAAAAGTTATCTTGATGAGAGATCTATTGAACGTATATTTGATTGAAGTTTGAATAAATGTAACTAGCGAGATGGAGTATAAGTGTAGGTGAGGTCCGATAATCCAGAACAGTGCGGAATAAAATTAGCGAAAGCGAAGTAAAGCTGATAACGAGTAGCGTGAGGCTGATCGGAAATGGAAGAACAGGATGAAAACTATAATGGTGCTATATGGAATGTGAAAGAGTTTGCAAATATAGGCAACATTTGGTCAAAGAATATGAGAGCCACTACTTTCAATGCGGGAAATGATAGAAGGAGTAAAGGGTCGGTTCTAATAGCGGTTGAAGATTCAAATGTTATAGTTCGTTGATTATCAATGATCAAGTCAATTAAATATAATAGTAGTCAATGTAATGGAGTTTGCTAGTTAGGATTTGCTAGTTGCAGTGTCGAGATCAACCTGATAACTGGGAGCGGAATTCAAGGCAGCTAGGCAAAAAAAAAAGGAGACGATGCAGGGTGTGAAGTGACTATAGGATTGTACGAAAGGAATCTGAGCTCTGGAGGACGCAACACGTCCTTCCTTGAGGAAGAACATTTGGTGAGGGTACAGAATCAAATGTTTAAAAGGAGGCGGAAAGTTGAGGAAATATACTGACTCACTCACAAAATTTTACAATGAAATGAGTCGCGAAAATTTGTCGCTTAGACGTTAATGCGTGTTTCAGCGGGTTAGTTTGCATTTCCAATACATTGTCAATACAGTTTTGAAAACACTATCTCATAAACGTGGTACACATATGACAGAACATTGTGGATGCGTAACTGATTATGGAATTGCATTATGTATGTAGTGAGTTAATCGTATAATTGATTATATTTTGAATTAGATGTTATAGGCATTAATACGTTGATGACAATATCTGTCCATTCGTATAACATGTAGTTCAGATGCAGTAGTTTTTGGTAACTGCATGAAGATATTGAAAAAAAATTATGTGAAAAGAAATGATGATACGGTTCTCACAACTGGCTTAGCTTATACAAGTACAGTTTTTTTTTTTCTTTCTAGAATATAATTATATGCAAAGACAATCATGTAAGTTTGAATAAAATTATTTCAGTATTCTATTATTAACGTTTGCAAGATGAGGAATTAAAATAGACAGAAGTGCGGGAGCGGTTCATGGCCTAACTTCGCTATAGGCACGACGGAGAAGGAAGAAGTCTGAATTTGCTCCAAGTGCAACGGTGTTACCACCCGCATCACCGACAGTTTTTAAGATGGCACCTGTGACGATTTGTAGTGAGAATAGGAGAAGAGACAGAGAGGGAGGAAGTAGATCTACGCAGTTTGAGAATATAAGACGTGTGACAATAGTGAGTTGAAGCGTGAATCCTGGCGAGGTAGGAATCTTAACAGAATGTATGATTGAGAATACAAAGACTTCTATCACAATCATTTTTGTTCATTTTCAACATCGCCACTGTTTTCTGTACATATCTATATGTCCGACTAAAAAACCTCTCTTGTCTCAATTTTATTTTACGGACAATTTTCTCCTCACCTATCGTTTTATCTTATTATTTGTGTATCTGTGTTTTATTTGTTATTTATTATGGTTTTTTTTTTAAACTATTAGGCTGAGTTTATTAGACTCGAGACAAGTAGTGTCCCTTTTATATTGTAATTCTAGAATTACGAATTTGAGACAGAGTGGAGAAATAAAAGAAAAAATCGAAGTTCCAAAAATTATACAAAAGATTCAATTTCTCTTGGTGTCTGATCTTATGTGTTTATGTCTTTTTTTGATTTTATTGCGTAGATTGTAGAAGAAACTAAAATCGTTACAAACCGAAAACCTGAATGCAATCATTGCAACAGACGAGAGTTTCGCGTCAACCAGATGAGATAGAATACAGGACATTAAAACAGGGAACTAACACACTTCTGTCCGAATCCAAACAGAATTCCTTTGAAATAAATTTAATGTGACTCATTCTCAGTTGATAATAAGATGTAAGATCAATTCATATTATTTTTACTTTTATTTAACATATGAGGCACATATTTTCACACACAGTCACATACAGATACACACACACACTCATTCCAATTTATACATCGTTTTCTGATTTGTCTCGAAGTTCGGTGAGATTTTTGAATAAACAATAATTCAAATTTTGACTTATCTATGATGCTCGTTTTTTCCCACGTTGGCTCCTGCCCTGGGACTGGAATCCGGAACCGAAGTTGATGATTTCAATATTTTCTCCACGTTAAATCTTGTTTTAATTACTGGCCAGTTTCCGTTGAGTCGACTATAGGGAGATGAGCGGATGTCCGGTCCCTTCGACGTCCCAGAGCCAAGAGACCGAGCTCACGAAAGCGAACTCGGTAGTGTGATCGGAGGGGGGGGGGGGGGAGATGAGAAATCGAGGATCGATTAATTCTTCGATTATAGAATTCGATTTTAACCGCGGATGAATTCAAAATTTGGATTTATCACCTTACAATTCCCCTCCTGTAATGCGACGCATCTTGGATAAGGTGTGATGCATGACACCTGGATGAATGGCTTAACCTGTCCGTTCAAAGCGATGTTGATTCTCGATCGGAGATTCATTGGTCGAATAACGACCTTAGATGGATTCGAAACCCTTTGTAGTCGTGCGATGACAATTTATGTTGGGACGACTCGAGGGACCGATGATTCTTGACCATAAAGCGCGAACCGCTCCAGTGCTTCAAAGATCATTGATGCCTTTCAATTCTGGACAAGAGATTCGTCCAAGGTCATGTAGCCCAGTGGAGGAGTTCGGTCTAGGAACACGATATCCTCGGTCGTCCGACGACACACGACTTATGGCAGCGCTTTCTTTCGTCATGTACAACAATATTCAATTACTCACAACATTTCTTAGCAAAGCATACAGCCCGAGAAAAAAAAAAAAAAGTACAAATAAATATTTTCGACTTCTGATACAAATCGCTCACATTCCGCAGTACGGCATACCACACATTAAAAATATACAAGCAGATATTCCATCTCAAATCAGAACACGGTCACCACTCATACACATTCTAATTCAAAAACGATCTTGTCAAACAACATCAATGACCGCGTTATGTTTTAAAGGGTCAAGGAGACATATCTCCTCTTGTCATTCCAGAATCTGTTTTATCGTATAGATTTCCGTCCTCATATTCATAGCAACAATATTTTTAGCACGATATTTACAATATTTTACAACGATATTTACAATATTTTAAATTAAATTATTTTTAAATTAACTTGACTTGTATTTATTTTCAACGCAATATTTTCGGAGATTAAGTCGATTATAGGTACCTATTTCTTTTTGTTCATTATTTGGATCAACGAGTACAAAAGCATTTTCGCCAATACGACGTGCAATTTTGTACGGACCCTCGAATAGATGGAAAAACTTTTTTATTACTTTATCAAACGCATTCGACAAGTGTCTGACTCTCAGTAAAACCAAATTTCCCACCGATAATTGAACCTTCGTTATGTTATGTTGCCCTTTTTTGCGATATTCAAGATTTTTCTTCAAATTTTCTCGCGCCAGTGTTATTAAATATTCATGAGACGGATCGTGACTTTGTGGAAACTGAATGATTTTATGAATTTCATCTTTTATCGGCTTGCCAAAATGCAATTCTTGAGGTGTCATACTGGTACTTTGGTGTACAGTAACGTTCAGAAATTCTTGAATTTGTGGAACCATTTCGGCCCATTTCGTATGTTTCTTAGCACATAAAGTTCTAAACAAACGGCCTACCTCTCTCATAACCCGTTCAGTTGGATTCGACTGAGGATGCCTGATCGAGCTGAAAAGAGTTTTAATTCCCAGTTTTTGGAGTTCCGTTTTCCACACCACAGACGTGAATTGACTACCGTGATCGGATAATATTCGCTCAGGCTTTCCGATTTTTGGAATATAATACTCCGTTATTTTTCTCAAACACGTGCGCGTAGTTGCTTTGTTCATTGGAAACAGACTGACTAATTTTGAAAATGCATCTAACATAACAAAAATATATTGCACTCCTCCTCGTCCTGTTGGCAAAGGACCATAGAAATCCACCGTAACGAGTTCGTTTGGCTTTGTTGTTGCAACCCAATTATATTCCCCTTCCATTGATATTGTTAAATATTTGACGCGCTGGCACAAATCGCAGCACATAATGAATTTTTTAACCTGTGACGCCATTCCACGCCAATAATAAAATTGCTTCAAATATCCAATCGTTTTATACACGCCAGGATGCGCTAATTTCGTATGAATAGCGTCAATTAAAAGTCGTTGCATATTTTCAGGAATAACTATTCTCCAATTTTCTCTGTTCTTATTTCTGTGGAACAAAATGCCAGAGTGTATGATAAATCCTGATTCTTCCCCTCCTATCTCGTCAATTGCATCAATTTTGCCCTCAATGTATGGATCTTTACGCTGCCATTCGCCCAAAGTTTTGAAACTCCGTTTCAAATTCGCATCATATTTCAACATGGCAATTGAAATCAATGATGTCACCTCTGTATCTCTTATAGGCAAAAAATATTGGTCCATTGACGAGATAACGATTTTTTCTTGCATTTGTTCCACGAATTTACCCTCGGGGTTTCTACTAAAAAAATCTGCTACCGTATTGTTGCTGCCACGACAGTAAGACACTGTAAACGAGTATTGCTACAGGAGAAGGTTCCATCGTATAATACGAGCATTTTGAAATGTTGACGATCTTAAAAATGTCAAACTCTTATGATCCGTAACGATCTCAAAATTTACTCCAATAAGATAAACCCTAAATTTTTCAACCGCATTAACTATGGCTAAAAGCTCTTTTTCATTGGTTGTATAGTTAATTTCACACCGCGATAAACATCGACTGACCACAGCAATAATGTTATGTTGTTCGTTTTCATCTATCTGGTACAGTATTTCAGCTATTCCTCGATCACTCGCATCCGTTTGAACTTCAAATGGTGTTAATGGGATCACATGTTTGAGCGTAATGCATTCGCTAAAATCTTTTTTCATTTTTTGGAACGCATCTGATTGTTTATGCGACCATTCCCACGCTTTGTCTTTGGTTAATAATTCTCTAAGAGGGTCTACTGATTTACTGTGTTTTACGTTGAATTACCTATAATAATTACACACTCCTAAAAATTGTTGTAATTGCTTTTTATTTTTAGGTTCTTCAAATTTCAAAATCGATTCTAATTTCTGAGGTTCAGGCTCAATACCTTTCGAAGAAACCATAAATCCAAGAAAAGGGACGCTCTCTTGGAAAATAAACACTTCGATAATCGAAGTGTAAAATTATAATCAAGTAAACGCTTAAATATCCCCTCCATTACTCGGATATGTTCTTCGAAGGTTTTCGTCCCAATCAGAATATCATCTATGTAACATGACACATACTTGTCGAAATCATTTTTCAAAGCAAAACTCAGGGCACGGATAAAACCGCTTCCGGCTGTTTTTAATCCAAAAGGGATTCGACAAAATTGGTATGTGTGAGAAGCAAATAAAAAGGCAGTATAAGGTCTCGAATCTTTGTGTAATGGCACTTGCCAATATCCGTGTGTGAGATCCATCTTAGAGAACCATTGACAACCATGGTATGTTTGTAACAATCCGTTAATCAACGGCGGCGATTCGTGATCATCCTCTATAGCTTTGTTAAGAAATCTTGCATCCAAACATACTCTGACTGTCCCATCCACTTTCTTAACTATTCGGAGAGGATTGCAAAACTGGCTAATTCCACGTTCAATAATTCCTTCCGAGATCATTTCTTTTATCGCACGAGCTGTTGGTTCTCGGACTTGCAATGGTATTGGATACGAGTGTCGGATACTTGGATTATTCGTTGTCAATTTTAGTTGGTGTTCGTAACCCCTAGCGCATCCTGCTTTATCCGAGAATAGCGTTTGCGATTTTATTAATACTTTATAAAAAACATTTTTTTGTTCATCACTAAGGGATTTGGCATTTTCCACGATATTCACGAATTCATTTAAATTACTTGTTTGTTTCACAGATGTATTTCGATTATAATTTTCTTCATTTTTCATCGTTTCTAAAACACATATATTTGCCGATAAATTTTCTTCGAGTGTATTTTCATGATTTTTAATTTGTACTCCAATATCGCACAACTTCGAGCTTTTATCTGCGTTGGTTTTAATCGCGCCAACGTTTTCGTTATTTAGATCGTTTTCATCAATGATCTCGTCATTTTCGTCAACAACAACTTGATTGTCGTTCAGTCCATTCTCAACCGAAATCTCGTGAGATTTTATCACATAAACATAGATCGTATCGTCCTTCCGGGAATAAACAAGTTTTTCAGGCGCACAAGCGTCAAATATAATCGATGACTTTGATAAACGACGGTCGCGGACTTCTATAAACCCTTGTTTGTAATTTAATATCACTTGATTTTTCAAAAGCCAATCATTGCCTAATATTACATCCGATGTCAAATACGGAACGACCAGAAACGTACCTGAGATGGTCATATCTTCAACGCGTATTTCCAAAAAAATTTGATGCCTTATCGTGGTGGCTTTTTTTCCAATCGCGGTAGAAACAACTAAATTGGTCACAGGTAATTCTTTTAAAGCAAATTTTCCTTTCAAAACATTATAAAACAGCTCGGAAATAACAGTCACTTGGCTACCCGTATCAAGAAGCGCTACTTGACCTTAACCACCTATCGTTATTTTCAATTGAGGGCATTGAGATAACGTCAATTCTTCCTTCTTAATATCTAGGCCCTCGTTTCCTTCGATTCCTACCCGTAATTCTTCCAAAAAATCGAAGCCCCGTCGATGCGATGGAGGACCCGAATGCATCGCATCACCTGTCAGTTTAAATGGTTGTTTGAATTTTGCATTGCCGTTTCTCCATTAGCCGACGGCCTTGGAGGTGGGAAACGAGTGTCCGGCATATTAAAATTCCCAAATGAATTCGGAGTATTATTTTCGTGTCTCGGGTGTTTATTTTGATATGGCCCCTGGTCATTTCCACGACGATTATTTCTATAAGACCTGTCGTAATTTCTTCCTCGTATTTCCATCCGTCTAATTTTCGTGTTCGAATATTTGTTTTGATTTTTTTCTGGGTCGTCTCGATTATATTTATTTTCCCGTTCGCGTCGTATACTATCTAAATTCGCTAAAATTTGTCCTATTATTTTCGAATCGTGATAATTTACCGTTGCCAGCGTTTCCTTTACCCAATTTGGATATTGTTGGATAATTTGATAATTTATTTCGTACTCTGTTAACTGGGGAATAAAATATTTGGATTCTTTTAATTGACGGTAAAAGTACGTTTGTAACGATTCCGTTCGTGAATCATAACGTCTATCCATCCAATTTTTCTTGAATCGCACTCTCACCGGCACCGAATAAAACTCCTCAAGAAAACGCTCTTTAAATATCTCATAATTTTCCACATCGCCTTATAAATCCTTTCATAAGCTTGCTCTTCCCTCTAACGAATGTTCAACTATCAATAACTTCCGACCTGGCTTTACATTTTTTGCGGTAAAAAACCTTTCCAACATTTCTAAAAATTCTATCTGATTCGATTCATACTCGTCTTTAAATTTAGGTAATTTCAAGTCCAAATTAAGGTTTTGTACATTACTTATGATCGACGAAATCTCCTCGGTATTGACGTTACGCTGGCCTTGATTGTTGATCAGGTGTTGATTATGTTGTCGTTGAGCCTCGAGAGCTCGTCGCTCTTCTTCTATCTCTTGCCGAAGACGATTCAAGGACTCTCTTTCTAGCTCCAAATCGCGCGTTCGCAACGATTGCGGATCGGGTACAATTTCGTCGCGTGGTATTGCTGGCATTTTCTTTTGATTTGTACGCCTCGATTCTGTAAACGTGTAATTTGTAATTTTTTTTCGAATTTCGCCCTGGTTTTGTCACGTAAATCTGTTCATTCTCATTTGCCATGCATTTGTAATAAATATTATTAAAATATATATATGTAGATTTAAACAAGGTACCAAATTTTATAATCTCAATAAAGTATGCAAAAATAATCTCACAATATAAAATTTTTTTTTTTTTTTTTAATTTTGTGAGTTCACGATATCACTTCTTGAACAACTGCAATATAAAATTTTGAATTTATTTTATTCCTTGATATCGTGCCACTTAGTTGGGCGCCATTTTGTAAGATCAATTCATATTATTTTTACTTTTATTTAACATATGAGGCACATATTTTCACACACAGTCACATACAGATACACACACACACTCATTTCAATTTATACATCGTTTTCTGATTTGTCTCGGAGTTTGGTGAGATTTTTGAATAAACAATAATTCAAATTTTGACTTATCTATGATGCTCGTTTTTCCCCACGTTGGCTTCTGCCCTGGGACTGGAATCCGGAACCGAAATTGATGATTTCAATATTTTCTCCACGTTAAATCTTGTTTTAATTACTGGCCAGTTTCCGTTGAGTCGACTATAGAGAAATGAGCGGATGACCGGTCCCTTCGACGTCCCAGAGCCAAGAGACCGAGCTCACGAAAGCGAACTCGGTAGTGTGATCGGAGGGGGGGGGGGGGGGGGGGGAAATGAGAAATCGAGGATCGATTAATTCTTCGATTATAGAATTCGATTTTAACCGCGGATAAATTCAAAATTTGGATTTATCACCTTACAAAGATAAGGACAGGAAACTCACTGAAACGGTGTTTACCAACGCATTCTGCATTGAAAACCCGTAAACGTCACATAGTATAATGGGGAATGATTATAAAGGCACAGTATAAAGTCTTTATATAATAGCGTTATAATGTGCAGATATTCGTATTATGGCTGCAGATTACTACTGCAAAATTGAGCATTGAAAGAATATTTGACACACAAGCATAATAAAATATAGCTGATTACTAATATGGTGGAAAGCTTATAACATCGATGGAAAGAGTAGAAGCTGGCGTTAAGAACCGTCATCAAGGGACAGCTTGCGCAGGGCTCTCACGGCTTAGAAATTCGTAATTCCGCCATTTGAAATTTCCATTAGGCTCGGAGCAACAACAAAGTGCGAGCAGACAGATCATAGATGAAGAGTTTAATTTCTGAGGGGAGGGGGGCGGCATGATGAGTAGGGGTTCGGAGTCACGCGTGACGCAGATGAATTGATAATATACGGTTGTTATTCTTCAATGATATCTAATTTTAGTTACTCTCTTCTTGTGCCGATTTGAATTTATTCACATGAACGATTCAAGTTTCATGGAGGGTTATGACAATTTCGACTTCAAAATCTTCAATTATACGTTTAATTGTACACACTCCTTGATATTTATCGCAAAATTTAAATGAGGTTACATTTAGTAGATAGACTTTTCTACCTGCTTTGAAATTTTTACTATCGACATTCCTATGGTGATACGTCTTGAAACGATGTTTTGCTTGTTTGAGGTTAGTCGCGATGTGTTCTCCTATGTATAAATTAGCGATCAAATTTTGCAGCAAGTAATCGTAGGAACGGGTATCTGTGCTGGCAGGGTTCGCATCAATCAGAAGTGTGGTTTAAAAACCAGAAAACAGCTAAAGAAGGGGTGAACTTAGTGCCTGAGTGTTCCGTGGTTTTGAAGCAAAAAAAAGGAAAAGCAGATACAATCATTCCATTCTTCACCAGCATTCGTTTAGTGTGTGACGTGTTTAAGACGGACAAGGTGATTGCATTTGAGTGATCCGTTCGACCGTGGGTGGTAAGCTACGTGTCGAAATTACCTAACCTTGCAAAACTTACACATTTGTTTCATGAGTGTGCTCGTGAAGTTTTATCCTCGGTCCATACGTATTGCTCGAGGGGCACCGTAACGTGTAATGTACTCTTTTGGGAAGGCTAACAGTATAGTGATCGTGACGTCAGGTAAAAACATAGCTTCCAGAAATTTTATCATAGGCACAAACCTCCGAAATGTAAAGAAATTCGCCAAGTTATCAAAACCAAATCACAATAAAAATTCGAGAACAACTTAGATATTGCCAGTCTCTGTCGTGAAATCAGGAAAGAACCCCAAGCCCTACGATCTCTCAGCAAGTAGGTATACGTCGTGAAGTCGGACTTCGCTGTTTCGTGTAGTGATATCGAAACATCATTCCAAGCGCCACGTACTTGGCGGGCACATTTGCTTTATATTTTTTATCGAAACGTTCATACTTGTTCATGACGTGTGTGATCCTGTGTAATAATTCCGTTTCTAAGACTATCTGTTACCATCTATCAATGGACTGAATTTTTTAACAAAAAGAATTGTGCATCGGAATGACTGGTTGATGACAGATTGCTTAACGTTACTAACGTATCACATTTGTTACTTTTTTTCTGCCACCTGCAGTTTAATTGCATATTTTATAGAATTGAAGACTTCATGAGATTCAGTCTATTGATCGGTTAGCTTTGAACAGTAATATAATCGTATAATTTCAATTTTGGAATGCACATGTGTGTTTTATTCATTTATTCAAAATCATTCGTTGTAGATTGCAATCCAAAAACTGTTGCATGCAAGTGCACGGGAGTGATGGGGTGCAGGGCACCAGCGCGTACGTAGACTCGCACGCAACGATTTTCAGAAAATGTATACTTTTTGTAACCAAGTTATGTTCACACTCCTTATACACCTTGGCACGGCTGATGCAGATATAATATTCAGTCATCCAAGTCATCAATTGTTTAATCATTTGTCTACAAATGAATGAGGTTGCTGCGTTATAGCGTCAGCGAATATTACTATAATTATATTACGCGTCTCGTTCTCGATGATTTTACTTGTAGTAACGTCAGTTGCGGCAAATTTCACAGTTTTCAGAGTTTTTTTTTTTTTTTGTGTGTGTGTGTGGTCACCCCTGACTACCCTCATATCGTTTTGTTGTGCGACACGAACAACGAGTAAGAGTACGAAGAATCCAAATTCTAAATAAATTAACAAGAATCCCGAGGACGCAAATATGCCGAAAGAAAAGAAAAGAAAAAGGTCGAGGTCGAGATCTAATGAAAGGAGGAGGAGTGAGGATACGAGGTTTCGAAATATGCAAGCGCAATTGGATAACCTCACTAGCCTTGTTGTCGAGTTGACGCGGAGCATGGCAACGCGTGAACCCACGCTGCCAAAACAAAAAAATGACCAAGATTCCCTCACAGGTAAGAATTATACAGGTTCTTCACCCCCACCCCTCCCCCGTTGCTTGCTATCTCTTTTTTCTTTCGAACATCGGCATGGAGAAAATTCTCTCAGTAAGACCGAACAAACCTCGACAAGTTCCACACGAACTTTAGAGGTTTAGGTAGCACATCTCGATTAATTCCACACGAATTTCCGAGAAAATGACGGTAAAAAATTGCGTAATCTTCAACAAGAGGATATATCGCCCTGTCAGCGTCAATGAGACAATGACGAACCAATAGGTTATCTCTACCGCCCCCTCCCTTTTTTTCTCAACAGATAAACAGAAGGACGGGGAGAATGAAAATATGACGGAAAGTGCCACCGAAACTCCCAAAGAGCAAAACCTCTCGCCTGAAACCAACAAGGTATCAGAGGAAGGGGAGATCGATGAGCTCGAGATTCGCGAACGAGCTGCAAGGAAAGAAAATTTTCTGGACTTGCTGGGCGAAGACCCAACAGCCTCAAAAGAAATCAAGATTGCGTTCGACGCAGACTTACAGACAAGGTGGAAAAAATGGATGGAAGATGGGTGTCCAGAGGAAACCAAGAGAAAGACTCTTGAAAAATATCCGAGAAAAGCAGAACTGCACACGGAGGCTCCAATGATAAATCCAGAAATCGTTACCACGATGACAGATATAGGGAAAAAACGTGACCAACATTTCGAGTACACGCAAAACTGTGTGGGCTCGGGTATTTCTGCCATTGGGGGAGCGATCTCCATGATTCTTAACCCACCGGAAGACGGGGTTGACGAGCAATTGCTCCTCGAGTACCTCTGTGATGCAGGAAAGCTATTCACCGACGTGCATCACCAGCAAACGGTGGCGAGAAAGTCCTTTATCACGCCAATGCTAAACAAGTCAATGAAACCGATAATCGACGCAGCAAAATCGGATGTATGGCTGTATGGCGAAAAATTCGCTGAGCGGTTAAAGGAGGCAAAAACCGTTGAAAGAGCGTGCGCCGATCTCAAATCGGCGGAAAAACCATCGGACAAGAATAAAACAAGGACCCAGGGAAACTGGAAGCACCCACCTGCGAACTATCGTCAGGTGGGGGGAACTCAAAAACGACCATCAATGAAGTTCAAGCAGAAACCATACACGGGAAGACCGCAGCCCCGACCGTCGTCACGAACATCGTCACAAACGAGGAGGAAATAAAATCGGTAAGGATCAAAGCGGGCCGTCTAAAACTCTTCACCAAAAAATGGGAAGATATCACGACAGATAAATTTACCCTGCAATGCGTTACAGGATACAGAATCCCCTTTACGTTTCACCCGACTCAAACAATTCCTCCCAAAGAACCGCCTAGGTCTGCATATGAGGAGAAGCTCATAAAAAGTAGCATAGATGAATTACTCTATATTGAGGCAATAGAAGAGTGCGGAAGTTGCGAAGAGCAGTTTCTTTCGTCGTATTTCCTCGTGCCCAAGCCGGACGGGTCAAACAGATTCATAATTAATCTGAAAAATCTAAACAAGTTTATAGAAGCGCCCCATTTCAAAATGGAGGACATCCGAACTGCACAAAACTTACTATCGAAGTATGATTTTATGGCAAAAATAGATTTGAAGGACGCGTACTATCAAATACCTCTTTATGAACCGCACAGAAAATTCCTAAGATTTTCGTTCCAAGGAAAATTGTTTCAATTTAAATGTCTCCCATTCGGTCTGAATACGAGCCCATTTACGTTCACAAAGATTATGAGATCGGTTTTCAATCAACTAAGAAATCAAGGCATACTTTCTGTCATATATATTGACGATATTCTACTGATTAATCAGTCATATGAAAATTGTATGAAAGACATTGCAAATACAAAGACTTGTTTAGAGCGGCTCGTTTTTATTATTAACGAGAAAAAAAAAGTACACTAGTTCCAACCCAGCGCTGCGGATTTCTTGGTTTGATTATTGACTCAGTAGAATATAGACTGGAATTACCACAGGAAAAGAAAGAAAAAATTTGCAAAATGCTCAAACCTTTTATGGAAAAGACCACACACAAAATTCGCGAATTAGCAAGTCTCCTCGGTACACTCAACGCCGCAACCCCGGCAGTAGCGTATAGTTTAACGTATTGTAAAAGACTAGAGAGAAAAAAATTCTTAGCCCTGATAGCAAGCGATATTGATTACGAAGGGAAAGTAACAATTAACGAAAGAGTTCGGGAAGATTTAGTGTGATGGAAAACGAATGTTAGCAAGGGCTTTAGTAAGATCAGAACGAAAAAATTCGCCCTAGAGATTAGCTCAGACGCCTCGCTGACGGGTTGGGGTGCCCACAGTGAGAACAGAAGTACGCACGGTTTTTGGGAAAAAAGTCATGAAAAATATAGTATAAACTACCTCGAGCTTCTAGCAGCGAGCTATGCACTGCAATGTTTTGCTTCAAATCTGTCGGACTGTGAAATACTGCTCCGTATCGATAACACGACCGCTGTATCTTATATCAATAGAGCGGGGGGGATACAATTACCCCACCTGAGCGAGCTAGCTATGAACATTTGGGAATGGTGTGAGTCGAGACAAATTTGGGTGTTTGCATCATACATACCGTCGGGAGAAAACGTAAAGGCAGACAGAGCCTCAAGAATTAAAAATATAGACACAGAGTGGGAGATTTCGAATAAATTCTTCTCAAAAATAGAATCAAAATTCGGGCCCTTCTCGATCGATTTGTTTGCATCAAACGCGAACAAAAAATGTGAGAGATTCTGCTCTAGATTCCCACAGCCGAACACAGAAACAGTCGACGCATTTACCATTCCCTGGAGTGACAAAAAAGGACTCTATGCCTTCCCTCCTTTCTCTCTCGTCTTAAAAACCCTACGAAAAATCATCATAGAAAAAGCCGAATGCACCATAATTGTACCACACTGGCCATCTCAAGCGTGGTATCCGCTATTCGTAGAATTACAAGTCTCGGACTCAATAATCCTTCCCCCTAAAATCGGAATGCTGTTATCTCCTTGCAGGAAGAAGACTCATCCTCCAGCTGCGAGGCTGTCGCTGGAGGCAGCGAACATATCCGGAAAGCTTTTCAGAAAAGAGGACTAGATGCCCGGGCTGTGGAGGTTATGATGAGCTCGATAGCTCCTTCAACAATGAAACAATATCAAAGCTCTCTACGGCGATGGAGAGAATTTAGTAAAAATAACGGAGTCGACATGTACCAGGCGGGCAGTATACAAGTAATACAATTTCTTACGAAAAGATATCACGAAGGAGCGGGTTATGGGACACTGTGTTCCGACAGATCGGCGATTGCATTAATTTCATCACACGAAATCGGCAAAAGTGAACTGATCTCTCGTTTTCTCCGAGGAGTTTATAGGAAGAAACCCGCAAAGCCTCGCTACGACACTACATGGGATGTAGCACCAGTCCTCAACTACATCGAGAAAATGCCGGCAATGCAAAATCTTTCGCTCAAGGAAAACACAGAAAAAATCGCAACCTTGCTGGCTTTGGTTACGGCGCATAGGCTACAAACATTAGCCTTAATAAAAACAGAAAATATAGTAATAAGCACAGCGGGAATCACTATTAAGATTCCCGATATCATAAAAACATCAAGGCCAGGCAAAAGTCAACCAGAATTTTTCCTCCCCCTTTTCAAAGACAGGCCGAAACTATGTGCAGCCACCGCGATTATAGAGTATTTGGAGCATACAAGGGACTTGAGAGGAGCGCTCAACAAGAACCTGTTAATCGCCACAAAAAAGCCTCACTACGATGCATCGGCACAGACCATCGGACACTGGATCAAAAATTTACTAAAAAGGGCCGGCGTGAATACAGAACAATTCACAGCCTACAGTACACGACACGCGGCCGTTTCAGCGGCTCTACGTAAGGGCGTGGATGTAGGGACAATCAGAAGAACGGCAGGATGGTCGGAACGCTCGCAAGTTTTCGCGAGATTCTACAATAAGCCAATTCAAACTGAAACAAATCACTTTGTATCGACCATCTTACAAAAATAAAAAATAAGGAATAGCTATCACGACAGCGCTAAATGTCTACAAGTAGAATCATCGAGAACGAGACGCGTAATATAATTAATCGATCAAACGAGCCCACCGAAGGCGGGCGAAGTTCGATCGCAATTATATGAAGCGTCTCGTTCGAAGATGATCCTCCCACCTCACCCCGCAAGAGACACCAAAATTCTCATATACCCCGGATCATCGTCATGAGAGCTATACCTTAAAAACTTTTTTATTTCATCTCTAAAACATATAAGGGTAGTCAGGGGTGACCACACACACACACAAAAAAAAAAAAAAAACTCTGAAAACTGTGAAATTTGCCGCAACTGACGTTACTACAAGTAAAATCATCTTCGAACGAGACGCTTCATATAATTGCGATCGAACTTCGCCCGCCTTCGGTGGGCTCGTTTGATCGATTAATAATAGTCAATCTCCAGACTCTAACAGAAGCTCTTCGATTCCAAATATAAGTAGTGTATATATGCCGGTTCTGGACCATCACCCCCCCTAGCTCCCCCCTAGCTCCCCCCTAGCTCCCCCGGCTCACGCCCCCCCCCCCCCCCCCGGCCATTTTCGGTGGCTGTTTTCATAGGATTCGACGCGCACACACACACACACACACACACACACACACACACAATAATTCCTGTCGAGACTTGTTTGGCGCCGGAAAGCCGCACATAAATCGGATAGGGTAAAAACCCGCTAGATCTATTGAAAAAATTCCAGGAAATGACCCCTGAAGGAAGGTTCAAAATGACGTTTTGAATGCTTTTAACAATTTTTTTATTCAACATCAATTATATTTAGTTTTCTTATTCTATTCTCAATTATCTTATTCTAAATTTTAACGAGTAAAATTATACATATTATTTTCAATATCCATATTAATTAAACATATCATTATTCCAAAATTGACTTATACCAATTTTTTAACAGTACCACTGATCGGATTATATTCAACAATGCGATCATGCAAGATCATGCAGTAGGCAGAAGTGTGTGGCGGGAACGTAATGCTACAGTCAAATTCCAATCGAATGTCCACAGGTCCAGTTTTCAATATTGCGTTCTGCTTGAAGCAATCGATGACGATAAGGGGAGCTCGGTTTATAAATTCACGCCTCGATAGCAAAGGCTCAGCTTCTTTGTTATAGTAGCTCATTTGAAACCGAACATACATATCATAGAGAATGGCGGGGGATGTGCAGGCTCGGACTTGTTCGCTATAAAGAGTCGTAAAACCCAAAACTGTGTGTACACATACCATCCGGTGAAGAGCGGGCAAGATAAGATTTTTCTCACACCACACACTGTTCGCCACCCGCTTTTCGTTGACCGATTTTTCCCACCACATGGCCCACGCCGCTTAACGACTCATAAAACTCAAAAACTACATTAGGCGGCGGTGGGCTCGTGGAGAGGGGGAGGGGGTGAAAACCTGTTCCAACACGCTTTTAGGCAAGATGCAGCTGCGGAACTAGGTGACTTCAAACTGGCAGATAAACCGCAAAAATTTAGGGATGGTGGGGGCGGGGACTGCAGACCCCAGCCGTCTTTCGCGTCATTTTTTACATGAATTTCATCATCTCTGCAGAGTCGGGAGGGCAATAAAACCCAAAAATTTAGGGATGGCGGGTCGGATAAAGGGCGGACCCAGTCGTCTCTGACGTCATTTTTCCCTCCGAGATGCGCAGAACGCAGTGCGCACCGCATCTCTGACGTCATTTTACCCTCCGATATGCGCAGAACGCAGTGCGCACAGTTCCCAAATTCTTGCGATCTATCGGCCTATATACATATAAGCTCAACGCATCCGATGCAGACTCGTCAGTCTTACACGATACGTGCAAGTCAAAAAAGTTATACAAAGTTCAGCTTATATCAACGTCAAAGTCATGGCAGTCGAAGCGTATATGGGACTTGCGGAGCAGATGGAGAGAACGTACAATTTGCTGAGAGAGCAACCACCCGGAGAAGAGAATGACGCCGTCATCAATCATTGGGCTGATATTGGAATTGCGAATATCCAAGTTCTGCGCGATATTTCCATGCAACGAGGAACAACCGTTGGTGCGAAAATACGGATCCAACATACGATCGCACTCCTGCAATCTTGGGTGACGAAGATCAAGCAGTTGCAGCAGCGCACAGTGGTGACGGGTGGAAATATCGGTACTCCTGCGGGTGTACAATGAGACGACGTGGATAGCGCTTTTGCCAGCCGAATCAGAACGGGGGTTGTCACAAATCTCCGTCATAAAAATTTGGACGCCTTTCTGGACGATGTGCAGCGCGTCGTCACCGAGAAGTTGGAGCTGATACTGCGCGAGGAGGGAAATGTGAAGGTTAACCTCATATTATCGTGCAAATTTGAAAATGCCAAGCACGAAGAGATCTCCACCGAAGTTAAGAGTTTCAACACCTCCAACGTGGCGATTCTCCTCCCATCAAGCGATATAAATGGTTGGTTTACACGTGCACGGGGTGATCTGCTGTCAAAGGTGGAAGATTTCGAGCAACGCGATTCCGGCTGGAGTATGATTGAGATCCTTAACATCGCTGTAAATATCAATTGCTACCAGCCTCTCGCCGCGGGGGCTTCAACATACGTCGACCTGCCCCAAGACATTCGACATAAAAAGGCTGTGGTGAACGTGAGGAACGAGGACGAAAGATGCCTTCTCTGGTCCGTCACAGCAGCCCTCCACCCGGTCAACACCCACACCGATAGGACTAGCCGTTATCATCGATATATTTCCGAGTTGGACTGTACAGGTATCAATTTCCCTGCTACTCTACATGATGTGAAAAAGCTTGAGAGATTGAATAATTTGCGCATCAATGTATATGGTATAGAATCTCAAACTTTTTCGCATCATGCAAAATCAAATAAAAGCGTCATCGTGCCAATTTATTTGAGTAAAAATTTGCATAGCGTAAACATTGACACGATTCATCTTCTAATGGTTGAGAGTAATCCGGAAGACGATATGACTGGTGAGTTTGCACCGAGATTCCACTTTGCTTGGATTAAAGATCTTTCCCGATTGGTGAGCAAACAATTGTCCATTCATGAACACAAAACGTTTTTATGTGACAGATGTTTGTGCCACTTTAGCGCGAAACATGTCTACGACAATCACCGACAAGATTGTATTACGCTAAATAAAGTACGCATGGAATTTCCCAAGTGTAAAGATTTAATATTTTCCAATTTTCAAAACAAAGGCACCGTTCCGTTTGTCGTATACGCCGATCTCGAATGTATATTAATCCCTGAACCTGTGAATGAATTTGAAACTCGTAAGACTTGTGAAATTCAAAAGCATATCCCGCACAGTGTAGCGTACTATGTACATTGCGCGTACGATGAGACTTTATCAGGGTTCCACGGTAAACGCGGTGTCGATTGCATAGATTGGTTTATGCAACAGCTTAAAGATTTATCAATTCAAGTAGAGTCACGCATCAAAAACATAATTCCGATGAAGTCTCTTACCCAAGTGCAACGCGATCGTCACATGCGCGCAAAGAATTGTTATATTTGTGAAAAACCGTTTACCCCTGAGGAAAAAAAGTGTTACGATCACTGTCACTTCACGGGTAAATATCGTGGTCCTGCTCATAATCGGTGTAATTTGAATTTCAGAGAGTCGCACACAATTCCAATAGTTTTCCACAATTTGTCCGGTTACGATTCTCACTTTTTAATAAAATCCCTCGCGTCAACTTTTCCCGGTAAAATTACACTGCTACCCATAAATAAGGAAAAATATATATCCTTCACGAAACGCGTCGATGGAACAATGATGCACTTGAGATTCATCGATTCGTTCCGATTTATGGCTGGCAGCATCGATAAACTTTCCACATATTTGACCGATACCGATAAACGCATAACACGTAAATTTTATAATAACCCGACTCAGTTCAGTTTGATGACCCGCAAAGGCGTTTTTCCCTATGAATACGTCGATTGTTGGGGGAAACTCGATGAACCGCGATTACCTGCAAAGAAGCATTTCTACTCGCACCTCTGCGATGCAAATATTTCAGACACCGATTACGAGCACGCGAAAACTGTTTGGAGGGAATTCCATTTAGAGTCATTGGGAGGCTATTCAGATTTATATTTAAAGACCGATGTTCTTTTGCTTGCCGATATTTTCGAAAATTTCCGCGCTAGCTGCTTCAAAACATACGATTTAGATCCGTTGCACTACTACACTGCACCGGGACTTGCTTTTGACGCGATGCTCAAGCATACTAATGTAAATTTGCAACTTTTAGACAACCCTGAAATGGTGTTATTTATTGAAAGAGCCATTCGAGGCGGCGTAGCGCAATGTTCTAATCGACACGCTCGGGCCAATAATAGATTCATGGGAACAGATTTTGATTCAAACAAAGCGGAATCGTATCTCATGTATTTTGACGTGAATAACCTGTACGGTGCAGCTATGAGCGTGCATTTACCAATCGGTTCGTTCGAGTGGGAGTATCAGCAGATCGATATAACGAACCATCCGGACGATTCGCCGATCGGTTACTTTCTGGAGGTAGATTTGGACTACCCTGTAGAACTCCACGAGGATCACAAAGACTTACCTCTTTGTCCCGAACATTTTACTCCCCCAGGTAGTAAAAATGCCAAACTCGCGACCACCCTTCACCCCAAAACAAAGTATATATTGCACTATAGAAATTTGAAACAGTGTTTGAGTTTAGGATTGAAATTAACGAAAGTGCATAGAATTTTGAAGTTTGCGCAATCTCCATGGCTCGAGCCTTACATCACGCTCAATACAGACATGCGTAAGCAATCTAGGAATGAATTTGAGAAAAACTTTTACAAACTCATGAATAACGCTGTGTTCGGCAAGACTATGGAGAATGTGCGAAATCATAAAGATGTTAAATTGGTTACAAAATGGGAGGGAAAAGGTGGTGCGAGAACGCTTATTGCCCGAGCAAACTTTCACAGCTGCACCGTATTTGACACTGATATGGTTATCATTGAAATGAATCGTGTCAAAGTTCACTTCGCCAAACCTATTTACGTCGGCGTATCAATTCTAGATCTGTCAAAAATCTTTCTCTACGATTTCCACTATACTTATGTTAAAACCAACTTTTCGAATAAACAGGCTAAATTGATGTATACCGACACAGACAGCCTTATTTATCAATTCAATGTGCCTAATATCTACGATATCATCAAACGTGATGTAGATACAATGTTTGACACCTCTGACTATCCGCCCGACAATGTGTATGGTATTCCCCTTAAAAACAAAAAACAACTAGGGCTAATGAAGGATGAAAATAATGGTAAAATTATGACAGAGTTTGTGGGACTGCGAGCAAAGCTGTACACATTTACTACGATGGGTGAGGATGGGGAAAAATATGACAGTGGCGTAAAAGTGAGTAAGCGTGCCAAGGGTGTAAGAAATTCATCGATAAATAGCATCACGTTTGATGATTATAAGCGCTGTCTGACGGCTTACCGAGAGTTGACTCTTCCACAGTGTTTAATACGCAGCAAAAAACACGAAGTAAGCACGATCGTACAAAAAAAATTGGCTCTGAGTTGGCAGGATGACAAGCGGCAATTGATACCTGGACAGACCGACACCGTACCTTGGGGGTTTGTCCCAGCCCCCCAATAGCTATAGGATAAACTGTAGACATAGAATTGATGTAAATATTTGATGTTTGACGCCTCGAACGATCCACCATCGGGCGGAAACGTTTCATAATCAATACGATATTTAATGGATTTGAAGTTTCAAAATGCGAATTCATATACTCAACAATTCTTTACTTATTTATTATTGATATATCAAGCAATTATTCATATTTATTCGTTTACCACGAGAAAAGTTTTCAGAAAATGAAAAAAAATTTTCAGGAAACGAAAAAAACTTTTCAGAAAACGAAAAAAAGTTTTCAGAAAATGAAAAAAAGTTTTCAGAAAACTTTTTTCCTATTTGATTAACACGTAAAAAAAGTTCTCAGAAAATGAAAAAAAGTTTTCAGAAAATGAAAAAAAGTTTTCAGGAAACGAAAAAAACTTTTCAGAAAATGAAAAAAAGTTTTCAGAAAACGAAAAAAAGTTTTCAGAAAATGAAAAAAAGTTTTCCAAAAAATAAAATGTGTAATAATCGTATGGCAAAATTGCATATTATCATTATTATTATCACTATTATTATTATTATTATTATTATTATTATTATTATTATTTTCGTAGTACAGAGTATGGCACATGTGCGCACAAAGGAGATAAAATGTGGAAATATTTTTATACCTCCACCATCGCCTGCCGTGATCAAAGGCCTTCAAATGATAATAATAATGATGATGATCATAATAATAATGATAATCTATAATTTTTTGATACGATTAATGCTCATTTTATTTTTTGATGAACTTTTTTTCATTTTCTGAAATTTTTCTTCGTTTTTTGGAAACTTTTTTTCATTTTCTGAAAACTTTTTTTAGTTTTCTGGAAACTTTTTTCCATTTTCTGAAAATTTTTCTCGTGGTAAACGAATAAATATGAATAAATGTTCAATATATTATTAATAAATAAATAAATAATTGATGAATACATGAATTTACACGGTATTCGAATTTTGAAACTTCGATCTGCTCAATATCGTATTGCCGGCGAAACGTCTCTGCTTCATGAACTATCGCCATGGGTGTCAAACGCATATATTTACAACGGTTCTATGCCCTCAGTTCCAGCCTACGGCTAGTTTATTGCGGGGTTGCAGCACACCCTCCAAGTTCTGGTTCCTGTTTGCCCAGGTATCGGTTGCATATTACCGTCTTGTCAACTCATGATCAATTTTTCAGTACATTGGAGCTAACCTCGCATTTTTTTACTACGTATTAAGCACTGTGGGGTTGATCAACTCTTGGTAAGCCCCTCAGACGGTTCTTATAATCATTAAACGTGATGTTATTTATCGTTGCAGTTTTCGGATCCTTGACAGGCTTACCCACTTTAACACCGTTGTCACATTTTTGTTTCATCCTCATCCGTGGTGGGGGAAAAGATGCGGCTGCTGCTATGAAATCTGTACTAACCCAGAGCCGTATACCTGCACATCTATACGTTGATCAATGCAAAGAATTTCACAACAGCAAATTGAAAGCCCTCATGATGCAGCACAGTATCAACATGTATTTGACACTCAGCAACATAAAGGCGTCGATATGCGAACGTTTTTAGTCGAACATTGAAAAAATAAAATGTGGATGTGGTTTACTCTCCTAGGATTTCACAAGTGGATTAATATTTTGGATGATTTAATGAAGTCCTACAACAACACCAAACATCGCACGATTCGAATAAAACTTACAGGATGTTAGCACGGAGAATGAAAAACAGCTGTATCGTAGCGTGTACAAGCCTCGGCAAATCAAACGAAGTGATCGAGCGCGGAAATTCAGTGTAGGCGATCGAGTTCGAATCAGCAAGTACAAGAATGTATTCGAAAAAGGCTATACACCCAATTGGACGACAGAAATATTCACCGTGAGTGAGGTGAAAAATACCAATCCACCCACCTACAAACTTACCGATTATCAAGATCATCCCATCGAGGGGGGCTTCTACGAGGAAGAGCTCACCAAAGTGAAATATCCCGACGGCTACCTTGTGGAGAAAGTGTTACGCAAATGGGGGAATCTGTTCTATGTGAAGTGGTTGGGTTTTGATAATTGGCACAATAGTTGGATAAATAAAACAGACATGTAACATAATTTGTATGTATTTTCCGAATTACAATAAAAGATTTTGAATATAAAAATATTTCCACATTTTATCTCCTTTGTGCGCACATGTGCCATACTCTGTACTACGAAAATAATAATAATAATAATAATAATAATAATAATAATAATAATAGTGATAATAATAATGATAATATGCAATTTTGCCATACGATTATTACACATTTTATTTTTTGGAAAACTTTTTTTCATTTTCTGAAAACTTTTTTTCGTTTTCTGAAAACTTTTTTTCATTTTCTGAAAAGTTTTTTTCGTTTCCTGAAAACTTTTTTTCATTTTCTGAAAACTTTTTTTCATTTTCTGAAAACTTTTTTTCGTTTTCTGAAAAGTTTTTTTCGTTTCCTGAAAATTTTTTTTCATTTTCTGAAAACTTTTCTCGTGGTAAACGAATAAATATGAATAATTGCTTGATATATCAATAATAAATAAGTAAAGAATTGTTGAGTATATGAATTCGCATTTTGAAACTTCAAATCCATTAAATATCGTATTGATTATGAAACGTTTCCGCCCGATGGTGGATCGTTCGAGGCGTCAAACATCAAATATTTACATCAATTCTATGTCTACAGTTTATCCTATAGCTATTGGGGGGCTGGGACAAACCCCCAAGGTACGGTGTCGGTCTGTCCAGGTATCAATTGCCGCTTGTCATCCTGCCAACTCAGAGCCAATTTTTTTTGTACGATCGTGCTTACTTCGTGTTTTTTGCTGCGTATTAAACACTGTGGAAGAGTCAACTCTCGGTAAGCCGTCAGACAGCGCTTATAATCATCAAACGTGATGCTATTTATCGATGAATTTCTTACACCCTTGGCACGCTTACTCACTTTTACGCCACTGTCATATTTTTCCCCATCCTCACCCATCGTAGTAAATGTGTACAGCTTTGCTCGCAGTCCCACAAACTCTGTCATAATTTTACCATTATTTTCATCCTTCATTAGCCCTAGTTGTTTTTTGTTTTTAAGGGGAATACCATACACATTGTCGGGCGGATAGTCAGAGGTGTCAAACATTGTATCTACATCACGTTTGATGATATCGTAGATATTAGGCACATTGAATTGATAAATAAGGCTGTCTGTGTCGGTATACATCAATTTAGCCTGTTTATTCGAAAAGTTGGTTTTAACATAAGTATAGTGGAAATCGTAGAGAAAGATTTTTGACAGATCTAGAATTGATACGCCGACGTAAATAGGTTTGGCGAAGTGAACTTTGACACGATTCATTTCAATGATAACCATATCAGTGTCAAATACGGTGCAGCTGTGAAAGTTTGCTCGGGCAATAAGCGTTCTCGCACCACCTTTTCCCTCCCATTTTGTAACCAATTTAACATCTTTATGATTTCGCACATTCTCCATAGTCTTGCCGAACACAGCGTTATTCATGAGTTTGTAAAAGTTTTTCTCAAATTCATTCCTAGATTGCTTACGCATGTCTGTATTGAGCGTGATGTAAGGCTCGAGCCATGGAGATTGCGCAAACTTCAAAATTCTATGCACTTTCGTTAATTTCAATCCTAAACTCAAACACTGTTTCAAATTTCTATAGTGCAATATATACTTTGTTTTGGGGTGAAGGGTGGTCGCGAGTTTGGCATTTTTACTACCTGGGGGAGTAAAATGTTCGGGACAAAGAGGTAAGTCTTTGTGATCCTCGTGGAGTTCTACAGGGTAGTCCAAATCTACCTCCAGAAAGTAACCGATCGGCGAATCGTCCGGATGGTTCGTTATATCGATCTGCTGATACTCCCACTCGAACGAACCGATTGGTAAATGCACGCTCATAGCTGCACCGTACAGGTTATTCACGTCAAAATACATGAGATACGATTCCGCTTTGTTTGAATCAAAATCTGTTCCCATGAATCTATTATTGGCCCGAGCGTGTCGATTAGAACATTGCGCTACGCCGCCTCGAATGGCTCTTTCAATAAATAACACCATTTCAGGGTTGTCTAAAAGTTGCAAATTTACATTAGTATGCTTGAGCATCGCGTCAAAAGCAAGTCCCGGTGCAGTGTAGTAGTGCAACGGATCTAAATCGTATGTTTTGAAGCAGCTAGCGCGGAAATTTTCGAAAATATCGGCAAGCAAAAGAACATCGGTCTTTAAATATAAATCTGAATAGCCTCCCAATGACTCTAAATGGAATTCCCTCCAAACAGTTTTCGCGTGCTCGTAATCGGTGTCTGAAATATTTGCATCGCAGAGGTGCGAGTAGAAATGCTTCTTTGCAGGTAATCGCGGTTCATCGAGTTTCCCCCAACAATCGACGTATTCATAGGGAAAAACGCCTTTGCGGGTCATCAAACTGAACTGAGTCGGGTTATTATAAAATTTACGTGTTATGCGTTTATCGGTATCGGTCAAATATGTGGAAAGTTTATCGATGCTGCCAGCCATAAATCGGAACGAATCGATGAATCTCAAGTGCATCATTGTTCCATCGACGCGTTTCGTGAAGGATATATATTTTTCCTTATTTATGGGTAGCAGTGTAATTTTACCGGGAAAAGTTGACGCGAGGGATTTTATTAAAAAGTGAGAATCGTAACCGGACAAATTGTGGAAAACTATTGGAATTGTGTGCGACTCTCTGAAATTCAAATTACACCGATTATGAGCAGGACCACGATATTTACCCGTGAAGTGACAGTGATCGTAACACTTTTTTTCCTCAGGGGTAAACGGTTTTTCACAAATATAACAATTCTTTGCGCGCATGTGACGATCGCGTTGCACTTGGGTAAGAGACTTCATCGGAATTATGTTTTTGATGCGTGACTCTACTTGAATTGATAAATCTTTAAGCTGTTGCATAAACCAATCTATGCAATCGACACCGCGTTTACCGTGGAACCCTGATAAAGTCTCATCGTACGCGCAATGTACATAGTACGCTACACTGTGCGGGATATGCTTTTGAATTTCACAAGTCTTACGAGTTTCAAATTCATTCACAGGTTCAGGGATTAATATACATTCGAGATCGGCGTATACGACAAACGGAACGGTGCCTTTGTTTTGAAAATTGGAAAATATTAAATCTTTACACTTGGGAAATTCCATGCGTACTTTATTTAGCGTAATACAATCTTGTCGGTGATTGTCGTAGACATGTTTCGCGCTAAAGTGGCACAAACATCTGTCACATAAAAACGTTTTGTGTTCATGAATGGACAATTGTTTGCTCACCAATCGGGAAAGATCTTTAATCCAAGCAAAGTGGAATCTCGGTGCAAACTCACCAGTCATATCGTCTTCCGGATTACTCTCAACCATTAGAAGATGAATCGTGTCAATGTTTACGCTATGCAAATTTTTACTCAAATAAATTGGCACGATGACGCTTTTATTTGATTTTGCATGATGCGAAAAAGTTTGAGATTCTATACCATATACATTGATGCGCAAATTATTCAATCTCTCAAGCTTTTTCACATCATGTAGAGTAGCAGGGAAATTGATACCTGTACAGTCCAACTCGGAAATATATCGATGATAACGGCTAGTCCTATCGGTGTGGGTGTTGACCGGGTGGAGGGCTGCTGTGACGGACCAGAGAAGGCATCTTTCGTCCTCGTTCCTCACGTTCACCACAGCCTTTTTATGTCGAATGTCTTGGGGCAGGTCGACGTATGTTGAAGCCCCCGCGGCGAGAGGCTGGTAGCAATTGATATTTACAGCGATGTTAAGGATCTCAATCATACTCCAGCCGGAATCGCGTTGCTCGAAATCTTCCACCTTTGACAGCAGATCACCCCGTGCACGTGTAAACCAACCATTTATATCGCTTGATGGGAGGAGAATCGCCACGTTGGAGGTGTTGAAACTCTTAACTTCGGTGGAGATCTCTTCGTGCTTGGCATTTTCAAATTTGCACGATAATATGAGGTTAACCTTCACATTTCCCTCCTCGCGCAGTATCAGCTCCAACTTCTCGGTGACGACGCGCTGCACATCGTCCAGAAAGGCGTCCAAATTTTTATGACGGAGATTTGTGACAACCCCCGTTCTGATTCGGCTGGCAAAAGCGCTATCCACGTCGTCTCATTGTACACCCGCAGGAGTACCGATATTTCCACCCGTCACCACTGTGCGCTGCTGCAACTGCTTGATCTTCGTCACCCAAGATTGCAGGAGTGCGATCGTATGTTGGATCCGTATTTTCGCACCAACGGTTGTTCCTCGTTGCATGGAAATATCGCGCAGAACTTGGATATTCGCAATTCCAATATCAGCCCAATGATTGATGACGGCGTCATTCTCTTCTCCGGGTGGTTGCTCTCTCAGCAAATTGTACGTTCTCTCCATCTGCTCCGCAAGTCCCATATACGCTTCGACTGCCATGACTTTGACGTTGATATAAGCTGAACTTTGTATAACTTTTTTGACTTGCACGTATCGTGTAAGACTGACGAGTCTGCATCGGATGCGTTGAGCTTATATGTATATAGGCCGATAGATCGCAAGAATTTGGGAACTGTGCGCACTGCGTTCTGCGCATATCGGAGGGTAAAATGACGTCAGAGATGCGGTGCGCACTGCGTTCTGCGCATCTCGGAGGGAAAAATGACGTCAGAGACGACTGGGTCCGCCCTTTATCCGACCCGCCATCCCTAAATTTTTGGGTTTTATTGCCCTCCCGACTCTGCAGAGATGATGAAATTCATGTAAAAAATGACGCGAAAGACGGCTGGGGTCTGCAGTCCCCGCCCCCACCATCCCTAAATTTTTGCGGTTTATCTGCCAGTTTGAAGTCACCTAGTTCCGCAGCTGCATCTTGCCTAAAAGCGTGTTGGAACAGGTTTTCACCCCCTCCCCCTCTCCACGAGCCCACCGCCGCCTAATGTAGTTTTTGAGTTTTATGAGTCGTTAAGCGGCGTGGGCCATGTGGTGGGAAAAATCGGTCAACGAAAAGCGGGTGGCGAACAGTGTGTGGTGTGAGAAAAATCTTATCTTGCCCGCTCTTCACCGGATGGTATGTGTACACACAGTTTTGGGTTTTACGACTCTTTATAGCGAACAAGTCCGAGCCTGCACATCCCCCGCCATTCTCTATGATATGTATGTTCGGTTTCAAATGAGCTACTATAACAAAGAAGCTGAGCCTTTGCTATCGAGGCGTGAATTTATAAACCGAGCTCCCCTTATCGTCATCGATTGCTTCAAGCAGAACGCAATATTGAAAACTGGACCTGTGGACATTCGATTGGAATTTGACTGTAGCATTACGTTCCCGCCACACACTTCTGCCTACTGCATGATCTTGCATGATCGCATTGTTGAATATAATCCGATCAGTGGTACTGTTAAAAAATTGGTATAAGTCAATTTTGGAATAATGATATGTTTAATTAATATGGATATTGAAAATAATATGTATAATTTTACTCGTTAAAATTTAGAATAAGATAATTGAGAATAGAATAAGAAAACTAAATATAATTGATGTTGAATAAAAAAATTGTTAAAAGCATTCAAAACGTCATTTTGAACCTTCCTTCAGGGGTCATTTCCTGGAATTTTTTCAATAGATCTAGCGGGTTTTTACCCTATCCGATTTATGTGCGGCTTTCCGGCGCCAAACAAGTCTCGACAGGAATTATTGTGTGTGTGTGTGTGTGTGTGTGTGTGTGTGTGTGTGTGTGTGCGCGTCGAATCCTATGAAAACAGCCACCGAAAATGGCCGGGGGGGGGGGGGGGGGGGGGCGTGAGCCGGGGGAGCTAGGGGGGAGCTAGGGGGGAGCTAGGGGGGGTGGTGGTCCAGAACCGGCATATATACACTACTAATATATTCGCTTTTTTGCACACATATTCTTTGCTGTAAGATTTCTTTGACACGACGTGTGCTCATTACGCACGGCGAACCCATTAATTCCGTTGGATGCAATTCTTAGATCAGCCTTTATTACGTTATTATATGCATTTTCGAACATGGTTGATGAAAATTAAAATATTTCTTAGCTCGCTATCAAGGATAAGATATTGGCAGGTAAATTGGACATATTAAAGCTTTGGTTGCTTGTGCCACGTAATGTATTCAATCAAGTGCCGTGTTTCCATACAGCATCGAGTTTTTATTCTACGTGATTAAATAAATACTATCCCGCGCCGTGAAAACATGTTTAATTTATATTCTCACATCATTATTCCGCGAATTAATACGATGGATTAAACTCCATGATTACTCTATCGCTATAGCATTCGTAATTGATATTTAACAAAAATGTGCCCGCCAAGTACGTAACGCTTGGATTGATGTTTCGACATTACTACACGAAACAACGAGGAGCGATTTCACAACGTATACCTACTTGCTGAGAGATCGTAGGACTTAAGGTTTTTTCCTGATTTCACGACACAGATTGGCAATATCTAAGTTGTTCTTGAATTTTTATTGTGATTTGGTTTCGATAATTTGGCGGATTTTTTGACATATCAGATGTTTTTGCCCAGATTTCATTACTTTTTGTAAGTATGCAGGAATGACACTGGTGTACCGTAGTAAACAATAGAGTAATTGTAAGGGAACCACACTCTTATACCTGTTCAAATATGTAGCATTCATAGTTGAGAACGTTCAAACTTGTGACCGTCATGAGAATGCAAAATAGTAATACGGCTGATCCAATTTGCGCACGTTTACATAAATAATAATCATATGACGGTAGTCTTTCGAAGTCTTGTGTGGTGCAACGAATCATATTACGCGTCTGTAGGCCGTGTCAAGATGTTCGATATGAACACCCGCATTCGCATGAAGGGTAAGAAAAATGGCAGGCAACCTTACCTAGATGTAGCCGGATTAAGTCCAAGCCTTAATTCGCTGATTCGGTGCCGAAGCGATATAATCCGTAACCACATACGTCTATCTCAATTTTCTGGTAAGTAATGAATACATTGCGAGGTGAAAATTATGAACAAAAATTCTGTTTTTTTACGTTTTATTCAACCGCGTAGCACAACAAGTATAGCTAAAAGGGCATAGCCGGATAAGCAGGTCGAATCGGCCCCCGCTGAATTTTTTGTCGGTACTTCAGGGATCAATTTGGACCCAAATGAAAATAATTCAGTGAAAATTTCAGCTGTTAATCTTAAACGGTTTCCGAGTAATTGAAAAAAAACCTATTTTTTAGTATTTATTTTTTTTTTTAATAGTAAAATTGAAAATTTTTTTTTGCTGATTTTTTTTTAAATACTTACGAGTAAAAGCTGTGAAAAAATTTTTTTTTATGATTTCTAGACTAATAGCCGATTTTTAAACTAAAAAACAAAATTACAATTATTTTTTTTTATGCCTATTTTGAAACATGCAATCACCAAATTTGGACAGAATACGTCTTTTATACCCCTCTGTACTCAGGAATTTTTTCAATTTTTTTGGTTTGGCGCAACGTCATGAAAAAAATTAAAAACCAATTTTTTGTTAATTATTTTATATTTCAACTGCTTAGAAGAATACTTACAACTAATTATAAAATGTATTTATTCATAAAAATATTCATCAAAAACGTAAGTGGTCATCAAAATATTTGTTAATATTTTCGTCAATCTTCATCACTGTCTTCATTAATAACTACACAGCGCCCGGTATTATTGAAAATGCGACTTAATTGCATATTTTACTGACAGGATCATACCAGCTTTCTCAAGCAGTGTCATACTTAGCTGAGATGATGGATGAAGATAATAATATAAGCCTTCAGTACGTAAGATCGGCTGAAAACATTCTTAGATTTCAAGTAAGATCTCGGCATATTAATGCAAAAACATATCGCTGCTTCATTGAGTATCATCGTGGCAAAAATGGAGTTAACGGAATTTCTCGATATTGCTGTGATTGTGCCAACGGTCGGCGTACAGTTGGTTGTTGTTCGCATGTAGCAGCTATTATTTATTACCTATCACATGCTAGATATTTATCGAGAATTGTAAGACCAGCAGAAATTTTAAGTCGCATTTTCAATAATACCGGGCGCTGTGTAGTTATTAATGAAGACAGTGATGAAGATTGACGAAAATATTAACAAATATTTTGATGACCACTTACGTTTTTGATGAATATTTTTATGAATAAATACATTTTATAATTAGTTGTAAGTAGTGTTCTAAGCAGTTGAAATATAAAATAATTAACAAAAAATTGGTTTTTAATTTTTTTCATGATGTTGCACCAAACCAAAAAAATTGAAAAAATTCCTGAGTACAGAGGGGTATAAAAGACGTATTCTGTCCAAATTTGGTGATTGCATGTTTTAAAATAGGCATAAAGAAAAATAATCGTAATTTTGTTTTTTAGTTTAAAAATCGGCTATTAGTCTAGAAATCATAAAAAAAAAAATTTTTCACAGCTTTTACTCGTAAGTATTTAAAAAAAAATCAGCAAAAAAAAATTTTTAATTTCACTATTAAAAAAAAAATAAATACTAAAAAATAGGTTTTTTTTCAATTACTCGGAAACCGTTTAAGATTAATAGCTGAAATTTTCACTGAATTATTTTCATTTGGGTCCAAATTGATCCCTGAAGTACCGACAAAAAATTCAGCGGGGGCCGATTCGACCTGCTTATCCGGCTATGCCCTTTATCAGTCTTAGTGAATGGTCCTATTTTATACAGTCTTCAATTTTTAACACTAATTTATCAATTAATAATACATGCCACAAGCTCAGACCAAAGGTGCAAGATCTTCGATATAATGTATTATTTCGGGAATTCGTGAAAATTTGAGAGTAAAAGATGCAGTAGATGCAATTTCATGTTATGTTTTCGGATACATTTGTTCAAGATATTACCGATGGATTACGGGTCCGTGACGCATTCGAATACATCAATCAAACGGAACGTTAACAACTGTGGGGCTCGATTATTTGTGAATAACGTTCATAAATACTGATTTGTAATCATGTTGCCGGTGAAACATAAATTTCGAGGAAACGCTACGAACATTACGAGAAATTTAATTGCCGTTCTGAGAAAGTAAATAATGTAACTTAGCATTTATGTGGACTGCACTAAGTTTTTGTAGATTAATACCATTGTGATTAAATATTTTTCTTGACACCACAATATTTCTTTTTTCGAATGCCACAGATTTCGAACGCAGATGAAATTCAACTTCATCTATCATGCGTTCCCTTGTTTGGACAAAATAATCTCTTCATATCTATGAAACGTTAAGAGGTGATCCACGATATTACAAGATATACACAGTAATTTTTTCACAATTTTTATATGCGAAACACATGTTATCAGGATAGATGAAAATTTATATCTTAAACTGAAAGTGATTCAAAAGTTCCAGATGGTAGTTATTTGTTCAGCGCAGCATTTTACTGTTTGTCCAGTACCTTATAGAACCATGCACAGGTAAGCAAAAGTATTGTTTTGATCATCACACGAAATTGGTGAGAACACAGAGCTTACATTGTGGGTGATGGAATGCATTGGGTGTGGAGCACGTTTTTGTTGATTATAAGAGTTACATGAGTGAATATGGAATTTATGCTGGTAAAGGTATATTAGTTGTCGGAATGTGTTGCGTGAAGCGCTGAACATTGAAGCATGTAGCGCTGAGTTCATGTAAAGCGAGCAACGTGTTGGGATCGATGCGCGAAATCTTCAGTATAATATAATACGCCATTCACAATATCTTGATGTTAACGTTAGTGTGTTGAAATATTCACCCACTTTTGCTACTAACTTATTTGACCAATTTTACACCAAAGGCTCCGCAGATTACATTTCCGTTTGTTGGAAATTTGGGAGACGCTATTTTATGATATTCTATTAAGTTAAATAATTGTCATTGATGAGTGATGTACGTTAATTTCGACACACAATAGTTTGCACGAAATACTGACTTCTATGCATCGTGTCTTGTTTTAGGATTCACTTCTGAATCTGAGAGTTACTCAAGTCCATTGAGGTGCTGTTATGATTAAATCTAAAATGTTCATACAACTAGATAGGTACATGTCTATTGAGGTTCGGAGAAGGTAGAGGAGCGTGACGATCTGCTCATGTAGTCAATTTGACACCGTCATATATCTGAAACAATTTTAGAGTTTAGAAAAATATAAGAGCATAGATTATTAACAATATAGTCACTTTGCGGTACTTTGTAGTTCAACTCTATCACTTTAAATGAAACTGAGGGTAGCAGCTAAACTTAGCAGTCAAACGTGTTTAACTATTTTGAAATAAAATAATGCAGTTTAGTTTTATCGTCATGATGCTATAAAACAGTTGAAAGTTTTAGTTATTTCACCACATTTTGATTCTCATACTTCTCTGCCTTATTTGAATGAACATTAATGAACATCAAAGAATGAATCTTAAATGCTTATTCATGCTGCTAGCTACAGCCTTATGTACTGCAACAGTCGAAGCAGATAGACGTGCTTGAGAGATATGATTACAAAGACTGCAAGATCCGCACAGAAATTCACAAGTCCTCAGTAGGGCATTTACCATATTTCATGGGGTTTCAACTTTTTCATTCAAACCATCCAGTTGAGTCACATGCTAATATTTGTTGTCTTAAAGCCTGAGCACAGTTTCTGTCACGAACGTATCGGTAAGAACCAAAGAAGTTTCTGTAAAAAACAGAAAGTACAACAATCGCACACAAAACCAAAAACATTCAATTAGTCATGCATTTGTACTACAATTACATGTTTATGAAGTCTATAGTTTGTTTCATATGGTAACAGGTGGTTTATTAGTAGTAGTATTGTTGTCAGTGCATACCGCGTGTTGCTGGAAAGGCAATGGTGCTGATGGATAGGTAGATAAAGTTAATAATTCGCAAGCCAATGAAGACGGTTTGAGACAATGAGTGATGCATAGAGTGCCAATTTCCAAGTAGCTGTCCTTTTGTATTAGGACCTAGTTACACCGCAGCGTAATGTTTGTGAGTTTAACAGATCAACAGTCGAATAAGAATGGGCTGGGTGACTGCGGAACATAAAACAAAGAACAATCAGAGTTTTATTACGTACGTAGCTAACACAAAGGAAGTACTTTTAGCTTATTACATGAGGCTGAAATTAATAATGTTATTATAACAAAACATCAAGGGAAAAAAAGTAGTGTTGCCCAATTGTAGAATGACTTTCCAAGGAGTTGGATTTTTAGAGTGGGAGTATGTTTTGTTTCTCATGGTTTACTAAATATTGTACATTCTCAAAGGTGAAAAGTGACGATTTTTTTCAAACATATATCGTGATTACAGCAACTTTATTAACTTCATTTTCATCTCATTATTGTGTTTGTACATATCATATGAGATTAGGTGATTCCATCAATATGAAAACGTTAAGCGTACCGTTGATTTGAGTATTGACAAATGTATAGTAATATTCTTGGTGAGTAGTTATTGGTGTTGAACAACAGATAAATGAAGTAAATGCTTAGTAGTCTGATGACAATCGGTTTTTTCCAATAAGATATGTTGAATGTTGAGTTTCGCAGAGCTGTCAGTTATCTTCTCTTTGGAATATCGGCTTGTCGAAGTTCAACATTGACAAGTTCCAATGGATTCGAACAGAATAGGAATGGTCCAAATGACTGTGAAATAAACGAGACAACAATTGAAACAAGCAAGGAAAAGGTACAAATGAAGAAACAAACAAGTCATGCATTTAGTAAAGATAAAGAGCTTGAGGCTAGGCTATTTATATTGTAACTTTTTAAGACATTGCAAAATAAATTTGGATCCGCGAGCTTATTTAGTGAGTCAAATTGAAGGCGCAAATAAAATGTTATGGAAAAGACTCAATCGCGACGGAGAATGTTGTATCCGCTTGGGGTGAAATAAATGTCTGGAACATTAGTATTGAACCACGTCTCGGACACCCCCACCACATGATGTAGGTTAGCACTAAAATAGTCCTTCAATTCCTCCGAGTGGCAGATCAACGACTGGGCGTTAACGTGGCAGATTTTAAGGCTCTGCGATAAAGTGTGCACTCCCGTTGCCGCAGTGGCAGCGTTGTCCAACTCGTCCGTAGTCTTTTCCCCCTCGGCCTGCTCCCCTGCACCACGTCAGTTCCTGTTCACGTTTCGTGGAGGCCCAGTAACCTTGGGACCAAGGACCTGGGCATTGCCGCCCTCAGCCCGAAACGATTTCGATGTATGGTCAGGATCTGTCGCAGATCTCATTTTAGGGCGTGGGTTGCTCGAAGAGTTCTGAGCCCGTGGTTGCCGAGTAGTTCCGGTTGATGAGTTGGCATTACAAGCAGGCGCGGTCCGCGGCTCAACGGTGGCACTGCCTGTTGGCTCGCTGTTGGTGTTCTGAATAGCTGATTTGAGAGCAGGAAGGGTGCCCCTGTTCGTGTTATGGTCATGACGCACAATACAATGCCCATTCCCATCAAAAACGATCCTGAGTCCGAACTCGCATTCGGCTTGTCGCTTAGCCACTTCAGAACGAAGTGTCGCATTCTCAGCGGCCTGGGCAATTATTCGATCCGGGTTGACTGATACGTTGTTATAAATCTCAATGCCTCGGAGAGCACTTGCAGACGTGTGGACCTTGATGGCAATATCTCCTGAGGGACACGTGACTTTAGCGAGACAAGGTCTGCCATTAACACTAGGCTTACCGACACGAGTAATACGCAGTTGCCCGAGATTCATGTCGCGAACTATGGTCCTGAAAAGAACACGAATAGCTGCCTCATCGTCCACGGTACTGTCCGCAGCCTCAGGTAGGCCGAAGACCATGACATTTGCAGCACGTCTCTCTCTTTCACGGATCTCGGACGTGACCGTATTGACAACTGCATTCCCAACTTGAGCAGGGCCGGTATTTTCAAGGACCATTTGGGTGGCTTCCTCAGCGCGGTCCAGTCGAGCACTGAGGTTGCCACATTTGGCCTCGATTCCTTCAACACGAGAGATCGTTCCTTGCAGACTGGTTGCAATGTCATCAACTTTTGTTGTAACCCTTTCGATTTTAGACTCAAGTCCACTCTTAACTCCTTGGAGCTCGGCACGTAGACCACGAATCTCCCTACGGAGATCAGCGCTGCTCACTGTGTGAGCCGGGATGACACACTGCGAGTCAGTAGTTGTCCCGGTTTCATGTTCGCTATCCACTCCAGTTTCATCGTCTTCTTCTTCGGATTCCTCGAGGCTCAAACATGAAGTGTCTGCACAATTGGTACAGCAAAATGCTTCGTGGTCTGCAATGACCTCGTTAATAGGCACGCCAGTGATTCTAGAAATTTATTTCGCATGAAAAGTCCTGTTACAAGAACCTGTGCAGGCAAGGTCTGGGGAATAGTACCGACAGCCCTGCACAGAAAGCACGCTTTCGGGTTATTTTTCGACATTATGAAGACCGAGTCAGACGAAAGACGCCCAAAGAGGAGAGTATTTCAGCGCCTGTGGGTAGGCAGCCTTTGCAATGGATTCGCAGAGTCACGAGCACGCGAGAGTCAAAGTAAGCGCCTACCAATAGGCAACCCACTCTGCGCTCCCGCACAGCACGAAGTCGAGGGCGAAGCGAGGGAGGTTGGCGCCTGAGAGTGAGCAGCCCGCCCGACAGCTCTCTCGAGTAGAAAGCGTTCAGGGAATATACACGATAATGTGAGCACACATTTTAGCACACAAAATTACACAGCTTTGCGCTCACCAGTTGAGAATTTTCAAAATAAACACTAAGAGGTTCAAGTTCACTAAACCAATTACACGTACGCTCATACACGTTGCGTATAACACAGAATTTCTCTACCACACATAAGTTCAAGTCCTAAACATACCACTGTCATTGTTCACATAGGCACAGGTTAAGCACATCTTTCAGACATATACGGATGGTAAATAACAAATGATAAATGCGCAGGAGCACCACGTGCACCGACAAACCAATGGCCAGGAGAATAACGAGACACTGAGAAACAAATAATGCACTGTAGAAGTCTCAATCGCTGCACAATCGAGACGACACCTAGGCAACTAGTGCCAGCGCTTTTGGCGATTATTATGCAGCACTCTCTGGGCGAAGATACGCACACTTAAACTCTGGAGAAACTCTTATCAGTAAGGAGCACAGCGGGACACGTCTGATATCTGTGTATATTAGGGTGTTTCAAAAAAAGGCGAATTTTTTTTTTTTCTTATGGTGTCCAAAAATTGATAGTTTACCTAAAAACAAAAATTTTTGCGCCGATATGAGCTCTTAATATCAATAGTAAGGTTTGCGTCTATCCATTTCTTAATTTTCCATTTGAATAACACGAAAAAAAATTTTTTTTATTTTTGAATTTTTATTACTTTGGAACGGTTTATCGTAACAATAATCTGAAAGAAGAGATTTGTCGGAAATTTTACGCTCTACAAAAAACATTTGAAGATCAAAGTTTCTCAGATCAACCGTTTCAAAGATATCAGCGATCAAATATAACACTAATCAAAAATTTCAAATATTTTCCAATAAAACTACCAAAAAATATCATATGCCATATTAATATTATTTTTTATTCAAAATTACTTCAATTCTGTTAACCTGAGACTGTAAACTTCTTTTTGCTAATTAATTCAATACTTAACTCACAAAAAGCACAAATACATAAATATAAAGATTAAAAATATCACATAAATGATTTTTGGGTCTCTTTTATGAGAGATTTATTTTTTTTTTACTAAATACTGAGAAATTTTATTAGACAAATAATTCTTCATAACAAAAAACAATATTAACAACTTGTTATAAAAATTTTTCCACTTGCTAAAATAAAAAAAAAATTTCCCCTATTATTTAAATGGAAAATAAATAAATGGATAGAGGTAAACCTTACTATTGATATTAAGAGCTCATATTGGCGCCAAAATTTTTATTTTCAGGTATACCATCAATTTTTGAACACCATAAGAAACAAAAAAAAATTCGTCTTTTGTTGAAACACCCTAGTGTATGTAATATGGGTGTGTGTGAATGAATAGATGGGGGTCGGAGTACAGCTCGCCGATCTCGCCGCTGTCGTCAGGTGACCCTTCTTCTCTTTGACTGATCGTTTCACTCCACCATAATTGGGTCATCCCCCTGTGGTGAATATCGGTAACAACTTGGTTATACGTTCTCGAAAATCAACGCTAGATGTTGCGTAATGAACTGCCGGTAATTTCATCATTGACACCAACTCGTATGATTATTCAACCGCTCCAACTTACTGTCCAGGCTGCCTATCATTGGGGATTCCTTCGACAGACGCAGTACGTAGAATGCCTCCTGGTCGAAGTTACCGAGTGGAAAGTGACGCCTCATTGTTCGCCTCCACCGGCTTTGTTGTATAGGTAGTGGCCGGCTGCCCATAATATCGAGAAGATCATGCAGTCAAACGGCGGCTTACCGCAACTCTAAACCGTGGGTCATGACTCACATGATTAGTCCTTGCTGATAGAAAGGCTGCGTCGATCCTCACAACGAGGGCTTTATCAATCTGGACGCAGTGGTTTTGGGGTCGGTCCGGCACCAAGACGGTAAGTCGGAGAATGGCAGGCTACGGTTTGCCCTGTACGCCATCTTTACGGCCTCCGCGGCAGCGGGCACCTGTGTTCTCCTTGAGAAGTTGGTCCCTGGGCTGTCGGGAGGACTTTGTATCCCTGTTCATCAGCGGTCGAGGTGATACGAGAGTGTTCCGTAGGAAGAGTAAAAACATAAATATATGTCGCATCGCAGTCGAGGACGAAGTCCGGACGACGCACTCGACCTTTTTATGACGTTTATGGAGGGTCATAAGTCGAACATCGAGTGACCAGATGTCGTCAGGATGTTTAAGAAATACTTAGCCTATTGCGGGTGCGTGGTGCAGGTACCACGAGTGGGTTGTATCGCGTAGAGGCCTAGGTCATAAAGGATAAAGAAGGCCGAAGAGGTCTCAGGCTTTTGGGGAATGCATTCCGGGCACTCTCGCTCGAGTCATCGAGTCGAAAAGATCATACTTTGAAAAAGGCTCTGCGCGATACACTCCGCTAGCACCACCTTCGAGAGATCTCCTTATAACGATTATCCTGCATCTTTTAATCTTTGTATCGAATCATTTAATAAATTCTGTACGCTGTGTCACTGCGGCCGTCAGTGAGATATTTATTGCGTCTTGTTAACACACGTTATTTGTGTGTTTCTGACATCAGAAGTGGGATAAAGAACTTTCAACTCAGAGATTCGACGATAAAGTTCACGTGAAAATTGTGAAAACTCTGAAATACGACTATGACAAAAGACGGCGAAAACAGTGCCAGTGATGTGGTTGAATCTGATGAAAACAATGCCGGTGTGGTAGCAAGGGACAGTGAAAAAAATGTTATTGAGACAGACAGTGTACGATCTCGAAAACGAAAAAGAAAACGATCTCCGTCTACATCCGAATCGGAACTTGAATCTGATGATTCTGCGCGCACAAAAAATAAACGGAGAGAACGTAGGTCAAGGCTGGAGGAAGAGAATCTACGACTGATTGCTTTGCTTACTCGACGAGAACGGGCACCGATGGACCTCGTTAAATTCGATCCAAAAACGACGGACGCCACTGGCTGGGCAAAGATGGTTGATGAATGGATTCGACGTTACAAACCGGACGATTGGGAAGTCGTCCAGCATCCGGCTAAAGCGTTCAAGGACGAAGCAGCTCAGTGGTTCACCGGTATGGACCCTTCTGGAAAACGCTGGACTGAAATTCGCGCTGAATTTATGAGCGCGTATGCAAAGAACAAAAACGCCGCTTCAGAACTCCATTCGATTTGGACCGACGACGCCGAGTTCACGCTCGAGAATTTCATGAAGAGGGGGAGGAAGATCAAAGCGTGGCTCAAGGAACGGAAATCGGTGGACGAGACCGCTACCCAACTGACTGGATTGTCGTACTCGTTCCAGAACGGGTTTGTGCGAAATATTTTCGTACGCGAATTACCTCGCAACCTACAAGAAGCAATGTCGTACCTCGATGGAAGAACGACCGATCACCATCGACCGCGTGCATCCTTCGGAGCCCCTGGTCCATACACTAAGACTCCGACGCCGCGAGATGGGAAGTCGCACCGTTCGGATATCGAGTGCTACAGTTGCGGAAGGAAGGGACATCGTCAGGCCGATTGTAGATCATCCTCGAAGTCACACAGCAGCAAGTCACGGGACGGCAAGGGCGCGTATTTCAAGAAGGCGTTGACCTGTTACAACTGCAAGGAAGAGGGTCACATCTCCACGAACTGTCCAAAGAAGGAAGAGAAAATCGTGAGGCTTTGCAATTTGACCTCTACCAAAAGTACTTTGAAGCTGGCTGACGGTAGGGTGTTGACATTTATTTTCGATTCTGGTTCAGACTGCTCGTTGGTAAGAGAGAGTTTGGTGGAAAGGCTGCCCGGTAGGAGACGGTGCGTCTCAACGCGGTTAAGAGGCCTTGGAAATGGATATGTAGATTGCTGTGAGCAAATCTCTGTTTTGGCCGATTTAAATGGCATAAATGTTGAGATTGATTTGTATGTGGTAGCGGACGAAACCTTGTCCGAAGATATAATTCTGGGTAAAGAATTGTTAGCAGACGGTGTCTCAGTCACGTTGGACGGAACCGTGGTAAAATTTGCAAAAGTAGACAAATTTATCGGCTCGTGTAACTTGGAAATTAGTATCGATGCTGTCGATTGTGATTCAATTAATATGAGAAAAGCACTCGTTGAATTTTTGAGAATGTATGAGGAAAATATGAGTGTTGAGTCCCCCAAGATTCGAGTCACTTCCGGTAGTCTTGAGATTCGATTGAAAGACGAAAACAAACTCGTGCAGAGACGCCCTTACAAGCTAGGCGATGTAGAACGGCAAACTGTGAGAGGTTTGGTGGACAAAATGCTTGGGGCAGGAATTGTTCGAGAAAGTAGAAGCCCGTTTTCTAGTCCAATCATCTTAGTAAAGAAAAAGGATGGATCGGATAGGCTATGCGTGGATTTTCGGGAATTAAACTCAAATACGGTAGCAGACCGTTATCCATTACCGCTGATACAGGACCAATTAGATCGTCTGTGTGGAGCGCATTATTTCTCGTCGTTAGATATGGTAGCGGGCTTCCATCAGATACCCGTAGAGGAGAACTCGATAGAGAAGCTTGCATTTATTACACCTGACGGACATTACGAATACTTGACAATGCCATTTGGGCTGATGAACGCACCATCCGTGTATCAAAGAGCAATTAACAACGCACTAGGAGAATTGAGATACTCGTATGCGATTGTTTATTTGGATGATGTCCTTATACCTGGCAAAACCGAACAAGAAGCTTTTGATAGACTGAAAATTGTAACGACAAAACTGGCTGAGAGTGGGTTCTCGTTTAATTTAAATAAATGTAAATTCTTGAAAACGCAAATTGAATACCTGGGATACACTGTATCGAACGGAGAGCTGAGGCCCAACCTTCGAAAAATCGAAGCACTGGTGCAATCGCCCATCCCCCGAACGCAGACCCAGGTAAGGCAATTGCTAGGATTAGCATCTTATTTTCGTAGGTTTATACCAAGGTTCTCGCAGGTAGCAGCTCCTCTCTATAAACTGACTGCAGGCAGCACCAAGACGATAACGTGGACAGACGAACACACCGACGCTAGAAACAAGCTCATTGAACATTTAACATCAGAACCGTTGCTGCGAATATTCGACCCTAATCTTCCGATCGAACTGCATACTGACGCTAGTGCCCTCGGGTATGGCGCTGTATTACTCCAACGCGTTGACAAAGAAAAACATCCGGTCGCTTATTATAGCAAACGTACCATAGACGCTGAAACCCGTTATCATTCGTATGAACTCGAGACCCTTGCAGTTGTAAATGCAATAAAGCACTTTAGACAGTACCTAGTTGGACGCAAATTTCTAGTTGTAACGGACTGTAACTCACTGAAGGCTGCTAGCCTTAAAAAAGATTTAACGCCACGAGTTTACCGTTGGTGGGCATTTTTACAATCCTTCGACTTTGACATTGAATATCGCGCGGGAGAGAGAATGAAGCACGCCGATTTCTTGTCAAGAAACCCTGTTTCGGAGGGAACCGTAATGAAAGTCAATAAAGTCGACGCGAATAAAATAATAGAACTAGCTGACGACTGGTTAATTGTAGCTCAACAAAAAGACAACGAAATAAAAACCTTATACCGCGAAGTACTTGACGGATCAGAGGCTGCGAAAACTTATACGATAAAGGATAAAATCTTGATGCGAACAATAGAAAGGAAGGGTAGGCAATTCACATTGCCCATAGTACCCAGATTGATGGTATGGTCGCTCATACATCACGTACACGCGAATATTTGCCATCTAGGCTGGGAAAAGACTTTAGACAAACTGTACGAGCTTTATTGGTTTCCTCATATGTCAAAGCAAGTAAAGAAATTTGTAGCTAATTGTATTCTGTGTCAAACTTGCAAATCAGTATCGAGACCATCTCAAGCACAGCTACATCCGATAGAAAAAGACGAGACTCCGTGGCGTACGATTCACATAGACATATCAGGCAAATTATCAGGTCCTTCTGAGAAGAAAGAGTACGTTTTCGTAATTATAGACGGATTTACGAAATTCGTGACACTAAATTGGATAAACCGCTTGGACGCGGAAACAGCAATTAATCAGGTTGAGAAACACTCGTTCACTTTTGGGGTACCGAAACGAATCATTTGTGACCAAGGTTCAGGGTTTACAAATGCGCGATTTAAGAAATTTTGTGAGGAAAAGAATATCGTGTTACACCTAATAGCTTCAGGGACGCCGAGAGCTAACGGTCAGGTTGAGAGGGTCATGTCGACCATGAGGAATATGCTATCGGTAAGCAAGGCCCAGGGAAAGAGATGGCAAAATGAGTTAGGCAGAGTGCAGCTTGCGATAAATTCGACTGTTCACAAAACAATAGGGAAGAGTCCCGCTGAGATTTTATTTGGTACAAAAATAAATGCAATTGGGATTGAACGCGTGAAGCACGGTAGCGTGGAAACCGATAACGATAATTTAAATGAACTTAGGGCAGAGGCTGCAAGTAGCATGACAGCAGAAGCCACGAAGGAGAAAGAGAGGTTCGATAGAAAGAACAAACCGGTTAAGCCATTCAAAATTGGAGATTTTGTAATGGTAAGAAACAATGACAGGATAAAGACGAAGTTGGACGCGAAATATTGCGGTCCCGTAGAAGTCGTTGCGGTGCTTCCGAACGATAGGTATCTGGTTCAAAAAATTGGCTCTGGATTGAGAGGTCGCAGTAGCATTAAGGTATCTCATGATAAACTGATCGCAGCTCCAGGGGTTGAGACGAGTCAGGACAGCTGTGTCGCAGAAAGTGAAGAAGACGACCACAGAATCGTGTAGCGATTCGTGGGTTTTTGTAAAATTGTCGCGGCACCAAAAGTTGTGCTCATGAGCGCAAACATGGGGTTTGCAGAGAGATTGTGCCCACATAGGTCGGGACAATAAGTGGTTGTGCATTTTTGTTGATTCTGTTAGTTTTCGAATTCTGCTGAGAATTCGGAGAGAACATGTGGTTCTGGTTGAGTCGGATTTATGTGTAGAAATCCGAAAGAGAGCAGGGCGCTCTGTGGGTTATCGTTGTTTCAATTCGAGAGTGCGACTTTGGCTTTCGATGCTCGCTGGACTTGATCACCCAGAATCCTTGAACCCAAAGCCTAAAGGTAACTTGAGAATGACTCGACGAGTCACAATAGTTAGAACATGTACGGATACGTAAGGCATGCCTGCAGAGCTATTGTGAATGGAAACAATGGTTAGAACATGTACGGATGCGTACGGCATGCCTGCAGAGCTATTGTGGATGGAAACAATGGTTAGAACATGTACGGATGCGTACGGCATGCCTGCAGAGCTATTGTGGATGGAAACAATAGTTTAAACATGTACGGATGCGTACGGCATGCCTGCAGAGCTATTGTGGATGGAAACAATGGTTAGAACATGTACGGATGCGTACGGCATGCCTGCAGAGCTATTGTAAGTGAAACGATAGTTAGAACATGTATGGATGTGGAAGACATGCCTACAGAGCTATTGTAATTGGACAATGGTTAGAAATTGCACGGATGCGTGGGGCATGCCTGCAGAGCCATTTGTGTCTTGGTAATAGGACCTACAGTGTGACTGTAGAGTATTTAAAAGAAAAATACAGCAAAAGCATAAAGGACACGGACGAACTTGTAGAGTCAGGAAAGCCGAACGTAAACTAATGCTCGATCGTTCGATGCTTGTTTTTGTGTTTCAGAAGTGAACTAAATGGTTGAATACTGGGCACTCGAGACGCGTGCTAGTCAGTATGGCCGTGTCGCATCGCAGTCGAGGACGAAGTCCGGACGACGCACTCGACCTTTTTATGACGTTTATGGAGGGTCATAAGTCGAACATCGAGTGACCAGATGTCGTCAGGATGTTTAAGAAATACTTAGCCTATTGCGGGTGCGTGGTGCAGGTACCACGAGTGGGTTGTATCGCGTAGAGGCCTAGGTCATAAAGGATAAAGAAGGCCAAAGAGGTCTCAGGCTTTTGGGGAATGCATTCCGGGCACTCTCGCTCGAGTCATCGAGTCGAAAAGATCATACTTTGAAAAAGGCTCTGCGTGATACACTCCGCTAGCACCACCTTCGAGAGATCTCCTTATAACGATTATCCTGCATCTTTTAATCTTTGTATCGAATCATTTAATAAATTCTGTACGCTGTGTCACTGCGGCCGTCAGTGAGATATTTATTGCGTCTTGTTAACACACGTTATTTGTGTGTTTCTGACATATACATGCATATCAGCACATATATACACACACATAAACAAATAACATTTGCTAGCTCGCGAGAGTCTTCTTTCAAAAAAGAGGACTCTTGTTGTAGCAACTGAAGTTTCAGTTATCGCGAAACCTTTTTATCATACGCACGGAGTCCCGGAGCAAAAAACATATAAATCCATACAAAATCGAATACACCTTCTTAAAGCAATTGCCTTTGGCAAACGAATTATACGATCGAGCGCTGTCTCTCAACTAAATCATACGATCGAGCTTGTCTCTCACAATATAACGCGACGGGCTGACGAGCCCGTCCGTAGGAGTCGAGCATTTTCTCCTCCTGACTTTCCTCGTGGAGTCGAGCGGTCTCCTCCCAATTCCACACTTTATCATTCACACGTTATTAAATATTCATACCTCTTCGATATTTAATTGATTTCATCTAACCTTTGTTCTTGTGTTGAAATATAAATAAATTTGGGTTTTTTATGCCTTACGGCTTTTTCCCAACTAAATTCCCTGGTTCAAGTTATTTTCACATAGAATAAGTGTCTTCGTAAGTTTCCTCGTTCATGAATAAATATTTTGGTGCCTCCTGTGAGGTATGAATTCAACAAAAACACAAACATAACACAAAACATTATTGAAGTGTGAATGCAAGAGAATTTGTGGCAGTACATCCTGTGAAGATCGGTCAGCATTTCCCATTGGATTATAATTCTGCTTTGTCAACGTTGTGGACTACATCATCACGATACAACAGCCGCCCAGTCTCCACCAGCAGCATTCACCACGGATAACTTCGATCAAAAAAGATAAGTGAACACAATTGGATACTCCTTGTGATAACAAGTTTGAAGATTATCGTTACGCACTTCATACCTCGTTGAAAGAATACGTTCATTTTTTCCTTGTTACATTTTTACCAGTTTCATTTAATTTGATTGTAATATTATATTTTCCTTGATAAAAAATGAGTCGAGACGCGAAAAAAGTTGCCCTTATCGTTCAAAAAGGCAAAGGCCTTAACGAACAATTGAATATATTGACCAACGGGCTCGAACAAGCGGAGATTGATTACGTAAATGCAAAACTTCGCTTAGAAAGAATTACTGTTTTATTACACGCGTATGAAGAACACCATGACGAACTCGCTATTCTCGATGCCGATAACGTACAAATACAAGAGATTGACAGTCTCAGAGACAAATATTACCGGGTCGCGAGCCGAATTCAAACCATGCAAGTAGCTAACGCCGAAAATAATATTACCGCGCCTATCGGAAATTCAACGTTCATAGAGAGACAGAGATTGTTGAAATTACCAGCGGCCGAAATTCCGAAATTCGATGGAAATCACGACAAGTGGCTATCGTTCAAGAATACTTTTAAGTCTATGGTAGATTCGCGTACTGACATAGATAACGTCATAAAGTTCACTTACTTGAGAAACGCGTTACAAGGAGAAGCTCTCAACAAATTATCAATCTACGATCTTAGCGCGGAACATTACGAGAACGCGTGGAAACTTTTGACCGATTCTTATGACCGCAAACGTGTGCTCGTATCCAAGCATCTCGATGCCATATTAAACATTTCGACTATTGACAACGTCACTTCGACTAATTTGTCAAAGTTAATTGACGACATGAGACAACACATGAGCATGTTACAATCTTTGCAAGTAGAGCCAGACGAGAGAGTCATCATCAGAATATTAGAAAGGGCATTGCCAGTGCATATTCATAGAAAATGGGAAGAGTCTTTGAGCCTGGACGAGCTACCGGAATTAAACAAATTTTATCAGTTCATTAATGAGACGATATTTAGACTTCGCACCTTTGAACGAGATGAGTCGCGGCGGGGAGGAAGTATCGCTATAAAACGCGGCGGACATCAAATTTCGAGCGGAAACAAATATCGACGACACGAGTCGGGCGTTCGCGCTTTCATCACGGGTACCTCAGACTCTTGCCCCAAATGCAAAGAATCTCACCCGTTGTTCAAGTGTCCAATTTTCAAAAAATTACCGATCAATCTAAGATGGAACGTAATTAAAACAGCAAGACTTTGCCGCAATTGTCTTCGCGCTCATCCCGGGCGTTGTACCGCCACCCATTGCAAGCGATGTAACGTTTATCACCATACGCTCTTACACGGAGAATCTGCGACGAAATTGGGACAGTTGTCCTACCAGAAAAAAGATCAAGACACGAATAATCCTCAAAAACAAGCATGACTAGCCAACATTGCTTTGAGTACCGCTGCACACACTTTTCAACTACAATTGATAATGAGTGCGATTGTTCGTGTAAGAAACGCGAACGGGACATTTATTCAAGCAAGAGTGTTACTCGATACATGCGCAACAGCACATTTTGTCACAACAAAACTCGCGCGGTCATTAAATTTACCTATACGCAAATGTGCGATATCCATCAGTGCGATCGACGAGATGGAAACAAAATCAAACGGGTGTATTGATATTAGCTTCTGATCGTTGCACAGCGATTATCAAAAATCGTTGAATTTTCTAATGATTCCGAAAATCGCAGAATTCTCACCGAACAAAATTTTCCCGCGAAAACACTTCAACATTCCCCCTGATTTACCACTAGCCGATCCGCAATTCAATATACCCCGTCCAATAGATATGTTGATAGGTTCGGGTGCTACAATATCATTGTTGTCTATCGGTCAGATTAATTTATCCCAAGGAAATTTCGACCTTTACGCCCAAAAGACTTTGCTTGGCTGGGCAATCGTGGGAGGAAATAATTCTCAAGATGCAAAGAATCGTGTGACGTGCAATTATAGCGAGTTAACGTCACAAATGAACAAGTTCTGGGTAATCGAAGAACCTTATACGAAAAACACAAAAGATTCCCAAGAATCGTTGTGTGAGTCACATTATAGGAAAAATACAACGCGCAATACGGCTGGACGATACATAGTGCGCTTGCCATTCCGAGAAGAGAATATCGAACTAGGCAATTCTCGATCTTTAGCTTTGCGTCGTTTTTATTGTCTCGAACGTCGATTCAAAACGGATTCAAATCTTTTTGCGGAATATAGCAAAGTAATGCAAGAGTATATAACTCTTGGGCATATGTCAGTAATAGAAAATGAAATTGAAGAAGGATATTATATGCCTCATCATCCTGTGATTAAAGAATCAAGCTCAACGACAAAACTACGGGTAGTGTATAACGCGTCCGCGAAAACTAAAAGGGGCATTTCTTTAAATGACGCGTTGATGGTCGGCCCCACCATACAGAATAAATTGTTTGAGCATATACTCCGATTTCGCATGTACGAGTACGTGCTCACAGCTGATATCGCAAAGATGTACCGACAAGTTCTCGTTGACGCTCGCGATAGAAAATACCAGCGTATTTTCTGGTACCACGACAATAAAATAAAAGCGTATGAGATGAACACTGTGACGTTTGGTGTTGCGTCCGCACCGTATTTAGCTATTCGGACAATTCAACAGCTCGCGGATGATGAAGGAGCGGCTTTTCTCCTGGCGCAGAAGGTACTAAAACGCGACTTTTACGTCGACGATTTTCTTACGGGAGGGAATTCTATGGAAGAAGTGTTACAAGTACGTGATCAAGTCATCGAGTTGTTGAAACGCGGCGGATTTATTATACGTCAGTGGGCGTCAAATCATACAAACGCTCTCGACAACATTAATGAGAAAATTTTCGTAGTTGATTGCGCGGTGGAGCAAAATACCGTGTTGAGAACGTTGGGAGTAACTTGGAACTCGCAACGTGACACTTTTGTCTACAGTGCAAAGCCTATTGATTTTACAACAAAAATTACGAAACGGATCATTTTATCGGAAATCGCTAAAATTTTCGACCCTCTCGGTTTGTTAGGCCCAATAATCTTAACTGCAAAATCCATCATGCAAAAATGTTGGAACGCGAAAATCGATTGGGACGAATCAGTCACACAGGACTTTTTTACTATTTGGTCCTCTTTCGCGAGCCAAATGAATCTCATACGCGATGTATCCGTAGAACGACGGCTTTTAATCAAAGATCCAACGCGAATTGAGCTTCATGGTTTTTGTGACGCAAGTAAGATAGGCTATGGAGCATGCTTATATATGCATTCTTCGAATCAAAATAACGAAACGATCGTACGACTAGCTTGCGCAAAATCTCGTGTATCTCCCTTAAAGGGAATTGAAGATGGGACTACTATTCCTCGGTTGGAACTTTGCGGCGCTCTAACTCTTTCGCGACTTTTCATTGAAGCTCGGTCGACCTTCGAATTTCATCTCGATAAAATCATTTTTTGGTCAGATTCGACGACCGTATTACAATGGCTTCAAAAATCTCCACAGACCTTGAAAGTTTTCGAAAGAAATCGTGTTTCCGAAATTCAATCTCTTCGAGATCAGGTCGAGTGGAGACACGTGCGGACAAAGGATAACCCAGCGGATGCACTTTCGCGAGGACAACTTCCTGCTGAATTTCTAAAAAACACGACGTGGTTCAAGGGACCATCGTGGCTTTCAAAACCAAAAAATCAATGGCCAGAGAACTTAGAAATTGTGATTTCAAGGTCAAAAGACACCTGTTGCTTAGTCGAATTGCCCAACGAACTGTTCAAACTTTTTTCTTCGTATGAAACAATGTTACATGTGCTAGCATTTTGTCTTTGTGTACGTCGAAACAATACATATGTTCAAAAAAATATCTGCGTGCAAGAAAAAATCGAATTAGAGCGCCGAATTCTGCAAATTATTCAACAAGAACAATTTCAAGACGAAATAAAATACATGAAAAAGACCGGTAGCGCAAAAGGCTCACGACTCTCCTTTCTCAATCCGTTTCTAGACGAGTATGGATTACTTCGTGTAGGTGGACGCTTACGACATGCTGAAGTAACGGACGATTATCGGTGCCCTATTCTGTTGCCCCCTCAGCATCATGTAACCGATTTAATTATCAAAAATATTCACCATGAGAACTTTCACGCCGGAATTCAAGGTACCTTGAGCGCGATACGTCATCGGTTATGGATAACAGACGGGAAAAATCAAGTTCGAAAGATTGTTCGACGATGCGTGCGCTGCATTCGACATAGACCGAGTTTACTCCATGCTCGAATGGAAGATCTTCCGGAGTCGCGTGTCAAGGCTACGGGAGCCTTTACCCATGTAGGGGTCGATTTCTTCGGTCCCATTTACATAAAAGAAAAGAAACTTCGAAATCGCAATCGGGTAAAAGCGTACGGGTGCATTTTCATATGTATGTCAATTAAAGCCATTCATATTGAAATAACGAGTGACTTGACAACAGATGGCTTTTTAGGCGCGTTTAAACGTTTTATCGGACGAAGGGGAATACCTCAACACGTTTATTCCGACAACGGTACAAATTTCGTCTGTGCAAATAACAAATTACGCGAATTGTACGCTCTTTTAAACTCAGAAGATTTCAAGAAGAATCTGAATACATTTGCCATCCGAAAAAATATAATTTGACACTTTTCCCCTCCTATATCTCCTCATTTTGGGGGTATTTGGGAAGCAGCCGTCAAGTCTTTCAAACACCATTTCTACCGAACAATAGGCAACCAATTATTGACTTTTGAAGTATTCAACACCTTGACAATCGAAATAGAGGCCATATTGAATTCCCGACCTATCTGCTCTATTTCTACAGACCCAAACGATCCCCTTGCACTTACGCCGGCTCACTTTTTGATTGGTCGTCCTATGACTATGTTAGTCGAAAATGATTTTTCATCTGTTCCAGAAAATCGTCTCTCGAGTTGGCACTTCATCACGAAGGCTCGCCAAGATTTTTGGAAAAGATGGTATCAAGAATACCTTCATGAATTACAAAAGCGACAAAAATGGCATAAGTCAAAGGGTGAAATCAAAGTCGACACAATTGTCATCATCGTCGACAAGAATATCCCGTGCATGCAGTGGAGACTGGGTATGGTGGTCGAAGTGCACCCAGGAAAAGACGGCATCATTCGAGTAGCTACTATAAAGACAGCAAACGGAACGTACAAAAGAAACATTACGCAGCTTTGTCCGCTCCCAACCGAGAATTAAATATTAAACGTTTCACAAACCTTTACACAAAAATTGACACAATATTCCTCGTTTCCCTCGCAACGGGGGGAGTATGTTCCGTAGGAAGAGTAAAAACATAAATATATATGTATATCAGCACATATATACACACACATAAACAAATAACATTTGCTAGCTCGCGAGAGTCTTCTTTCAAAAAAGAGGACTCTTGTTGTAGCAACTGAAGTTTCAGTTATCGCGAAACCTTTTTATCATACGCACGGAGTCCCGGAGCAAAAAACATATAAATCCATACAAAATCGAATACACCTTCTTAAAGCAATTGCCTTTGGCAAACGAATTATACGATCGAGCGCTGTCTCTCAACTAAATCATACGATCGAGCTTGTCTCTCACAATATAACGCGACGGGCTGACGAGCCCGTCCGTAGGAGTCGAGCATTTTCTCCTCCTGACTTTCCTCGTTGTAACAGTTGAATTTAGCCGCCAAGGCAGAGACTACGTAACTCAGTGATAGGTAGGTCCGTAGGGAGGGGGGCTCTCACCTAAGCGGTGATACGGCGAGAGAATCGATCGAGAAGTGTAAGAGAGACGACGGGTGAGAATCGATCGAGAGTATAAGCGGGAAACGACGGATGAGGGTTGATCGTCAGGAGAGTGCGCTCTAAAGAAAGAATCCTAACGAACGAAGAAAGACAACTGACAAAATGAAGTAAACGCATACGAATTCCGGATCAAGGAAGAACCCCCGATATCTGACGGACGAGGGGATTCAATTCAGCCGGGCACGTACTGAGTGAGCGCAACCGAAGAAATGGGACTGGTATCGGAAGAATCTCCTCAATGACGCTTATGATAAGTTTTTATATATATCCTGACCTGTACGATTTTATTTGTAAGTTTATGAGTATGCCTTTTATGGAACCGTTGTCGTCATAGATGTCCGCCGTCCCCATTTTATTTATACAGTTTATTTATTATTTTCGTTGATATTTATACGCTTCTTTTATTCGGTTCTAATTTATCGATACATGTCATTCGGTCATACCAAACGCCCGGAATTTCGTTTCCAATAAAAACAATAAAAATCAATAAAAGTAATTTGATAACGGCATATTTTCGTTAATTGCGAGGGGCTCCGAAATTGGAATTAATCCTAGTCTAAATAAACCGCGAACCCGAAAAAACCGTTACATCGTGGAGTCGAGCGGTCTCCTCCCAATTCCACACTTTATCATTCACACGTTATTAAATATTCATACCTCTTCGATATTTAATTGATTTCATCTAACCTTTGTTCTTGTGTTGAAATATAAATAAATGTGGGTTTTTTATGCCTTACGGCTTTTTCCCAACTAAATTCCCTGGTTCAAGTTATTTTCACATAGAATAAGTGTCTTCGTAAGTTTCCTCGTTCATGAATAAACAGAGAGGTTCGAATGCTTACTAGCCCTGGTGTTTTAGAAGCACACCAAGGTAGCCAGTGTTGTCTCATTGGACCGTTGGTAGACGAAGTCATCGAGAGCTGGAAACGGTAGTTATCGGTAGCTATTGATCCCTCCGTGGTCGGGATAGTCGTCGTCCGTGTACCTTATTAGCTTGCGCCGGAGCGCGCAATACGGAATTTACAAAGAGAGCACTAGTTCATAGTAGTTATTGCCTATTTTGTATCGAGTTCGGTTGGAGTACCCCGCCAGCGACGCGTTCTCTGGGGATTTCCTTCAGTTTTGTCCTCTTATGACGGGCGACTCCAAAATGTCGCGCTAGAACATCATACATTATCGCTGTAATATTTTTCTTGCCCAGCTCCAAAATTCTTCTCGTCGAGGATGGACTCGCGCTCGAAATATCCGTTTTCGAGTTACGCGTTTACAGATTGTCACATCGTAACAATTTTTACTTGCACCAGTAGTTCCCCAACGAAGAGGCGAAGCGGTGCAAACATTACATCCGTAACCGGTGAATCTCAGGACATGGAATGTGCTCTACGCAAGTGTGTCAACGGAACAAAATTCAACTGGGAAACACTAGCATGTCTCACATACTGCCGGTTACGTGGAAGTACGAATTATGGAAGACGTAGCACGCGAAAACAACTCTTGTTGTCTAGAGATAAAATGGTTGGCAGCTCAGGATACCTGTACGTTGCAGCAATCCGTACATAGAAAATTTCGAAGAGCAAGGCAGCGTTTGCAACATACATAACGTATAAGGAACTGACCTGGTTGACTTGATTTTCATGAAGGCACACAACAACGCTTCTGGCCACCTCTGGTGATCATCGACGTATTGATCGAGTACATGCGGGTGATTCCGCTGAAACGAAGGACAGCCGCAACCGTTAATTAAGGTTTCGAGGAACTGTTATACACTACGCCACGTAAGACCCGACCTACTACAAATGGACAAGGGGAAACAATTTCTCGGGATGCTTTTCAGAAAATACTTTGCCACAATGAAATACGATATCTTGTAACTCATGATCGCGACGTAAAAGCACCATTAGTATTTCCTCGGGGAAGATCAATAAGGAACTCTATTTTTCTTTTTGTAGAAGCGCTGTTTCGACAGAGCCCTGCCTGTCATCCTCCAGTGGTTTACCAAGGTGCAGCGCCTCAACGTGGATATGGAATCGACAGTTTCTTTGGAGGCCTGTTGCGCCAAATAGTACCTTTGCTGCCTAGTGGTGCCCGTGCGGTTGGAAGAGAGGTACTACGTGCAGGGATAAATTTCATGACAAACGTAAGGAACGACATGTTGTGAATGAATCGCCGATTCAGACACAATTTGAAAAGAGCTGCTAAAGATAATATTGATAAAGTCATGGAGGGGTCCGGCTATAAAAAGCGATCCAGAGGGTCTACGCGTTAGTCGAACATCGCCTGCGTGAACAGACTTTTCGGTGTACGCCGAGGAGCGGTACTGCGCTAAAAATTAGTCGGAGAGGGTTGGAAAAGGGAATATCGGCAAAGATATCCAAGCGTGTCGAAACTACCAAGGAAACTTAAAGTAAAAATGCTGTGGAAAACAAGCCCTCACAGATATATTTGAACCACAGTCAATTCACGCACCGCTCACCTACAACGTTAACATCAACAGTGGCCTTCATGCACGGGCACCGGGTAGAGTGTATGAAATTTGAACTGAAACCCGAATCATCTGCAAAGGATGATTCCCCGATTGAATTTGTCGTGCCTGGAAACGGAGATCAGTACATCGACTTAGCACACATTATGTTTAGTGTACAGGTGAAGCCATAGCCGATGACTGTACCCCCCCCCCCTCCCCCCTCCCCCCCCCTTCCAAACAGGTGGAGGCAAGCGACCCACCCCGCACTTGATATATTTTTCAATTGAAAACTAGTCTCACCAGCCAACAACTCTGTCGCCTATCGAGCATACTGAGAGAATATCTTGAAAGTTAACGCCGACTCAGCACCACTCACGTTCTCCGTCTGTTTTTTGCAGGCTGGCCATCCCATATTTAATTTCAAACTGCGAAAGGTCGTAAAATGATTGCATCGACGACGACGACGATTCTGTTTTCGTTTTATGTATGGGGCATTCCCTGTCAAATCGTCTATGAATAACAATTTGAGTTTTTGATTCAGAGACTCTACTGAATTACGCATCGCACGCCAAGAAATACCATCTTCCATCGGCACTGTGTTACGACAGCGAGGAAGGAGTATCAGATGTATACGACGCGAACGTCGTCAGTGTGGTCCAAGGATTCATCAAGCGCAAACGGATTATGAGCACTGTACGTACCGTTCATCTCATAGGACATCTGCACTGTGACGTATTTAATCAAGACAAATATGTTTTCAAAGGTATGAAATTGCGCCGTCGGCTTCGAAAATCGAGAAACAGTTTCCATCATGGAAGCTGAAAATCGCCATGAGCTATGCATCCTGGGAACTTCGCTACTCGTTCGCCGGGTGAAGATCAGCCCCGGAATCTTGTTGGCGCATGCGTGGTCACTAGCCAAAGGTACAGCAAAATATCACGTGAACAGAGTCAAGGTGAAATTCTTTACCATTCACATAGAAGTACAAGCAGAAACGCTGGACAATTTTATATTTGGACAACCATAGAATCAAATGATAATCAAATTTATCAGCAATAAAGCCATTAACGGAGACAGATATTGCAATCCGTTTAATTTTCAAAACTGCTCTTTGAATTGCCTGTCGCTCTACGACGACGGAGTCCTGACTTGGCAAACACGATCGCTACGTGGATGCCTGTCATACCCTTTTCTCCAGTACGGGGATTCACGTTCTTAGCGAAGGAAACTATATCAATCGACAAAAGTTCGCTAGACTAAATTGTCTGATGGCTTTTAACCTTACCCCCGATCCTTCAACCAACTGTCCATCTCACTTGTCGCTCATTTAGCATAGAACTGTAAGGGTCGAGTGCGTTTTGATGATACCTGCAAAGAAACTGTGGTGCCTGATATACGCTGAATTCGATAATTTTATTGAAGTGGTTGCTGCACGTCAGGTCATTACAGATTTTTCGGGCTGAGAAAGAGGTACCCCCCTCCCATCTCGGCCGTTGCCATAATACAACTAAATTCTGCAAGAAGGAAGGCACCGACCACACCACTCCAACATCTTCAAGTGAAGCAATACTTTGGTTAGAGATATCGTATACACGAAAAATCAACGCGGAGATTGTAACCTGCGACTGTATATATGTATACGAGTACCGGTCAACGCCCACATAACCGTGATGCTGTGTCAGTCAGTATTCAAATTACGCTGCGGCAGTTTCGCTCTCCCGACTCTTGGTTAACTCAACTACGATCGTTCAAGCTCAAGTATGGATTACATTAGAGATTTTTAAGGGTTCCGAGACGTCTACGGTAAATTCATGCCAAAAGAAGTTGCAATCGTCACCATTCATCACTGTTATTCGGCACTTTGACTAGTTGAACCACCATATCCGTTCGCAGATCTATCGCTCAAAGAATGTAAACTATTGCGTTACGTGTTACCGTCATAAGATCAAGTCATTCAAAGGTCACATCACGTTGCTACAACTAACCGTTAATCTAGGAGAAATGGTACGTAATGCGCATCAAATCATTGCCCATGGACGCCAGAAATCGAAATATATCAAAAAGGTTACCGCGCGTTGAGTATTCAACTTGGAGGGCCTTGAATTCCCAGCATTCGACAAGCTGGAACAAACATTGAAATGGTGCTTTTTCTACGGTGTTAAGAAGGAGAAATGTTTCGCGTGTGCGGTGAACAATGCACGCAAACTGAGAAATGGATCATCAATAACGGCATTCCAACCAACTGCTAATATACAGACGCATCGTTAGCCAATAAGCCCAATAACATCGGAAAGGAGAGTTTTTATAGTGATCAGCCTCCTCAGCTTCTAAAAAGAAATTCCTCGCAACAAGCAGTAAGACCAAAACCAGCCGCTTTACTAGAAATTTCTCCTGATTCGCCTGCGCCTATGTCAGACGGCAAAGTTACGGTTCCCCACTACGATGCATACCCCCTCACAATCTTATGCGAGTGGTATGATTATTTATGATAGCTAAGACGAAGAAAAAGAACAAAAAGAGGCGTAAAGTTGACAGTTTACAGATATGGTACGAGATGCAGACGATTCCGAACGGTAAGATCAGGGTTTTTGTAGCAGATCAGATATCTCTTATTTGGATACCCCCAACAACTTTTGTATCGAACGCTGATGATCACAAACGCCTCGGTAGTCTCTGGATGGTTTTTTTTTGTCAGTTCCTCGGGACACGGTGGATACTTCAATAGCTCCAGATCGCCACCATTCGTCCCTCATCATAAGCGGACCTTACAACGAAATTTTAGACAATATTTCTGTACGCAGAAACAAATTAGGCACATGTTGGATATAAGCACCACCTGCCACAGCACCTTACAGCACGAAAAAATTAATTCCAAATGATCTTGATTTATCCTGTGAGTCAAGAGATACTTCATTTGGGCATCGTCTGGTTTAATGTAAAGATCGAATATGTTCATCAATTTCAATATGGCTGTATCAAAACCTATGAAGCCAACCTTTTAAGGAGTAGTGTCCACAGGTTGTCCCACCGCATCTTTTAAATTTCATAGGTACGTCAATTTGTCATTAATGCGTGAACGCCACAAATTTTCGTTAGCATTCTTTAAGGGTTCGTCAAAACCCTTTACAAGAGGATTTCTTGAATCGAGGAAATCCAAAATAATATTTACTGAATAATATCTACTGAACGTAAAAACTCGACAGTCGCCTCAAAGCTCAAAAGCATCTGCAACATTCTGACTAATAATTTTCACCGTTGATATAACCCTCATTTTTTGTTTGAAATACCTGATATGCATCAAACGTAACTTACAATTAGTCTCTGCTCGTAATCTTATGGTACTTTAGCAAGTTCGGTGATAAATCTCCACTTAATTTTTTTGCCAAGGCCGTCGGTAAGAATGTGACAATCACCCTAACAATTCCCGATCAACTTCAGCATATGGCGAGGGTCCAACTATACATACACAAGGTCTTCAGTTATTGTGTGATGGAAAAAAAATGTAGGTCTGGTATGAAAAGTCAGCCACTAATAACTTACAGTAGCAAAACGTTCAATAGACCCATCGAATGTCAATGAAACTATTTCAACACCGCCTTTATGCAATTGGATGAGCATTGGTGAGTAGGTTTACAGAGATCTCAGCAGTTATTCCACTAATTGAAGAATATCCTATTGGAATCTTTCACTTGTTATCAAAAGAGACTGCTATCAATACTAAAGTGTCTTTGGCTTTGCATATTTGGTCATCTTGCACAAGCTCTGTACTAAAATCGATGTGAGCTTGTACGTTACCATCTCTAGACCGCTGTATTCCTTTATTTATGACAATCTTACATAACATCAAATCACAGAGAAGTCTTTGACCTTTAGATTTTTCGAATACAACTTTTTCTTTTGAACAGTTCAAACTTCCTTTGGTGCAGCCTGATTCTGAAAACGAGCACCAGAATTAAAGTCACGCATCCGAGCTTCCGAAAGGGAACATTGTGGCGCATCGCGATTGAGATATTGCAGGCTTTTGTTTTTTATTTATTTTTTTCAAGTACACCGGCACCAGGCTAGCGGTCAACTACGAAGTCAAGGATAGTTCGGAGTGGTGGAATAGCTACAATCTCATGGAAAGGATGTCGAGGCTGCAGAAGAGGAGGAGCCAACGAAGATTCCTGCAACGCGGGAATCCAAGACGGACGCGATTCCCGCCGGCAGACGGCGCACCGCAGCCTGCCCCGCTCACCCAGCCGACACTGGACCAACGTATCTGCGAGAGACCACTCAGCGACGAAGGAGCACCATCCCGCTCAACCCCGGGACACCATAGAGCTGTACGGAAGACGACATCGGGATCTAGCTTCAAGTTCTTCGCCGCGAAGCGACGACAGGTGCGCGCCAAGTTGCGAAATTTCCGAAATCGATGACGAATCGATTATTACGTATTCTTGGGGGTATGACGTCACGAAGGGAGAAGCGTAGCGAGATCAGCGTTGCGGCTGTGATGGAGCTGGAACATTTCTAATGAAATGTAACAGTTTATATCCTCTCGTAGGAACATGCCGGGGATCATTTAGATGAGTACAAAATTTATCATGCAGCGTAGTCCGCCTTATGCGCTTGGCTTTCTTATCGGCAGCAGTGCTCAAATTACGCGATTATGCACTTCATATGCACTGTCGCCGAGCCCGGCGAGAGGCCATGTGAGCAGTCTCAATGCTGCTTCCAGGCGTAACGCACGTCTAATTTAATATAATATAACGTTAACGCTTCCTCTTACCATTTGTTGTTATCAATTATCATTCAATTCTCTGTTTGAATAAACATATAAATACATATATAATCGTTGCGCAATATTTGCATGACACGGCCGATCGTCAATTCTGAGATCACTCTAGTTCTGGCGATCGCAAGAAGCAGGCGATAATTTTTCGAAGTCGAGGCTATTGAGTTCGGGGTTTGAGCAGTGCTTGAGTAGTGTGGTTGCGCGTACGATGGCAGCTAGACACGGGGGGGGGGAGGGGGGGGGGGGGAGGGGGGGGGGAGGAGAATTCGTGGCGTGGATATGGAGTGGCAAGCGTTGTTAATCTTCTCGCGAAAGAATTCCGAGAGGCCCAATATTGATATGTGGATAACGTCTAAGAACGTTACAGTATCATCAAATGAATATATATTGTGTAAAAATTGATGTTTCCATTTATTAACGACGTTAACGTTATCCAGAATGTGTTCACTTTTCTTGGGTGTTCGGATGCCACTTTTTGTAATGCAGCTCAATCGTCCAACTCATCAATTTCGACAAAGATAATCTGAATAGATGAACCATTGAAATTGGGTAAGCGGAACCATGTCATTAAATGAGGTTTAAATCATTAAGGCACACTTAGTGTTATTAATGTCATCATTATTACCTTCTTCCTTTTTTTACGATGCGCTTTAAATTGCGTTGAAATACTATCCTTTTCGAGGCTCAAGTGACCATTGGATTTCACATAGAATGATTTCTTCAAGTGCTCGGAACATAACAGACGATCCTCTATTTTAGTCGATACATATAAACTGACTGTTCCAACTGTGAGAGTCAGATAGTACGGTGACAAGCCGAACGCGGCGTTCGAGACGACGATAATGTGGGGGATGGCATTCACGATAACGCCGGAAAGGACTGGATGATAAGGCGCCGTAAGATTAACAGAGTGTCAAGGACTCATGGTTTGTCTTTCTCTTTGCCCGTTCATACAATATAAAGTGAAAAATACATCTACGAAAACGAACATTACGAAATAGACTTCGACGACGACAAACAGAACAAGAGTTGGATGGACGTAAAGAACGAAAGGTGGCCGGATACTTGAGAAATTGGAATATACTCATACAGCACGCAATGAAATGGAAGAAAACCAAGTCGTTTTTCACGTGAAAATTTTGTATGTGGGGAGTGAATTTTAAAATATTGCGAGTGAATGGATAGATGAATAAATAATTTTTCAATGATTTCTATTTACTATTGTTACGTTCTTAGACGTTACGGAAATAAATATGGATCTGTGAATTTGATTATCAAGCCAAAATCAAAGGTGTAAATGAAATGTCGTGAAAAAGCTTTGATTGTAAGATATGTGTTTCTTGTTTTAAGTCTGAAACAAGACTGTTTTTACAATAATGTTGGTTGACGCAGCAACCTTATTCTTTTGAAAGACATAAGAGGTTTATAAACGTCTTTCATCTATGATGACTACTAGATCATTGAAAAGAGGGCAAAACGGGTGATTTCACCCTTTGTAACACTATTTTATTTATGAACCTATGATTTATTTATCCCCGTTTTATTTACACATCTTTGATTTATTTATTACCGTTTTATTTGTACACCTTGTGACGTTGCACCTAGAGTGCAAGTCACAACAAACCCCAAACCCGCGGGGAAGAGCCGAACGGGTGAATCCCGGCCCGTCGGGAAACACCCGAAGCTAACCGAAGCCCACCGACGCTCGGCTGAACCGAGTGTAACATCCGACCGGAACGTCCGTATGTTTTATCGACTATTATTACTGCATGTTACTTTTATCAACTAACCAAACTCGAAGTACGAGAATCTTGTAACCATAAGAAATTAAAACAACTGTCTAACTATTTGGAATATCCCTAGATGGAAATAACTATGAAATTCACTAGCCAAGGCTTAAAAACCATGTTACGAGATCTTCGTACTACAGAGAACTATAATATTATTATACGTTATTATACATCACTATCATATTAACACCATAATTAACTAACACGATTATACCCAATTATTATATAGCACTCGACAATGCCATTTGTGCATTGTGAGCTGAGAGCTATACTATAAGCAACATACGCTTTACTATATAGCCTGGAGTATAAAAGACCGTAAAACCATAGATAAATGCATGACCAACGTAATGTAAAGATAGCACTGCTGCAATACCCATAAAACCAGAGACTGCAAAACCATCAAAACCGTGAATACTAATTACCCAGCATGAACTATACCTTCTTCCGTAACGCCGTAATGTAGGCAACACGCGCAACGTTTTGAAGGCAATGCAGATCTCCAATGTGGAGCCATACAGAGCTTTACCTAGAGAATACATTAGGAAACTTACCGACGAAACGAAAACGTTCTAGAAGCTCCCAAACCGATTTATATCAATATAAGAATTAACAATTACAATTATATACAAAAAGCACACATGTAAACCCGCTCTAAAGCCATGAATTATCAAATTACTAAATACTCTAAATCTGTTAAGATAGTTATAACACAAACAGCTAAGGATATTCGCAGCAGCGCGATTCTAATACTGTTAAGCAAATAGCAAACTATGTTCATAAACAATTGCTATTGTACTCCAGGTTAACAACGACAGTAGTCGACTATAATACATATGTAATCTTATATAGATACAGCTATAAAACTAACAAACGACGGGTAACCAATATGACTTATGGACTTTGTAACGAGCAAGATAGTAAAAGCCTTAAGAAGTAAACAGGAAGAAGTTAAGTGACTGAGGGGGGCCAAAAGGGGGGCTGGCGCCTCAGCGAAGAAGCTCACGCAGGTTGGAGAATTACGGAGCAAAGTCCACGCACCTACACCACCGCACCAAGCAGCGTTATACCATACGTAAAAAGCTACAATATAGTAATAGCTAATGGACTAAGATAACAGGCGTGCATGCGCGAGGATGTCGTGCCCTAATTAGTTCCTAGAAAAAGAGGGGAGGTGCGCGAAGGTGACCAAAAAATCTAAAGAGGGGGATCGTTCTGCGCAACGATCGACCCCTATAAAAACGGCGACCGATCACTCGATCGTCCTCTTGGTTTCTACCTCCAGATTCGTCATCTAGTTCCGGTACAGTCTCGCGGTAAAATCCTTTAGCCTTTTGCATTTAAACTTTAATACAACGTTACTCTGCCCAAAAGTCCAGCGAGCTTCAGCTCCATTGTGTCATATTAAGTTTAAGATCTTACACTGTGTAACTCCGTTTTTGTGACTTTTAAATATCGAACTTATAAAATAAACCAAAGTTAATCAAAGTATCCAAATATATTAGAGTTAGTTATTCCGCTAAAACCTCTCACCAATCTACGCTGCAAGTCATCACACCCAGAATATTCTCAAAAAGGTAAGCCAAATTAAATCTTTCATCCAACAATTTCTCCTTCTTCGGTTCGTTCGATTAGAGCGACAGAATGCCCGTTGTCCGGTGTATTTCAATACTTAATCGGTAATTGGTGACCCAAACTACTGATGTGAGTCTAGCTGTAGCTACGTGTGAATGTTTCCGGTGTCTAACATCTGGAGATTTCCACTAGGTACCGTTCCGACGTCACACGAGCGCCAGCCAGCAGTACGACCACGTCTCGCCATCAGGATTGACGCTACCCAATACGACCCGAGCTCCAAAGAGAAAGAGAGAGAGAGAGAGAGAGAGAGAGAGAGAAAGAGAGAGAGAGAGAGAGAGAGAGAGAGAGAGAAAGAGAGAGAGAGAGAGAACGAAGAACACGAACAGACCAGCAGACGCCCCCCCCCCCCCTCAACACCGCCACCCAGACACACCGACGACACCAGGTTAGCCTGCAATCTACAGCTGATCTGCACCTCCTCCCATTCCCCCCCCCCCCCCCCCCCCCCCCAATACCGACCCTTCCTACCTCACACTCCCCGTCGCCTTACACCACCCCCGCCCCGCGATACCGACCCTTCCTCCCTTACACTCCCCGTCGCCCTACACACCCCCCCCCCCCCCTCGCGCGCGTACCATTAAGTTAGAATTAAGTGACGCTAAGGGCTGAGGCGTGATCAGCCACCGTTAATGTCTACAACCCCTTTGTAACGATCTTTTGTAGTTTTAAGCCGACCCCCTCCCCCCGATCGCAATACGTGTACACTCCTCACAAATACAAACACAAAGTTTTACCTATTCAATCAGTCTCGACTTTCTCGCCCCGTCTCTAATTGTTCCCCCCCCTTCCACATAATTAGTGCGGACTCAAAACCCGTCACAACCTTCGATTTATTTATTCGTCATCTCAATCATGAGAGTAAATGGATGGGTGAACGAGTGTTCATTGTTTTAGATAATTTATTTGTACATCCATAATTTATTTATCTATTCGGTACGAACGAAAGTGTCGCATAGTTGAACGTGCTTATGACTTGTATTCACATCGACGATTGGCTATTGAAAATATAAAATCGTAATCCCATCCACAGTAACTAGAGATTGTGACAAAATAAAAAAAAAACAAATCGTCACATTAAAGAAAATCGTCACATTGGCGCCCAGCGTTTAAAAGGCACGACATTTCACGACTCTGTAATTAGTTTATAAGTATAGTATACAGCATTCATGGTGGGTAAAACTATTCATTCGCTAATTCAAACTAGGTCAAAAAGTACGACGGATCGAGGTGAAAAACAACAAAAATTGCAATGTGCAATTCCCAAGACGTCGAAAAATTCAAAACCTGGTCGTGATAACGGTCAAATGATAGAGGAGGAACGGAAACGATTATAGGAGGAAAAGAAGGAAATAGACAAACAGCGTGCAGAGCTGGAGAGAGTTTTGCGGGTCGAACAGGATTATGATGATTTGACAGCAGAAATGAAAAGATTACGGATTGAAAATGACGAACAAACACGTTTAGTTGATCGAACTCGAGCTCAGCAAACAACTCAACAACAAGGTGACGTGGAGGGTAGAGTCGTTAGTTGGTTGATAAATCGTTTACAATCTTTCAATATTGACATTAAGATACCTAAATTTTCTGGTGAAGATATTACAAATCGGCGTGACTTTTGGAATGACTTGGAAAAGTATTTTGCAGTAAAAAATGTGCTCAAAGAACAAGAAATATGGGTTGTACATTGTACTTTAGAGGGTGGAGCGAAGGTTTGAATTGATGGTCGAAGAGGTAGAATTGATAATCATAATGATTTTGAAGTAGCATTTATTCACGAGTTTTATTCAATTGCAATTCAAATTGGAGAGAAAAAGTGATGGTCGAGGCGTGGATTTAAACAAATTGATGGTATTTTGCAAAATTGTTATTTGAAACAAGTGAAAGAGGCACAATATTTTCACCCGAAAATGTCTGAATATAAAATTAATTAAAGTATTATACAACAAATGCCATGTCGTGTTGAAGAATCAATGATTGCAACAGATTTTTCAGAAACAGACTCAGTTGAAACTGCTTCATCTCAATTACATGTGATACAAGAAGAAAGAGACAATGATCAAAGAAAAAGAAACTTTGCTAATTGTTCACGACAACTCGTGAATAACGACTAACTCCGGCCCTGGCTCACGCGAGTAGCATAGCAAGGCCGGTTCTACTCACAAATTCCCGTTACCGACACTTACCGACATTCTCCCCAGACTAAAACCCTTTTCCGCGATGACGTCACAGTCTGCCGTACCGACTTGAGGTCAAACACGTGCCACCTTACCGACAGTTATACCGGTCAACATTGAAAATCGCACTGCCATACCGATAATTCTCATTGGTCAAAGGTCAAAATCTTGCTGTTTTACCAACCAAAGGTCGAAGTCTCTATGAAGTGCTCGCCTGCCAACGGTAGGGGGCGCAGCGGGAGGCGTAAACTGTTTTACTGACCTGGATGTCGGTTACCCGTCCCGCATTCTTTTCCCACGATAGAACTGTTGATGTGTAACATCAACCAGTTCGAATTTTTTTACCACGGTAGGACTGCTGATGTGTAACGTCAACCACCCCATATTTTTTTCCCACGGTAGGACTGCTGATGTGTAACGTCAACGACCCCACATTCCTTTCACACGTTATCAACCACGCGACATTCCAGAATAATGGTTCTGAGAATTGTTTTTTATCCACTAGGATATCGCCAATGGCGACATTCCATAATTAATGGTTATAAGAATTGTTTTTCATCCACTCGAATATCACTGATTTGTAACATCAACCACCTCACATTCCTTTCCCACGTTATCAACCACGCGACATTCCAAAATCAATGGTTCTGAGAATTGGTTTTCACTTGCTCGGATGCCGGTTTCATATCAACCACGTGAGATTCTTTACCCAACCAAATTTCAAATTATGTGGTGGGTAAACGTTACATAAGTCAAAAGTGAAAATTTCATCACCAGTCTGAGGCTGTTCCTCTTGCAAATGAGAAGTGCTCTAGAACAACAACGTGAATTGAAGAAACGACTAGAACTGCTCATCGAGAATATTGGAGCAGTAAAACATCTGCTGAAAATCAGATCTGACCTCAATCAACTCACAAGAGATTTTGAGCACATACAACTCGACAGTAACGATCATGGACTTTTCAAAATTGAACGAAGTCGCTCGCCTGGAGACACTTCTGCTCTTGAAAAAGCTTTCGGATCTCGAAGTATACTTCGAATACCGAGTCAGCACCGTTCGTCGGGTTGCACCGAAATTTGGTGATGAAATCGTTCTGGGTTTGGAGGACCCTCTCACGATATTTCTACCGAACCGACTGACCAAGGCCCTCCAAGAAGATGAAGATTTGTTGCCGAAGATGACGACAGCAAGTACGGAGATACGGTTCATCTACGCTATCTTGGCGGACCGTACGGTCAACTTGAACACTGACCGTACGGTCAACAGTGATAGGTAGGTCCGTAGGGAGGGGGGCTCTCACCTAAGCGGTGATACGGCGAGAGAATCGATCGAGAAGTGTAAGAGAGACGACGGGTGAGAATCGATCGAGAGTATAAGCGGGAAACGACGGATGAGGGTTGATCGTCAGGAGAGTGCGCTCTAAAGAAAGAATCCTAACGAACGAAGAAAGACAACTGACAAAATGAAGTAAACGCATACGAATTCCGGATCAAGGAAGAACCCCCGATATCTGACGGACGAGGGGATTCAATTCAGCCGGGCACGTACTGAGTGAGCGCAACCGAAGAAATGGGACTGGTATCGGAAGAATCTCCTCAATGACGCTTATGATAAGTTTTTATATATATCCTGACCTGTACGATTTTATTTGTAAGTTTATGAGTATGCCTTTTATGGAACCGTTGTCGTCATAGATGTCCGCCGTCCCCATTTTATTTATACAGTTTATTTATTATTTTCGTTGATATTTATACGCTTCTTTTATTCGGTTCTAATTTATCGATACATGTCATTCGGTCATACCAAACGCCCGGAATTTCGTTTCCAATAAAAACAATAAAAATCAATAAAAGTAATTTGATAACGGCATATTTTCGTTAATTGCGAGGGGCTCCGAAATTGGAATTAATCCTAGTCTAAATAAACCGCGAACCCGAAAAAACCGTTACATCGTGGAGTCGAGCGGTCTCCTCCCAATTCCACACTTTATCATTCACACGTTATTAAATATTCATACCTCTTCGATATTTAATTGATTTCATCTAACCTTTGTTCTTGTGTTGAAATATAAATAAATGTGGGTTTTTTATGCCTTACGGCTTTTTCCCAACTAAATTCCCTGGTTCAAGTTATTTTCACATAGAATAAGTGTCTTCGTAAGTTTCCTCGTTCATGAATAAACAGAGAGGTTCGAATGCTTACTAGCCCTGGTGTTTTAGAAGCACACCAAGGTAGCCAGTGTTGTCTCATTGGACCGTTGGTAGACGAAGTCATCGAGAGCTGGAAACGGTAGTTATCGGTAGCTATTGATCCCTCCGTGGTCGGGATAGTCGTCGTCCGTGTACCTTATTAGCTTGCGCCGGAGCGCGCAATACGGAATTTACAAAGAGAGCACTAGTTCATAGTAGTTATTGCCTATTTTGTATCGAGTTCGGTTGGAGTACCCCGCCAGCGACGCGTTCTCTGGGGATTTCCTTCAGTTTTGTCCTCTTATGACGGGCGACTCCAAAATGTCGCGCTAGAACATCATACATTATCGCTGTAATATTTTTCTTGCCCAGCTCCAAAATTCTTCTCGTCGAGGATGGACTCGCGCTCGAAATATCCGTTTTCGAGTTACGCGTTTACAGATTGTCACATCGTAACAATTTTTACTTGCACCAGTAGTTCCCCAACGAAGAGGCGAAGCGGTGCAAACATTACATCCGTAACCGGTGAATCTCAGGACATGGAATGTGCTCTACGCAAGTGTGTCAACGGAACAAAATTCAACTGGGAAACACTAGCATGTCTCACATACTGCCGGTTACGTGGAAGTACGAATTATGGAAGACGTAGCACGCGAAAACAACTCTTGTTGTCTAGAGATAAAATGGTTGGCAGCTCAGGATACCTGTACGTTGCAGCAATCCGTACATAGAAAATTTCGAAGAGCAAGGCAGCGTTTGCAACATACATAACGTATAAGGAACTGACCTGGTTGACTTGATTTTCATGAAGGCACACAACAACGCTTCTGGCCACCTCTGGTGATCATCGACGTATTGATCGAGTACATGCGGGTGATTCCGCTGAAACGAAGGACAGCCGCAACCGTTAATTAAGGTTTCGAGGAACTGTTATACACTACGCCACGTAAGACCCGACCTACTACAAATGGACAAGGGGAAACAATTTCTCGGGATGCTTTTCAGAAAATACTTTGCCACAATGAAATACGATATCTTGTAACTCATGATCGCGACGTAAAAGCACCATTAGTATTTCCTCGGGGAAGATCAATAAGGAACTCTATTTTTCTTTTTGTAGAAGCGCTGTTTCGACAGAGCCCTGCCTGTCATCCTCCAGTGGTTTACCAAGGTGCAGCGCCTCAACGTGGACATGGAATCGACAGTTTCTTTGGAGGCCTGTTGCGCCAAATAGTACCTTTGCTGCCTAGTGGTGCCCGTGCGGTTGGAAGAGAGGTACTACGTGCAGGGATAAATTTCATGACAAACGTAAGGAACGACATGTTGTGAATGAATCGCCGATTCAGACACAATTTGAAAAGAGCTGCTAAAGATAATATTGATAAAGTCATGGAGGGGTCCGGCTATAAAAAGCGATCCAGAGGGTCTACGCGTTAGTCGAACATCGCCTGCGTGAACAGACTTTTCGGTGTACGCCGAGGAGCGGTACTGCGCTAAAAATTAGTCGGAGAGGGTTGGAAAAGGGAATATCGGCAAAGATATCCAAGCGTGTCGAAACTACCAAGGAAACTTAAAGTAAAAATGCTGTGGAAAACAAGCCCTCACAGATATATTTGAACCACAGTCAATTCACGCACCGCTCACCTACAACGTTAACATCAACAGTGGCCTTCATGCACGGGCACCGGGTAGAGTGTATGAAATTTGAACTGAAACCCGAATCATCTGCAAAGGATGATTCCCCGATTGAATTTGTCGTGCCTGGAAACGGAGATCAGTACATCGACTTAGCACACATTATGTTTAGTGTACAGGTGAAGCCATAGCCGATGACTGTACCCCCCCCCCTCCCCCCTCCCCCCCCCTTCCAAACAGGTGGAGGCAAGCGACCCACCCCGCACTTGATATATTTTTCAATTGAAAACTAGTCTCACCAGCCAACAACTCTGTCGCCTATCGAGCATACTGAGAGAATATCTTGAAAGTTAACGCCGACTCAGCACCACTCACGTTCTCCGTCTGTTTTTTGCAGGCTGGCCATCCCATATTTAATTTCAAACTGCGAAAGGTCGTAAAATGATTGCATCGACGACGACGACGATTCTGTTTTCGTTTTATGTATGGGGCATTCCCTGTCAAATCGTCTATGAATAACAATTTGAGTTTTTGATTCAGAGACTCTACTGAATTACGCATCGCACGCCAAGAAATACCATCTTCCATCGGCACTGTGTTACGACAGCGAGGAAGGAGTATCAGATGTATACGACGCGAACGTCGTCAGTGTGGTCCAAGGATTCATCAAGCGCAAACGGATTATGAGCACTGTACGTACCGTTCATCTCATAGGACATCTGCACTGTGACGTATTTAATCAAGACAAATATGTTTTCAAAGGTATGAAATTGCGCCGTCGGCTTCGAAAATCGAGAAACAGTTTCCATCATGGAAGCTGAAAATCGCCATGAGCTATGCATCCTGGGAACTTCGCTACTCGTTCGCCGGGTGAAGATCAGCCCCGGAATCTTGTTGGCGCATGCGTGGTCACTAGCCAAAGGTACAGCAAAATATCACGTGAACAGAGTCAAGGTGAAATTCTTTACCATTCACATAGAAGTACAAGCAGAAACGCTGGACAATTTTATATTTGGACAACCATAGAATCAAATGATAATCAAATTTATCAGCAATAAAGCCATTAACGGAGACAGATATTGCAATCCGTTTAATTTTCAAAACTGCTCTTTGAATTGCCTGTCGCTCTACGACGACGGAGTCCTGACTTGGCAAACACGATCGCTACGTGGATGCCTGTCATACCCTTTTCTCCAGTACGGGGATTCACGTTCTTAGCGAAGGAAACTATATCAATCGACAAAAGTTCGCTAGACTAAATTGTCTGATGGCTTTTAACCTTACCCCCGATCCTTCAACCAACTGTCCATCTCACTTGTCGCTCATTTAGCATAGAACTGTAAGGGTCGAGTGCGTTTTGATGATACCTGCAAAGAAACTGTGGTGCCTGATATACGCTGAATTCGATAATTTTATTGAAGTGGTTGCTGCACGTCAGGTCATTACAGATTTTTCGGGCTGAGAAAGAGGTACCCCCCTCCCATCTCGGCCGTTGCCATAATACAACTAAATTCTGCAAGAAGGAAGGCACCGACCACACCACTCCAACATCTTCAAGTGAAGCAATACTTTGGTTAGAGATATCGTATACACGAAAAATCAACGCGGAGATTGTAACCTGCGACTGTATATATGTATACGAGTACCGGTCAACGCCCACATAACCGTGATGCTGTGTCAGTCAGTATTCAAATTACGCTGCGGCAGTTTCGCTCTCCCGACTCTTGGTTAACTCAACTACGATCGTTCAAGCTCAAGTATGGATTACATTAGAGATTTTTAAGGGTTCCGAGACGTCTACGGTAAATTCATGCCAAAAGAAGTTGCAATCGTCACCATTCATCACTGTTATTCGGCACTTTGACTAGTTGAACCACCATATCCGTTCGCAGATCTATCGCTCAAAGAATGTAAACTATTGCGTTACGTGTTACCGTCATAAGATCAAGTCATTCAAAGGTCACATCACGTTGCTACAACTAACCGTTAATCTAGGAGAAATGGTACGTAATGCGCATCAAATCATTGCCCATGGACGCCAGAAATCGAAATATATCAAAAAGGTTACCGCGCGTTGAGTATTCAACTTGGAGGGCCTTGAATTCCCAGCATTCGACAAGCTGGAACAAACATTGAAATGGTGCTTTTTCTACGGTGTTAAGAAGGAGAAATGTTTCGCGTGTGCGGTGAACAATGCACGCAAACTGAGAAATGGATCATCAATAACGGCATTCCAACCAACTGCTAATATACAGACGCATCGTTAGCCAATAAGCCCAATAACATCGGAAAGGAGAGTTTTTATAGTGATCAGCCTCCTCAGCTTCTAAAAAGAAATTCCTCGCAACAAGCAGTAAGACCAAAACCAGCCGCTTTACTAGAAATTTCTCCTGATTCGCCTGCGCCTATGTCAGACGGCAAAGTTACGGTTCCCCACTACGATGCATACCCCCTCACAATCTTATGCGAGTGGTATGATTATTTATGATAGCTAAGACGAAGAAAAAGAACAAAAAGAGGCGTAAAGTTGACAGTTTACAGATATGGTACGAGATGCAGACGATTCCGAACGGTAAGATCAGGGTTTTTGTAGCAGATCAGATATCTCTTATTTGGATACCCCCAACAACTTTTGTATCGAACGCTGATGATCACAAACGCCTCGGTAGTCTCTGGATGGTTTTTTTTTGTCAGTTCCTCGGGACACGGTGGATACTTCAATAGCTCCAGATCGCCACCATTCGTCCCTCATCATAAGCGGACCTTACAACGAAATTTTAGACAATATTTCTGTACGCAGAAACAAATTAGGCACATGTTGGATATAAGCACCACCTGCCACAGCACCTTACAGCACGAAAAAATTAATTCCAAATGATCTTGATTTATCCTGTGAGTCAAGAGATACTTCATTTGGGCATCGTCTGGTTTAATGTAAAGATCGAATATGTTCATCAATTTCAATATGGCTGTATCAAAACCTATGAAGCCAACCTTTTAAGGAGTAGTGTCCACAGGTTGTCCCACCGCATCTTTTAAATTTCATAGGTACGTCAATTTGTCATTAATGCGTGAACGCCACAAATTTTCGTTAGCATTCTTTAAGGGTTCGTCAAAACCCTTTACAAGAGGATTTCTTGAATCGAGGAAATCCAAAATAATATTTACTGAATAATATCTACTGAACGTAAAAACTCGACAGTCGCCTCAAAGCTCAAAAGCATCTGCAACATTCTGACTAATAATTTTCACCGTTGATATAACCCTCATTTTTTGTTTGAAATACCTGATATGCATCAAACGTAACTTACAATTAGTCTCTGCTCGTAATCTTATGGTACTTTAGCAAGTTCGGTGATAAATCTCCACTTAATTTTTTTGCCAAGGCCGTCGGTAAGAATGTGACAATCACCCTAACAATTCCCGATCAACTTCAGCATATGGCGAGGGTCCAACTATACATACACAAGGTCTTCAGTTATTGTGTGATGGAAAAAAAATGTAGGTCTGGTATGAAAAGTCAGCCACTAATAACTTACAGTAGCAAAACGTTCAATAGACCCATCGAATGTCAATGAAACTATTTCAACACCGCCTTTATGCAATTGGATGAGCATTGGTGAGTAGGTTTACAGAGATCTCAGCAGTTATTCCACTAATTGAAGAATATCCTATTGGAATCTTTCACTTGTTATCAAAAGAGACTGCTATCAATACTAAAGTGTCTTTGGCTTTGCATATTTGGTCATCTTGCACAAGCTCTGTACTAAAATCGATGTGAGCTTGTACGTTACCATCTCTAGACCGCTGTATTCCTTTATTTATGACAATCTTACATAACATCAAATCACAGAGAAGTCTTTGACCTTTAGATTTTTCGAATACAACTTTTTCTTTTGAACAGTTCAAACTTCCTTTGGTGCAGCCTGATTCTGAAAACGAGCACCAGAATTAAAGTCACGCATCCGAGCTTCCGAAAGGGAACATTGTGGCGCATCGCGATTGAGATATTGCAGGCTTTTGTTTTTTATTTATTTTTTTCAAGTACACCGGCACCAGGCTAGCGGTCAACTACGAAGTCAAGGATAGTTCGGAGTGGTGGAATAGCTACAATCTCATGGAAAGGATGTCGAGGCTGCAGAAGAGGAGGAGCCAACGAAGATTCCTGCAACGCGGGAATCCAAGACGGACGCGATTCCCGCCGGCAGACGGCGCACCGCAGCCTGCCCCGCTCACCCAGCCGACACTGGACCAACGTATCTGCGAGAGACCACTCAGCGACGAAGGAGCACCATCCCGCTCAACCCCGGGACACCATAGAGCTGTACGGAAGACGACATCGGGATCTAGCTTCAAGTTCTTCGCCGCGAAGCGACGACAGGTGCGCGCCAAGTTGCGAAATTTCCGAAATCGATGACGAATCGATTATTACGTATTCTTGGGGGTATGACGTCACGAAGGGAGAAGCGTAGCGAGATCAGCGTTGCGGCTGTGATGGAGCTGGAACATTTCTAATGAAATGTAACAGTTTATATCCTCTCGTAGGAACATGCCGGGGATCATTTAGATGAGTACAAAATTTATCATGCAGCGTAGTCCGCCTTATGCGCTTGGCTTTCTTATCGGCAGCAGTGCTCAAATTACGCGATTATGCACTTCATATGCACTGTCGCCGAGCCCGGCGAGAGGCCATGTGAGCAGTCTCAATGCTGCTTCCAGGCGTAACGCACGTCTAATTTAATATAATATAACGTTAACGCTTCCTCTTACCATTTGTTGTTATCAATTATCATTCAATTCTCTGTTTGAATAAACATATAAATACATATATAATCGTTGCGCAATATTTGCATGACACGGCCGATCGTCAATTCTGAGATCACTCTAGTTCTGGCGATCGCAAGAAGCAGGCGATAATTTTTCGAAGTCGAGGCTATTGAGTTCGGGGTTTGAGCAGTGCTTGAGTAGTGTGGTTGCGCGTACGATGGCAGCTAGACACGGGGGGGGGGGGAGGGGGGGGGGAGGAGAATTCGTGGCGTGGATATGGAGTGGCAAGCGTTGTTAATCTTCTCGCGAAAGAATTCCGAGAGGCCCAATATTGATATGTGGATAACGTCTAAGAACGTTACAGTATCATCAAATGAATATATATTGTGTAAAAATTGATGTTTCCATTTATTAACGACGTTAACGTTATCCAGAATGTGTTCACTTTTCTTGGGTGTTCGGATGCCACTTTTTGTAATGCAGCTCAATCGTCCAACTCATCAATTTCGACAAAGATAATCTGAATAGATGAACCATTGAAATTGGGTAAGCGGAACCATGTCATTAAATGAGGTTTAAATCATTAAGGCACACTTAGTGTTATTAATGTCATCATTATTACCTTCTTCCTTTTTTTACGATGCGCTTTAAATTGCGTTGAAATACTATCCTTTTCGAGGCTCAAGTGACCATTGGATTTCACATAGAATGATTTCTTCAAGTGCTCGGAACATAACAGACGATCCTCTATTTTAGTCGATACATATAAACTGACTGTTCCAACTGTGAGAGTCAGATAGTACGGTGACAAGCCGAACGCGGCGTTCGAGACGACGATAATGTGGGGGATGGCATTCACGATAACGCCGGAAAGGACTGGATGATAAGGCGCCGTAAGATTAACAGAGTGTCAAGGACTCATGGTTTGTCTTTCTCTTTGCCCGTTCATACAATATAAAGTGAAAAATACATCTACGAAAACGAACATTACGAAATAGACTTCGACGACGACAAACAGAACAAGAGTTGGATGGACGTAAAGAACGAAAGGTGGCCGGATACTTGAGAAATTGGAATATACTCATACAGCACGCAATGAAATGGAAGAAAACCAAGTCGTTTTTCACGTGAAAATTTTGTATGTGGGGAGTGAATTTTAAAATATTGCGAGTGAATGGATAGATGAATAAATAATTTTTCAATGATTTCTATTTACTATTGTTACGTTCTTAGACGTTACGGAAATAAATATGGATCTGTGAATTTGATTATCAAGCCAAAATCAAAGGTGTAAATGAAATGTCGTGAAAAAGCTTTGATTGTAAGATATGTGTTTCTTGTTTTAAGTCTGAAACAAGACTGTTTTTACAATAATGTTGGTTGACGCAGCAACCTTATTCTTTTGAAAGACATAAGAGGTTTATAAACGTCTTTCATCTATGATGACTACTAGATCATTGAAAAGAGGGCAAAACGGGTGATTTCACCCTTTGTAACACTATTTTATTTATGAACCTATGATTTATTTATCCCCGTTTTATTTACACATCTTTGATTTATTTATTACCGTTTTATTTGTACACCTTGTGACGTTGCACCTAGAGTGCAAGTCACAACAAACCCCAAACCCGCGGGGAAGAGCCGAACGGGTGAATCCCGGCCCGTCGGGAAACACCCGAAGCTAACCGAAGCCCACCGACGCTCGGCTGAACCGAGTGTAACATCCGACCGGAACGTCCGTATGTTTTATCGACTATTATTACTGCATGTTACTTTTATCAACTAACCAAACTCGAAGTACGAGAATCTTGTAACCATAAGAAATTAAAACAACTGTCTAACTATTTGGAATATCCCTAGATGGAAATAACTATGAAATTCACTAGCCAAGGCTTAAAAACCATGTTACGAGATCTTCGTACTACAGAGAACTATAATATTATTATACGTTATTATACATCACTATCATATTAACACCATAATTAACTAACACGATTATACCCAATTATTATATAGCACTCGACAATGCCATTTGTGCATTGTGAGCTGAGAGCTATACTATAAGCAACATACGCTTTACTATATAGCCTGGAGTATAAAAGACCGTAAAACCATAGATAAATGCATGACCAACGTAATGTAAAGATAGCACTGCTGCAATACCCATAAAACCAGAGACTGCAAAACCATCAAAACCGTGAATACTAATTACCCAGCATGAACTATACCTTCTTCCGTAACGCCGTAATGTAGGCAACACGCGCAACGTTTTGAAGGCAATGCAGATCTCCAATGTGGAGCCATACAGAGCTTTACCTAGAGAATACATTAGGAAACTTACCGACGAAACGAAAACGTTCTAGAAGCTCCCAAACCGATTTATATCAATATAAGAATTAACAATTACAATTATATACAAAAAGCACACATGTAAACCCGCTCTAAAGCCATGAATTATCAAATTACTAAATACTCTAAATCTGTTAAGATAGTTATAACACAAACAGCTAAGGATATTCGCAGCAGCGCGATTCTAATACTGTTAAGCAAATAGCAAACTATGTTCATAAACAATTGCTATTGTACTCCAGGTTAACAACGACAGTAGTCGACTATAATACATATGTAATCTTATATAGATACAGCTATAAAACTAACAAACGACGGGTAACCAATATGACTTATGGACTTTGTAACGAGCAAGATAGTAAAAGCCTTAAGAAGTAAACAGGAAGAAGTTAAGTGACTGAGGGGGGCCAAAAGGGGGGCTGGCGCCTCAGCGAAGAAGCTCACGCAGGTTGGAGAATTACGGAGCAAAGTCCACGCACCTACACCACCGCACCAAGCAGCGTTATACCATACGTAAAAAGCTACAATATAGTAATAGCTAATGGACTAAGATAACAGGCGTGCATGCGCGAGGATGTCGTGCCCTAATTAGTTCCTAGAAAAAGAGGGGAGGTGCGCGAAGGTGACCAAAAAATCTAAAGAGGGGGATCGTTCTGCGCAACGATCGACCCCTATAAAAACGGCGACCGATCACTCGATCGTCCTCTTGGTTTCTACCTCCAGATTCGTCATCTAGTTCCGGTACAGTCTCGCGGTAAAATCCTTTAGCCTTTTGCATTTAAACTTTAATACAACGTTACTCTGCCCAAAAGTCCAGCGAGCTTCAGCTCCATTGTGTCATATTAAGTTTAAGATCTTACACTGTGTAACTCCGTTTTTGTGACTTTTAAATATCGAACTTATAAAATAAACCAAAGTTAATCAAAGTATCCAAATATATTAGAGTTAGTTATTCCGCTAAAACCTCTCACCAATCTACGCTGCAAGTCATCACACCCAGAATATTCTCAAAAAGGTAAGCCAAATTAAATCTTTCATCCAACAATTTCTCCTTCTTCGGTTCGTTCGATTAGAGCGACAGAATGCCCGTTGTCCGGTGTATTTCAATACTTAATCGGTAATTGGTGACCCAAACTACTGATGTGAGTCTAGCTGTAGCTACGTGTGAATGTTTCCGGTGTCTAACATCTGGAGATTTCCACTAGGTACCGTTCCGACGTCACACGAGCGCCAGCCAGCAGTACGACCACGTCTCGCCATCAGGATTGACGCTACCCAATACGACCCGAGCTCCAAAGAGAAGAGAGAGAGAGAGAGAGAGAGAGAGAGAGAGAAAGAGAGAGAGAGAGAGAGAGAGAGAGAGAGAGAAAGAGAGAGAGAGAGAGAACGAAGAACACGAACAGACCAGCAGACGCCCCCCCCCCCCCCTCAACACCGCCACCCAGACACACCGACGACACCAGGTTAGCCTGCAATCTACAGCTGATCTGCACCTCCTCCCATTCCCCCCCCCCCCCCCCCCCCCCCCAATACCGACCCTTCCTACCTCACACTCCCCGTCGCCTTACACCACCCCCGCCCCGCGATACCGACCCTTCCTCCCTTACACTCCCCGTCGCCCTACACACCCCCCCCCCCCCCCTCGCGCGCGTACCATTAAGTTAGAATTAAGTGACGCTAAGGGCTGAGGCGTGATCAGCCACCGTTAATGTCTACAACCCCTTTGTAACGATCTTTTGTAGTTTTAAGCCGACCCCCTCCCCCCGATCGCAATACGTGTACACTCCTCACAAATACAAACACAAAGTTTTACCTATTCAATCAGTCTCGACTTTCTCGCCCCGTCTCTAATTGTTCCCCCCCCTTCCACATAATTAGTGCGGACTCAAAACCCGTCACAACCTTCGATTTATTTATTCGTCATCTCAATCATGAGAGTAAATGGATGGGTGAACGAGTGTTCATTGTTTTAGATAATTTATTTGTACATCCATAATTTATTTATCTATTCGGTACGAACGAAAGTGTCGCATAGTTGAACGTGCTTATGACTTGTATTCACATCGACGATTGGCTATTGAAAATATAAAATCGTAATCCCATCCACAGTAACTAGAGATTGTGACAAAATAAAAAAAAAACAAATCGTCACATTAAAGAAAATCGTCACATTGGCGCCCAGCGTTTAAAAGGCACGACATTTCACGACTCTGTAATTAGTTTATAAGTATAGTATACAGCATTCATGGTGGGTAAAACTATTCATTCGCTAATTCAAACTAGGTCAAAAAGTACGACGGATCGAGGTGAAAAACAACAAAAATTGCAATGTGCAATTCCCAAGACGTCGAAAAATTCAAAACCTGGTCGTGATAACGGTCAAATGATAGAGGAGGAACGGAAACGATTATAGGAGGAAAAGAAGGAAATAGACAAACAGCGTGCAGAGCTGGAGAGAGTTTTGCGGGTCGAACAGGATTATGATGATTTGACAGCAGAAATGAAAAGATTACGGATTGAAAATGACGAACAAACACGTTTAGTTGATCGAACTCGAGCTCAGCAAACAACTCAACAACAAGGTGACGTGGAGGGTAGAGTCGTTAGTTGGTTGATAAATCGTTTACAATCTTTCAATATTGACATTAAGATACCTAAATTTTCTGGTGAAGATATTACAAATCGGCGTGACTTTTGGAATGACTTGGAAAAGTATTTTGCAGTAAAAAATGTGCTCAAAGAACAAGAAATATGGGTTGTACATTGTACTTTAGAGGGTGGAGCGAAGGTTTGAATTGATGGTCGAAGAGGTAGAATTGATAATCATAATGATTTTGAAGTAGCATTTATTCACGAGTTTTATTCAATTGCAATTCAAATTGGAGAGAAAAAGTGATGGTCGAGGCGTGGATTTAAACAAATTGATGGTATTTTGCAAAATTGTTATTTGAAACAAGTGAAAGAGGCACAATATTTTCACCCGAAAATGTCTGAATATAAAATTAATTAAAGTATTATACAACAAATGCCATGTCGTGTTGAAGAATCAATGATTGCAACAGATTTTTCAGAAACAGACTCAGTTGAAACTGCTTCATCTCAATTACATGTGATACAAGAAGAAAGAGACAATGATCAAAGAAAAAGAAACTTTGCTAATTGTTCACGACAACTCGTGAATAACGACTAACTCCGGCCCTGGCTCACGCGAGTAGCATAGCAAGGCCGGTTCTACTCACAAATTCCCGTTACCGACACTTACCGACATTCTCCCCAGACTAAAACCCTTTTCCGCGATGACGTCACAGTCTGCCGTACCGACTTGAGGTCAAACACGTGCCACCTTACCGACAGTTATACCGGTCAACATTGAAAATCGCACTGCCATACCGATAATTCTCATTGGTCAAAGGTCAAAATCTTGCTGTTTTACCAACCAAAGGTCGAAGTCTCTATGAAGTGCTCGCCTGCCAACGGTAGGGGGCGCAGCGGGAGGCGTAAACTGTTTTACTGACCTGGATGTCGGTTACCCGTCCCGCATTCTTTTCCCACGATAGAACTGTTGATGTGTAACATCAACCAGTTCGAATTTTTTTACCACGGTAGGACTGCTGATGTGTAACGTCAACCACCCCATATTTTTTTCCCACGGTAGGACTGCTGATGTGTAACGTCAACGACCCCACATTCCTTTCACACGTTATCAACCACGCGACATTCCAGAATAATGGTTCTGAGAATTGTTTTTTATCCACTAGGATATCGCCAATGGCGACATTCCATAATTAATGGTTATAAGAATTGTTTTTCATCCACTCGAATATCACTGATTTGTAACATCAACCACCTCACATTCCTTTCCCACGTTATCAACCACGCGACATTCCAAAATCAATGGTTCTGAGAATTGGTTTTCACTTGCTCGGATGCCGGTTTCATATCAACCACGTGAGATTCTTTACCCAACCAAATTTCAAATTATGTGGTGGGTAAACGTTACATAAGTCAAAAGTGAAAATTTCATCACCAGTCTGAGGCTGTTCCTCTTGCAAATGAGAAGTGCTCTAGAACAACAACGTGAATTGAAGAAACGACTAGAACTGCTCATCGAGAATATTGGAGCAGTAAAACATCTGCTGAAAATCAGATCTGACCTCAATCAACTCACAAGAGATTTTGAGCACATACAACTCGACAGTAACGATCATGGACTTTTCAAAATTGAACGAAGTCGCTCGCCTGGAGACACTTCTGCTCTTGAAAAAGCTTTCGGATCTCGAAGTATACTTCGAATACCGAGTCAGCACCGTTCGTCGGGTTGCACCGAAATTTGGTGATGAAATCGTTCTGGGTTTGGAGGACCCTCTCACGATATTTCTACCGAACCGACTGACCAAGGCCCTCCAAGAAGATGAAGATTTGTTGCCGAAGATGACGACAGCAAGTACGGAGATACGGTTCATCTACGCTATCTTGGCGGACCGTACGGTCAACTTGAATTCGTATACGTATAATCTGAGTATCGCATTCAAATATTCAGTGTCTTGTGAAAATTTTACGTTCGGTAAACCAAAAAAAAAAAGATTGAAATTATGAATATTTTTTTATTTGTTGTCAAACCATCCTGTATACCTTTAATCCTACGTACGTTTTATACCTTGTGATTGTAACTAGAATTAAGTCTTGAAATCTATAAGAATGTTACTTCGAACACCACTAAGCAACGATGAAGGGTTTCGAGCTGCGTTTGCGTCGTGTAACTGTGATGTGAACTTCACGATGAATTTTGAACAGGTTCAATCCAGAACAGAGTGCAAGGTCGACCGATAGCTGCGGTAGTATACATTCAAAATCGAGGATCTGCAGTGTTGGGTTACTATTGCTGTGGGAATGCAAAACATAACTCGGTTTGAGTACGGCTCGGTCAAGGATGGAGAGCAAGATTGAATCTTACATAAGCTTGGTATTGAAAGAAATTCTGTCCTAAGAGCTAAGGTGAAGGTGAAGGTGTAGAATTATTTCATGAATATTCTTTGAAAAACAGTTTTATTGAGTACAATTCGCAGGGTACAGTTAACAATTACTTCACAAGGATAGTACAATAATTTTATTCGACAGTATCATAACCAGGATGATATATTCGCCAGGAATGCGGGACCGTTCTTGTGGACGCTTCTGCGCAATAACACAAATCGTACACCCTCGCCATCCGAACAATATGATGATTTTGTAGCCAATTTTGAAGTATCAAAACGTTTTGTGCTGCACATATTGCGTTGGGTATTGTATGCACGTCACATCTGAAAGACACAGCTGAAGTTTTTTGCAGGGTTCGAAGCGACGGACAGTCAAAGTCCAGCATATCGATGATTTGAACTTTAGGGACAATTTTGAGTAACCAATCTCTTTTTCTTTTCCTCTTACGTACACAATTTCAGCTTTGCACAGCCCGTCTTCGATGGTCCACTCAACTTCCTTAAACGGTATGGTTCCACAGCTCCAAGGTGAACCGTGAAAATCTCGTTCTAACTAGGAATTTTGGCTTTTGTATTTGACGTCTAGAAAATCCCATTCGTAAGGTGACTTGAAGGAAAACATTGATGGAGATGCTTTCGAGTAGATTGAAATTATAGCCAATTCTTTCAAAGTCACGGTATTGTTGAAAGGTCTACGAAAACCTTCTGTGTCAACGATGAGCTCCATCTTTGAACTGTGCGAGACGGTGGAAACGGATCAGCTTTTATACCAGCTTTTTTACCCCACCACTAAGCGGGTTGTATTCGACAATACGATCGTGAAAAATCAAGCATTACGCCGATGTTTCAGCGGGAAAGTTGGCTTTAGCTTCGAATTCAAGACGGATGTAGACAGGTCCGTACTTCGAAGATTCGTTTTGTTTCGAACAGTCGATAACAAATAAGGGGACGTCTCGAAGGAATTCACTCTTTGTCAGCAACGGCTCGGGGTTCTTGTCGTAGTAAGTAGCTTGGAAGTTTGCGTACATCTCGTACACGAGCGCGTACAGATTACGACTCATCTTGAGGTTCAGGTTACCGTACGGATGAGATTGAGAGTTTAAAAATAGCTTGACGTCCGTGATATTGCAATGATCGAAATGACTTGCGTTCTTGCCGGTCTTGTTCTTTCTACTTGTTTGGAAACCCAAAATAACGTAACGAGTTTCTTCAAGCTGAGTGGAAGTTTTCACAGTCCAAACGTGTTTCGATGTTGTGGGAAGTAGGAAATATTCGTGCAATACCCAACTGCAGAAGCTCATCGAAATAAGTGGATCTTTCTGGATGAAATTTAGAAGGTCAACTTTTTTCTGATGCGCAAGTTTCAAATACGGTATTAGCCATTCGACTGCATTAATTATGATTTTGAATTCCTCCTCTTGAGTCTGCAGGATTGCGTTGACGTCAGTTGTTGATCTCGTCGAAATTGACTCAGGTTTAGCGTTGACAACGATCTTGTGGTAATTTTCAGCGAAACCCATTATCATGCTGAGCTGTATCAAGAGGTCAAAATTACCCTTGGCATCGGTGAATTGTTTCTTCTTTTCCACATCAAGCCATTCAGTGTTGTCCATCAGCCGAGACTGACGAAGGTGCAGGGAAGCGTGACCCTTCATGAGACTTGTCAAGCCAACGTTCTTGCTTCTATCAATCTCAACTGCATTAATTCCATTGCGAATTTCTTCGAATAAATAACAGATCGCGTTGTTTACGAGCTGTGTGTTTACGGTAGCTGTACAATCAGTCTAGGGAGTCGTCCATGGATATGCATCACACTTTTGTTAGGTAATATGCATAAATCATGATGCTGAAGGGTGATTCGAATTTCATCGCTGTTGTTGAAAGCTGACGAGGCGTAAGGTTTGTGAGCGTGAATCTCGTAATGCTCAACGGATTCGTCAAAGACGACTGGTGTTTGAATGTTGAGGATTTCTTCCTCCATGGTACGTAGCAAATGATAAAACAGCAGAATCGGATTTTCAGTTAAATTCCTTTTCCAAAAAGTGTCAGTTTCAGACCAAGAACTATCAGGAACTCCACGTTTCGAGTTGTTGGCGGTTCGAAAATCGATGATTGACTCGATCGGGGCATGTCGACTCACTGATATACCTATTCTTTGACAGTCTTTTATATACAATTTCCATTATTCATTGCAATTTGATATCTAGTCTCACAGGGATAACTTCTCAACGAAAATTGACCAGGCCTCCGCCTTGATCCACTAACCACAGATGAACGTGATCCATGGTCCTGACGGTGATCGAAAGGTAGATGACGTGCGACGGTACTTACATGATTTTATATCCTGGCGGGACATTCGGGAAAAACTCGTGAGTAGTGTGTACTTTGTGTCCATTGACGTAGGCGTCCATTGTAATACCGCACTCGACTCGCAACGCGTTGACCTTGAGTATAGTTACAGACACGTCTGATTCGTCAGTTTTATCAACCTCCAATACACGTGGTGTGAATCCCAAAAGTTAAGCAATGGAATTATTTGGCTCAATGTTAATCGTGTGGTTGCATGTGATTTCGCTGCGTAATATACTATTGTTGTGTTTGATGACGAACCTGATATTTGTATTTCTTAGCACGTTTTGACAATACTTCTCTATGTCCTTGATCTTGTAGCTGCCGGTAGGTATGGTGATCACTCCATCAGTTACGTAAATTTTATTGTGACCATCATCAACGTTGGGAATCAAATTGAAGGTTACCAATTCTACCAAGCCAAGAGCATCACTTTTATCACTAGCAAGTCCAATCGGTGGGAAATATTGTGCCTCGAGAATCAAATAGGTTACCGAAATCGTTAACGTTAACGAATCATACATGACTGCGAGTGGTAGACTGACTTTGATGAATTACGCACCATGTTTATACAACTCACCACTCAGAAATTTCGGAGAAAAGTATCCGCATTCAAATGTATCAAATTCCCGGTACCTTTCATGATTGTATTTAACACTACCAACGCCAAAGTATTTTATGAGGCCTGAGGGTGGTTAAATGTTGCCGAAACTGTCAAAGTGATCGGTGTTATTGTCGCGTTTCTTGTATGCGACCCAGTGTGTTCCCCGACCGTCTTTGTCGTCAAGGTTGGTTATAGCTGCCCCTTTCTATCGTGGACCGTTTTTGGGCATTTCGTTTCGCATGAAAACACCGCGGAAATGTGAAACCTTCAAGATTCTTGCATATTTCCACAAGTCCCAATCAGTCAATCAGAAGACTTCCGCAAGCTATGATTACTCGACAAGGTGTTGAAACGGAATGCGTTCTCTGGAACGATCCAAACGAGTTAGTGGAGCGTCTTTGTTCACCCCTGGCATCTTAGGCAGCGGGAAATCCGAGTCATAATAACAGAATAATCTCCATTTTCAAAGAGCTACGCGAAGCAGGAGTCAATTATTGAGCAGCTTCCATCGTTTTCGCTTTTATTAGCGAGATGAGCGTCGACGTGTTTGGACGGCATTTGGATGAAAACACGGCCGCCAACACTCGCGGTCCTCTGGGTGTCGGATTGCAAATAACAGCAGACGGACATTACGACATATTGAACAAGAAACTGTGCAATGTTGCAGATCCCGCAGAGCCGATCAATGCTATAACTTCATAAATCTTGAGACAAAAACAACGTGCTGCAAAAACAAATCGACAACCTCGATCAAACGATCAAAGCTTTAGAGCTCACCACGGAGAAGGCTTTGGATACCTTTTGCACAGACTTCAAAACAGACAGAGATCTGTCGATTTGAATCGCTCAAATCATTTTCAAATTGGACAGCCGATTAAGAGGGCTGGAATATGGACAAGGAAAAGCAAGCACTGGTGACGAAACTGCATAAGCCTGCACGCCGGAATTACCCGCGTCGACGTGTAGACGTGCGCGGCATCGACGAGACCTGGCAGGCGGATCTTGTTTATATGACGTCATACACTTGACAAAACAAAGGCTACAAGTACATGCTCACAGTCGTTGATATTTGTTGAAAGTATGCGTGGGCTGTACCGATAAAAAGCAAGTCTGGAAATGATGTCACGAAGGCAATGGAATCTGTGCTTGTCCAAGGACGGGTACCGAAAAATTCATTTGTCGACAAAGGAACGAAATTTCACAACTCGAAATTTGAATCGCTTATGACACGTTACGGAATCAAACTTCACTCCACGTACAGTAATTTGAAGGCTTTGATCTGTGACCGTTTCGACAGCACGCTGAAAGGTAAAATGTGGACACGGTTCTGCATGCAAAGAAGCTACAAGTGGCTTAACATCTCATCTGATTTGATTTTGGCTTACAACAACGCCAAACACCGAACCATAAGAATGGAACCATCAAAAGTCACCGTTAAGAACAAAAGGCGGTTATTACGTCAGGCGTACGGGGGGCTTCGAGTGATACCTACCATATCGGCGAAGTTCAAATTCGGCGACAAAGTTCGGTTCAGCAAATTCGAAAGTGTCTTCGAGAAAGGTGACACTTTCAATTGGACGACTGAAATATTCACAACAAGTTAAGTGGAAAATACTCATCCTGTGATGTACAAGCTCAACGAGTACCGAGATTAACCCATCGCTGGTGGTTTCTACGAACAAGAGCTCCTCAAGGTTGAACATCCGGACATCTATCTCGTGGAGAAGGTGCTCAAGAAGCGTGAAAGAAAACTATGTGTTAAATAGTTAGGTTTTGACAATACACACAACAGCTGGATGAACAAATCGGACATGTAACATTGAAAAAATGAGTTTCTGTAAAAACATATGTGCCTTTTTATTTTATAACCGATAATAATATTTTATACATCATGGTACAGTTACAAATTAAATCCTACATAGATGACGATACGGTAATCACAAAGCTGAGGTGCAGGCTTGTAGCCCCTGGGAAGCGTGTCCGTTGTGTTTTGAAACACGATCCGCTTGTCGTCATTCCAGCTCAGTGCCACTTTCTGCTGTTCTACGGTGTATACCTCGTGCTTTCGACTTAATATTGAATGCTGATTTGTACACAAATTTTCACGGTTCAAAACACATTCAAAATAATCGTTGAAAGTTATTTTCCTCGAAGCTGATCCTTTGACACCTTCGGCGCGTTTATTGTCTTTCTTATTTCCCAAGACTCGGAATGCGAACAATTTTGATCCCAAACCTACAAATTTCAGCATTATTTCCCCATTATTCTCGTCTTTCATCAAGCCGAGAACTTTTTTGTTCGCTAGAGGTATTCCATAAGCGGTGTCAAGCGGATAATCAGACCTCTTGAATTTATGCAAGTCCTCCTTCATATGTTCGTATGTGTCGGGGACGGTGAAGTGGTATATTGAACTGTCAGTACCGGTATACATTAATTTTGCTCGGTTGCCTAATTATCGTTCAATATAATTATAATGGAAATCCTAGATATATGCTTTAGCCAGATCCATGATGAAGAAAGCTGCATACAATGGTTTATTCAACTCGACTTTCGTCTCACTCATTTAGACGATAATTATATCTTTGTCGAAAACGGTGCGGCTGTGAAAATTGAGTTTGGCTATAGTAGCTCTAGCACCGTATCTTCCATCCCATTTCGTGATCAGCGTGACATCTCCATACTTCCTAACATTTTCCATTGTTCTGCCAAAAACTGCGTTGTTCATCAGTTTGTGAAAATTTTTTTCGAATTTGTTGTTAGATTTTTTCCGCACTCGATATTCAAATCAATTTTTTTTTTTGAGCCACGGAGTTTGTCTGAGTTTGAGAACTCTGTGAATTTCAACCAACTTCAGACCTAATTGTAAGCATTGTTTCAAAACGCTACAGTGAACAACGGAGTTTTTCTTGGAAAGTAGCGTGGGCGTCAATTTTGGCTGTTTGTTATTCAAAATCGGAGGTACATAGTGCTCCGGACACAGTGGTAAATCCTCATGAATTTCATGCAGTTTCTCAGGACATTCCAAATCTACCTCCAGTATGTAACCAAACTCCGCATCGTTCGAGATGGTGAGAACGTCGCATTGTCCGAAGTCTGATACCCATCCGAAGGAACTGTATGGCAGAGCAAAGCTCATAGCAGCACCGTACAAATTATCAACGTCAAAGTACATGAGATAAGATTCTTCGACCTCAGGATCGAATGCCTCCCCAATGTACGTGTTGTTAGCCTTTGCGTATCTGTTCGAGCACTGTGACACATCACCACGAATACTTTTTTCGATAAACATAACCATATCTATGTCGGTGAGAAGCTCGAACTCGATATCAGTAAACTTTGACATCGCATCAAACGACAGACCGGGCGCGATGTGATAATGTAACGAGTCCAGGTTGTACGTTGTCCAACAGCTCTGTCGAAAATTTTTCAAAATCGTCAGCTAGTAAGAACACGTCCGTCTGTAAATACAAGTCCGAATACTCTACCAAAGTTTGAACGTTAGAAGTTTGCCAAACTTCATATGCATGTGCATAGTCGTCGTCCGGTATATCACGATCATTTAATTTTAGGTAAAATTGTTGTTTGGATAGTAGACGTCTGTCCTCGAGCTTCTCCCAACTGTCCATGTATTTGTACGGGAACACTCCTTTTCTGGTCATTAACTGAAATTTACCTGAGCTACCATAAAATTTTCGTGTGATTGATTTCTGATCATCACTGAGATACGTAGCTCATTTCTCAAGACTACTGGGCATGAAACGGTACGAATCTATGAATCTAAACTTCATATCTGTCCCCTTGACATATTTTGTAAAAGAAATGTACGTTTCATTGTTCACGGGTAAAAGCTGTATTGTGCCCTTGAACTATGTAGTCAGTGCTTTGATCAGATAATGCAATTCGTAACCCGACAGATTGTGGAATATCACTAGGATAGTGTGCGAATCTTGGTACTTTACATTACAGCTGTGGTGAGCAGCACCACGGTACTTTCCCGTAAAATGGCAGTGATCACGCTGTGACACGTCTGTCAATGTAATCGGTTTTCCACAAACATGACACACTGTTGTTGAATGAAATTCGTTGATTCGATTGAAATTTAGTGCTTTCATATGGACAACAGTTTTGAAATAAGCTTCTCACGAATGTGCCAATTTCTCTCACTCATTCACAGCCCATTATTGCAAGTCACTCTACGATCAATTCTGAATTCAGAAATTGAATCGTCAAACGCAAAACGTAGATAGTAAGCTATACTATACGGAAGATGCTTCTGATAAATTGTTCATTCACCCATCTTTTTGAGCGTAGATTTCAGTAAACATTTCAGATCTGCGTAGATGCTGAACGAAACGGTTTCTTTGTGCTTGAAATAATTAAATTTCAATATTTTTGTCATGCGAGAATCATGCATCGAATATATATATTCATACGTTTATTCAAAATATAGAGAATTACGTCAAAATTGATAATAACAATCGTGAGTGCAGGCGTTAACGCTGTATTGAATTTATGTGTAAGCAAAATTAGGCGTGCGTTACGCCGGGAAACAGTATTGAGACTGGCTACTCGGCCTCTCGCCGGGCTCAGCGACAGTGCATATAAAGTGCATATAATCGCGTAATTTGAGCACTGCTGCCGATAAGGAAGCCAAGCGCGCAAGCGGGCTATGCTGCACGATGAATTTCATACTCATTTCAATGATCCCCGGCATGTTTCTACGAGAGGATATAGAACTGTTACGTTTTTTGACAGATGTTCCAGCATTATCATAACCCCTGACGAAGACAATGGCGCGTCTCTGCGGCATCTGATTTCTCGTAGAACTCTTTCGTTACGTTTAGCCTGTTCTTCAATCTTGCGTTTTAATTTCCTCCGTTCTACTACTTCTAAAGCAGAGGGATTTCTTTGGCAACAATATCCGGTGAGCGCTAATATATAGGTGGGTATATTAAATTTCCACAGCAAGAGTAAAATAGACAAGACGGATATCGTTCCAGAAATGGCATCTATTGATGGGATCCCTATACCTTTGAAGTTAGCCAATATATTGTTGAGCCGAAGGGTCGCTTTGTTATTCGCGAGGACACTCTCAAGGTCTAAAATGGCATGTCATTGATCCTTGAGGGCATCCAAGATAATCACGTGATGTAATACAATTTCCCGGCTTGTTACAAATTTGTTTAGCGGGGAAATGGTATCTGCGTCTATTTCTGTTAATTGAAAAGTCATATGTTCTACGATTAATTTGACTCGCATTGTCAAAGTTTGAAGTTCACAGCTCTGATTCGTGGTTATCAGGGATGGCTTGATGATTTGAATAATGAAAGTCTGCATCGAAGAGCATGTTAGGGTTACCTCAATTGGCTTCGAAGGTAACATTATTTGTGGTCCCTGCGTTCTTATATAAGCAATATCTGTGACGAGAAAATGACTTGGGGTGCATTCTCGTGGTATGGGATCGGTTATTTTCTCACAAAGTTGTATAGTATCGTTGCGATGTCCCACATCGCGGTAATCAGCAATAAAATGATAGGTTATCTGTTTCGGTGGAGGAAATGTGACTTCTCTTATAAAACTCTTACGTACTAATTTCAAAGCATATGTTGGGTTAAGCGTTACATAAGTGTGATCAATTCTTACGGGTACCGGGGTATTCTGAATTATTACCCAAGGTTCTTTTTCCAAGTAAGGGACTGTGAGTATATAGATAAGTTTGCCTTCATCTGTGGTTATAGTTAAATCACTTATTTCAATCAACTTCTTGTAATTCTCCTCCTTAATAGGTATTCGTGTCTTCTTGCCATTGGCGTGAAAAGCTTGAAGAGCTGTCATAAGCTCCTTTGGAGTAAAAAGGGTATTATCTATGATACTGTTACAAAGGGTGAAATCACCCGTTTTGCCCCCTCTTTAATGATCTAGTAGTCAGCATAGATAAAAGACGTTTATAAACCTCTTATGTCTTTAAAAAGAATAAGGTTGCTGCGCCAACCAACATTATTGTAAAAACAGTCTTGTTTCAGACTTCAAACGAGAAACACATATTACGCATTAAAAGCATTTTCACGATATTTTATTCACGCTCTTGATTTCTTTGACTTGATAAGTAAACTCGCGGATCCATATTTTATTAACGTAACGTCCAAAACGTTACATTTGGTGTCAGAAGCGGGATCTTGAGTTTCTTTTTAATTAAGTCGATTCAGTGCGTGTAATAAACAATGAGCAACGGTCGTTTGACAGGCTCTCGTCGTCGGGAAAGTGGCGGAAAAGAACATTCCATCACCGGAAATCCGCGGGTTCCCGAGACAATTTGTGCACCTTCAGTGGACTCTTTACCTGTCTCTACGATGGTCTCAGTCTCACAAATCGACCTACTAAAGATTATGAGCCAACATCAAGAAGCGGCAAGACAACAACAAGAAGCTGCTGCTCGACAACAGCAACAACTAATCCAGCTGCTTCAAGAGCAACAGGAACAACGGAGGCAAGAAGGGGAAGCTCGAGAGCGTTCAGAAACTAATCTGCAGGATCTTCTTCGGACGACTGTGGCGGCCCTTCAATCCGTTCATCAAATGAGTGGCACTGGAGGACCGGCTGTTACACCGCAGGGTTCTAGAGTCGCTACTCCTGTTCCCTCTCCTGTTCCCTCACCTGTTCCTGTTCCCGCTGTTCAAGAGATCCGACATCCAGGACGAATCCAGGATGTTCGAGATTCAAGGTCTGTGCCATTTATTAGGGGAGTAGTTGAATCCCCAGTTTGTAGAAACAGAGTAAATAATGAGGTTTATTTTTCCGAGCCTCTGTCTCAGGTTCAGCCTCAATACTCTCATTTGAGTCAATTGAATAATTCGAGACTTCCTGGGGTTACTTCTCAGATTTATGAGAGACCCTTTTCTCCTTTAAAACCGCCAATTTTTGATGGAAAGATTCCATGGGCAGAGTATGAGCGTCAATTTAACACTATTGCTGAGCATAATCAGTGGGACTCCGCCATGAGGACCCACAGCCTTGCCTCTTGTCTTCGGACGCCGGCTCTGAATGTTTTAACGGCATTGTCTGAAGAAGAAATTTCTGATTATGAGAAACTTAGCTCTGCACTAAAGTTGAGATACGGAAATGACCACTTGACGAAACTGTACACGGCTCAATTACAGACTAGGAGGCAAGGACGAGACGAAGACCTCGCGTCTCTTAGCCAGGATATAGAACGGCTTTCACGTGTAGCATTGCCAGATCACGAGCCGTCTCGTAATTTATTAGCGACTCAAGCCTTTTTAAATGCAATTAGTGATCCAGGAATTGAAATGGCCGTTGGAACATCGGGCCTCACTTCTCTGAGGGAGGCAACGGCCAAAGCCCTTGAGGTGGAGGCAATGAGGAAACAATATTTTGGGCTGAGCAAGCTTCGTCGGATTGAGGTGTCCGAAAGCACCTCAGAAAGACGAAGTTTTGAACACTCGGAGGAATCAAAACCTCAAAATTATAGAAATAAACATAACAATAGTAATTTTAAACCAAGAAATCGAGGTTCTTTTCAAAACCAGCAAAACAAGCGTGTGAATAAGAACGCGGTCATGACGAGTCAAACCGGCTTAACCTGTATATTTTGTAAAAAAATAGGTCACGACGCCAATCATTGTTTTCTAATTAAAAAAATTAGTAGAGAACCGATGCAAGGCTCGAATTCAAACTCTTATAACTGGCGTAAGAAAAATATAGAAATAAGGGAAGCAAATCCTCAATCGAGTTCTTCAACAGGAACTCACCCAAAAAACTAATTTCAGATGATTTGTCAGGGCGAAAATCATCGCAGATTGTTAGAAGTGAAAGCCCTCTTAGAGAACAGTTTTTAATTAGAAGTCTACGACAGTCTGGTCTTTACGCGCGTGGTACTGTTAATGGCGTCGATTGTCTATGGGTAATAGACACAGGCGCGAAAGTAACCGTAGTTCGATCGGATCTCTTTGAATCCGATGACCAGATTGTTCCCTCTTTTTCTCTGCGAACAGCCACTGGAGAGACGACCCCGGTTTTGAGACAGGCTACTGTCCAAATTAACCTTTTTGGATGTATCGACTCTCCACATAAGGTTTTTATAGCAGATATAGAGGATGAAGGTATTTTGGGAATAGACTTTCTTACAGCTCATAACCGTATTATCTCGACTAAGAGAAATTCACTAGCTTCAAACAATCGCGAAATAACTCTTTGTACAAATAGAAATGGAATTTATTGGACTCCTCCTAGAATTCGAGAAATAGAACTTTCGGAGGATGATTTGCAACAACATTTTCCTTTACATTTACAGAGCCTTGTTGAGAAATCTTCGATTTCGTTAGATTTAGCTCAGGAAGAATCGTTTAAATCTCTTTTGCTAGAATTTATAGATTCTTTCGCCAAAGATAGTGGTGATAAGGGCCGATGTACTTCTGTCAAGCACAAGATCGACGTCGGAGAGAGTTCACCAATAAAACAAGCTCCTCGAAGACTTGCTCTCAACGCTCGAGAAGAGGTGAAGAAGCTTGTGAAAGACATGCTAAAGAACGATGTTATTGAACCATCGTCTAGTCCCTGGGCCTCACCAATCGTCCTTGTTAACAAAAAGGACGGATCCAAACGATTTTGTATCGATTACAGGATGCTGAACGATATAACGAAGAAAGATTCTTACCCTCTACCCAGAATTGACGAGACACTCGACCTGATAGCTGGTGCAACTTGGTTCAGCACCATAGATCTTCAGAGTGGATACTGGCAGGTCGAAATGGATCCTCTAGATAAAGAAAAAACAGCTTTTGTTACGGGTTTAGGAGGATTATGGCAGTTCAAGGTTATGCCGTTTGGTTTGAGTAATGCCCCGGCTACCTTTGAACGAATGAAGGAGGCTGTTCTCCATGGGCTCACTGGCAAAATATGCCTCGTTTATTTAGACGATATAATCGTTTTTGACAAGAACTTTGAAGAAGAAGTTCAAAATCTCAGACAAGTTTTCGCTAGGCTGAAGCAAGCAGGTCTGAAAATGAGCCCGAAAAAATGCCATCTGTTCCAGAAAGAAGTAGGCTTCCTTGGACATATTGTTTCAGCACAAGGTGTGAAGACCGACCCATCCAAAATAGAGAAGGTTTCTTCTTGGCCGACATCTAAGAATAAAGAACAAATTCAAAGCTTCTTAGGCCTTTGTACGTATTACAGAAGATTTGTAAAACGTTTCGCTAGTATAGCTAAACCTCTCCATCACTTGACCGGAATCAAGATTCCTTTTGACTGGACCCCGGAATGCGAAGAGGCTTCCAAGAAATTAAAAGAAAATCTTATTTCTTCGCCGATTTTAGCTTATCCAGAGGTCGAACTTCCTTTTATTTTAGATACGGATGCATCTCTTTCAGGAATAGGCGGGGTTCTGTCACAAATTCAGGGAGGTCAAGAGAGAGTGATCAGCTATTTCAGCAGAGTTTTGAGTAAAACCGAGAGGAATTATTGTGTCACTCGTAGAGAGCTTTTAGCTGTGGTTAAGACCGTAGTACATTTTCACCATTATTTGTACGGCAGGAGATTTTTGATACGTACAGATCATGCTTCTCTCAGGTGGCTACTTTCGTTCAAATCTCCTGAAGGTCAGGTAACTAGATGGTTAGAAAGGCTCGGTCAGTACGATTTTGATATTCGTCATCGAGCAGGAATTCATCATGGAAACGCCGATGCTCTCTCTCGAAGACCCTGCGAGGAAATGCCAGAGTGTAAACAGTGTGCACGATTAGAGAAAAATCGTGACCCCTCTCTTATTATGCGGAAGATTTCTTTCGAAAATAACCAGGAGGAATGGAGAAAATCGCAACAAGAAGACGACACTTTGAATCAAGTGAAGTCTTGGAAAGAAGCAGAAACTCGCCCAGACTGGCAGGATATATCTTTAGCCGAGCCAGATTTGAAAATTTATTGGGCTCAATCGGACTCTATTCTTTTAATTGATGGAATTTTATACCGAAAATGGGAATCTGCAGACTTGAAAGAAATCAGGTGACAACTTTTGGTTCCCAGGTCACGAGTTCCAGAGATTCTTGCTCTTTATCATGATTCTCCTGCAGGCGGACACTTCGCGTCAAATAAAACTCTGGGCAGAATTCGCAACTTCTACTTTTGGCCCCGTTGCCGGATGGACCTTGAAGAATGGTGTCGAAGATGTCGAATCTGCACGGCAAAGAAAGGACCTCGAGCGAAGGGACAAAGCTCTCTTCAAATTTACAACGTGGGAGCTCCATTTGAAAGGATAGCAATGGATATTCTTGGACCTCTCCCGATAACCCATTCTGGAAATAAATATGCTTTGGTTATTGCTGATTATTTTCCCAACAAGGGGAGTGTCAAACTTGGGAATCACAGATTTTCATCACTTTCATATATATTGTAGGGCAGGGTCCCCTCAATAAATACATAAAGCGGCAAGACGCCATTCGTTTTTATTATTGAGAAATTTTAACTCAAAGTTCTATATGTAACTTAAGTAGAAGGAACCTTTTTACCGGTTGCAGCAATAGTTCCGTGGCGTAGCGGTAACGCTCTTGCTTACTGAGGGACCGAACGGCTGTTCAAGTTCCGTTAGAGTTACTTTTTTTTTTTTTTTATATAAATTATTTAATACAAAAATAAATAATTCATAATTAATATTTCTATAAATTATTTTTTTATTTTTAAGTTAGGAAAAAATACAAAAAATGATAAAAATAGGATTTGTAATAATTATAATAACAAAGTAATCAATATTATCAAAAATAAAGTCGCTCAGTAAGCAAGAGCGCTACCGCTACGCCACGGAACTATTGCTGCAACCGGTAAAAAGGTTCCTTCTACTTAAGTTACATATAGAACTTTGAGTTGAAATTTCTCAATACTAAAAACGAATGGCGTCTTGCCGTTTTATATATTTATTGAGGGGACCCTGCCCTACAATATATATAAAAGTGATGGAAATCTGTGATTCCCAAGTTTGACACTCCCCTTGTAAGTGGCCTGAAGTGGTTCCTCTCGCTGATCAAGAAGCCTCTACTGTAGCACAGGCATTCGTTAAAGAGTTTATTTGTAGGCACGGAGTTCCTCTAGAACTTCATACTGATCAAGGCCGAAATTTTGAGTCAACCTTAATGAAAGAGGTTACTCAGATTTTAGGGGTTAGAAAAACTCGTACAACTCCTTTGCATCCGCAATCTGATGGCATGATAGAGCGTCTGAATCGGACTTTGCTACAGTATTTGTCGTCCGTCGTAGAGCAGAATCAGAGAGACTGGGACTCCTGGATCCCTTTCTTCCTCTTATCTTACAGATCTGCGATTCATGAGACAACGAAGCAGACGCCAGCCCTCATGCTTACTGGACAAAATCTTCGACTTCCGTCAGATTTAGAGAAAGGCCCTGTTCCTGTGCAAAGACAGCATCAAACAGATTATGCCTTTTTATTACAACAACGTTTAGAAGAAATTCATCACTTTGCTATGAATAGAATTTCTATGGCTTCAGATAAATTGAAAACTCGTTATGATATTCGAGCCAGAGATTTAAAATTTAATCCTGGAGATTCTGTTTGGCTCTTTCAACCTCGAAGACAGAAAGGACGATGTCCAAAGCTACAAAGAAATTGGGAAGGCCCTTACTTAGTGGTTAACCGGATAAATGATGTTGTTTATAGAATCTGAAGATCTCCTCATTCGCGTCAGAAAGTGGTTCACTTGGATCGTCTTGCTCCTCTTGAAGAAGATCAACCTGGAACAGTCTCTCCAAGACCAGGAACATCCTTCGAGGTTAGATCTTCAAACGAGCACCCTTGACGACTGTGATCGATTTGGCCTTCTTTACAGTTGGTCATCGATTGGAAGAAGAATTTACCTTTCAGAATTCATTTGAGTAAAACTCGACCGCTCACGATTATTATTGAAGGAAATATCGGATGCGGAAAAACAACTTTCACCAAGAGGTTTTTAGCAGATCGCCAGGTCTGTACACTTTTAGAACCTCTTGAGGAATATCGAGATGTATCTGGAATTAATCTTCTAGATTTGATGCATCAAGACCCAGATCGTTATTGCTATTATTTTCAGCATTTCGCTCAAATGGTTATGTTAGATAGACATCTGCAGATGACTTCATTACCTGTAAAGGTGATGGAAAGATCGATATACAGTAGCAATTGTTTTGTAGAAGCTCGTCGAAGGTTAGGTAATTTTCGCGACTTCGAATCTCATTTATTGACGAAAAATTTTGATCTTCTCATTCGCTCGTCTGAGCTTAGAGTAGATTTCATTGTTTATTTGCGAGTTTCCCCAGAAACTTCTTTTGCTCGAGTTAGTTCCCGTTCTCGTGAGAAAGAATCGAGTATTTCTTCAGAGCTACTCAGAACTATTCATGAGGTTCATGAAGATTGGCTAGTAAAACAAATCTTTTCTTCTTTGTCGGCTCCTGTTTTGGTTATCAATGCAGAATCCACAGCCGACCAAGTTTATTCTAGTTTCTGTCTTGCAATGACACACGGACAAAGTTAAACCTTTGAATTTAATACTGAAAGAATTTTATTCTGAAAAAAAAAAAAAAATTTTGGTTAACAAAAAACTATATCAACTAAAACTTAATTTTTGAAATTAAATTACATTAAAGGGAAATAACGAGCAATATTTAAAATTTTCTTCAATTCTTCTTTTACATCGTCACATCCCTCGCATCCTTCTGCCTTTTTCACTATGTCGTAAAGACTTTGTTTGCACAAGCGACATAGCGCTTTTTCTTTTAAGAAGGTTAAATGAAGGGAGACTTCGTGTTGAAGAAATTCGGGTTTAGAGCTAAAGAAATGATTGAAACAAAAATTATTTTCTTATAATTTATTTGTGTTACTCGATATGATGTACTCACTGTGAGTCAAAGCAGCTTTGACATATGTAGCCGCTTTTCCCTTTTTCAGAAACTGCGTTTAGTTGACCGCAGGACGTTTCTCTCCACAGAGAGTTAAAATAATTTGAAGTTTCCATTTCGCTGAGTTCTCCTGCGTTCTCGTGAAGGAATGCCTTGGCCAACATCGCCGCATTTATGTAGGTGTGCTCTTTTGTATCCATTTTTAGAGTCGGAAAAGAACTGTCTTCAATGACTACTTTTCTTATAATGATTTGTTATTTCTGAGTTGCTAATCAATTTGAAATTTGTTTTCTTCGATTGTTTCTTTCTAGAAACTTCTTCTTTTGAATCAAGTTTTGTGTCGGATAGGCTTTGGTTTATTAATGTGAAAAGAGCCACGATTATTTTCCGAGGTCGATGAGCGATTGCTTGATTTTCACATTTTATTAACCTTAAGTGTCAGTTTTTGTGAGTACTTTTTCAGGTTACTTGACACAGCCTTTTCCCATCCAATCTTTCCCCGATTCCTGAGGATGACTGGTGGCCTTATTTTGAAGAAATACACGGAAATGATTCAGATAAGATCGTTTCTTTTCTTTTGCATACATATTCAATTTATTTTATTCGTGCATTTTCCCAAATTCACTTAGTGAATTTGATTAGTTATACCATCACTCACATTTGTCCTTCCAAAACTCTAGGGTGTGCTGTTTCTAAAGAAGACTAGGATCAGTCACCCATCTATTTCCCTGTTTCCTGTGTGAATTTTCAAAAAGGAATCTGCCTTTATCCTGTTTGGTCCCGGAATTTGCGGTTCCTGCCTCGATGATTCCACCCGAACCTGTTTCGTTCGGACAATCCTTCATGAAGATACATAACACTTAATAACACTTACCTTTGTAAAAACAAGGCACATAAATTTTTGGAATTATTTAACGCTCAACTATCTACTCAAGGTTTTCTGTGGTTTACCTTGAGACTGTGGGCAAATGCCAGATAGTAAAAAAGGGAGTTCTTAAATTTTTAGAGCCACAGCTCCAACTCACCTTTGAGCACTGACTACTGGACTACTTTTATAATTGTTCTATCTTTCCCGAGTCGGGACGACTCTTTTCCTCGGGGGGGAGTAGTGTTACAAAGGGTGAAATCACCCGTTTTGACCCCTCTTTAATGATCTAGTAGTCAGCATAGATAAAAGACGTTTATAAACCTCTTATGTCTTTAAAAAGAATAAGGTTGCTGCGCCAACCAACATTATCGTAAAAACAGTCTTGTTTCAGACTTTCAACGAGAAACACATATTACGCATTAAAAGCATTTTCACGATATTTCATTCACGCTCTTGATTTCTTTGACTTGATAAGTAAACTCGCGGATCCATATTTTATTAACGTAACGTCCAAAACGTTACGATACCATGCCTTCCTAATTGGATTGCAGTCATTACCAAATCGATTGGTCGTTGCCGTTCCTTATTTCGAATAAACTTAGAGTTATAGCTTCCATGTATTCCTGATGAGTAAGCGTTTCGTTACCTTTTATTTTTAATGATTCCGATTGTCCCCATACAGTTTGAAAAGAGTATTCAAGTTTGAGCTGATTTGTATTCAAGATGTTAATTTGGACTTGATTGATGTGCAAGGACTTTGTTACAACAAGATTTAGAGTGTCCATTACGTTTATTAGTGAGGCTAGATTCTCATTAATCATTTGCAAATCATCCGCGTCAGCAGTTCCATAGATTGATTTTTGGATTGTTCCCAAAAAGTTCAACCATTCTCTTTTCGATCTGAGGTTCGACGAGAGATAAGATTTCCTTCGGGGAAACATTTCATTTGCCAGACCCGTCAGAAGGATATGTTTTCCAAATACTACCTCAACTTCGCGTGAGGCTTCGTAAGTGACATCGCTCTACGCGCGCGCTTTCGGAGTACTTGTTTTGGTTCCGTGGGATTGAGATTCACTTAATTAACAGGGGCGGCGCGTCATTCAAAGAATAAGCGCACCCAAGTCTGAAATGACTTCCAAAATAGTCTTGTCTGACGAGGCACGGGCAAATTCTAAATCTATAGCGTCCAGGGCGGACTGGGCGAGGGATCGCTGACCAGGATTCCAGTGATCCAGATAGGTATCCCGTAACGTCTGAAGGCCTCCGAGTTTGTCGTGAATGTCGAGTAATGGTTTGGTGAACCCACTTGCGTCAATGGATTGGAATATCTTCCATCTTTCCTGGTACATGTATACTTTGCCCACTTCCTCCTGGAGTAAAGTTCCATTGATAACTGAGACATCGAAGTAGGCTTGGGACAGACTGCTACACCTATAACAAAAGAAACTAAGACTCTATTCCGTGGAGATCCAATCGTTACCCTGAACCCGTTTGAGTTTAATTCTAGGGATTGGATCGTTTTCCCTTGGTCCGGTGTCGTATTCGTAGTACGGTTTGGTATTATTCAGATGGGTCTTCCAATAAGACGCTGTGGAATCATCCGCGGTTTTCTTGCAAGTGATATTTCCTTTTTGTTCGTTGATCTCGACGACGACGAATGGTCCATTCCAAATCCTTTCCAAGGCGTTCTGTCGCGTATGATTCTTGATCATTACTTTATCTCCCACTTGATATAAAGGAGTTTGTCGTCGTGTTCCTTGGTCGACTTGTTTTTGGTTTTTCTCTCTGGATTTGATAAGCCTGACCATGGCTTTCTCGAACCGTTCCTCCCATTTTCGTATTTACAGCATTTTCTTATGAATCACGGTTTCCAATCGGTTTTTGCGGAAACCGTCATGATTGTTAGCTTCATGACAAAACATGAGGTTGTGAGGCGTTTCACCCGTTGATTGATGAACGGAAGTGTTGTAGGCACGTGCCATTTCTGTTAAAACCTTGTCCCAAGTGTGTACTCTCTCTTTGCAGGCAGTTCGAATATAGTCTTTTAAGACACTATGCATCCGTTCTATAGAGCCGTTCGACTGCGGGTGATATGCAGTCGTGGTGATATGTTTGATATTATAGTGTTCGAAAAAGGAATCGGTCAGCTCGTTACAAAATTTATTTCCCATGTCCGTCGAAATTACTTTGGGGTACCCGAAGTTACCTATCCATTACTCTGACTGAGCTTTGATAACCTCTGTCGCGGTTTTGTTCGTAAGTGGGGCACATTTAATAAATTTAGGTATTGAATCCTGCATCGTGAGGATATATCGGTGTTTATTCTAAGATTCTACCAGAGGTCCGACGATATCTATTGAAATTTGATCATTAGGTTTTTCAGCGAAGGTTTCGAAAAAAATAGCTGGTGATTTCATTTGTATCCTTTCTTTTTCATACATCTGACACGTGGGGCATGCCGGGATTAAGGTATTGATATCATCCTCCATACGTGACCATACGGCCGTTTCTTTCACTCGGTCGATCGTTTTTGCTAAGCCGAAGTGTCCATTGATGTCGTCGTGAGTGCTGGCCATGATTTCTCTCTGTTGCTGTTTGTTAGGCACGTCCTTTCCTGTCAAGCAAAATGATAAGTCTGCACCTGAATCCTGACATATCCTCTTAAGATCTTCGATGATCGAATTGGTTTCTTCTTCGGTGATTTTCCTAGGGTCAATCCAGAAGTATATCTTTTCATACCTTTTCGGGTGAATGTAGTTTTTGAGTTTCTCATGTCTATCAGTCTGATTTTTTGGTATAATCAGATTTGGTGTTGTCAGAGGCATCATTTTCTTCAAAGGTGATCTTTACCCATCTGCCGTCCTCCCCTTTTCGATTACGGTTGGGAACGAGTTTGATGTAAGATTTCGTTCTGCCTGTTGTAAGTAACAATCTCTCGATGTCAATGTGGCATGCGGCAATATGGAGGACCCACTAGGGATTCCTATCAATGGGTGTGACTTCGTAAAGTCCCTTTTCCAATTCGGTGAGTTTTTCAAAAATTTCTTCCTTTGTGCAAAAGACTCCAGACAACTCATCCGCTACTACATTTCTTTTTCCCGAAACATGTTC